>NC_132934.1:193581000-194206000 GCF_034638445.1 Ciconia boyciana
CAAAAGAACATGTTCTCTCTTAAGGGGAAAAAAATTGTCTGAATAAGACAGGGTTGAAAGCTCACACTGAATAAGAGAGGTATTAAAAGCAGTTTAAAAAGCATAAGTATGGTATCATTTGAAAACTATAAAAGTGCAAGGGAGCCACTCAAAGTAATGAATCCATGTGTGGAGCCAATCAGCTACTAATCTGGAGCAAATTTACAGCTACAAACAGGCATAATTAATATACAAATCAAACACACCCAGCGGCAGATGGAATTGAAATCCTAGTTCTTTTAGCAAACATAACGCAGACCTCTTCCTCATACATTCACTAAATGAGACCGTGTGTAGCTGTTTGAAGTAGTGTTACATACAGGCTAGTGGGGAAATTAGGTGTTTAAAAATTACTCTAAATTATTTTTTTTTAATACCAATTCTGTAGCATGCTTCTCCCTTAATGGGTCCTTTTGGGAAATGACAGCTTTCAAAAAGTGATGTCTATGCATTTAATACTTGTCTGTATATATACTTGGATAGCCCATGCCAAACAGCTTCAGTAAGAATTGAGCTGCCGTATTGAGGCTTCATATTACCTGCAGTTTTCGGCAGCTGTGGCCAGAGGAAGGAACAAAACATCCGTGAAGTAAGGAGTTCATGGAATGACACACTTGTAAAGGAGATGTGTTGCTAATCCTTCTTAGCGATTGGCTTGAGTCATGAACCACAGAGCTCAGTCATTTCCAAAACTGTTCAGCCTACCTAAGTGGGTGGGGAGGGGACGCTGGACAGAGTTGCGCCATTTCTTGGCATCCGCCTGCCTGGGTACCCAGCACCTACAGAACGGTCTAGCTGCACCGCCAGCAGTGCTGCGTGTTTTGTCAAGCCATGAGTAAAGATCAGGTTGGGAAAATAGCTGTTTATGCTAAATGACAGAGCTACAAAAAAGTATACGGGTAGAAATTAGCCATGACAAATTTAGACTGGCATTTGGAAGATGGTTTCTGACCAACCAATCAGATTTTAGAAGATTTTTTTTTTTCCAATAGAACCATTGGAACCGAGAAACTCCAATTGATTTTCAGGTGGAACTTGATCTGTTCATGAGAAACTTTCTTCTTGAGGTGTTTCTGATATGTCCTAGTTTGCGTTTCCTATTGTAGGAAGATATTGGACTCAGAAACCCAGAGAATACCTTGTATTTCTATGTTCCTAACAGGTTTTAAAGCTAGTGATGAGAGTTATTAATCTAATTTTAAGTGTCTGGAGAAAAAAGCAGTCATGAAAAAGAAGCCTAGCTTACTTGTCTAGAGTTACTCTCAAGAAGAGCTGACATTACTACTACAACTGTTACTGCTGCTACTACTACTACCACCACCATTGTCATTCAGAGGTAATTACTTTTTTTACCTACACATCTCCATTAGGTGCCTGGAATGCTTCAACATCTACTACTAAGACCAGAAGGGTCTTCTATGAATAACAGTACCTATAAATTTATTTTCTCTTCAATCAGAATGCCCACAGCTATTGAAGCTGGGGTCCATAATATGGTGAGAGTTTGAGAACTGGTAAGAGAGAAATTGGTAAATTGAGAGACAGGATTATTTGCAAGGGATAAATGCAATGGGTCGTATGTCCAAGGGAATTCCTGGTGCTGTATCTTGCAAAGGAGAGTGATAGTTTTTTTTTTTATCTTCAGCAAATCCAAGCACGTAGGAAAAGGCAAATAAGCCTTTAAGATATGAACTTCTGACATTGGCATTAATCATGAATCTTAACTAGGTGTAGTCTTTGTGAAATTACTTCAGTGTAATAGGGAGTTAAAATTGAAGGTGGGTAACGTCAGATCTTGACAACTTTTGCCATTGATAGTTAAGAGGTAGGAGGAATCAAATTGACTGACTGATGCTAAAACCAGAAGTAGTTTAGGAGAGGCATTTCCAGAGAGAGTTGATGTGAAAAAAGGGAGGAGGAGGGCTCTTGAGTAATTCCCAGAGGCCAATTTATCACTTGCCATTTGTGCTGATCTTCAGTGTCTTATCTGAGGGGAAAAAAATTACTCAAACTGGTCCAAGGTTAAAGACATATCTGCTATAACTTATTTTTTATTTTATTAAGGTATTAATAATAACCTTTTATATTCTGCCTGAAAGAATATTGTTAAAGGATTAGTTGAGTGTGAAATTAAATAGCACTTTTCTCATGCATGCTAAAAAGCTATCTAAGGAAGTGGTGGCCTTTAAACAAGTTTCTAAATTATTTCAATTTAGAAAAATTTTCATTTATTTTGAAAAGTAAGAAACTTAGGAATTGCTATGTGGTTTGAATAGCATAGATGAATCTTTAATTTTCAAGGTACTAATTAAATAATTTCTAAATTATACACATTGCTGCAAAAATCAGGAGGGAAGCCAAATGACATTTTTCAAATCCTGCCATTTATGCTAATAAATGTAAATGAACAGGAATGAGATCTGATAATATCACCTTAACTTATGAGCTAAGTTTTTAAGTTGTTGCTTAATTTTATGTAAAATATTTGCTCTAAAATGGTAATAGAAGAGTAGAAAAGGACAAATCATTTAACACTTCAGCTCTAGTCTCAACTTCTAATGAGCTCATGTTTCTTGAGCAGAGAAGCATTACAATATATTTCAATTCAGTCATCACAAGCAAGCCACTAAGGAGTTACATCCAGCTGCATTCCTGAGAAGCTGTGCACAGGCTTTAAAAATTAGTCATGCAGCCACATCCTAGTTTTCCCACATAAACCTCTGCACCAAAGTGAGCCTTGATGAGCATGATTGTAAAAAAAAAGAAGCAACTATTCAAAAAATTTGCACTTCATGTGTTAATTTCCCAGCACAGGAGGTGAGTTTGGATAAGCGTATGGAAATCAAATATAGTTGTGGACTGACAGCCTTTGTATCTGGTGCCCTTCAACACTATACATACCAACTCTCATGAGAAATGTGAATACTGTTTTACAGTGGAGGCCTGCTAAATCCCACTAATGACTGGAAGTTTCATTGTAAATGGCTGGATTTTGGGAATTAGCAGGTGAATGAAGAAATACAATAAAAGACCAGAGGATAATGCGTTGCATAGTGTACTTTTTCATTTGTTCTGACAATTGATTTAGTTTTAATTTCATACTTCATACATTATCAGCAAGTGTGCTGGAGTGTAAAAGCTACAAATAAGGAGTCTGAGTAATATGAGATCCCACCAGGGCTCTCTGATTATTTTTGCTGAAAGGCAGAAAAAGTGCTATTTTATCTATGTTGATAAAAGCATGTATTTTATCCTACTCTCATTTAAAAGTTAATAGTTGCTATTTAACAGCTGGTTCATGGAACGATTCTTGATGCAGGAGATAGATAGCTGCAAAACTAAAGACTAGTATTCCGTCTTTCTAGAAGATGAATTTTTATGTTCACAGAGATCATAAACTGACAAAAGGGTTACAGGCACGTGGTACTTTCTCTTTTGGACTTTCTCTTCCCAAAGATTGTGTCCTCCATCTTACTGGCAGCACAAGTTTTTGGCATCCTGAAATGAAGGCTAGTGATTCCTGAACACCAATAAACCTTCATGAACCTTCACTGTCTTCAAAAAAACCAGCCCCCTTCTTCTCTGTCCCCTTCCACACACCTCCAGCCCCTCCAGGCCATTCATTTCTTTCTCCTTCCTACACTCCCCTTCTCTCGTGCAGTGAAAATGTTGTACATCTGTGTGGTAAAACAGATCAGGGAAACTGCTCCAGGGGAATAAAAGAGTTCTAACCTGCATTAATCATCTGGTTCTGTTCATTGCTCCGATACACCAGCATGCAAGGAAAAAGGATATGAAAAAGTGACTGCTGCAGTGGGAAGATGGGACTACTTTCAACAGCAGTGTTGGCTTAAAGTGTAAATGAGAGTAAGCGGTAAGGTTCAAAAATTGTGTATTGTGTCTGTTGGGATCAAGTTCTACACTCTTGTTCTTTATACCTGGATCTTTCAAGGCATTTTTATTTTGAATAAACTGAAAGAGTGGGGTGACGTGAACAAAAATTACAGTAACAAAAGAAGACAGACTTGGAGGAAGTTGGGACATGATCATTTATATTTAAATGTTACATAATGCTCAGTAAAACTGGAACTACGTGGAGAGGAGGCATCATGTGTTGCCTTCAGATTGCCTACGCGCTTTAGGTTTTTCCAATGCTTTCTAAAGGACACCGATGGAAGACACACACAGACTCCAGCTTGCAGTCACTTGCCCCAAGGTGATAAACGACATGTAGCTCTATTATTTGTTGCCACTTAACCTTCCAGACAGGCAAAGGCGGTTGCTGGAAACCTTAAGCCTAGAAGCTGCCCCAGTCGTAGCTTTTTTGCTCTGCCCCAGAGCTGTGCTGGCCAGGCAATGTTTTCCGCTTGTCGTGGTGTAGGTGGGAAACTAAACCCTGGCACGCTGCGTGCCAGCAGGCAGGCTTTGCATGGCTGGTCTCTGCCAGAAAACGCCAGCAGCCATGAGGCTCCTCTGCACTGTACGGTCATCAGCAACTTCCGACAAGGTAAAAAGTGATGGTGCCTTAAATACCATTTAGTCTGGCTAAATGAAGGCCAGTGAAATCCTCTTTCGAAAGATACTTGAATCAGTGATAATCACGAAAGACACGCTTCTGCAAAGGGGCTGAAAAATGCAGCTGTTGGGGTGCTGGTTTGTTGCCTCTGGACTGGCTGTGAGCACGTGCCAGGCGCCAGGCAGCCAACGGGGCCCTGTAGGCCGCTTGCAAATCAGTAGTAAATGATGATAACCAAGCCTTCCCTGGAAAGCAGATGGATTTGGGGGTTGGGTTTTGCTTTTGTTTTTTTAAACAGGAAACTTGTTCAAAACTCAAACTTGCCTCCTGTTATTTATTCTGTTATGTTCAGGGAAATGGGACTTTGGGAACATTAAAAAAAAAAAAAAGAAATATTAACAACATTACATCAAAGAACTATCCAAATCTTATTGTGTTTCTCCTCTTTGGGCAACAGGCAGATAAGGAATATGGGATCTAGATTATGTCCAGCTGCTCATTCTGAAGTACAGACATATCGCCCTCCAGGCAGAGAAATCACCTGAAAGGAAACCTTGGTGATTCACTATTTATTTCCTTTCATGTAGCATGGAGCTTGGTATTGTTACTTTATGTGCAATTGCCACATAGTCAAATCTATGGTACCACAACGTTCCAGGGTATCCCCCAAACTGATATCTTTTTATACCAGCTCTAGGTAAGAGAAACAAAATACACAGGTAGCAAATTTAATGAATGATGTTACAATTAGGAAGTTAAACTTTTAGCACTGAGAGAGTTGCCTGTTATCAGAGGTTGCTGGATTTTTGATCAAAACCATGGATTTGCATGTATTTGAGTAGATACTGAACTTTGAAACATAGCAAGTTCAGTTATACAATGTAGTAAAAAAAAGACATCTCTGGTCCAAGGCTTCTCAAATCACCTGCATAGAGAGAAATCAATTTATTCTTTGCTGTTAGATCCCTGAAAAGATAAATCCACTGACCCTGAAAATAGATCTCTTTTTATTCTTGGCCACATCCATAATCCTCCTTTCTTAATAGCTGAAAAGAAAGTCATAATTAATATGCCACTAGAGAGTTTTCATTATTTCTTCAGAATTACTTCTTAATTTACTAGATTAGCCTGATTAAGTAATGAATTTGTCAGTTCCAGTTTTTACTTAAGAATATGAAATATCTCATTTTTGACCAGGCGACGCTGAATTAAACTGCAACCGAGGAAGACATTTTGGCCTAGATTTCTTTTGTTAAAAATTCTTTAAAACCCTTTTCTTAATGCACACCTAATTACTGAAGGCTGCAGAGCCCCACGGGCCCTCTCTACCTGCAGACTTTGCCGCTGCAAAGCTGGAAGCGAAGCACAGCGGCCCGGCAAGCTGGTCCCCCTGCGCTGAGAGCCACGACACACGGGGAGGAAGGCTGTTGTAGCCGCAGTCCTGCTGCTATGGCACAGCAATTTGGTCGTTTACTGAAATGCTGGGTTGAAGTGCCACTAAAGATGTGCAATCACTCTCCTGCAGAAGCTCTGTTCCATTGGCTGGAGGAGGAGAAAATCCTGATTTTCTTTTTTTCCCCCCATATAGTTCCAATTTTCTGAGCATCAGTGAAGAACACCATCCTTCCTTCACCAGTGTGTAGCAGAAAAGTTTAGTGTTGTTTCTGCGTTCATTTTCTGAGAACTGTGGACTTTTCCCTTTGGTGTTTTTCTTGTTGCTAAGAAAACACCTGTGGATAATTAATTATAAAATTTTATTCTAATTGTGACTCTGTAACGGATCAGAAAGTGTCATCCTCTTCTCTTTATATGTCAGGAGAAACTGGTCCTCCTTCCCTGCAGTCTTTCCCATTTCACCCAAGTGGATCAGTTAAGTAGCTAACTCACTGACCACATGTATTAATGTGCTCAGTAGCCTAATTTGTGTAAAATATGCACTGGTTGCCATTAAAATGTCAACCTTTACCCCTTATAGCAGCTATACTTGGAAGGGAGACTTGTAGGTTCCTGCCTGCGACTCGAGGTTGATGGTACCATAATTGCCATAGATGGAAATTTTCTGAGGCCGTTGGAAAGGTTCAATGACCAGCTGTGTGCCTGTATGGGAATGCAGACTGGCAGAAACTGCCTTGTTCTACCCTGAGGCTGCTGGTAAAACCCTGAGAGAGGTTGAGAACTTGGTTAGTCTTAGGAGCTGGAGTGGGATGGAGACTGGTATATATATGTATGTATATATATATATATAAAATGATAGATGGAGAAAGCCAAACCACAAATAACCATGTGGCACTGAAATTCCTAGAGACCAGCAGTTCACAAATCAAGAGAACATACCCAGCGAAGAGTGATGAGCTGAAAAGGAGAGCACAAAAACCTGACACGCCATGAACCAAGCAAAAGTTTCCAGACTGCAGGATTTCAGTGACTCAAGCCCTAAAAGGTTTGGCAGTGCAGGAGCTGGCGAGAGACAGCTGGCTGCTCGGGCTGCAGAGCATTTCACGCTGCACAAGCGTGCAAATGATGTAGTGATGGCGAGGAGCAACGCTGTACGGGGAGGAGCGGGCAGCTGGCTCGCACGGACCGTGCCAGCATGGGGGCAGGAGCTGGCTGTCCCAGCTCCCCACTTTGAGGGACTAGACTTCATGTTTTCCACTTGATTCCCAAACCCATGGATTTTTCTTTTAGGCCAAATGAAGAGGTGACAGCTGCTTTTGTTCTAACCTCCTGTCTGCAGCTCTGATGTTGTGTCTGCGCCACAGGGTTACGCTCTGCTCAGGGGAGGCTTCACCACAGCTGGTATGGAGGAAGCCCTGAAACACATCAAACAGATGAAGATTTTTAGAAGTAAAGCTCTAACAGCCTCCGGTGAGCCTGTGCAACTATTGGTGTCCAGAAACTTTTCAACTCGCCCAAATCACAGGAGCAGCACGTGGCCTCTCTCTGACCCCAGCATCAGCTTAGTGGCCAATTTTGTGTCCTTGCAGCAGAGCACAGAGGTACTAGAGCTCTTCAAAGAAACAAAGGGAAAATGAACTGACAGTTTGAACAGCCAAGGCTTATGTGATGGCTAAGATCTGGTTTATTTGCTAATTTTTAGCTTGTGTGATGTGTTCTTTAGAGAGGCGGTGGTCCGTGTGGCGGGGCAGCAGCCAGCTCCTCCGGGAGCGGTGCAGGCTCCTCCGCTGAGCCCCGGAGCCCACAGAAACAGGGAAACTGCTGAAAACAGCGAGGAACAGACACAGCCCAAGCTCGAGGGTGATGGAAAGAGCATCTGGAGGAATAAAATGGGCTGGGCAGAGTTTGCTACAACCAAAAAGCCGTGGAGTTGGCTGAAGCTGAGGCTGAGAGAAAGGATCTGTCTGCAAGGACGCAATGAGCAGGGGGATGTGCCTTAATAAATCCTTTTTATTTCTATTCTGTCTCGCATAATCACTCTGAGCTTAAAACAAGTTGGCTGGCCAAGCTTGTGTTTGAATATAGCCTGTCTGGGTGGTTCCAGGGCTCCTTCTGGGGCCGCTTCCTGAAAAGAGTACGTTTTGGTGGGGCCAGCTCAACACTGCACGGACTCGAGACAGTGGTGTTCGGGGAGACCTTGGCCCTCTTTAAAAGTTTGCTCATTTTCAAGCCCTTGTGCCCTGTCCCCTCTCTGCCATCCCAGCGGCCGGGTACCGCTGCCCAGTTCAGGGAGAGAAGCAGGGGAGTGTTTCTTTGCTCTCCCATTTCTGAAATAAAAATGGAAATCAGATGAAGGCAAAGCTTTGAAGGCCTGTTCAGCCCAAGTACTTTCAGCTACAGCCAGCCTCGGGGCTGGGCAAAGCCCAAGGGGCAGAAGGGCGATGCACGCAGGCTACCGTGCAAAGAAGATGAATTCAAAGCACTTTTCCAGAAAGTATTACAGCACCAGGCGACCTAATGAGGAAAAAGGTAAGCAGAGATGAGTAATACAGAGAAAAAGTGAAACAAAATCATGAGACTTTGGAGGCAAATTGGCCACACATTTCAATGTGAATGCACAAAAGGTAGCAAGCGCCAAGCTGCCTGCTGTGCCACGTTCCCTCACCCAGCTGTTTCCCTGGGACGCCAGGGCTGTGCGCTTACCCCTCCAGTGTCGGGGGTTACGCTGTAAATGAGATAATGGAAGTTTGGACTAGTCAGAAAATGGAATGGGATAGCCAGAAATCAAGTGTCAAACTCTTACTTTACTACTTACTTGAAGTCCAAATGTGGAAGAAAAATCTCCCATAGGACTTTCATTCAGTCCCACGTGTGCTGCCTTTCATGTGTGTCTTAAATTACACTCAAATGAGGCTCCTGTGCCCACAGAGCTGTCAAGGTACCACCGCTTGCCTGCGTCTGCGGAGAAAAATTCGTTAGTTTGGGTGCCAGAATACCATTAGTTAAAATCTTACCTCTTTTCCTCTCTTTCCCCTGTCATCAGCCCGCTCCTCGCCCACTCCTCCCTTCACAATTTCTGAGTCTGTTGGCTGATTTCAACCAATTTGGAGAGAAGAGGCAGAATTCTCAAAAATAATTAAGGACGTACAAGTATTGTGAAAATCAGCAGCTCAGTAGCTGAGAGAAGCCTAAATTAGCTGTCGGCCCTTGCGCCAGAGAAAGGCGGATGGGAGCTGGCAGCGCTCCTGCCCGAAGGGGCAGCTTGGTGGTCGTATCTGGCTGCCTTTCTGCAAGGGGTGCTGGGCTGCGGTGGCTGTAGGGACGGGTGGAGAGCTGGCTTGATGCTGCTTTGAGCAGCGGGCAGTACGATGGACCTTCAGGAGGCAGCTCTTGCAGCTTTGGTGTCACCTTTTCCCACTTGCAGCTGGAGGACTTGGTCTCACTGCCCTGCAATATAGCTGAATGGCAGGAAAGCCCTGAGAGGAAGCAACAGCTCCTTCATCTTCTTCCTCTCTTCCTCCTACCTCTGCTTCACCCCTCATTTTAAAGGGATGCTATTATCCTTCCTCTTTTTCTGCAAGAGAGGAAAGTACCCTTTTGCTGTCCCTTTTTTTTTTTGTCTTGATGCACTGAAATTAGAGGTGAAAATGGCTGCTCCTAGGCTTCCTGTCCTAGGTTGAATTGTATCATTTTCATCTCTCCAACATAAAACGTGCTGTTCTGAAATTTTGTGACCTTGAATGTAGCTCTTATTAAAACAGACCTCTTCAATAGTTGAGTCTTGTGAATATTTTTGGAAAAAAACATTCCCTTGTTTCATAATTCTAATTTTCTTCTGAGAAGAAACATTGATTTTCCAGCTAGCTTTCCTTAGAAGCTATTATTCACCCCTTACCAAAAAACAAAAAAGATCATTGCGGGGTGGGGAGGAACACAAAACTCAACCCCTTAATATTTTACACATCTTTAACATTGTTCTTTAAAAAAAAGTCCACACAGGCTAACTACGCAAGTGGCACTGCCTTGCAAGCCTATGTGAACAGTTCCTTGGCTAATGCTCATCAATCTGAGGAAGGAAACCAGGTGACACACTGTGAAATGCTGACCCTGCTGCTTGTCCCCGTGCCATATGGCAGCAGAAGCTGGCATTATTCTTTGGCACTTGGACCAGAAAGCTCTTTTGCCCCAGCCCACTGCTGTTTACAGAAATAGTGCTTCAGCCCTGACCATGAATGATGTGCGTGTGTCAGATGACAATGCTGTAACCTGCAGTAACCTTGTAAACCCGGGGCACAGCAAAAACACTCCGAGGACAGACACATTGCAGCATTTAAATAAAAAATATTAAGTTTTATGTGGTTTAATTTACTGGAAATGAGTAAAAGGAATTCCGCTCTGTTTTTTATAGGAGAAATTTGGCTGGAAAGGATCACAGCTCTGTCTAGTCTGGGCCACTGGCTTTATCAGGGTGAATCCACCCCATATAGAAATAAGTCTCTCAATGCTCTTTGGTTCCAGTGTTAAATTCTTTGATAATTGTATCTTGAACTATTTCCCTTGGCAGCCTGATCTTTAACCCAATAACCTTTTGAGTCGGATTTTTTTTCCTCTCATGCAGTTTAAATATATTCTTCCTTAAATTTAAGTTTATGTCTGTTTCCCTTGTCTCTGCTTTTGCTCTGAGCCCTCAGGTTTATAGGCTGAGTCATTCCTACTTGAGGTTTCTTCCCATTCTTTGCTTTGTTTGTTCTGCTAATTTAAGCAGCATGTTTCTCTTTTGTTCATGTACAAGAACTTAAAATTTAATAAACTCTTGTTATTCTCACTATTCATTTGCCCACTTCATAATCTATCTAACCTGCCGTGTAAATCAGTCCTTCTCCAGTGGCCTCAGTTGGTTTTATATGGAAAAACTGTATATGGGACGTGAATGATCCAGCTCTTCAAAAGCAAGTTCTTGAATATTAATGACTCTGCTTTTTTATCTCCAGGATGATAGACCGCCAATATCCACGTCTTTGAAATCCTTCCTGCCAGTAGGTTACCATCCACTTCAGCTTGGCATTAATCATGCTACTTTGATGACTTTTAGTTTAAATGTTTGTTTGTTTCTTTGTTTGCATAATGTTGCATTGAAAACAAGTGGATCTTTTCCCTCTGACCCCTCATTACTTTGTTTTTGATTACCCTTTCGATCAGCTGGTGGATTAATTAGACAACAATTGTTCCCCTGACTTTCAGCAAATCCTTCTTTTTGGAAGCATGATCCAATAGATACAGAGCACAGACTTGGGAGCATTTAGGTCTGTTCAGAGTTGCATAACCTGTCAGGTCTTTTACCTTTGTGCCCTTTTTTTTCTACCTTCTGTAATATGTGAACTGGTCTACATGCCTAATCTGAAGCAGTGGACAAAAGCTATTTTGGTCCTTAATCCACTCTGAGCAAAGGATTGTTTTCCCTCACTAATGTTCTTTAACAAAAATAGACCTGCAGTCCCTGTCTTGTGATCTCCTGGTGTGTGACAGGTCAGAGCACCCACTTCCATCTCATAATTAAATGAGCATATCAACAAAAATATGGCTTTGTTACAAGGGGAAGAAAAATAACTAAGTAGTTGAAGCATTCTGCTCAAAAGTAAACAAATAACCAATGAGACCAATTCTTCTTTCTTCTAAATCCACAAACACCTACAAAGCTCAGAATATGGAGATTCCTGTCCCCATTCTTATCTTCCTTTCTCAGATCCGTGCACAGTATGTGCCTCATCTTTCGCGTAGAGATTCAGGACCAGTCACCAAACCCATTGAACCTATTGCTGCCTCACTGTGATTGATGTCTGTCTTGTCTGGGCTCAGTCAAAAGATTAATAATGAATTATATACAGCCAGTTTGCAACAAGCATGCAGGTTTCTAAGTACAAAATGATGGACAACGCAGGGTTCAATGAAAGATGGGTTCCTCACTGAATCATACCAACAAGCTGCCAAAAGTAGGGGGCAAGAGGTTCAGACCCCATTTAGCCACAGCCCTTTACTCACCAGTTAAGAACAGCAGGTGACTCCTCATGTAGTACTCCTTAAAATATTAGTAAATTATTAACATAACGTTAATACGCTGTAATGGATCCAATAAATTACTAGTAAAACACAATAGCAGACTGGGGTTGCTATAACATTTCTGTGGTTGGGAAGCAGCCTTTATTCTGCTCATGAAGGTGAGCAGACCGTCTCCTACTTCAGGCACAAAAATAAGCATTCAGGGGTGAAAGATGAAGCCAGTCTACCCTTTAGGAGGTTTCAAAGGGCCTGTTTGCTATAAAAACTGAGCTATCCATTCAAAAAAGAGGCATGGGCAAAGGCAGAAACTGACTGTCATCTCATCAGGAGACAAACAGCAAATCTGCTGAATAATGGAAATGAGGGAACTTTCTCATGTTACCTTAGTATAAGCAGATTAAGCATATTTTTGCTTTTATTTTTTCTGCCTACATCTTTTATAAACATTTGTGACTGTGTTGTCTGTTTTGAATATTATGAATAAATGCATGTTTGTGGTTTTGCTTAGCCCGAGGCAAGGGAAGTGCAGCTGGCTCGCGCCCATGTTTCAGGTCACCCACCAGCAGCAGCGAGGGGTTCCTCTCCCTGGCCTGTGGCAGGGACAACCCTGGCCCTTGACAGACCATCCGTCTCTCCTGCACCTTGTCCACTGCATCCAAGGGATCCAACAGATCCGGCCCATCTAAACCACGTGGGGAGCTAACACAGGGGTCAGGAAAGGCAGAAATACCTTCCAGCTCCCCACCGGCAAGGCAGAGGCTCTCTGCTATGCTGGAAGCTGTCAACGCCATCCCTCTGGCCCAGGCGTCACCGTGGCAGAGAGCGTTGCACTGCGAAACGAGAGAATCAAGTCTTTTTCCACTGTGACAGTGAATTTATTAAATGGCTCAAAGCATAGCCATACTTTGATGCCAGCCTGCGTGGGAGTGTAGGTCGCCTGGCTAAGGGAGAGAAAAGACCCGCAGGAGGCAGGGCACCGGGAATAAATGCACGGTGCAGGCCTGCACCAAGCTGTGCTGCCTCACCGTGGGGAGGCCAGACTTTGGTGCAGGCTGAAGAAGCACTGGCCGGTTGCAGCTGCTGCTAAATAAGTTGACGCTCCGCAGATTTAACGGGGGGCCTCCGGCAGCAGAGGCACATGGGGAGGCTCTGTGGCCTGGCCACAAGGCAGGCCTGCCTGCTCCGTGGGGCAGGGTCGCGGAGAAACACAGACTGGCAGCGAAGGAGGCATCACGTGTGTCTGCATTGGAGCCCGTCACTCCAGCCTGCATTTGTAGTCGATGCAGAGAAGCAGGCACTTACCAGACATGACTCTTCTTATCCTAAGGTCACATGAAATGTGTCAAATGAATCATTAGCTGTATGACTTGCTCAGATGCAGACATCTGTAAGGCTAGCATTACTTGGGAATAATCCTTTCCAATTTCTCTGCTTCGGTCCCCTATACTGTTTACCTCCTGAACTCCTCCATGATGTTCCCATAACGTTTTCCTGCTGGCAGAATTTCTCCACGTTTCTTGGTGTCAGGCATTGTGGGCTCAGTGAACAATCATATGGAGCCTGTTCAAACCACCGATAGCTGAAAGGTTTATTTCAGGTTTAAAATAATTTTGCACCCTCAGATGTGATATATTACATGTACAAATAACTAACATCATTCAGTGATGGTGCTGATTATTTAGATACTAACAGGATTTCCTAAGCATTCAGTCAGACAGTATTTTGAAAGCGTGATGTGAGAAATTCTTATGTCTCAACCAAAGGTCTCCAGAACAAATATCGTTTCCCAAAGCTGTGGGTGCTCATTTGCTCAACTGCTTTCACTGTGCCTCGACTCTCTGTTTCACCTTTGCTAGTGCATTTTAGGAGACTAAAAAAAACCTAAAACTAAAAACCTAAACAAGAAGGTGCCTCAATTCTGGAATTTCATTTGAGAGCTCCAGCAAGGAAGGGAGCATGCAGGAGCAGCTAGGACCTGCTGGCTGCCTCAGCCTGGGATGCATGTTGCAATGTAACAAGGCAGGGAGCTAATTGTGGGCACCTAAGTAGATCTGGTCCTTTAAATAAAAGTAAATTGGGTCCTTCTAGAAAGAAATGCAGACTTTTTGAGAACAGACACAGAAACTGTTAAATGAGAATATTTGAAAGACCCTTAGTCCATCTTATCTAAGTTATACTTTTGTGTATAATGCATGTTTTCCTGCCACAATAATTCAAGAGAAAGGGAATTTCTGGTATAATTTTCAGAGATCCACAAAGCCTACAGCTCCAGGGACACTGGTGCTGGAAAAGGCATTCTAAGGGGAGCATGGCACTGCACAAACATTGCCACCTCCACACCTTTCTAGTCTGGGTCACGCATGGTGCTGGGGACCTCAGAGTCAACACAAATCCGTCTTTACGGTTACGGGGCAGAGAGCCACAATGGCTACAGCTCCAGGGAGAGTGGGGCTGGAAAACTCATGCCAAGGGGAGAACAGGACTGCACCAAAATTTCTACCTTTCTAATCTGGGTGACCCTTAGTGCTAGGGACCTCAGCCTCACCCCCAACCTGCCATTAGGGTTAGGGTTAGGGTTCAGAGAGCCACCAAGCCTACATCTCCAGGGACAGTGGGGCTGGAAAAGGCATGCCAAGGGGAGCATGGCACTGCACCAACATTGGTGCCTCCACGCATTTCTAGTCTGGGCCACCCACGCCGCTGAGGGCCTCAGATTCAAGATGAGTCTGTCATTAGGGTTCGGGTTCAGAGAGCCAGCAAGCCTACAGCTCCAGGGACACTGGGGCTGGAAAAGGCAGGCCAATGTGGACCACGGCACTGCACCAATATTACTGAATCCACACCTTCCTAATCTGGGCACCCCATGGTGCGGGAGACCTCAGCCTCAGCCCCAGTCCAACATTCGAGATAGGTTTACAGTTAGGGTTCAGAGAGCCAGCAAGCCTACGGTTCAAGGGACAGTGGATATGGAAAAGGCAAGCCCAGGGGAGCACAGTACTGCACCAACATTGCTGCCTCCACACCTTTCTAATCTGGACCACCCAGGTGCTGGGGACCTCAGCCTCAGCCCCAACCTGCCATTAGGGTTAGGGTTCAAAGAGCCACCAAGCCTATAGGTCCAGGGACACTGGGGCTGGAACAGACATGCCACGTGGAGCACAGCACTGCACCAACATTGTTGCCTGCACAGAATAATAATCTGGACCACCCATGGTGCTTGGGGACCTCAGGGTCAATGCAAGTCTGCCTTTACAGTTAGGGGTCAGAGATCCACAAAGCCTTCAGCTCCAGGGACAGTGGGGCTGGAAAAGACATGCTAAGAGGAGAACAGCAGTGCACCACTGCCGTTACCTCCACACCTTTCCAATTTGGGCCACCCATGGTGCTGGGGACCTCAGCCTCAGCCCCAAGCTTCCATTAGTGTAAGAGTTAAGGTTCAGAGAGACACAAAGAGTACAGCTGCAGGGACAGTGGGGCTGGAAAAGGCATGCCAAGGGAAGCACGGCACTGCGCCAACATTACTCCCTCCACACCTTTCTAAGTGGGGCCACCTTTCTAAATGGTGCTGGGGACCTGAGAGTCAACACAAATCCCTAATTAGGGTTAAGGTTCAGAGAGCCACCAAGCCTAGAGCTCCACGGACAGAGGGGCTGGAAAAGGCATGCCAAGGGGAGCACGGCACTGCTCCAACATTGCTGGCTCCACACCTTTCTCATCTGGGCCACCCATGGTGCTGAGGACCTCTACCTCAGCCCCAAGCTGCCATTAGGGTTAGGGTTAGGGTTCAGAGAGCAACCAAGCCTACAGCTTCGGGGACAGTGGGGATGGAAAAGGCATGCCAAGGGGAGCACGGCACTGCAACAACCTTGTCCCCTCCAAACATTTCTAATCTGGGCCACTCATGGTGCTGGGGACCTCAGTCTTAGCCCCAAGCTGCCATTAGAGTTAGGGTTACTGTTCGGAGATCCAGATAGCCTACACCTGCAGGGTCACTGGGGCTGGAAAAGGCATGCCAAGGGGAGCACGGCACTGCACCAACATTGCTCTCTCCACACCTTTCTCATCTGGTTTACCCATTGTGCTGGGGACCTCAGCGTCTGCCCCAAGAGGCCATTAGGGTTAGGGCCAGGGTGAGGATTCAGAGAGCAACGAAGCCTACAGCTCCAGGGTCACTGGTGCTATAAAAGGCACGGCAATGGGAGCACGGGAATGCAGAAACATTGCTCCTTCCACACCTTTCTGCTTTGGGTTCACTCATGGTGATGGGGACCTCAGCCTCAACCCCAAGGTGCCTTCAGGGTTAAGGTTAGGGGTCAGAGAGCCATCAAGCATACAGCTCCAAGGACACTGGGGCTGAAACAGGCATGCAAAGGGATCACTGGATTGCACCAACATTGCTCCCTCCACACCTTTCTAATATGGGTTACCCATGGTGCTGGGGACCTCAGAGTCAAAACGAGTCTGCTGTTAGGGTTAAGGTTCAGAGATCCACCAAGCCTCTAGCTCCAGGTACACTGGGGCTGGAAAAGGCATGCCAAGGGGAGCAACGGCACTGCACAAAATTTGCTGCAGCCAGATCTTTTGAATATCACCACCCATGGTGCTGGAGAGCACCATGTTACTGGAGCACCCATGGTGCTTGGGGAGCCTAACCCCCAAGAGGGCCATAAGGTTAATGTTAGGGTTAGGGTTCAAAGAGCCACAGAGTCTACAGCTCCAAAGACACTGAGGCTTGACATGGCATGGAAAGGGGAGCATGGCACTGCACCAACATTGCTGCCTCCACACCTTTCTAATCTGGGCCACCCATGGATATGGCAGCCTCAGCCCCAGACCCAAGCAGCCATTAGGGTTAAGGTTAGGGTTAAGGTTCAAAGAGACACAATGCCTACACCTCGAAGGACAGTGGGACTGGTAAAGAAATGCCAAGGACAGCATGGCACTGCAACAACCTTGCTCCTTCTACACATTTCTAAGTTGGGTCACCCATGGTGCTGGGGACCTTAGTCTTAGGCCCAAGCTACCATTAGGATTAGGGTTAGGGTTATGGCTGGTGTTCAGAGACCCACAAAGATCAGCTTGGCATGCCTTTTCCAGAACCTCTGTCCCTGCAGCTGTAGGCTTGGTGGATCTCTGAACCCTGACCCGAACCCTAATGGCAGGTTGGGGCTGAGGCTGATGCCCCTAGCACCGTATGTGGCCCAGATGAGAAAGGTGTGGAGGCAGCAATGTTGGTGCAGTGCCGTGCTCCCTTTGGCATGCCTTTTCCAGCCCCATTGTCCCTGTAGCTGAAGGATTGGTGGCTCTCTCAAACCTACCCCTAACACTCACCCTAACCCTAACTCTAACCCTAATAGCAGGTTGTGGGTGAGGCTGAGGTCCCCAGCACCATCGGTGGTCCAGATTAGAAAGCTGTGGAGGCAGCAATGTTTGTGCAGTGCCGTGCTCCCCTTGGCATATCTTTTCAAGCCCCACTGTCCGTGGGGCTGTAGGCTTGATGGCTCTCTGAACCCTAACCTTAACATTAACCGTAAATCTCACCAAAACCCTAATGGCAATTTGGGGATGAGGCTGAGGCCCAGGACCATGAATGGCCCAGATGAGAAGGGTGTGGAGATAGAAATGTTGGTGCAGTGCCCTGCTCCCTTTTGCATGCCTTTTCCAGCCCCACTGTCCCTGCACCTGTAGGCTTGGTAGCTCTCTGAACCCTAACCCTAATGTCACTTTGGGGCTGAGGCTGAGGTCCCCAGCACCATGGGTAGCCCAGATTAAAAACACGTGGAGGCAACAATTTTGGTGCAGTTCTGTGCTCCCCTAGGCATGCCTTTTCCAGCCCCAGTGTCCCGGGAGCTGTTGGCTTTCTGTTTTGTTGAACCCTAGCCCTAATGGCAGCTCAGGGCTGAGCCAGAGATCCCCAGTAGCATTAGTGGCCCAGAGTAGAAAAGTGTGGAGGCAGCAATGTTGGTGCGGTGCCATGGTGCCCTTGGCATGTTTTTCCAGCTCCGCTGTCCTAGGAGCTGTAGTCTTGGTGGCTCTCTGACCCCTAACCCTAACCCTAACCTTAACCCGAAGCCTAATGGCAGCATGGGGCTGAGGCTGAGGTCCCCAGCACCATGCGTGGCCGAGATTAGAAAGATGTGGAGGGAGCAATTTTTTCAGTGCTGTGCTCCCCTTGGCATGCCTTTTAAAGCTCCACTGTTCCTGGAGCTGTAGGCTTGCTGGCTCTCTGAATCCTAACCCTAACCAAATGGCAGCTTCAACTTGAGACTGCGGTCCTCAGCGGCATGGAAGGACCAGATGGGAAAGGTGTGGAGGCAGCAATGGTGGTGCAGTGTCATGCTCCTCTTGGCATGCCTTTTCCAGCCCCTCTGTCCCTGGAGCTGTTGGCGTGGTGGCTCTCGGAACCGTAACCGTAATCCTAACACTAACCCTAGGCCTAATGACATGTTTGGCTGAGGTCCTCAGTGGCATGGGTGGACCAGATGAGAAAGTTTTGGAGGTGGCAATGTTGTTTCAGTGCCGTGCTCCCCTTGGCATGACTTTTCCAGTCCCACTGTTTTTGAATCAGTAGGTTTGATGGCTCACTGAACTCTAATCCTAAACAGAACCTAACCCTAAAGCTAACTCTAATGCTAACCCTAACCCTAGCCCCTACTGGCGGCATGGGGCTGAGGCTGAGGTCCCACCACCATGGGTGGCCCAGATGAGAAAGATATGCAGCAGCAATGTTGGTGCAGTGCCATGCTCCCCTTGGCATGCCTTTTCCAGCCCCACTGTCCCTGGAGATGTAGGCTTGGTGTCTCTCAAAACCGCAACCCTCAATCTAACCATAACCCTAATGCTAATGGCAGGTTGGGGGTGAGGCTGAGGTCCCCAGCACCATGGGGGTCCCAGATAAGAATGTTGTGGAGGCAGCAATGTTGGTGCAGTGCCGTGCTCCCCTTCACCTGCCTTTTGCATCCCCAATGTCCCTGGAGCTGTAGGCTTGATAGCCCCCTGAACCCTAACCCTATCTGTAATGACAGGTATGCACTCAGCAATGTTGGCGCAGTGCAGTGCTCGCCTGGGCATGCCTTTTCCAGCTCTTCTGTCCCTGGACCTGTAGCTTTGTTGGCTCTCAGAATGCTAACCCTACCCCTACCCCTACACCTACCCCTACCCCTACCCCTACCCCTACACCTACCCCTACCCCTACCCCTACCCCTATCCCTAACCCTAACCCTAACCCTAATGGCAGGTTGGGGCTGAGGCTGAGATCCCCAGTACCATGGTTTGATCAGATTATAAAGGTGTGGAGGCAGGAATGTTGGTGCAGTGCCATACTCCCGTTGACATGACTTTTCCAGCTCCAGTGTCTTTGCAGCTGTAGGATTTTTGGCTCTCTAAACCCCAACCCTAACCCCAACCCTAACAGCAGGTTGGGGGTGGTGCTGAGGTCACCAGCACCATGGGTGGCCCAGATGAGAAAGGTATGGAGGCAGCAATGTTGGTACAGTGCCGTGCTCCCCTTTGCATGCCTTTTTCATCCCCAGTGTCCCCGAAGCTGTAGGCTTGGTTGCTCTCTGAACCCTAACCCTAACCCTAATGGCAGGTTGGGGCTGAGGCTGAAGTCTCAGCACCATGGGTGGCCCAGATGAGAAAGGTGTGGAGCCAGCAATGTTGGAGCAGTGCCGTGCTCACCTTGGCATGCATATTCCAGCCCCACTCTACCTGGAGCGGAAGGATTGGTACCTCTCTGAACCCTAACCCTAACCCTAACCCTAATGGCAGCTCGGGGCTGAGGTAGAGGTCCCCAGCAACATGGGTGGCCCAGATGAGAAAGGTGTGGACATAGCAATATTGGAGCAGTGCCATGCTCCCCAAAGCAAGCCTTTTCCAGCCCCACTGTCCCTGGAGGTGTAGGACTGGTGGCTCTCTGAACCCTAACCTTAACACTAAACGTTACCTTAACCCTAAACCTAATGGCACATTGAGGTTGAGGCTGAGGTCCCCAGCAGCATGCATGGCCCAGATGAGAAAGGTGTGGAGGCAGCAATGTTGGTGCAGTGCTGTGCTGCCCTTGGAATGCCTTTTCCAGCCCCACTGTCCTTGGAGCTGTAGGCTTGGTGGCTCTCTGAACCCGAACCCTAACCATAACCCTAATTCTAACCCTAATGGCAGGTTGGGGCTGAGGCTGAGGTGCCCAGCACCATGGGTGGCACAGGTGAGAATGTTGTGGAGGCAGCAAAGTTGGTGCAGTGCCCTGCTCCCTTTTGCATGCCTTTTCCAGCCCCACTGTCCCTGGAGCTGTAGGCTTGGTGGCTCTGTGAACCCAAACCCTAACCCTAAGCCTAACCTTAACCCTAATGGCAGCCTGTGGCTGAGGCTGAGGTCCCCAGCACCATTTATGGCCCAGATGAGAAAGGTGTGGAAGCAGCAATATTGGTGTAGTGCCGTACTCCCCTTGCATGCCTTTTCCAGCCCCACTGTCCCTGGAGCTGTAGGCTTGGTGGCTCTCTGAACCTAACCCTAACCCTAATGGCAGCTTTGGGATGATGCTGAGATCTCAATTACCATGCTTGGCCCAGATTAGAAAGGTGTAGATGCAGCAATGTTGATCCAGTGCCGTACTCCCCTTGGCATGTTCCAGTGTCCCTGGAGCTGGAGGCTTTGTGTGTCTCTGAACACTTTCCCTAACCCTAACCCTAACCCTCAGCCGCAAGTTTCCTTTTGGGTTAGGGTTAGGATTCAGAGAGCCACCAATCTTAGAGCTCCACCCTCACTGGGGCTGGAAAACGCATTGCAAGGGGAGTACTGCACCGCACCAACATTGCTTCCTCCGCAAGTTTCTAATCTGGCAACCCATGGTGCTGGGGACATCAGCCACAGCCCCAGGTTGCCATTAGGTTTAGCGTTAGGAGTAGGGTTCCGATAGTCACTAATCTTACAGCTTCAGGGACACTGGGGCTTTTCACGTCTCAGTCTGAACGTAGTACCTTTTTGCAGATGAAGCTGTGTGCTCAGCTTGTTGTTGAGATTTTTTTTTCAGAAAAGTCGTGTTTAGCTACCCATTAAAATTTTTTTTCTTGAAAACTGTCATACAGCATGTTTTAGGGATAGATGGAGGAAATAACTTTAAGGCACTGCCTTGTATATCTTGGCTGGTGCTTTAACCTTTGCTGTATTGTATACTAAACTGCTATTGCCGAGATTCGCTGTATTCAGAAACAGTAATTAGAGCTAAGATCTGGAAAGGTTCTTTTAAGGAAGAGCGGATGCATGTCTCATATTTCTGTAGATGCACCCAAGTTACTAGAGCTCGTGCAGGCACTTTGCAGAAGCAGCCAGATGGGTGAGCAGGGGTTTATTTGCCTCACAAGTTGATGATGGTGGCAAGTTGTGGCCGGTGATCAGTTAGCCAAAGATGCTTTGTCAGACATTTATTAGTGAATGCCTCTGAGAGACTGAAAAGCTTTTGAATGCTGAAGAGTCAGGTTTTGTTCACATATGGGCTAGGGTGATTAACTGCCTTCCCAAGTAATAAAACTCCCAGTGATTGGGTCATACAAACAGAAAAAACAAAGATGTGTGGTAACTCTCCCTTTTCCCCTGCGGTCCTTTCTTCGTGACTCCTTTTCAGTCATCTCAGGGACTTTCTCCATTGCTACCAGCCCTGCTCAGTGATCTCTGGTCCCTAGGAAAGCTCCTCCCATCATCTCAGAGATTGGACTCTGTCTGTCGCAGCACTTTGTCTCCATGCTTGAAGACAAGCAGACTCATCTCCTGGCTGTGGCTCCTTTTGTGCTGGCCAAAGCCTCAGGATGCTGCCCTGTGGCAGCAGCAATTTCTGCTGTCCCTGGGGGTCCCACCTGGCTCAGTCTCCTTACAGGAGTATCATGGAGTTGTGGACAAGAAGGCAAAAAAACCCAAGTACTGTCTGTCACACAAGGTAGCAGCACTTTTACAGTATAACTGTAACTCATTTACAGGAAAGTAAAGAAACCATATTTTGTAGTCATCTGTTTCATGCTTATTTTTTATAATATCAACTGGGCATTGAGGGCAGAGACTATAGATGATCTAAACTTAAGAGAGTTACAAATAGTTTCAGGGAAAGGAAAGACCTCTGCACCTAAAGAGTATAAAATTAGCAAAGGAACATTCATTTTAGCTGATGTATTATTTTGTGACAAGAATTGGGTTATGGGCTGATCTGAATGCTAAAGCTGAGGTATGAAGCTACTTGCTTCAGCCACTGAAATGTAGTTTTAAGCTTTGAATGTGTGTACCTCCTCATGACTGAGAAACAAACTCAAGTACATCTGCTCTAGTGTAAGGCTGCAGTTTCCAAAGGCATTTTCTTCATGAGTGCTTCCTTTTTTTTCTTTCTTTTTTTTTTTCCTCACTGTTAAAGTAATTTTTCAGACTGGGTTGCCCCTGTATCTCCAAACATAATGGAGAAGATTGAGTTTTATAGTCCTTCCCAGGATTCCAGGAGATTTGGAAAAACGTAGATAAATGTTTCTTGGGATTTTTTAATCTTCATTCCTTAAAAACTAAGAAAAAAAACCCGAAACCCCAGACAAGATCCATAAGGAAAACAAAGTTTCAGCAGTTTCTGGTGAACACGGGCTGACTTTTGTGAGTCAGCCATGGCTGATTATTGTTTCATGTGGAAATTGGGCAAAACTGTTTTTCATGATGTCATGCTTCACACCTAGGTTAACCACAATGGTTTTAGCTGAGTTTAATTTAGTTGCTGGTTTGTTCAGTTCTGAAGCGCTATAAAAACAAAACACCATAAGGGGCACGACCCCTGTAGAAAGGAAAACACAACAAGGTCTTGCACTAATAGCTGGAAAATACTACTGCTGAGTTCAATGTTGCTTTAATAAATTCCCTAAACTTTTCCAGTCCTTATTTATTAAAAAGTAAATAAGGATAATTCTTCTATTCGTTGCACCTGCTGCTCCTTTGCAAGTAATATATATATTTATATATGTGTGTATATTTATACACACACATATGTGCGTGCACACACACAAAGATATTATATATATGTATAATGTGTTTGTCTTTCTACTTGAGTAGATTGGCAAAACTCTTTAATTAAAACTTAGAGATTGGCTTTAGAAGTTCATGTTAGCGATTGATGATCCAGCCTACGTAGAACAAATGGCCAGGAGAGGTACCTGCAGCACAGATTTAGGGACTTGAAAAGAAAACAGTTTGTGTGTTTAATACCTGTAAAGTGTCGTGACACTTAAACTGAATTCATACTTTGAACATCTGAGCAGTCATCTGCTTACCCTTTCCAACCATCACTTGGGTTACTTATGGATCAATGATACATACAAGCACAGAAAAAAGAAGTGCTGAGTTACATGTTCCAGCTTCTCAAGATTTCTGACGGCTTCCTCTCAAATACATGTTGCTGTGTTATGGCTCTGGGTTGATGCTGACTTTTCATAGTTGTCTTGGTTCTAAATGAATCCTTTCTCAGAGGAGGTTTTCAGTGGATATATACCAAAAAGTGTGTAGTCTTACCCAGCATATATTAAAGTGTAAATTAAATACTTAATGGTCTGTTCTGCTGATGATACACATGTATACTCCACTAAGACTGTGAAGCCTACTAGAAGGTAAAATTGAGCTGAGGGGAAGCATCCATGTATCATGTAGTAAACTATAATGTTGCCTATGTTGGCTAAAAAATCTGCCGAAATAAATCTGAAATGGGAAGCTTTTGCTATTGCCATAAAGTAGTGCACAGAAGCACCAACCACAAAGCAGGACCTCGTTGCAGCAGATGCTATAAAAGAGAATTAAAAAGCTTATGACTGAGTTCTGAAAAAATTGGAGGTAACTGTAAAATGAACATTTTATTGTGTATTTAAGTAGAAGTCTTGGAGCAGGAGACAGTAGCTAAGGTGGAGCTGTGATTTCAGCTTACTATGCAACAATTTGCTCATTATTTCTTTTTCTCACATACAACTTCTTCCACCCATCCTTTTCTTGTCCCATCTTCCTGTTATATTTGTCAAGACAGGGTTCTAGGTTTAGAAAATCTGAACTTGGATCTCGTAATAGTTTTCTTTTTGTCTCATTTTGATGATGCAGTGCTCTTCAAGGTGCAATTTAAAAAGTCATTTTTACACTAGTCATTGTTTTCATATATATGCTTAGAGATGAAGTGAGGTTGGAAAGGTGAGAAGAGCAGAAAGCTTCACTGCATCAGTGGATAAGGAGTGGCAAATTATAGCAGTTCCTACCTGCATGCAAAGGAGAGGAAAATCACTAGGCTGCTGGAAAAAAGGGTCATTTGTAAGTAAGGGTGGGGAAATAATTTGCAAAAAGGAGAAATTATCAATGTGTGTTTATGTGCATGCATGTCAAGGGTCTGTATGTATCCTGTTGGGATGAGTAGCTAAACTTTTAATTCTGAAACTTGGCTTTGTTCCCAAATTTTCTGAAGACTTTTTTTGAATATAATGGGGACTGCATCATTTATTATGTCAGAGTGGTGCTGTAAAGAAATGGACAAGTATAAGGCAGATTAAGTGAAGGCTGCCTCAATTTTCCTTATTTTTGCTACTTGACTTCACAAGCTTACTCAGATTATTTTAATACCGCTTTTGCTTAGTTTTATCTATGTTTGAATCTTTTTAAAGGCATGATAAAAACACAGTGTTATGGTGCCCAGCATATCTCTCTTTTCCATTTCAGTCAGTAAGTTAAACAACAGTTCCTGTCTCTTCTAGCTAATATCAGAAAAGGCAGCAATGTTTTAGGAAACTTGGAGATCAGATGAAGAATTCTCTCATGCCAAAACACCTGGCTTTGATGGAGTCCCAGCAGGCTTATGTAAAGATTTTTCACAGTCGCTTTTCCATCTGGGAATAAGTTATATTCATAGGGAATAAGTTCAGTAACTCCAGAGAAAGTGGCTGTTTGCCATGCAAGAATTTAGCATTTGAGCTAAATCTAATAAATGCCCAGAATGTGATGCTTATTTCCTGATTTCACTAAGTAATGTAGATGTAAAGATTTTTATCGAGGATGCTGGCCACTAGTCTTCAAGTCACTATCAGAAAATCAATTCACCAAGACACGATTGGTTATGTTTACCCCAGACATGTGTTCTGTAATGTCAGACACTTAATTAATATACCCCAGGTCTCCTGTAGATTTAATCTCCTCTCCGTCTGTGTCTCATCTCCACTGATGCTGAAGAAATGTTTGACAGTGAATTTCTATTTATAACTTTATACTCCTTTTCAGTTTCAGAGCCATGTTTTGTTACCTGCAGGGTTTGTAATCTTCGGAGTCTATGAGCAAGAATCAAGCGATTGTATCCAAGACCAGTCTAGCTTTAGATAATCACATTGCATAATCTCTTCCCTGGCCTTTTCTTGTAAAATTTGCCTCAACAGTTAAAACAACTAACATTAGATTGAGGGTTATGGCTTCTTCATTTACTTTTTTTTTTTTACACTAAAAAAAAATATTATTTGTTGCTCATTCTATATACTCAAAAGTCTAAGAGAAGGATATACTTTTAAAAAATTTAATTGCTTATCAGACAGTAAAGGCGTGGAGCAGCTGACATACCCCACAGATCATTTTTCTGTATGTTTAAAAATGGCATAAAGTCATTTATGCACAGTCCTCAAGAGTATCTGGTTCTTAAATGAAGTTTTAATTAGTCATACGCCTTGCTGAATTCTAAATTAACTCAGGAAAGACACCTGGGTACTGTTATGGGAACATAACTATGACTTCTACCGAATGTGCAAAATCAGTAAAAAACCCCAACCTCAGCAATATTTTAGAAAAGGGACGATGATAATTCTTCAAGTATTATAAAGTCATATACATAAAGCAGTAGTTATTTAAGAACAGTACTATATAATATGTTTAATTCAGGTTATCTCATCAGGAAGGGATGTATTCATGACAGGCATTTAGAAAAAAGGAAAATGGTTAATTCATACCCTGACCTGTTTTCTTTAGGGCAGAAGAGAGAGAAGAGTCATAATAAAAGAACTAAGAAATAACTGATAAACAGAAGGTGAACAAGCACTATTTTTACACCCATTCTCAGAATACAGAAATAAAATTATGTTCAATGAAACTGGAAGACAGTACATATCAAATGGACATGAAAAAGTATTTCCTCTTGCTTCATAATCTGCAGCTATTCTACAAGGTGAGAAATACCTGGAAAACCTGCAACAACTTTATAAATAGAGTTTACAAATAATCTCATATAGAGTAGGAAGCTTTTAAAGAAATATCTGAAATTCTCTAGAGAATAATTTTAATAAAGGTTTGAAGGCATAATATTCCTGTATGCTTCAAAGCATGAGCCAATTTTCAAATGGTGGTAGGTAGATATAAATGTCACCAGTAAGTCAGGCCATGACTGGTTCCCAGAAAGTTTCTTCTGTCTTACTTGACTGGTATGGCCCTACCATTGATACAATCTGCAGATTAGTTTCCTTATAGTCTTTCTAAGCCCCACCTGTCTTGAGAAAACCAGTGGAAACTCAGTGAGTCAAGGAATTTGGTAAAATCATAGAGTCACACAATTGACTCCAGTGCTAGAGAATTTACTAGGATTCTACAAGAACTGACTATAAGGAATGTAAATACTATATTTACTGTAGAAAAATTTACTATAAATAATATCTGAAACTGTAGAAAAGGCATCCTATAGGCATTAGGTGTTGTTATCAAGAGTGTATTCATTATATGTTATCTTTACACAATTTCTTCGTTCTAAACCTCACAAAAGTGCTCTGTGATTCTTTCCACATTGTCATCAGAAACTGATGACAGTTCAGCATTACCTAGCTCTGAATTATTTTGTTCAGATTATACCCTCCTTACCTTTTGTGCACTGTTTATTTAATCGGGTTTTCATTTACCTAAAAAGGAAAGACTGCAAACTCATTAAGCCACTTGGCACACCATAATTAGAGCACGGGGTTCACTGCTGTTGGATCTGCTGTAGCTGGAAAACAGAAGTACAGAATACAGCTGCCTATTAATTGGAAATCCTTGCAGGAAGTACTCTACACCTGTTCTCTGTAGCATCTACTAGTTTCCAAATTGTTTCTAGCAGTATTATAAGAAATTGCATTTGATGGCTGTAAACCCCTTGGAAACCAACAATTCTGGTTGTTCTGGGGATTGCTTTTTCTACCTGTCTCATTTCAGTATAGTTGCAACTCATTTTGCGTGAGAACTGACTGTTGGTGCATAAGAATTTCTGACGAGGATTCTTTGATCCCAGACTTTTATCCCATCTTTTAATCTCATTGTGTCTTAGTCTGTTTACTTTGTTGGCTTGACAGCAGAATTTGCATGCCTCTCCATATTTTCCTGAGTCAGTGAGATTTAAATAACCTTACTGGTTCTCTTTGAACAAGCAGCACCCATACATGATGTTCAAACCCAAACTATTGTCTTGGTCAAAGCCATTCCTTTGTCAGATACTTACCAAACTGGCAGCTCTAGTGGTGCGTAATTAGTGCATCACCTCGCTGGCCTTTGCGGAATGGCAAATTGAAGCAGTTTACTGAAAGCATAAGTAACCAATTATTTGATAACTCATTTTGGAGACTGTGAAACAGGAAGAGATTCATCATGTAATTGCAGGAGTTAATTGAGGTGAGGAATGTAGAAGGCTCAACTTGCTTCTAATCAATAGAAATTCTTCCAGGGAGACATAATGGTGGAGAACATAAAGAAAAATGGGTAAAAATGAGGAAAATATTTATTAGAATTCTTAGTCATTCATTGTCTGAAACATTCTATCCAGATAAATGTTGGGCATAAACACTGTAAAGAAACGTTGAGACTATAAAGAGACTTTGTGCCATATAAGTACAGGAAGGTTTTGTGTAAAATATAAAAATATTTCCCAGACAAGAAACTCACAGTTACCTGTTAGCATTTAGAAAACTGCACAAGTGACTCTGCACCGTTAGGCAATGAGGAGTCAGCTGGAAAGGAGGCGTAGCTAAGAGTGAAGTCAAACAAATTTCCTGCATCTGTGTTTTCTGTGGAAGGTGCTATTCAGAGTGTATTTCCTATGGGAAATCAGATGTTGTCCTTAAGAGAGATTGCAGTCTCTCAGGAGGAAGTTATGAAGCAACTTGAGAAAGACAAATGCAGTGAATTACCAGCAGCAGATGGTATTAATCTGAGGAGTCTGAAAGAAAGAAACTGTGAAATAGCAGAGATACTGATGAGGTCCTACCATGTACGGTGATTGTTACTGGGGGCTTCAAAGTCATTTGATTCAATTAATTTGATTTTTTTTACCTCAGCAGAGGAGCATTTGTGCCAGGATCTACTGCCTGGATGGGCTTCCTTGTGGTTTCTGTGCTGGGAGGATCACTAGGGTGCAGGATGTGAGGAAGGCTAATTCAGTTGGCTTAGACCAGTGTGCCTGCTGCAGAGGAAAACCTTCAGTGCTTAAACTTACAGGCAGACAAAGGAAATGGAGAAAAACTGATTCCCAAGTTAAGTCATGGGAAAAGGTTTGCAGTGAACGGCTGTTTGCTAGTGTCAAGATGTCAGCAGTGAATAGGGAGTTGAATAAATCTGTAGAAGATATGCAACTGTGGGAACTAAAAATTATAAAGAAATGGGAAATTCTCTAAGCAGATTTGCATACGTATATGTGGGCTGAGAAACAAGATGTCAGATAAGGTAAAATTAAATAAGTAAGGTTAAGGAGTAGATCCAATATGAATAACATATCTCCTTATAGAGCAATAGCTGGTGAATTCATAAAAGGCTTTGTGGAGGGAAAATGGAAAACGTCAGAGAAGGCTGAAAAATGTATCCGTGGATAAGAAACTTGAATTGCAGCAACTTCTTGTGTGAAACACATTAAGTGAACAACACACAGTGCTATGCAGCAAATGAGAGTGAGAATTGGAAAGGCAAAGGTTTTATTCTGACAGCTATTCGCATAGATGTTTCCTGTGAGCAGGAAAGCCATAGGAGTGAAAAGCCTCAGAAACTATTTTCATTGAATCATAACAGTGGCAAGATAGCGATAAACATTGTATTTATAAGTTATATCAATGTCGATGTTTTCTCTAAATGTTCAGCTGTGACATTAAAAGGAATACGCCTTGTATAGTTGCCATTTTATTGTGCATGACTTCAGATTATATATTTTTAATGAAATACCATACAGAAAATAGGAAATGGGATTAGGTATCTGAAAGACTCTAAGAAATTATTTGTGGGATTTTCTTTTCTACTTTAAGAGCAGAAATTAAGAAGAGAAAGGGATGTAGCTACTGAGACAAAAATGGAGTGGATCTTGGGGGAAAAAAAAGAAAAAAGCAGAATCCATGAGGTGGACTCTTCTGAGGTGGGTTCCTAATACACATTTCCTAGGCAAGACGTGCTCCAGTAGTAGATGGAGGAGGTACTAGGACAGTGGATTTCATGCAGTTTAGAAGAGGGTCTGCAGTCAAGCTAAGTCATTTTCCAAACAAGATGTGGAAGTCAGACAGCTAACTAGGGAGAGTTGCATGTGGCAAAACATGGTTACGGGAAGAAGACAGAGTTTGCCTAGTGAAGAGAAATAAAATTAATGGAGTTTTGCTGTGCAAAAGAATGACAGGGAAAACCAGAAAGAAGATAGGTGACAAAGGAAAAAAGGAAACCAGCCACAGCAGAAAAAGAAGATGGAACAGCCTACGTAGTCTGAGACTGGAGTGTAAAGAAGAACACAGATACTATTCAGGTTATTGTGACACTGAGAGAGATGATAAGACAGAATGATCTGAGGACAGACAGAAAGCCATTAGAGAACATGAAATTTGCTTGAACACAAAGAATATTCATTTTCATGAACCAAATGACAACTCGTTACTGTGAGATGCTAGGCCTGCACTAAATAGATGCAGAGAACAAAAGGATGTGGATGCACATGAGGCTGGAAAGGATTCTGGAATAAAATCTGTTGGTCAGCCTTCGAATGAGGGCAGATGGTACTCCCAAATTCTACTGAAATAGATGAAAGATAGTTACCTGGGTCGGCAAAGTCACTCAAAGAAATGGAAACTCCATTGATCCTCTGAAGAATCCTTCTGTTCCATAGGGAAGCAGGGCCAAAGTTTGACGAAGTTATGAAGACAGTATCCAGGTTTGAATTTTTAGAGAAGTTTTGTGATATTGACCGTTGAGAAGAGGAAAGATATTTTACTTTTCTGTGGACTCCCTTTAAATAACCGAATTTCAGGCTTTTGGGACTCAGGGTAGCAAAACCGGTAGAGAGATCTCTAACCTTGGAAACAGAAAAGCAAACTCAGCAGACACTTTTATAGTCTCCGTGCTTAGATTTAATATACACAAATATGAAAATCCAGGAAATGGAAAAAAAATGTAAAGAACTCCTGGTGTCACAGGTACAAGCAGATTTCAGAGGGATAAGAGAAACATATTAGAATAGCTACATTGCCTAGGTCAGGTGTTGAAGAGTGCATACAGTTCAAAGAGACAGATGTAAAAGTGAAGTTAGAAGGGTAGATTGTATATGATGATATAGTAGATAATGACAATATAACAAATGATAGTATGGACAAAGTTTGAATCAAAATAACGCAGTAAAAGATAGCATCAAAAAGGGGTATTTCTTGGGGTACTACTAATACTCTTCTAGTCATCCTGTAAGTGTTCCCACAGTCTTCACTGCTTTTCATCAAAGTTGACAAAAATGGCACAAGGCCTTTCTGTTTCCCTTGGCTTACCTTCCCATTCCCCTTTTCTCCTAGAATCCTTTCACCCAGGCTTTACTGAGAAGTTTCTTGCTAGTTACTCCTTTGAGACCACTGGGTGTCCTGCTGGCCATGATGGCCTTGCTCTTTGATGGAGTCCCTTGGCTGTGTGCTTGCAAGGACTGTGTCGTATGTTACTCAGTTTGTGAGCTTTTCAAAATAGTCCTTGTTTGTATGCCACCCAGCACAGCAGGATGCTGCCCCGTAACTTTTAGGTATGAGGATCTCTGGGTTGTTCAGAAATGCTTGTAACTTGTATAAGGTCTTACACAAAATCCTAAATTGGGAGTTTCTGGACTCCATTCTTGTGTGCAGTCCAACCTCATACCACAAACCTGAGAGGGAAAGTCAAATAAAGTGATGATAGGTACTTCCTTGTGGCTTCAGAGATGATGTGCAACCAACAATGTGAACAGCTTAATTTTGTGAGTTCCTGAAGCCTTTATCCCAAAGCTAGAGATGGTGAAACATTTGAAATGCTGCATCCTGTTCCTTTTAATGAGACTTTCTAAATCATTTTGGGTGATGTCCATGCTATAAAGAGGCTTTCCTTCTTGAAATTCTACAACTGTTCACATGCTTGGTCTGACTGATTTATCTGCTTTGCTCTGTTATAGCTTAATTTTCCAAATAAATAACTATAAACCTGCATTTGTATGATGTCAGCATCTTCTGCAAGAGATGAATAAAATGCATCTGATTGGGTTTTGCTATAAATTTTTTGCTTGATTAGTGGATTTAAAGCATCCTTTGACCCAACAGCTGTGAGGTTAGAGAAAGGAGGAAATAGAGCCATACTTCTCTTGCCCCAAGGGGACTGCAGAGATAGCTTGCTGAATCAACCAGCAGGATGCTCAGTACTTTAACTAATCCAACTCACTGATAGTCCCACCCTCAAGATGCACCACTTTTCTCCAGATACATGTTGTATCTGCAGGAAGAGGGAGGCCTAGTTGTTACTACGAGAAATCTCTGCAATCAGGGTATTTATTCCCCTGTGCAAACCCAGGTGCTCTTACTTTCTGTGCTTGCACTCTACCTGTGGGGAGCACCAGCTTGACAGGGTATGGATCACCTCTTACCCCTTTGTATTGCGATGAAGCTTGATTAACTACAAGCTATTTCCAGGTTACTCAAGTAAATTTGTGAATGTGTTTGGTGGCAAGCGGCTGATATTGCTTAGGAATGGTAAGATTTTAATCTGATCTATAGTATCTAAAACCTGTAGATTTTTAGGTTAATCTGTGTGTCTGGCTACCTTATCTGGACATTTTAATCAACTTCTAGCACAAATGTTTAGGCTGGACTGTCTTTTGCCTGGTTATCATCAAGAAGCTAACATAAAATGCAGGGGGCTGTTAGGGATGTGAAATGCATCTCCTTCTGCAGGGAATGGGGGTATTTCCAGAAGGAACATTTTTTATGTGGAAGTTAAGACTGCCTCTTCTACACCCAGCTCAGACAGAAATAATCAGTTTAATGTGAGTATGTACTGTCATGTGGTCAAGCTTTAGGTGAGAGCAGATTTACACAGAGAAATCAAAAGGAAATGGCAGGAGCCGTCTCTTGCTGGATTCTGTGACAATAAGTGGCCACACAATGGAGAGCTGCCAGCTCTAATCTCTAGTCTTTTCTCCCTTCTCAGAAAGTGCTCTTTCATTTTAGAGAATATTAGTTTCCAAGGTACCCTTCTGCATCTGTTAAATATTGATTCTTTTTTTCCTTTCTAACAGGGGACGTATGTAAACAAAGAATCCATATTCTAAGGAGCTTAAGTGCCTCAGAGAATTCTATTTACTATCAAGATTTAGAAAGCCAATTCTCATACATTAGTTGTTAGAAAACAAGGTATTTGGATGGTTAAGATGGACAGACATCTCAAATCAACAAATACTTTAAGATGTATACGTGCGGAAGAACTGGGAGGTGCACTTTAGGTATATCAAAAAAAGCATAAAGAGGAAAAGAACAGAGTGGAAAACTGTGGCTGCTGAGAACATTTTTGACAGGGTATTTGGCTGAGAAGTAATCTCCCCAGGAAAGGTCCTCTGAACAAACAAAACCAGGCCAGACAAAGGGCTATAAAAAGTTCAGAATTATGTGCTGAGATATAATGGCTGTAATTGCATTGGTTTTCTTGTTTGTTTTTCTTTCTTGCAGCTCTTGGAGTGGGTTTTCCTAGGGAGCATGAGTCGATTCTGGTAGGGGCAAGGACCCAGCATTGTCATCTGCATGTCACTGGCAGCGCTACTCACTCAGCAGCACAAAAGGGAGCATGGGGACGGGAGGCCCGTGGGAGGATGACAACACTTTCTTCCTGCAGCCGGACGGGGCTCCGTCGTCCTGGCTGCAAGCAATGCAGACGGAGAGAAAAACCAGCATTGAGAAGGGAGTTGTGGGAGTGGAGATATTCACAGGACCCTATGCTAGCTGCAGAGCCTGGGAGCCTGTAGGCAGCTCATCTGAAAGCTTCCCGGCCAGCTTTCTTTGTGTGCCTGTTGCATAGCATTCGGGAAGCCTCTATCCTGCTCCTGTAGGAGCAGCCAGGGGTGTCCTGGCAGCCCCAGCAAGCGGCGGTGGGAGAGGCAGGTTGTTCAGGAGCGCTGCTTTCCTTGGGGCAGGGCTGAGTTTTCAAACTGTATCAGAGGCAGCTACGGTCCCCGCCAGCAGCCCCGTGCAGCACAGCTAGCAGCCACTTTCAGCAAGCTCCTCAGCCCTTGCCAGCTGTTTGTCGCAGATGCTGGCAGCTGGCTTCACGCCTGCCCTCCCCACCCTGCCTCCAGCCAGCTGGGTGTGATGAGGATGGGGAGCTGGGAGAGGGTGGCCAGGGGCAGAGCAGTGGACGTGTCCCACACTGGGCAGAAACGGGAGTGTGGTTGGGGGGTGGCAGGGGCAGCCTGAGCAGAGTCTGTGCAAAAAGAATGGCAAAAATGGAAAAAACAGGGCAAGAAGGGGAGTGATAGTATTGCAATAGATTTTGGAGTTAGGTTTTTTTTTAATTGCTGGTGAGTAAGAATATTTTGTGTGTATGGAGGAAAGAGTTGCAGATCTATAAGACATAGCTCTCTACAGAGAGTCTGTGCATGGGGCTAATGTGGACAAGGGGTTCTCATCCGCTGCAACGCGTTATGCACAGTAGGAATGGCAATAGGTCTTGTCTTCTGAAAATAATTTTGGAGAAGGAGATCTAATTTATGCACTTGGGTACTCTGATAGGATGCTGCTCAGTGTCGTATCTGAGCACATTTCAGATGTCTTCAGCTTCTGGGACTGAGACATTCACAAATAAAGTGAGACAAGTGGAAGTTGGGGAGGGTTTGCTAGGGAAGACTTTCCAAAATTAGATTCTTCCCCTGCCTCACATCTCACCCCACCCCCATGCATTTTTGTAGGGTTTTCACTCTGAATCCAAACATGCACCAGAGAAAAGAAGCAATGAGATCTCAGGGTCAAAGGGTGAACTCTGCTTGTTTGCAACATCTGTTCTTGCTTACACAGGGAAGTTACATGGGTGTAAGGGAGAGAAATCAAAAGAAATACTTAAAAAATGATCATGAAATGCTGGAGAACATAATTTCTTGTTCCTGTCAACTCTCCCCTCCCCCATGGCCCTGCCTTTTTGGAAATCCTTAGTTACATTTTTGACTGAAGAATAAGAAGTTGATTTGAGGAGAGTATGACCAAATGGAAATTGGCAAAAGAGGGAAAAAGGGATTTTAGCAAAAGAAGAAGAGTTCTCATTTTTAATAGGAAAAAATCAAGCTTTCCTCTTCAGAGGATTTCATTAATGCATCCAACGGAGGACATGGCATATTGTTTACATAATGAGCTGCAGCTTTATTAATACAGAAAGCAAAATAAATGAGACAGACTCATTTTTTGTGGCTCTAGGTGGAATTAGGTTTGATATTACACCCTTTGATTTTCATTATTAGCCTGTACCTTGCCACCCAACCGTCTTCCCAGCCACTGGATGATCATACAAGGGAAACCTTTGATACTAACATCACTGGCTTGTCCACAGACTACTGAATTTCAGGGTCCCTTTCAGCCCAAAACAGTGAATTCTAGAGCAAAGGCAGAGCTGGTCTGCGAGACTAGTCAAAAAACCTGTGATCTTGTCCCTGGGAAAGCTAAGATTAATGAAGAGAGCAATTCAGCACAGTAGCCAGTGATTAGATGGCAAAATAGTTATCTGCAATGTGATTGCCAGGAGAAAATCCAGCAAATGACTGTTTGACGTGACAGTCACTGTCAGGTGTCTTGACATCAAACACTTGCCTATTATAGGGCCATATAAAGAGCTTCCTAGTCCTTGTTAATAGGAACAGATGCAAAAAAAGATGGCTTTACCACGCTTTCAGATATTAAAAAGCTGTATTCTTCACCCAGTACTGAATTGTTTTTCCTACCTAAATTCATATTGCATCTTCACCTTCTATCATAGTCTCATGCTTTGCCATTGACTTCACTGGGACTATACCTACCTGTTTAAAGGCTTGTTTCCACTACCAGACTTTTGCTTTACCTTTCAAGTGTAAGATCTTCATGCACACATGCAAGAGCCCTATCCCAAGTACTTGGCGTTTTACTTCAGACTGGCTGGCTCAGCTTAGTCTATGAGCTATGCCAGAATGAGCAGAAAATTTCTCTTCCACTAAATCAACCACTCTTGCTATTATTATAATTTTTAACAACCGCAGATTTTATTTTATTTAAAAAAATTCCAGTGAGGCTGACTTAAGTTACCTCAAACACAGTTGTACAGGAAATAAAGACTTGAGGTAAGTCTCTTGTACCTCATTTGTTAACTGTTTGATGGCATTATACTCTCTGAGCCAGCCTGTCTGATCAGTCACCAGTGACAGAATCAGTCTGTGCTGCCTGGGTACTCTATTGGTGAATTTTGTTTCTCTCTTGATCCTCTAGCAGTGGTGCTGAGCTGTTGTTCTCACTTGGTGCTTGGCTTGAGGTTTAATGCCTGTCTTCCAGACTGAAAAGAGCTTGCTTGTCCTAAAAGCCATCTGTTTTCTTCAAGGTTTTGAACTGGTCCATGAAAGACATTACACATCTCCCCAGTACTACATGATAACATACAGGTGACTTAATGACAGTCCTTTAGTTGCCTCTGTGCAGTAGCCCTTCAGAGCACCACACATGATATGCCTTTATGCCTTTTATGCCTTTATGCCTCTTACATGCCTTTTATATAAGAGCCTCTTTCTGCTTTCTCCCACCTCTTTAAGAGAAGTAGAGACCTTGTGTCTTAGAAAAACACTGCATTAGGCTGGGAACCAAGGGGTTGTAAATTGATGTCATCTACCAATTGCTACCAATAATTTTGTGCTATTCCTAACGTTTATTTTGCTGCAATGCCTCTGACCCCCAGTTTGTAAGCGTTTTTTACCCATTTTGCAAGTTACATAATGCACGGGTTGTAAAAAAGTAATTTCTGGCAAGGGTGGGAATAAATAAAATCTAGATTTTAGTATGGCCACATCCACTGTTCACTCACTTTATTACAGTATTCCCCAGCCAACCCTCTTCCTGCCCTGTCTGAATGCTGGGCTGTGCTAGCCTTTGCAGTTGTAGGACTTGGCTTTTCTGTATGTAAACATTATGCTAAAAACATCCGGCCAGCAAAGCCAGAAATAGCAACGGGCTGATTTCCTCAGTTCTGCCTCACAAAAATCTGCATAGTCCATTAAAAAAATACATGCCATGTTTCCACTTAGTATGTTCCAAATAACATCTGCTCCATTAGTTTCTCAGGAAGAGATCAGTAGCATGAGTTTAATTCAAATAACACCAATGATGTGTGGGGAGAAATGGAAACAGCAACAGTTGCGTATATCATCACATAACTGAAAACTGCCCTTGTATAACAGTAATACATCCCTTCTCATATGTAATTTTCTGTGAAGTTTCATGGCTACATGTATCTGTTGAGGGGCTGCCCAGGAAGCCATAGCCTGCAAGGTTTGGATGGACGTGGCCTGAGTTGCTTGTACTGAGCAGCCCCAGTAGTTGTTATAACTGGAGATATTTCCACACAGAGAGTAGCAGACTTAGATGGCTTCATAGAATCATAGAATCATAGAGTATCTCGAGTTGGAAGGGACCCATAAGGATCATTGAGTCCAGCTCCCTGCTCCTCACAGGACTACCTAAAACTAAACCATATGACTAAGAGCATCATCCATATGCTCCTTGAACTCTGACAGGCTTGGTGCTGTGACCGCTTCCCTGGGGAGCCTGTTCCAGTGACCGACCACCATCTCAGTGAAGAGAATGTTCAATCTGAACTTCCCCTGATGAAGCTTCATTCCATTTCCTCGTGTCCTATCACTGGTCACCAGAGAGAGATCAGCACCTTCCCATCTGCTGTCCCCCTTGAGGACGTTGTAGACTGCCATGATGTCACCCCTCAGCCTTCTCTTCTCCAAGCTGAACAAACCAAGTGACCTCAGCTGCTCCTCGTACGTCTTGCCCTCGAGACCTTTCACCATCTTGGTCACACTCCTCTGGACACACTCGAATAGTTTGATATTCTTCTTATATTGATGTGCCCAAAACTGCACACAGTACTCGAGGTGGGGCTGCACCAGTGCAGTGCAGAGTGGGACAATCAATCACCTCCCTCGACCCGCTCCTGCTTGGCCCTTTGGCTACCAAGTTTGGTTTGCCAGTTTTCAAGCTTGGTTTTGCTGCTGTGCTACCATGGACTAAGCAGTTTTCAAACTACAATTGCTTTCTTGTCTAGGCACCCTGGAGTGAAAACAAGGTAGGAAACAAAAAACTCTTCACTGAAGAGTTGTTCCTGCATCTTCAAAAGCCCAAGCTAAAGCACATGGGTGTAATTTCCCTGGTGCAATGTATTTTTAATAATTGTGAGCCAACGGACATAACTAAGAACTAGCTAAACATATACATATGTGCAAATGCACACAGCTACAGACACAAACCACATCCCTAATGGTGCATTGTCACAAGGAGGAGAGGAAGCGGCACCGGGGAAGCCCACCTGTTTGTAATGCTGTAGGTAAGAAAGTGGGTTGTACCTGCTGCCATCATGTTGCTTTTCGCAAGGCCTCTGTGCCTGATATGGCAGCACTCATCTCAGCTGCCAACTTGTGGGTTTGACTGCTAAAATGCACAGGGCCTGAACACTCAGCTTTGTGTGTGCTAAGGTGCAGAACTCAATATTTTCAGTCCTCTTCTTTACACCTCCCAGGATGTCCACATCACAGGCGTCAGGGAGAGGTGTAGAGCATTTTGCTTTGGGCCATCTTCTCAGTGGCTATAATATTTTTTTTTTCTTTTATGATTTTTTTTCTCCATCTTGAGAAACTGTCTATCTCCAGATCACTGTTCAGGTTTAATCTTCTCATGCCTGCACTGCCAAGGTAAGCTCCATTTCAGAGTAGATCACCATAAATCTTGTATTTTAAACATATTGACAAAAGTAGGAAAGATTTGGAGTATCTGAAGCACCAGAGAGATCTAGCAATCTCTTTTTTCTTTGGGATAAGAGTAGGCAATTGCATGATCCCACTGGTTATTCTTCTCTTTGCTTGATCTGTTCATCTCTGTGTCTGTTACAATCTCTTGTGTGAAGGAAGTTTGAGATGTGAAGAGAGATAAATGCATTCCATGGTTCACTGCTGTTCTTCAAATGATTTCTATAGCTTAGATTAAGTGGTGCGGCTGTTCTTTCCCTGTAACTCTCCCTTTTCAAGTCCCCTGGTACCTGTGTTTATTGAGGTTGCACAACAGCTGAAGTATATGACAAGGAAAAATGTATGATTGTCAGTGCGTTAGGCAATTAATGCAAGGTGAAACAGAATGGAGAGATGGATATTTGGAATAAGGGGTTGATATTTGCAATCTCTTTCACTTACAATGTTTCTTTAAGGTAAAATAGAGACCACAAACTTGGGTTTTAGTGTAGTAACTTTACTGATCTATCTCTGTTTATAAAACCAGCCTGTTTATTTCTCAATTCACAAAAGTAATCTTGGGGTCAGATTTTAAACTGGGAAAACCAGTGTTGGAAACTTCAAAGTACTTTCCTGTAAAAGTGTGCATTCAGTTGTTTAACATGGCTGTTCACTACTGCGTAAATGTGGACACACATCAATGGAGGGCTATGAGTTTCTTGGGTCTTGAGGGCTTTCTCCCAAGGAGACCTACTGAAAAGGTGCCCCAGTCTGCTGCTAAATAGAAATTCTTGCTGGGTGGGCTTTATAAAAAGGCTTTTGGTGCTATAAGTAAAAGTCAACTTCCACCAGCTGAACACTGATTTGATTTTAGTAAAGTCTTAGTTCAGCACAGTAATATTTCCTATGCAGAAAACTGATAAAGTTGGAAAGTTTCGTCAGCTATACATAGGCAGGATTTTCCAGCTACTTTTTAAACCTGCGATGTTCCATCTTGTGTGACCTTTTGCTGTGACTAACAATCAAAAGTAAATTGATAATGTGAAATGAAAGGACAAAAAGATCGTTGACAGTTGTTAGAGCCTGAGGCACGGGATAGAAGAGGGAGTGATAGGTAAATATTTAAAGAGCATCTTTTGTGTTGGAGCAGCAGAAGAAGGTAGAATCCAGGTATCACACCTTACAGTGGCCACACAGAGGAGTAAATGCACAGCCTGAGCTCTGTGGGCTGCCTGCAAGCCTTGGAGCCAGAGCTGACCTGAGGCTGAAGGCTGGCACTGCTGCAGTGACGACCGAGGGAGCTCCAGCTTGACCTCAGGTGACAACAGCACAGGGAGCAGCTCTGAGAAATGCACCGAGATAACTATTTTAATACCGTTCTTGTAGACTTGGTCAGGCCTAATGCATTGATGCCACAAGAAGTATCTGCTGGGTTGGGTCCCTGAAGCGGCTGTTGGTGCTGCAGGTAGAAGCCAAGAACCTCTTCAGGTGCAGTTTGAGGTCTGATCCCCCCTGAGAACCACATTAGGAAATGCACTGACGCGGGACTTGCACATTGGTTGTTAAGTGTGTACCTGAAGTTCATGCCAACTGTCACTTGCTCAAGCTGTAGTTCTGCTGCTGTTTCCCTTAGTCCCCTTTGTCACATCCTCTGAGTTCCCCAGTGGGTCTCCTGGGCACAATTTTTGCTGAAGTACATTTATTTTGTCTCTCCAGTGCTGTTTCTATGAGTCGGCATTTTATTTCTATAAGAACAAATTAGTTCCCACTTATTCTGTGTGCAACAATTCAGTTCCCTGTCCCCCCAAAATTGAAGTTGGTTCCAGGCATTTTAATTCACACTAGTTCTCACAGGATGACATATACTGAGGTAACCTCTACATGTCTCCAGTTTCAAGGCTCACGTAGCATCTGGCTGCTCAAGTATTTGTCCCTTTTCCCGGAGTGGCCACCAGAAAACAAGCAGCACCATTTTCAGTGAGCTTTCTGTAGCCAGTGGCATATGATAGGAACTGTCTCAGCTCAGGCCCAAGGGACAGCCATCCACTGTCAGCCCCTTGCAGTGGCCATTGTCAGATGCTGGTTACGGTTATCATGTTGGCTGACCTGCCAGGTATAGTTTACTCTAATTCTGCCAAAGTCTTGCTTATGTTGCTTGGTTCCCTGCTAAACAAATGTGCAGCTTTTAGTACTTGTCCTCACTAACAAAAATGACAGAGCCGTAGGTTCAGCTGCTGTTTTCCAGCTTGCCCTGAGGCTGGGTGAGCCAAAGGCACAGCATCCTTTGGGACTGACAGTTGCACATGTTGTTCTGATGCTCTCCTGGTATATTTTGGGTCTGGTGTTTTGAACTCTTGGATCTCCAGTACTGCTGATTATAAAATGTAGATGCTGCATTGTTGCTGCACTGTTTCATTACTCCCAGTGTTGAATGGATCAGTCAAGCAAAAGCTGCTGGAATTTGAACCAAACTCATGCCTCCTGGCATTTTGGGGGTGGAGGCTTTATTTATGAGTACAGTTTCTATTCTTAGCAGCTATCCTTGTTTGTGCAGGGTAGCACATCACTGGAACCACTTTAGCAATATGTATAATGAATAATCCTGTCCTTCAAATATTAGATCCTTGATGGCTTAAAAGTAAAGGGTAGGGCTTTGTTCTGGGATGATGCTTTTCCTCCAGTGAGAGGCATAGCTTGTCCCTTTGCCTTGTCATAGCAGAGAGATACATGTGAGGTAGGAAAGGGGGAAGCATACTGTTTAACTGCACCTGGATACCTGAGATACACATGTGGTCCTTCAGGAGGAAGGAATCGAACTCTTAAATCACCTAGTGCCTTCCTGGTTTCAGATTCAGTGAGTGGAAGGTCTTTGTCCTGCCGAACTCTTTACACTACGGCAATGTCCCTAGCCCTTGCCCAGCACAGTCTGTGCTACAGTCCCACCTCCTGAGAAGGCCGATGGGCAGGCACATGCACTGATCCTGCCTGGGGAAGTCAGGCTGGATGGAATTCCTCTTGCCCGACTTCTGATGTCCACAGTGCAGACCTTATTTTTCTCCACTGACTAAATTAAAGTCAGGTGAAGCCCACCTGGTCACTCTCATTTGCACAATGGTTGTTCTGGGATAGGATGTCTCTGAATGTATATGAGGGTGTTATAACGTGTGGAGGGATGGACACTGTATGTTCTACATTGCATTCAGACATACCATGAAATTTGCTGATTATCAAATATCATCAAGTCCCAGAAAATAGTTAAAGATTGAAGGCTTATGTACAAATGCATTTCTTCAATAATATACGTGTATAATGATGATTTGGAGATCAGTTGTTCACATACATAACCCTCTACTTGGGAATAACTACATTTTCTTAAAGTAAAAGCTAGCATCTCAATAAAAGGCAGGTATTTATAGAAATCTGATTATATGTAGACTTAACACAGGCCACCCACTCTAAATATTTTTATTCTTGAAGTCTAACAAACAATAAAAAGTCAAAACAGAAATCCAGGTCCAGAAGGGGGTTTGGAACTAGATGATCTTTAAGGTCCCTTCCAACCCAAACCACTCTATGATTCTGTGATTCATGTTTACTCTTGCTAGAAATGGAGAAATGACTTTGCTTTAGGAAACCACCATTCTGGGTTTTGATACTATGCTTGAAGGTTTCACTGGGGGTCGGGTAGATGGCAGAGGGAAAAATGGTGATGAAAGGTCCTGATTTTGAGAAGAAATCCAGAAAATTACGTAGGCTGCTGAAACTTAGTGTATCAGTGTAACTCTTACTGTGTTCTGAAAGATAGTGCATGGGGGATCAATAAACCGGTGCTTGTAACTCACTAATTCATCTAGTCTAAAACAGCTTTCAGAGCTTTTTGTTCACTGGAGAACAAAATATATCTGTATACATTATATACAGATATATATCATCTGTACTGAACAAGGATATTCGTAAGGCAACCATTGTTCACTCTTCGTTTTCTACTTGTCTGGCATCCTTTCTCTTTTGGGAGCTTGCAGGCTCCACAGGCTCCCCTGTGGAGTCTGTGAGAAGTTTCCATGGTGTTCCCATTACAAAACATGGAGCTGCCACCTCTCACTCCTGCTGAGGTAGAAACTTCATTTTTTCAAATCAGAAGCAGTACAATATTTGCTTTGAGAACTGTGCTGCTGGTCTTCTGACCGGACATTTCAGTGGCTTGAGAGTATGAAGCCTCAAATGATGAAATAGTAAGTCTGAGAGCATACTGGACTTCTACATGTAATGGGAAGGAACCTCATTTGTTTATTCAAGAAATTTCCCTATACAGAAAAAAATATTTTTAGCAGCATTTTAACTGTATGTGTTGGAAATGGTTCACATATGTTATATCACTTCTGTCAGGTAGTGATTAGATCTGTGGCTGGGTCTATGGCCAAATATTGAGATATAATGAACAATGTAATATGAAAAACATGCTTGATCCATTAAATAAAAGTGCGAACTGGATCTCACAGTGTAAGTCTGCTCTCTATGTTTGCCTAGAAGGGAAAGCATTCATGTGGAATGTGGATGAAAATAATTCAACAAAGGTTACTGTAAATACTGTAGAGAAGCGTTGGTGAAAGCAGATTAAATTCCTATTACAGGCAGGTCTCAAATGCTGTAACACTAAGGCATAAAATACAGAGAAGAAACAAAATAGTTTGGTTTAATAGCCTTGTGTATACGCTAAGGAATGAAGTATGTTTTTCTACTGTCATAGTACCTTCAGCAGTTTTCAGAACAGATACAGAAGCTATTTCCACAGTCCTCTTTCAGGGATGGCAAAAATTCTTTGCAAATTAGCCTATGCAGCTTCTTTCCAGCAGAAGAGTACCTAAGTTATTTTTCAAGATGAGGCAAAGCTCTGTTTGTTTTCAGGTTGCACAAAGCCATTGTACTGGATTTTTAATATTTCCGTATATTTCCTTTTACATTTCATATGTCTAAAGGTTTATATATATTTAATATTTCCTTGATAATCAAGGGGAAAATCCAATATTAATAAAATTACGCCTGTTTTATTCTTCACAGTTTAACAAAAACTGTATAAAATCCCTTTTGACTACACAGAATTGCCTTTAATTTTCATTTTTGTGGAAACCATTTAGTTCATTGCAGTACCTTAATTATTTCATGTACACAAAGGAATTGGCTTACAGTCTAATAGGCGCTTTTGGTAGGGAAATAATAGAATTAACTAGAATTACTAGATTCCTTCTTTGAAGACTTACAGATGCTGCTTGCTACATAGGACTGGAGATATTCTTTATTTTTAAGAGAAAGGAAATGTTTTTGAGCAGAGTACTTTATTATGCAAGCATTGCAGCTCCATTTTAGTAGTGGTTTTTGTGTACCTACTCCCTGTTATGGCCAACAAACTGTGAAAATCCATCTAGCTGATGCAATGTGGGATACAGAATATTTCCAAAGGACACACTTAGTGCTACTTAGTAAGATGTGTGCTTTGCATCACAGGCCAATGGTGTGAGTAAGCCAGCCATAGCTGACCATAGTATCTGCTATGTGAGAGCAAAATGTGGTGGGCAACAAATCTTGTTTGTAATTTTATTTTCTTAATCTTGAAAACAGTGAACTGTCCTCTGTACAGTTTTTCTTCTTTGCTTCCTTTCTCTGTGTTCCCCTACATGTAATTTTAAAGTGAAAACATCTGACTTACAGCCTAACTTTGTCCATTTACTCAGCTGTACCTATTTATTCAATTTAAATTGGAAGGAGAGTTTACCAACTTTCTAAAATAAATCCAGGACCAGTGAAGAGTATTGTATAAACAAAGGTCTAATTTCATTTTTAGTTCTTCTAAAAAAAAAGTGTGTAGGGAGAAAATTTTACAAATGACCTTTCTATTTGAGAAAAAAAAAAAAAAGAATAGGGAACATGGTGATTCTTTACTTGCATTCTTCCTCTTCTAAGGCTACAACAAAATTAACAAGCCCTGAAACAAAACTGAGAGTTTAAATTAATGGCTTCTGGCAAACTGTCAACTGATATTAACTTTATCATTCAACACAATGTCAGTTTAAAAAGCTTCAGGATAGGGCATTTGAATGTTAGAATCCTGATTAACAGATTAAATGAATTCCACTTTATCTTTCAGCCCAGTACTGTGGACCAGGACACCTGACTTACTAATCTTCTCTGACTTTTGGGTAAGTATCACTGATTTCAGCTTGGACTCAGACCATTGTAAGACAGATGAAGACAGCATGGCAGATAGCTTAGCTGCTGTTTTCTAGCAACTATTTTGTTATTTTGGCTGGCCAGTTTAGATCTCATTAATGCTAATACTGGAATATACTCATGACACACAATCCTAATCTATGTTTCATGTGGCCTGAATTTTCTTGGAAGCAGAAGTTGTTAAATATTTATATTATGTTAGCATTTAGTGTCACTAAGCTCCATGGGCCTGTCTTACTATGTTCTGTAAAAATAGTTAGTTTATGCAATCCTTCTCCTAAGGTGCTGCTGCACTTTATCGATGGCAGAAAGCAGTATGCTCTCCAGCCCAGGCAATGACTTGCTTTTTAGTATATGCTCATTCCTATTTTTAAATCTGCAAATTTTATAGTTTGCTAGCAAATACCAGTAAGTTTTGTTTATGCCATTGTCAAGCAGTCATTGTTTCACACCTGACATCGCAATGAAGTTTGCAGTTCTCCCAGGGATTTATTTTTGTTTAAACAGTAGCCACTTGCAAATTTGAGACCCTTTAGGATTTCAGATGCACTTAGAATTCAGATGCACAGTTAAATTTGAGGCTTTCAGGCAGGCTTATGAATAACTGAGTGCAAAGAAAGCAAAAGACCGTTTTCACAATCAATTTTGGTGTGTGCTTCAAACAGGGACATGCAAATAATAACACATGGAAATGGTTAAAACCATTCTGAGGTCCAAACATCTTTGTGAAACACCATTCTCAAATTGCCTTTCTTTTGGTAGATGAGAATATTCCCAACAGCTTCATTTCTGTAAGGAATTACCATGTCATAGAGATAGGTATCTTTGTGGCAGGGCAACTGGAAGAGGAAATTAATCTTGGAATGAATCTTGGGATGAGATTCCTCACACCACCTTAAGCTGTCTTCATTTGAGTTAGTCATCCTGAACTCTCTTTATAGACAAAAGAGAGAAACAAGCATTTTAAAACCGCAGATCTCTATTTTAAGTGTTTGCTTTAGAACGAGAGGAATTGTGTTCTTGAAACTCTGGTTTATCTCCTTTGTCAGTAAAAGGAACTGAGGACACCCGGCTCTGCCACAGCAGATGTCCACAGTGTGTATGAGTTGTGCTGTGGCACACCTGAGCACCTTCCGCTTCTTGCCCCATTGTCTGTTCCCAAGGACAGATAGGTTCCAGTACACTCTTCCCATTCACCTCCTCTTCCTTGACTGATCCGTTGCTGAAAACAACAGAAGCTTGAAGTTGTTAAACAGATATTTCCCCCTATTCCGATTTGTCTCTTGCATGCCTGGTAAATGAGATCTGCGTTTTCACCAGTGACGAACTTGCTGGTTTTTATGTTTGCTGTAGAGCTCCTCTTTCAGGAATGTGTGCCTGAAATGCTGTTCCTTTTTAAGGTTATTTTTTCCCCTCCTTTTCCAAGGAGGGTAGTATGTGTTGGTGAGGCCATGACAGTTGATTAACTCTGGTTATCAGGATGCTTTCTTTATTCCTGTTAAGTCTCTTGCAGACGTGTGGTTCCAACTTATCACATCACTTTGAAAGGAGTCACATTGTGCTCTTTTGACCTTTTGACCATTCTTCATTAAAAATTCATTGTTATGCTTCCCCCAAGAAATGTATTTTTCTCTTCAACCATGTTTCAGCCCTTTAAAACACTAAAATGCATTTTAAACCCTTTTTGCCCATTCAGAAAAGCATAGCAAAACTGTGCTTCTGCAGCACCTCCTACCTAAGAATGCCAGAGCCCTTCACAGACATGAATACATGGGAGAAAAAGGAATTATCGTACTCAAAAGATGGGCAATGAAGGAAAAGGTTTTGTGAATTGCCAAAGCTCACACAGCAGCACCATGATGGTATACAGTACCTTCCACATGATGCTGGTTTTTTTGACATCCACTCCTGTGCCTTAACCATAGCAGCCCATTCTTCCCTCTTTTCTGAGAATTGATTTATCACCATAAGGATGGTTTATTATACAGCCTTATGCTGTAAATCTTTCCTGCTCTAATGGGTGATAGAAGTCTGGCACTGCGGTGAGTTCCTGCTCATTTACTCTCTGGATATCGGGTATGCTGCTGATGTGAGAATGAGCTTCCTGGGAAGTCTCTCTTAACATAGAAATGTGAGAATCAAAGAACTCGATTCTGCTGGGATTTTTCCCATTAATCAGGGTTCTGAATGGTTTCACAACCTTTGTTTTCTTCATCTTCATTTTTATTGCCTCCCAAGTTTTATAGGGAAGCATTTTTTTTAAATCAAAAAACAGAAAACAAAGAACCAAGCAATAACTGTGAACTACTGCCTCAGTAGGACTGTTTGTTCAAGACAGTCACACAGAGCCAGTCTGCTTTAAAAATGTGTACAGCTTCAGTTCTATTAAATAGAATTTGTCTTAAGGCAGGCAATAATCAACACTGCATGCATCTGTGAGGGAAGGAGGAGGGCTGGGAAGGCAAGGGATCCCACATATCCTTTGAGATGCTTTCTCTAGTCTCATGAATTTATTTAGGGGCTTGGAAGGGGTATTTAATTCACTACAGGAATTGCTTGCCAGTGCAAGCAAGGCTTAATTCATAAGCAGTCTGGTGTTGTAGAGTGCTTTACAGTCCTTACATTGAAGGTGCCCCTGTAGTGCTAAGTACTGTCAGCATGGAGAAGTGACACGGTAATGTGAAGGATGACTCTTGGAGGCAATGTCTGAATAGCAGTCATAAATGTAGCTGCAGCTCCTGTAACCATGCCTGAGCTATCTGCAAATAGGCTGTTTGGGGTAAGGCTGGCCCCATGTCCACCCCAGTCTGAAAGCTGAGTGAGCACAAAGGAAAATGGCAGTGGCTCTTCCCTCTGTGCTACTTGAAAGGACACCTGTGTAAAAAAAAAAAAGCAACTGGTTAAAGTTCAGCTCCAGAAAATATGAGATAAAACTGTTAGGATCTACAGAGTATCTCTTCCATAATATCTACATTATGGAATAGTTGTTCTCAGTGGGTTTTTTGTAGATCCTTCCAATACAACTTGTTAGGAGACAGCAACAGTCTTAATGTCTATGTCTGTTTGTGAGTGGCCCAGTGCTAACCAAGCACAGACCTAAGCACAGGGACATGTGCATTTTCATACTTAATAATTGCCATTCAGTCTATTAAGAGTGAAAGTCTCACCCTGATAAAGCTCCAAAAGATCCAATTACAGCAGGTTGTCCATTGAGTAATATGTTAATGTGAACATGCCACTCCTGGGCTCAGTTTTCTGTTCTCAGCTGTTTTTGTTTTTTTTTTTTTTAATTCAAGTTGTGTTTCAAAATGTTTATCCTGTGTTCAGAGCTGTCTTTGGGAACAGCCCCCATTACCTTTCTCCCACAGCAGCTGCCTTCGCTGGGAACAATGAAACTGGCCATGAGCTCAGGGGGTGCATGGGAGGCAGCTGGGAAGGGATTTTGGAAAAATTCCTGCAAGACACGTTATGATGGACTTCGTCATTCAGAAGAAAAATGTGTGGATCTTGACCCTGCAAGCAGAGTTGTTGGCTCTGCTAGAGTCCTGCTTAACCAGGTAAGGTCCATGGTGGGAGGGAAGGTTTTGCAGTTTGTTGCTACAGTAGAGGTGGCCCCTCTGGCACCCATTCATTTCACAAGGGGAGAAGGGGGCTCCCCCTCCACTGGGTGATGTTGTACATGTGCTGAGTCTCCTGGAGGGGATTTTTTTTCCGAACATTTATCTCAAATAACCTTCTTTTCCCTATTTCAGCTGAAATCAGTGTGGTTTCCAATTTGCTCCTGCCTCAGCCCAGACGTACTGAACATCTTGATTACATTAGGTTGCCCTGTAAAATAAGGGAATGGGAGAGTGTTGGGGGATGGCAGCTCTGGGTTGTGAAGTGGTTAGGAGGAAGATTTTAGGGAGGCAGGCTCCCAGGTGGAAAGCTGCAGCCTTGGGAAGGGTCAAGGTACTTCTGGGGCGGAAGAGTTTGAGACTGATTTTCTCAAAATGAGGGCTGCAAAAGAAATCGGTGAAACCCATGTAGAAATCTGAAGTCTTCATGTGGACTCTGTTCTTTGTGCCCTCTATACATACATTGTTTCTTGTGGGTGTCAGTTTGGAAAACAGGAGTAACTATCTGGGGACACCTCTCTAGGGCTCTTTAATCAGGTATACCTGATTACCTTGTGGGTGGGGTATACAGACCAAGATGCCTCTTCACCTTCCTTTAAGGCTCCCCTTCTGTTTTGTGTCAGACTCACAGCAGCTCTCTGGTACGCTTCCCAGCCACAGACCCTGCTATACCTTCCTGAAAGCTGAATTTTAACCTCCATTACTCTAGGTTGGAGAAACCTGTAAGATTTCAGTCAGCTTAATCCCTTTCCCTCATAGCTTACCCCTTCTGGGTCATGTTGTAGTTGAAGCAAGTAACTGCAGATTTCACTGAAGGAGTTCTGAAGCAGCTCTGGGTTTCTTCAGACAGCACAGCAGGTAACAGAGGTACGGGAAGCAGGGGTTCATCTACGTCCCCACTTGTGACAGTTCATTAAGGTTTTGGTCCATTTCCATTCAGGGTTACTAGTCCCCTCTAATTATTTCATTTCTCCTGGTAAAAGCCTTCCAAGTCCAGGAGCTGTTTTTTAAGTCCCTTTAATTTTGACAAGTTCCTCAGCAACCTCTTTGCTCAAGAGGCCAGCCACTTCGGGCTGAGAAGAGACTTCAGTTTCTCTACATCAGCCTTTGTTTTTTTAAAGGGCACCAGCACCTCCAGCTCTTTCTTCCGTCTCTGATTTTCATACACTAAGAAAGTCACCTCCTGGGTCATTTGAGTTGAGTCCACTACCCTGGAAGGCAAATGCATGATGGAGTCTCCACTCTGCGATCATTAAAAATCTTCTTCTGATTTCCAGTCTAAATTAATTTACATAATGTTTGTACCTTTTAGTTCTTCTGCCAGAATCATCCTTTATTTAAAAATAGTTCCTTTGTGTTTGCCCTCCTGGTCTACTTACAGCCTATCAGACCTGGTAACTCTTCTCTGTACCTACCACATTTTGAATTGATTTCTCCTAAGAATGGTTGACCAGGAAATTGTACCACACTTCTGATGAAATCTCGTTGCAGTACTTTTTCTAATGGCAGTAACAGTGCCTCACTCTGCTGGAAGCAACTCACACAGGAGGTGAATTTGAGATTGTATTTACCTCTTTTGCAGGTACATCACATTACATAAGAACAGGAAGATGATGGTGGCTGGGACTTGTCAAGACCAGAAATTCCATGTGCCTTTGCTGTCTTGCCTGAAATGCCCCATCCTGTATGTGTCCTCCGAGCAGGCATGACAGGCTAGGCCCTGTGCCAGACAGCATGTGTCTGACCCCCTCAACCAAAGTACCATGGTCTTGTTTGACCACATCTTGAGAGGGAGAGTGGCGTTGCTGCTGGGGAAGGGGTATATCTGAATTTGTCTGATCTGCTTGTCCTTGCTACTGAGATGGACTTTTTCCTGTCTAGTTTGTGCATCAAACAGGATTTGGGATGGAATTAAATGTTATGAAGCTTAGCACTGCTTTGGCAGAGGCACTTTTTTGTGTGCACAACAGCAGAAGTGTAAGTACCAGGACTGTTTCAGCAGTGAAACGTAGATGCTAAGAGTGCTGATATCTAGGGGTTTGAGGATGGTAGTGGTAAGGGTGCACAACTGTAAATACCTATGGTTTGCCTTAAGTATAACAGAAGCACTGAAGAATAGATCCGCAGTCTAGTCATATTTGCTTTTGTGCGTCTTTGAAGTATGGCTTATCACATGATAGCTTTCGGCCAACCCTTCTGGCATAAAAGCCCTATTCTTCCCACTGGAGTCAGTGAAGCTCCACTGCCTATGGGGGTACCGCATTGTGCTGTGTTTACCCAGTTGTGAGCAACAGACTTTGTTTTCTGCATAACTTTTCTGCATAACAGGTTTTGTATTTTTTTAAGAAGGCAAAGGATATTTCCACATTTAAGGTTCTCCCTGCATACGAAATAACAGCTTTCAGAAATCTAAAGCCCACTGACTTTTAGAGAACTCATGTTACTTATAAAGGGGAAGAAAAAGTGAATTGGGTTCATATTTAAATGTAGATTGGTACAGGATTTACTATGGATTACTAATTTCCCATTGAGTTAATCCTTATTTCATGAACCATCAGGTCAGAACATGAAAGAATGAACAGCCACAATGGAGATTACTTCCTGAAGAAAGCCACGTGTATTTGCATGACAGTTGCAAAGTTACGGACATTCTTTTCCAATATTGTAATTTGCGGGAGCCTCATCACCTGACGTAGACCATGGAGATGACACTTCCTTTAAAGGCATATTAGTAGTTTACTTCATTTTCTGCATCAGCTTAGACATGCTTGTTGGTCACCACCACTGCTGGAAATGTGCACACTTCCTAATGTTCAGAGTTTCTATGTACAATGGTATGTATAGCATGAAAATTATAAATTTAAAGACAGAAGTCAGCAAGGGCACGTACAATTCTGCCTATTTTTAGTGTTCCATCCAAATGCTTGTTCAAGAATGTTTTCGTCCTTTCCCCCCAGTCTCCCTCCCCTTCTATGTTACATGTGTATGTTGTGTGTGCCCTGCTCAATAGTGTTGAAAATTGCTAACTCTTGATAATTTGAGGGCAGGCAGGGGGGCATCTGTTGTATGTCGTGGCTTTTTTTTGATGCCTGGTGATAAAGCTGATACAGATACTTTGATCTTTAAGCAGTCTGACTTCATGGAAGAGATTCTGACCGTGTGGATGTGTAAGTAACTTCCATCAGCTCATAAATCTAAATAATTCTCAAACTCTCCTACTGGTTTTATGATCTCCTAAATTATACAGTCTGAAGTATTTTTCAACTGTTCCACATTTCTGGCCAAGTCTTTGGAGATGGTGAAAGCTGAGCCTTTAGTGTCCTGTTTCTATGGCAGGAAGGGCGCAGGCAGTATTTGTAGGCCTGGGCAGATGAACGTGGTTTTCACCTGCTTTGTTCTTGGGCAGATGTTGGTCATGCTTAGCATCCATTCTTCTTTTATGCCTTTATTAAAAACCTCCCCTCCACACAGCATAAATTTTGCAGCCTACTTGAGCTCTCATTGATGTTGCAAAGGTCTTTCCATGGCAGATTTGAATAAAGGACAGATATTTTAATATTTTTTTGGTAATAACTCCTGTGGTTTAGGAGAGGGTTTTTGTTACCATTGGAATGCAATAAAAGCCTCTTTTTGAATGCTTTTGATGAAGGGTGAACTCTTTCTATGCCTGTATATGTGCAGGGGTATGTGAGCAGTACCCAGGAGTCAGACCCTGCTCAGTCTTCCTCAAACTGGTCTTGACATGTCAAAATGACTCCCTCACATCCCAGATCAGCACCTTACAGACACAGCTCTGGGCTTCCTTTCTCTGGTAAAATCTGTTTGAAAAGATGTTTCTACCAGACTTCTCAGATTTCTAAAAAAGAGTGATTTGTAGAAGAAATTCCACTTTGCCAGTAATGTTCTGATTAAGCAGAGGAGGAGGAAGAGGAGATGGAGGAGGAGTAGGACCTTTCACATTGACCTCTCCTCCTCCTCTGAGCTCTGTTGTTAGGCACTGAATACTGAGTCCTTTTGGTCTCGTTCAGACCAAATACAAGTTTTGGCCAGATTTTCTCTGTAGAGTGGCTCCAAGTACAGCTATTTCATTGTATTGTATATCAGGAGGTTAAAATTGCTGAGGCATCTGTCGGAGCACAGTAACTATCACTGCTTTCCTCTTATCCAAATCCTGCGTGGCCAGCAATGGCACTTTGCAGCCAGAGGGAAACAAAGAGCCATTACTTTCAGTGTGCGCTCCTGATCAGGATATATATTGATAGTTTGTGCTAGGAAGAAGGGTTTATGAGTGCCTCTGGCAACTGGTGGTGTGAGCTGTGCACCTATAAATTTTAAGGTGGCAATATCAAACAAAAAATATTCTCCGGCTGCAGCCTGAGGTAACAGGGAGTGGGAAAAGCCAAGCTGCACTACTAATCCATAACCACAGAAATGACCTCCATTCCAAAACAAACACTACATAAAATTTTAAAAGCTGGCCAGCCAATATATGTAATAAAATGTCAGTAGTAGAATTCAAACCAACCTTAGAAATTGTGATATATTGCATTTGGTCATTTATACACTTCTGTATTGGCATTAGCTAAGAACAAAGGTCGACAGCCATTCAGGAGCTCATTCTGCCCAATGAATATTATCACCAAACCATTCTGCTTTGATAGTAATACTTGCTAATTCCCAGGCAACACCTACACAATAACACAAATATACTAATTTTACAGAATTTAGTTTCATTTAAAATGTCATAAAGCAACATTTGTGAATTTCAATATAGTTATTGTGGATTTCACAATGTTATAGCTAAGAGAAGACTCTAACCTTAGAGATTTGGCAGCAGTTGCATTTGAGAAGTGATAAACCCATTATATGCTCAGTAGATATCCCCCATCTGTTGACAAAATAAAATTATAGAAAATGTTGGACTGAAATCAGATGTTTTTAATAACCAGTTTTCTTCCCCCCCAACAATAAAATAAATTCAGTATAACAAATAAAATGTAAAATGCACAACAGTTTACACAAGACAATATTTACAGTTTCATGGGAGATTTTGAAATTTTCTCTGTGGAGTTTCTCCAGGTATTTCAGGCAGGTGTTTGTGCTATCTGTAAGGCTCTCTTGCTATAATGAATTTCATTTTGTGGGAACCTACTTAACTCACCCTGCTTAGTTAAATTATTTAACAAATTAGTTCTGCTTTGTCTCTAACTGTTTGCTGCATCTGTGCTCCATAGCTAAGGAACAGAAAATGGGATAGTGTTGGAACTGTATGCTTCATTAGCCAATCAAGTTTAAAAGGCAGATACAAAATACAGAAAATACATGTTATTTTCTGACTTCTCATTAGGACATGATGCTCTAGGTTTCATTTTTGTCCTTCGATATGCCTCCTGTCTTTAGATCAGAGACCTGTTAGAGCATGCTGAGGCTTCTCTCCTCTCCACGTTTCCCTTCCTCTGCCCAGATGATGGGTCTGGCTGCAAACTCCTGCTGTGGGAGCAGTACTCCCCAGTCTGTTAATAGACACATTCCCTTAGATGAATGTTTTGAATTGTCAGAAATTGCACAAGCTAAGGACATATCTCTGGGTCCAAGCATGCCCCTCAAATACTGTCAGAAACACTGGGGAATTTTTCTGACTGTTACTGGCATATGGGAGACGCTTCTTCACCTGATCCCCAGATCTTAGTCTGGATTGTGCACCTTTTACGGAGGTGTGCTGAGCTCTTCTTTGAATACCTTCAAGCAGGGCTTTGGTGAGTTTGGCACTTATTCCTGTAGCCCTGACCTTAGATTTAGTTTAGATTTGCTGGATCCTGTGTAAGGAATTCTTTGTTGTAAGCAGGTTGCATAGAATCATCCTTAATTCAAATCAAGATACAGTAAAATGCAAATCCATTTATTCATTTACAACATGCTATCAGAAATCACAGTTACAGGCGCTTAGAAAGAAACATGGGAGAAAGAAAATCATGCTGAAACTACTGCCACCAAGATGCAACCAGAAAAGCCCTTCTCCTTGTATTTGCCTGACTTGCAGTAGATGCTTCCCTGATGTATTTCTTTGTACACAACCTGCGCCTCAGGCTGTGCTCCCCAGGGACGACCCGCTCTTGGCAGAGCATGCCAGGTTTTATAGTTCATCCCTCTCCTGGGGTCCTTTGTATTCCTCCTCCCTTCCACTTCCCACCTCTCTACACATTATCTCCTGTGACCTTATTCCGGGGATACCTATAACACGGCTCAGAGAGGGGATGGTGGACACTGTGGCTTTAATCCATCTAAAGAACAGATCCAAATGGAAAGGAGGGACTGGATGGCCAACACCAATTTGAAATGCCTTAACTTGTATAGATGTGAGGTATTTACATCTGAGCCAGTCACCTCAGGGTGTGTTTGTAACCAGTGGAGAGAGATAAGTATGTATTACTACAGGAAGATTTCTCTCATTAGTTATCCTAGACACTTAGGACAGGTATCTCAATAGTTCAAATGACTCTCTCTCTCCACAAGTGCCTGTTTACATCTTTCCATTGACAATGAAGGTATCCTGGGGTGACAGGTACGGATTTGGATATCTGACCTGAGACAGCTGAAGCACTGGGTGAAACAAATCCTGGGTTTAGTGGGTGCATTTCCATGCTAAGCATGCCCCAACCAATGGACTTGAAAACAATCTGCGTATTGGTAAATAGCTAAGTGACATGAATGTGTGTCCAGGCCCCTTCCTTGACTCGCCTCAGTGCGAATCAGTTCATTTGGGGACACACTAGACTAGAATTGGTAAGCTTTGAGTCTCAGTCTTCAGGAGATGTTTTTACAAGATGTTACACTTCAAACGCTAATGAATCAGATATTTAATTCAGGGATTCACACCAGACTTTTGCTAGAAATTCAGACTTCAGTCTAGTTCTCTTCTCCCCTCGAAGACACAGAGAAAACTATGATAAATTAAGTGTCAAGTGTAATATACAGATAAATGTTGCCATGAAGTGTGTTTCTCTGGAATTTAACCAGGCCTGTAAGCCAGTGTATCACTGTGACCTAGATTTAGTAGTGGTAAAGTCAATTCAAAATGTCTTCCTTCTGTGTCTAAATACTTGTCAGTCGTCTTTTGCATGAGATCTGTGTGACTATAATTTTTTGAAACATATGAAATAATTTTAAAATTTAAAAAACCATTTTCTCACAACTAACTTGTGGGCAAGTGTAGTTTTCTACTGTAAATAACACTGAGCTTAAGTGTCTTGTGTAATAAGTGTCTTGAGTCCCTTTAGCCTCTGCATTCTCAATTACACATTGATTTTTAGTGTATTAGATAGATAAGGAAAAGTGAACTTGTTAGTGAAATCAAGGAATGCATCTAGTCTTTCGTTAATTCAGATATGGACTTTCTCAGAAACGTTTAGCCTAACATTACCAAGTGTCACTTTCTACTTATCAGCTGGAACCAGCGCCAAGGTGGGCTCTCCAGCTCTACTTTGTGGTTACAGTGACTGGTTTCTGAAGATAGAGAGTTCACTCAGGTGATTCACTCAGGATGTTATGACAGCTGTATTCTTATTTTCTTCCCTGATTTCACAGCAGTATCCCTAGATAAGGCTTTGAAAGACAGAGCTAATAGGGTGCTTGTCAGCAACATGGCTTTACTTGTTAAGAAGCTGGGGGCACTTGTGTTACTCAGACGATGGTGGTGCTGCTCCCAGTTTCTTTCATCCAGATATTCCTACTTCAGGGAACAACATGTTGAACAGCAGTGTTTTGTATGATTTCTGCAGGGCAGCTTGGTTCCTCTGCTTTGAAAAGAGGACAATATGGTGCTTTTATCAAAACTTTGGAAAGCAGTGCCAGGGTGTGAGTTGTCCCTTCTCATTATCCCATGGGAAAATGGGGTTGTTGAAGCACCTAGCTGTGTGCTTCCAGTTCCTCATGTTTGTTTTCTCTTTGATATGGCCTAGTGCTGCTCAGCCCAGGTCCTGTTGGCTCCTGGGAAATGTCTTTTGGAAATCAGAGCTATATAAACTATCTGCCTGCTGCCTGACAATCCTTGCTGAGTAGTTTGTTGATAAAGTTGCTTCTCTTATTTGTCCAGTCCATCACCATCACCAGCAGAAAATAATTTTAAAAGATTGTACAAAAAAGCTGCATGCAAATTTTGCAATATTTGATCACACCTGCACTTCCATGATAAAACCAGTAAGATTGCACAGGTTTTTCTCTAGGCAACTGCCAATCGTGAAGGTAGACTTACTGATCTTATAACATTTGAGTGATCTTGGCTCAAAAAAGTTGCTTATGATTGTACCATTTAAACATGCCTGTTTCATAACAATTTTCATACTAAGTGTACCCTAGCAGCTGTAGGTGCACGGCTATGAAAAATAGAGACCATGATCTGAAGTATTTTCAATAGTATGTGTGGCTTGCCAAATCTAGACAACTTTCTCAAATAGAAAAATGCTTTTAGTTGTTTTTGTTTCTGAAATTTGGGTTACACCTATTAGGTACAATTAGATATAGCATCTCTAGTAATAGCTATTTTAACCAATAATAACCTTAGGATATAGTGTAACTGCTTTCTTTCTGGTTTGCTGCATTATATTATATATATTATATAATTATAAATAAGATAGCACAAAGCAGATGTAAACAGAAAGAAAGGCAGGATTTATAATGAGCTTGAGGTTACAACTTGCTTCACCAAAACCATGGTTTTGAGCTAAAATTGGCTATTGGAGTTGCTTGAACACTGTTGGGAAATAGAACAGTGAGGATCCTGTGTTTGACATACTTTGCACATTTAGACATAGTTTGCACATACAGACTTAGGCCTAAGTGATAAAAGAATTCTAGATAGCAAACAAATGGATAAATGGTAAATGTAAAAAAAAAGTTGCTAATGACCTCTATTTTTGCTGTTGTCACTCTAATCCTTATTAAGCTGTTGTCTGTACATGAATAGTGGATATTTCTATAAAATCCTTGTAAGTAAGTTCCATGGAGTCTTCTCAGAAGTTACTTTATATGTAGAAATATTTTTTTACATTTAAAATTTTTTTTCATGTTTATAGGAGATCCATTCTATTACAGAAAATAACATTTACTACACTTATTACCACATTATGTTGATCTCATTATTTAACGTTGTATTAGATATATTTCAAAATCCAGGTTTTTATATAGTTTCTTCCCTCCAAACATCAAAAGGCATTGAGATCAATATCAGACTGAAAAACTAAAGGTGAATTATTCTCAAGTTGACTGAGAAAAAAGTGTTAGACAGGAGCGAGCATAGTGCCTCCTGAACCAGTCTTGCAAACGAGTAGTTGTACTTCAGGCTGCAAAGGGATTGTATGCATTTGCTTATTAGTGTCTGTTGCCAATCTTGTATTACTCTGGACAATCCCAGAACATATGTAAAAGATCTCCAGTCAGCATATATCATCGCTGGCACTTAGGACACTCAATAAACTGGAAGATATCTTCTTTTTTGGAGTAACAACTCTTCTGTCTCAAATGTTGCTGTATATTCATCTGCAGTGACATTTATAAGATTGCCTTTTATATCTTCATAGTTTTCTCCCCAGTCATTTATTTTCCAGTCAACCACTAAGTACGTTCTGATGAGTCCTTTATTTTCTATTATAAGAGCTAGCTAGCTGCCTGTAAATCCATGAAAGTCGGTTTTTATTATTTACTGTCATATGTGGTTGAAAGGCCAGCCTGTACCATAATGCGCGTAACTGCTTTAGTCCAACAAGGGAGTGGGCCAGCTCCAAAGGAAGAATGAGGTGGACTGTAGGTGTTGTCCCACGCCTGCCCGTCTCTGCCCCAGGAAGTGTCCAATGCACAAGGAACGCACTTTTTTATATGAAATTTCTCCATCATATGCTCAAAATTACTGTTCTCTTCCTGCCTTGAGCAGGCACGTGGCTCCCTCGGAGGAGGGGTTTGAAGCCCCAGCTCCTCTTCCCCTACTCTCTCACGCTGTTGGCTTGAAACAGCTACGGGATTAATAACCAGATGGAAATGAAGGAGCAGAGAGGATGTCAGTAAAGTACTTGATTTAGCTTGGGTGTTCTGACTCCAAACTTTCTCGCCGCAGCCACCGTGTGCGAGGGCTGCCGGTGCCGCACCTCGTCGGGGAGCAGCTGGTGCCTCTCACGCGTCATCAACATAATCATGTAATGAGCTCAGGCAGCGACACCCGCCCGGCCCCGCCACTGCGCGGGGATTACACCCCTATCACCGCCAGCCTAATCCGCGGCCTGGGGGAGCACAGGTGTAACCGAGCACCTAATTTGGCCCTGCGGCACTGTTATTATTGGCGATGTGGAAGGTGGTTTGACCTGACACTTGAGGCGTGGAGCCTGGGAGTGAGTCAGGAACCGGAGGAGTTCTCATTTCAGCGTGGAAACTGAGCGTTTGGGACATGAACGTGAAATCAGTCCTTGTAATATGTTTGTCAATGTTTTCTGGACTTCCAGCCTGTCTGATATAAACCTTGTGTCTCCTCTCATCTAATATTTGCATATTCTTGGCTTTGCTTTGATAAACAAGCATTTTGCTCTACATCTAATCCTTTCCCAGTATTCTAAAAAAACCACTCTTATCACACTGTCATGATGAGCAATGTCTCAGAGAGATGGGATGCCTTCAGGTTTGCTAGCAGAAGGTAACTGCTCCAGATGTCTCTAAACTGTAGATTGACAGGATTTGGTGTAATCAACCCACTATCTCTGAGGAGGAGAAAGTGCTTTGGTTTGACTTTAGCAACTCTTGTTTTCCATGTTGTATCAATAAAACCCATAGAAACACAACCTGGGCTGTCAGAAGACAGAGAAGGCTCTGTGTAGCTGCATTGTCCCCTTAAGATATGGTGTCATTTGGCGTTGTCCTGGCTACCATCTCTGTCCCTTTTTGTGAGAACAGGTTTCTTTCCAACAGGGTTCCCCCCCCCAATTCTCTAGTTCAGGAAATGTAGTGAAAGGCAAGAAGTCTCTATGAGAGAAAACCCTATCATCTCAGCTAACATGCAGGGGGATCACCTTTTCCCCTCCAAGAGCCTTGTTTGAAAGTCTCACAACAGCCTCATGAATCAGTTGAGCTAAGCCCCATCCATTCTCAAATTGTCCACACCAGAGAAAGATGTTAGTGCTTCAACTCCAGGACAAAGTGGGTCTGGTGTTCCCACTGCCTGGTGGCATTTTGATCCTCTGAAATGACAAGGGAGCTGAGGACTTCTCATAGAAATCCCTCTAGCCTGGGGTGTTACACAAGGCAAAGAACTGACCTGGGGACTGTAAAGGTGACACTACATCCTTCTAGAAGTTCTTAATGAAAAAACCATATTGGTTTTAACACTACAGGTAGTCACCTGTCTCTCAGTGAAAATAATAAATTAAATAATAGAGACTACTTAATTTCCACGTGCTTGAGATTAAGTGTTCCGTTAATGTAAGATGTCTCAAGACAATGTATTCTGTAATTTACCTCCAACAGTTTAAAGGGTCTGGATGAGGTATCTTTTGGATTATTGATTTTTGCTTTGGGTTTTTTTTGTTTGTTTGTTTTTTTTTTTTGAGAAACTGATGAAAACACAAAAATCCTTGCCGGTATATTAAAAGGAAAAATGAATCAAATTACGACAGGCCTGTCATCCTGACAGGATCCCATGGAAAACAGTAGTTAGAAAGGAATTTACAGATGAGTTAAAATAATGAGATAATTTGCTGTCACAATAATTTGTGAAAAATAGACAGACCTGATATGGTTTTGATGAGATTACAGATGTGTTAAAAGGAATAGCAACAGTTTCATAAAAGGCATTTGACTAATACTGCATAATATTTCGATCAAGAAATAACAGTCACATCCATGTCAGTATCTCAAAATGTAGTTGTTTCCAGTGTCCAAAATGTAGTTGTTTCTGCTGGAATCTTGCAGAAACTTTTTTCCATTAGAAACTTCCTTCCAAAGGCTAAAAGCAATGGGCGATACAGCAAGAGGACACTCTGATTATCCCACATTTGCCCAAAGCAGAATACCTTTTTTTTTAAATTTTATCTCTCAAAAATGCATTTGTTTCTGAGTTCATAAATTTCTCTTTGATTTGGAATTTCAACTGTTTTCTTCTGGAAAAGCCTTTCAGTGGGTCTACTTTGCAGCTATGTTATTGCTTGCTTAAAGTTTCCCTATTCTCTTAGCCTTTTATCCTTTGAAATGTGCATAGTTTGTATTTGAGAGCTAATTTTTATGGAAAGTACAGAAAACTTTTCAGCTAAGTGTGGAAAAGAGCATTATTAAGGAGGAGGAGGAGGACTTTTACTGAAAATATGCTTAAAATAAATTACTGCAAACACTGATGTCTGAAAAGAAAAACAAACTTCAAGAAGGACTAGAGTTTTTATGCACTTCTAAGTAGATCCACATTAAACACCTAGAAATGGACATTTCCAGGAGTTGCTATCCTCTAACATGATTCTCTGCAGGCCAGAGATAGATAGTAGATTCTTAAAAGAAGATTTGCTTATAATTTAAGTAGTGGCAATATAAATACAAGTGTTTTAACCTTCAAACCCTGTTTGTAAATGGCTGTATCTGTTAAACTGGAAAGGTTCCTATGCACATCCTCAGTCTTTTCTAGGATTGTTAGTGGAGATGCCTTATTTCTTTTTAAGTGTTTGCCTTAGATAGATAGATACAAAAAATGGACTTGGACTTGGGCACCTAGTTTCTCCCAGAGCCCGGGTCCTGCCAGATTCCCTGACCTGAATTTCCACCATTGCCTTTTTCCTCCTCAGTACCGTCTAACCTTGCAATTTAATGGTTTCTTTGGGGTTTTTTGGCCTGTTTTTTGCTAGAAAGTTCCCTAAGTATGAAAAAGATTGATCCATAATTGACCTGCCTTGCACACACACATGCATACTTGTGCTGCAAGTGCATCTGAAAGGCACAGTGGTCCCTTCTCTCCCCGTGACAAACACATGGTGACAAAAGGGATCCCAGAAACCCCAGAAACAGAGAGGGACTTGGGAGAGAGGGGTTGAGCGATAGGTTGAAAATGTCCCTGTAGGCAGCTTATCTTGAAGAAAAGTTACAGGCAAGCAATTTTTTTTCAAGTTTTTATCCTTATGTACATTCAAAACCCACCCTTTCACCCATCCCTCAATTAACAGATTGCACTTTGCAGAAAACCATAACCCTTGAGCTATCTAGTTATGCATGTGTTGCCTCATCACATTCATTATGGACTGACATGGAACTCGGAAGGTATTCCTGACCAGTGTACTGGCCAGATCATCCATCAATGAAGAAGGATCAGCACCCCTTGGGACACAAATCCCAGCCTACATGGAATGAGGTGTACGTGAGTACGCTATCTGTAGCCAGCTCCTGCACAGGATCCATATTCCTTCATTACAGTTTTATGTCCCAGCTGAATCCTTCCCACCTGACATTCATAAGTGCTGCAGTAGGTGTCTGGCTAGCAGGCTTATCTCCCACAAGATAACTTCTTACCATTGAGGGACTTAATCAAGTTAGGGCATAAGCCTCTGCAATGAGGCTCTGGCAACAGAGGAAGCTATAGCAACAGTGATGGTAGCTTATTACCTCTTTCCAAGGTATCCAGTTCCATGCATCTGAAGCTGGTGTCAATGAGCTTCATGGAGGAATGGCCAAGGAGGAGCCCTGACCACATACTTCTTGAGGGCTACACAGCAAGCAGAAGCTCTTTCCAGTCAATATGGATGCTCCCTCATGTAAAGGGAACATAAGGCAGCATGCAAGGGGAACATGAATCTGAGCATGCCAAAAAGCACTGAGGTCTTAACGAGCTGAGCACCTTTCATGTAAGTTATTGTAATAGCTGTAGTCAGTGATCCAAAAGCTGTAGTCTTAGGGTGTAGTGCTCTAACAGGATAGAGCAGTCTTGTGCATAAACTTGTGGCTGGGAGTTATTACTGAGTCCCAAGCTCCATCTGTCATGACTGTGTGTTATGGCTGATAGGCTGATGACCACAGAGCCCAAGGGATTCCTTGTATGTGCCTTGGCTACATTGAGCAACTTGAACAATGAAAGGTGGGGGCATGGGCAGTGTGCTGTGCTCATCTGCATGGTGTAACTGGCATGCCTTTAACCTATCACCCTCTAAATAATGCCCTGCAGTATGCATGGGCTAGGATGGTGTCATGGTTTAACCCCATCTGGCAACTGAGTACCACACAGCTGCTTGTTCGCTCCCCTCCAGTGGGATGGGGAGAGAATCAGAAGAGTAAAAGTGAGAAAACTCGTGGGTTGAGATAAAGACAGTTTAATAAGTAAAGCAAAAGCCGCACATGCAAACAAAGCAAAACAAGGAATTCATTCACTACTTCCCATGGGCAGGCAGGTGTTCAGCCATCTCCAGGAAAGCAGGGCTCCATCACGTGTAATGGTTACTTGGGAAGACAAACGCCATCACTCCGAATGTCCCCCCTTCCGTCTTCTTTCCCCAGCTGAGCGTGATGTCATATGGTATGGAATAGCCCTTTGGTCAGTTGGGGTCAGCTGTCCCAGCTGTGTCCCCTCCCAACTTCTTGTGCACCCCCAGCCCACTCGCTGGTGGGCTGGGGTGAGAAGCAGAAAAGGCCTTGACTCTGTGTGAGCACTGCTCAGCAATAACGAAAACATCCCTATGTTATCAACACTGTTTCCAGCACAAATCCAAAACATAGCCCCACACTAGCTACTATGAAGAAAACTAACTCTATCCCAGCCAAAACCAGCACATTCTCCACCCCTTATTTCATTCCATTTATGTCATGCTCAGGTCCCACACTATTCAATACATTCTCATTACCCATCACCACCCTTCCCATCCTTTGATACAATACATAGATATCTTTCCCTTAGTCTATGGACCACCCCTGTGAAACATCTGTGAAATGTCCATGAATGTCCACAAAATGTCCATGGAGTTCATTTAGTCCATGACCTTGGGCTCCATCTGTTATGGTGGTCACTCAGGACAGGAGAGGTGGTACGTTGTGTGGAGTTACTGGGCACCAAATCCAGCTCAGGTCGGGTCACTGTTGTACTTGCACTGCTTCTTGCAAGACTTGTCCTCCATTGGTTCAGGTGGTTCCTGCTATAGTAATTCCTATAACATGCAACTCAAATCATGGGTTGCAACAATGTAAGGTATTTCCATTACAATCTCCACCCCTGGTCCCTTTGGACCAGACCATAGGGTTTAAAATTGCAATGAACTCCTCCCCTTGCCCCTGGTCCGGCTTGGACTTATCCACAGACTGCAGTCCCTTAGGGGTGTGCCTGCTCCAAATGGAGCCTTATCTATGAGCCACAGTCTCTCCAGGGGTATACCTGCTGTGGCATAGACTTATCCACAGCCACAGCCACTTTGAGGTGCACCTGTTCCAGCATGGCCTTGTCCATGGGCCACTATGCCTTCAGAGATATACCTGCTCCAGCATGGCCTTACCCATGGCTGCAGTCCCTCCAGGGGAGTACCTGCTCTGTCGTGGGCTTTTCCAGAGCCACACTCTTTGAGGTGCTCCAGCATGACCTCATGCACAGCCACTGATGCTTCAAGGTGTACGTGCTGCAGCATAGACTTATCCACAGCCACAGATGCTTCAAGGTGTACCTTCTCCAGTGTGGACTTGGGCCCCAATCCCTTCAGAGGAATACCTGCTGCGGCACAGACATAAGCATCGCCACAGACGCTTTGAGATGTACCTGCTCTGGCATGGGCTTATCCACGGCCACAGACGCTTCAGGATGTCCTGCTCCCACGTGGATTCATCCACAGGTCACAGTCCCTTCAACTCGAGTTCAACACTGGAGTTCCAGCCCATCCAGTACAGCAGCACAGAAACAGCAGTGATGCCCTGGCCAACTGCCAGCCCAGGCGCATCACCATTGCTATTCTCAAAATGTTCCCAGGCACAGCACAGTCAGATGATCAGCAGGACAGCAGCACAGCAAGCAGTGAAAGCAAAAAGCAGCCACTAACGAGCCCTAGACTCTAACATACAGTAAGGCAAGCAAGCCCCATGGCAAGCACAGAGTCTGTTGATTAATAGCTAAACAGCAATAACAGCTATAGATTCAATATCTAGCACATTCCAATCATATCTGTCATTATCTCAAACCCTTCGAGCCCCAAGTTGGTCACCAAAAAGGACTGTCATGATTTAACCCCAGCCAGCAACTGAGCACCACACAGCCACTCGCTCACTCCCCTCCAGTGGGATGGGGGAGAGAATCAAAAGAGTAAAAGTGAGAAAACCCATGGGCTGAGATAAAGACAGCTTAATAAATAAAACAAAAGCCGCACATGCAAACAAAGCAAAGCAAGGAATTCACTCACAACTTCCCATTGGCATGTTCAGCCATCTCCAGGAAAGCAGGGCTCCATCACGCATAACGGTTACTTGGGAAGACAAACGCCATCACTCCAAATGTTCCCCCTTCCTCCTTCTCCCACCAGCTTTATATGCTGAGCATGATGCCATATGGTATGGAACATCCCTTTGGTCAGTTGGGGTCAGCTGTCCCAGCTCTGTCCCCTCCAAACTTCTTGTGCACCCCCAGCCCACTCGCTGGTGGGGTGGGGTGAGAAGCAGAAAAGGCCTTGACTCTGTGTAAGCACTGCTCAGCAATAACGAAAACATCCCTGGGTTATCAACACTGTTTCCAGCACAAATCCAAAACACAGCCCCATACTAGCTGCTGTGAAGAAAATTAACTCTATCCCAGCCAAAACCAGCACAGATGGGTTAAGGGCTGGTCCCAGGGAGTCTGGCAGCATGGCTACAGTCTGTCATGCCACTTGCTTTCAGGTCAGAGAAGGGCCCTGAGCTGAGTTAATTTCTAGGTGAGTAATACTCCCACATGACTGCTGGTTCTGCTCAAATAGACAGCTGAAAGATAGGATACCCTTTGCATTTTTTCAGGGTTTTACCTCCTGCAACTCACACTGGGACAGCAAGGAGCTTGTTGAAGAGATTTGCACGGGCCTTCTGGCCCCTGACATGCGTGTGCTTTATGCTGAATCTGCCTTAGTTCTGTGGCAGTTAGGGGGAGTGAGGGCATGTGATGGGTACCAGGAGGGACATGGTTGCAGGAGAGAGAAAACCTATCTTACAGCCTGCTCTTCATGGCAAGTTAAAACAAGGAGGACAGAAGGGTTTAGTAGAGGAAAGGGAGAGGGAAGGGACGTTGCAAGAGCGGAGCTGGGACAACCTGCCTATTTGGAAGAAACGGACCAAGTGTTTTGTTGAAGATGATATCTGTCCCTCTCTGACTTTTGTCTGAGCCCCCGGCCCCTTCCCAGGGTCCTGCTGCTTTCCGACTGAATCAATCTCTTTTTTTCTATTATTTGAAAAGATGTGCATGCAGGGACACCAGGCACCAGGCACTATTTTATTTCCTGTTTGATAGCTCTGTACAAACTAATGTATCTAAACAGCCATGGGCACCAGATTTATATGTATAGCTGTACAGCGAGACTGAAAGACCACTTTCAGTTGTTCTGCTGCCTTTGCTGGCAATCACTAGTTCTGCTACACAGTGAGGGAAACTAAGTGCATCATTCTTAAATTTGCACAGCTATGATACTGGGATTAGCTTTGCCACAGGGCTTGGTCATTGCAGCATCCTGCCAAGACTAAATCTCTTCAAAGTATAAACAGACATGAAACTTTTAAGTCAAATCCACTGGTGCTGATAGCTTTTAGCTGTCTGTAATCTTCTGGCACCAGAGGAGATTTTCTTTTCCTATCTAGTTTTGTACATAAAAGCATATTCTCTGCTTGATGTTAGGAATGCTAGTCTGAAGGTAGCTTGGAATTGTGGCACCCTAAGGCACACAGAGCCCTTATGCCAATCCTTTCATGAATAAAAAGCACTCCAGGCTCCAAATTTTGCACGTAGGTACCCATGTTAGTTACCCAGGTCCTTGTTTGTGCAAATGGGGTGCAATTGAGAAAGGACTTACTTGTAACTAATGATGCAGAGCTGTAGCGCTGTTTAGGCATGATGTCACCATAGAGGGACCCATAAACCGAGTCAGCTGTTTGGCAGATTTTCATCTAAGTAAATCTCTCTGTAAACTAATTATATGCCCACAGCTTATAAATTTTACATGAAAGCAATCTCCAGACTTGTTTTTCTTGTCCGTTGCAGATCTTGAAACTTAACTGTAGATGTTGCAAAACTAATCACCAAGGTTAGAGAGTCTATAAACTGTACTGCATTGCATAGACATATAAATTTCCAGTACTTCTTTCCTTCTTTAAATACCAGCTTAAATTTTAGTCCATTCATTTTTAGTGTTTGTAAGTAACACACACACATACAAAAGCCTAAATCAAACCAGTCCACAATTAAACCCTTGGAAAATGTAAGCATAAACTCCAGCTAGAAGTCTCCAAATGAAATATTTGTATGTACTAGACGTCTGGTATCAGGAGGTGGTTCTCTTGCTGTTATCAGAAGTCAGCCCTGCGCTCCCTGTGTCTGCTTCAAATGCTTTTATCCCTGGCAGCACGAGGCTTGCTTCAAACATCCTGCTTGCTTGTCAGCAGGGTTGATGCACTATATTATAACAAGTATTCACCACAACTGTTGTTCACAGGCAGCATTGTTAGCTCTACAAGCACAACCCGTGAGGTTCTCTATGAACATAATCATTATTTATCCGAGGCTCTTCCAGTAAATTGAGCCTAACTAGTCTTTTCTTCGGGTAAAATGCAGCAGCCTTTCTTTTATTGTTGCTCTTGTAGAGAAAGCAGCATCCTCCTCAACAGTGGTAGGATCTGGACAAGGAATAAGCCTCATAGCTGTTACATTGTCCTCCCAGTATAGCATTAGCTTATAGTCCAAGTCTTCACCTAGGACTGACTGACAGGAACACAGTCAACAACTGTGCATTATTTTCATTGTAGGTATATTTTAGTTGCACAGTTGTATCCTTAAGGCTGCGTCTTCCTTAGCTGAGAGATTGGTCGCATTTAACCGGTTTGGTCAAAGCTGCTTCATCTTCCACAGGCAGCTCTCAGAGACTCCCTGGAATCAGTAACTCTCATTTCTATAGAGAAAAAAGGCAAGTCAGCCTGGCTTTACTGTGTGACAGAAATGGGGCAGCTGAAGCTTTGGAAAAGTCTTGTGACATAAACTGGAGGTCTGCATATATTGTCTTTTTACATTAAGAGACCCTGCAAAAGATAGGCGTATGCTAATGTAATTAACACAAATCAACAAAAACAGCAAAGGAATTTAAATATCCTGGCACAATAATAACATTTTTTTTCTTAAAAAATAGAAATTAAATAGAGAGTAAAAGGCAACAGTGGTGTTTCACCACAAAAACTATACCAAGCTGATCTATACAACTATACCAGCCTGTTAATACATTCTCCTTGTCCTGTGCCTTTGTGGAAACTCCATTTTTATAACTTAAACCATAATGGAGATGGCATTATTATTATTATTATTATTATTACTACTACTACTATTACTACTACTACGACTATTATTATGAGTCTGACTTGTTTGGGCATCCCTACCTATGAATGCAATATAGTAGGATTTTTTTTTTTCTTTCTGTAACCCATGGCCAATTTATCATACAAAGGTTTGCTTGGACACAAAAACTTCTAATTTGTGACTAAATTGTACTTCACATAATGCTGAGACACTTCATGTAACAACGGTATTAAGATAATAGTAATACTCATTTTTGGTTTAACTGCAATGGTGCATTTTTTTTAATCGATTTGTTGAATAAAAGATGAAATTAGGGGGTATACTTGTATAATAATGGAATGGTAGTTGTGATGTATCAATAAACTGTTTCACATGGCACAATTAACATACCAATCCTCTCAGCTCCTCCCCCATCTATCCTCCAGCCCCAAAAGAATCATCAGGTTATCCACTTCAAAAGCTGATTAATATACATAGATATCTGCTAAAATGTATACTGTATTCTAATAAGGTTCTCAAATATTGGCTTTAGTTCATTTTGATGATTGTTTAAAGAACAATCCTTCTAAATGGCAAGACAATGAGTGGGGCAACAAATTGAAGTATTGGCTGTTATTCTGCTTTTTAGTCAGTCAGAAGTTTTCTAATTATGAGGAAAGTATTTTGCTTACCATTGCTCCTTTAAATTAGACATATGACATTTAGATAACTATCTATCTCCACTTACTTGCTATAATCTTTGTAGGGACCTCAGCATTTCCAAGAGGCAATTTATTCCACCTGTTTTGTTCTGCTATGCAGGGAGTGTAGATATCTAACTTTCAATGCCCAAAATAAGATGAAATTAATTCCATTTTATCAGATATTGAGAGATACCCAAAATGGCTCTCATCAGATCTTTGCTTTCTGCAAGGTCTATTATACAAGATTATTGCCTGTTCACAAGGATCCTAAATATCCCTTAAAGACTTTGATTTTTCACTTCCGCTGATCAAAGTGTCTTTAGTAGCTTCTCTTCATGTACTGAAAATCAAAAGAGTTGCAAAACACACTCTGTAATCTCTGTTTTATTTCCTGAGACCCCAGGAAATACAACCACCCAGGCACGCATAATTTTTGGCATATACATAGCATATAAGAGAGGATTTCTTAAAATAATTGTTTGATCCTAATGATAATGTGAATGTTTTGATGAAAAGTTCATTGAAATGAAAAACAATCACTGAATTCTTTGCATATTTTATTTTTCTTTTTGATTTCCAACTCACACACATCTGGCATATTTTACATCTTTGCAATAAAACATGGTTACAATAGCTTAAGGAATTTATATATCCAAAATATTTCACCATGATCTCAAGATGAAATGAACTTGTCTTCCAGATGTTCAATAGTCTCCCAATTCTAAGCTACAAACTCAAGATATTGCTTACAGACGGGTGATGAATAACTTAATCATTACGTTGATCCCCGTGATTTCAGAATCTTATAAATACAAACAACAATGAAGAAGGAAATTCAGTGCTAAACTTACTAATACAAGGTGGATAACAAATAAGTAATCACATCAATAAATAATGATATGTTTCTGGTGCAAAGTGCCAATACAAAGAATCCATTATCTTTTTAAATAAATGACTGCAAGTGAGTGTAAATTCTGAGAAAATTACATTCCTGTTACATGCCTCATAGCCCTACCGACACAATATGTACATCTATGACAATACAGTCACCAAATATACAAAGAAGAAACATGAATTAAAGTGTATATACCCCTGGCTGTGTAATTTGATCAGTACAATGTGCAGAAAATTATTCCGATAGTTATCATTACAGTATTGTAAAACATGAAGTGCCTTAGTCTGAGTGGCTTCAGGTGAGATTTTCAGAAGAACCGAAAAGAATAACCTCAGTCACCTTTACAATGAAGCTAAGGCTGTCAAATAAACCAAGCTGCTCAGAGGGAAAAATAAGGGAAAAAATCACTGGGGCCTCTCTTGCCCATGATTTGTATGCCAAATGTTAATAATCCAGAAGTATAGCACTTTGTCTCTATTGGGAGTCATTAAGCATTACAAAGCATTAAACTGAACTTCCCTCTCTGCTCCCTTTCTGGCTAGTCTTTGAATTTAAAAGGGAGGAATTTAATTTCTATTGTATAAAGTATAAATATGGAAAATGATGGCTTTTTATCCAAATGCTTCATGAGCAGAACTCCGCTTAAGAGGGGTAAAGTTTAGATTCAAAAAGTGAAACACATGTGTTGGTGGAAATGTCAAAATTACTGTTTGCGCCCAAATTCAACCCTTTAACACAAGCTGTACCCTTAGGCAGATCTCCAGTTTGATTTGTGTGAATGCACCTGTTCCTTCAAGACATCAGGTTTAAAGTACATGCAAGTTGTAACTCCACAATAAAATTAAGAAACAGTTTTGTTCTTTATACAAGGTTTTACTTTTACAAAAGTATCCCTTTAAAGTTAAGATGTGCATCTGATGTACAAAGTATCAAACGTATTTTTTTTATCTCAGCTTGAAAAGAGGCTGGAGATGGGATGCATGTTAGGTTCAAAGCCTAAACATTGAAACAACTGGACACAAGGTTCCCCAGAATTTTCAAAAGTCTCTTGTGGCGCATCCTACTACCTTTTCTCAATAAACAAAGATATATGAAATAATTACCAAAACATCTCCTAATTCATATAATTTACATGATACAAGCTTGCTTTTCAGCAGCTGGTGTTCGGTTGTGAAAAAACACACAAAGTAAAATGGTTGCTGACTACAATGTACAGCTATTGCTGGGTGTAATGGAATGTACAACGGAGGTCAATGCAGACGTGGTTTTCCACCAGAGACTACACCTTTCATTGCAGCACTTGTGCTCTCAGCTTTACCTGGGCTTTCAGTTCTTCATTCCGCTTCAGTATCTATTCTGATGTTCATAATGCCACCGGTTAAAATCTATATTAAAAGCTACGATGCTGCCAGAAGCCATGCCAGTAATCAGAGTTCTGAAAAAGATAGAAAAGATGGTCCTGTTAATTCTCTTTTACCTTCTCAAGCAATGGTTTACTGTAAGCGGTAAAAAAGCTAAAAGAATGAGGCAAAAGCTAAAAGAATGAGGCACTTTTTGCAACAATGTCTGAAGATTAAGCTCATGGGTGGGATTCAGTTCGCGATGGAGATGCTACATTTAGGTGTCGACTTATGAGCCAAATTTCCATGTTCCCATTATGGTCAAGGGAGATCTAGAGATCCATTCAGTCGCTTTCACATAGGTAAAAGCATGCCATTTGAGATGCTCTTGCATATCCTGCCTTGCCTCCAGCTGTCTCTTCAGAAGGGTGTGGGTCTTCACTAGGTCCTTTGTCATATGTGCCACCCCAGGTACGTACGTCAGACCTCCAAGGTGTTTCAAAAAGTACTAACAGGCTATGGATAGGCAAACGAATTAGGCCCTAATCAGTACCCTCAGTGCAGCCTGAGACCAACTCTCTACAGGGCATGTGTGTTAGGGTGAGCTTAATTTTCCGCTAGACTCCACAGGCCATAGAAACTAAATCACCACGGTTATTACAGGACCTTATTCCCATAGCTCACGTGAAGACACCTATGACAAAACACCTTCATTCAGGTGTTTTAGAACCCCGCTGCCTAATTTTAGGCACCTTGTGCCACTGGGGGTGCCCCAGGATGGCTGACACGTCTGCGCTGGCTGGCAGCTGGGACACAGGACCTGTGGAGCGCTCTGCACTTGGGGCTGCAGCTGGATCAGCTGGATATCCTAGGGCCTTCCAGGCAGAGTGAGATGCCTCTGCGAAGACGACTGAACTGATCCCTTAATCATAAGCTGATCACACCTTGGTACTCCTGAAAAGCTTCATATTGAAATGTAGCCTGATATTTACCTTGTTCTGGTGGCAATAGTTGAGGTGATTTTCCAGTTATCCCATATCCTCTAATTCTGGTAGGTGAGTTTTAAAATTGGATTAGATATCTATCACCACTTCTATCAAACCATACAGAAGCCATTCTTTGCTTAATTATGTGACTAAAGCTAAGCAGGTACTTAAAGCACTTTGCACAGCTGGGGCTTCCCAGCCTGGTATTACAATCAGGGATAGAGAAAACAGGGTACCTGAAATTTTTTGCAGTGTAAACAAATCTCTTTGAACAGAGCACAGTACTATATGCATAAACGGACAAAGCTCCAGAAGCAAATAGGCCTCTTCCAGTAAGCTAGTTTCAGTTAGACTAGTTTGAGACAAAAAACTTGTTTCAAGTCATCTACTCATACCTGAGTAAATTAGGTATGTATTTTGTTTATAGGTGTTTTTGTTGCTTTACAAAACAGGTTGCTTTACAAAATAGGAATGCTGAAAAGTGTAAGAAAAATAAACTGGAATGAATGCTATATGATTTTTCTAATACCCTATGAATTCTTTGCATCTCATGAGTTTGTATATTAATAAGAAATACAAGACTGATGCATGATGTAAACAGCAAATCCACTCATAACCCTGCATAAATGCAACATATAGGCTTACATTATAATCACATTACAATAGAAGACTGAGGGACTAGGTTCATATATCTTTTACATTTACAGTGTGCATTTTAGTGCCACAGCAGTGACTGCAAAAATCTAAGGTTGTACACTGCATCTGCATTGCTCAAGAAGGTCAAAGGAAAGGACCACACTCACTCCCGGTGGATAGATCCAGTGACAGTATTACACATTATAGTCTAGGTGTAACCCCAAGAAGTTCTCAAGCTCTACGTAGCTGAAAATCAGAAATGTACCACAAGCTTTTGTAATTTGTTTTAAGGCATTGGTTAATAGGTACTACTGCACTCCGATCCAGTCTGACTGTTCCTATGTTCTTAAGTTAATGTAATTTTACTCATATTTTGCTAGCTGAGTCTCTGGCTTTCTGACTTCAGTCATATAAGACCTCACCTTAATGTTAAGCGCTTGTGCTATGAGACTCAAGGATCAGAAAAAATGCTGAGTCAGATAAATCAACAAGATAACACCTGGGGTAATGGTTTTGCACCATATCTTGTTAACGAGTGCATAACATAAATTCATACCTTAAAGTTCACGGAGTTGTATAGTTTATGCAATTTTACCATTTACGTACAAATAGTAATGACAAACCTCTGATCATGAGATAGATCCATAGCCCTTATGCCAGCATCACAGCCAGGGTAAATATAGAGCTGCTTGAAGTCACAGGCCTGCCATACTTCCACTACACCGTTGTCTCCCCCTGTCACCAGGTTCTGCCCATCGCTGCTCAGGAGGATGGCCTTCAGGAGAAAAAGACAAAACCCAGGCACACAGTTAGCTTTTATGGAAACGGGTCAATATTACAAAAATTTAATGAACTTATAAGCATTTCTTTTGCTCTGCCCACTTCAAATTTGAAGAAAAAGGCTCCCACTCCTCTTTCTCCCCAGTCAAAAAATAAACCAACAAATTCTGGATCTCCAAATTTTAAATAAAACAATTGTGTGGTTTTAAACATGATGTATAACCAAAAAGCTCTTTAACTGAATCTGCCAAGACTTGAGTTCAGCACATAACATTTCGATGTTTGTCCTACAAATACTCGGTGCCATCACTAACACCTAAAGCAGAGCAGCGATCTGCATTCCTAATGCCGCTTCAAGTGCTAGTGACAGACCAGAGCCCTGAAGGCACGAATGCATGTCGTGGCTAATAAATGAAGAATGGACTCTTTTCAGAGCGTTTTGTTTTAAAGATGTATTTCCCACCAAAATGTAATTCCAAACAAAAATTCCAGGCATCATGTGGGATCATAAACAATTTCAAAAGTGCACTTTTGCATTTGGAGATGGAGACAAGAGGATTTGTGTTTGCGTATGACTTATCCAGGAGGTAGCAATTTTACATATGTGATTTCCTTTAAACCCACTGCAAATAAATTCAATTTATTTTAATAAATAAAGGCGAGACACGACAAATGTTTGTTTGCATTTAGATTTACCCTGGTTGAATCATTGATCTCCATCTGAGCTAAGAGTTTTCCATTAATGCTGAAATTGCTGAACCGTCCTCGTTCATAGTAGATGATGCAGTGACCTTCACTAGATACCGAAATTAAGCGAGGATACAAGCAGTTTTCTGTTCCTTCCAGGGCTCTCAGCAAATCTCCAGTAATTGTGTGTACCAGACAAGGACCTTCTGTATATGAAAACATAATATATCATCTATTTGCTGCTTATACAAACTATATACGCTGTGCACAGAGGCAATGCTTAATACACATTTAGACCACATTAGTCCTGCATAGATATAAGAAGATGCAACGTTTGCTTAAAGAATTTAAAATACGCAACAGAAAAGGAAATGCAAGAGCTAGCATATTAAGAAAATAGATACACATGCCTAAAAGTAGTAGTTTATTATTTACTTAAACTGGTAGGAGTTTTCATTGGTCTATCTTCTAAAATATTCTCTCCTCTTTCCAAGCATTCCGAAGCCTCAGTCTTACTGCTTTCCTCCAACAACATGAACTCTCTTTAGCCTGCCCATTCCCATTAAACAGATGGGGCCCTATCAGTGACTAGTAGGAGCAACTCCCAGAGGGCATATAATCGTATCACTGCATATTTCTCCTATAGACAATGGCAGTTCCTGTAGGTCCTCTCCCCCAATGAATGTGTTATATGCACAGGTTTCAGTCCTGAATTGTTTTAACAATGGGTGTCATCCGACAGCCAACAGAGCTACTATGATATCTGGATGACAGGAACTTTTAGGAGACCACACTAAAACTGCATTTACTCCAGACAGATTTTAATATGAGATTTTGTCTTTTTATTACTGCTTATATTACTGGAATAATACTATATATTACTGGAAAAAAAACAAGCTATGATATCTACAATGTACATTTTAAGATGCAACACTAGGCTATTTCCATTTCAAGGTCTATGAGAAAAGCTCTTTTGAAAGTGAGATCTGTATTCCTACTAAGAAAAAGAGTCTCTTCTATGATAAATGTAATGAGTCATGGTAAATACTAAATGTTTTCTATTATGAATCACAGGATACTCCTGGACAGCCCAGTAATCTCTTCCTTATACAACTGGCTCACGACCCTGAAAGTAAATTCATGCTGGCAGACTCAGCCACCTCAGGTTAAGCCCTTCTAGCTTCTCTGAAAATCACACAGCAGCTGGGTTTGCACAGGTAGAATGAATCACAGCATCAGTGCATTTGCCTGTGAGGCCTCTGGTACACGTTTTTATCTGTGTTTGTGTAAAGCCGTATGCAGAGACCCCAAGCCTGCCTGGGTCCATGTGATACAACTGCAATGGAATTAATTGATCTTCTCAAATAGTTGAGTTTCAGCTTTGGAAGTACTGAAGTGCCAGAACGTTATAGGAAGCGATGCCTCCACCTTTAGAATAATTACCATGTTAGATTTTTCAAAAGAAAAATGTAATACCTTCATATTTAAGCACACTGACAAACTGCCAGTACCTTGGCTCGGCTGATTGGTCACGGACACGAAAAAGCACAAAGAAAATCTTCTGATTTAGGATGCTACTGTAAAGACATACAGTCTGACCACTCTTTTTTGGGTTTGTCAGATAAGAACGTGCAAACGCCAACCTGATGCACAGGATTTTTCTCAGAGGAGTCCTATGTGTGCTGTCTCCCTGCCTCAGCAGGTTCTCTGGCGTGCCGCATGTGTTCTGGCAGTGCCCCGGCCGGCTCCGGAGGGGCAGCCTGCAGGAGGGAGCACAGGCAGCGCCCAGGCAGGAAGGCAGAGCAACGCAGCACTGCCATGAAATGCACCCTAAGAAACTGGGAAGGGACTGGAAAGGACAGAAACCCAAGAAGAAGCTTTAAAACAGACATCTGCTGGAAAACAGCAATAAAAAAGGGATTTTCTCTCTCCATTTATATATGGAATAGAGTTGGAAGAGGAAGAACAGGAGAGGAGTAATTGAGGGGACAGACTGGGCCTCCATTTCTCTGGATCAACTACAAACGTATTCTGGATTTGATGTAAAAGTCTTTGGTCCTCCAGCAGCCTTTACCTCTAAAAATATCCAAGTTACCAAAGCATCACATACGTAATGAAGCAGAAGAGCACTGCGTACAGATTCCAGCTATTTTAATAAGAGGAAATTTGCAAAAAGATAGTTGGAAAGGGTACACTATTACAGCAGTAGAAGTGTATATTAGCTGCCTTAAAAGAGAAGAAATAGCAGAGCTGCAAGAAAAAACTTTAGGTTCGGCGTCACTGTACATTTTTTTCTTAAATGTCTTGACTTCGGCTATGACCGTTATGGAGCATGTCATTACGAGAGTTAATGACCCATTAGGATTTCCTGTTAAAAATGCCTTTACTCAAAAGTTTCACACTCAGCTTTGAAAAGAAATGTTGAGCTCTGATGCAGTATAAAAGACGATAAGCCAGGAGCTCAGCTGTGAGCAAAAGCAGGCAGAACAAGCATCACATCTTTCTTACCCTCAGAAGCAGCAAACTTTTGAAAAAGGAGTACAAGGATATGCATGGGGATGAATAAAACGGGCATCACTGTAGACAGCGAAAGCAAGTAGCTGGATGTGGATGTAGGAGTGGAGTGGAAATGAGATAGGAAGAGATATAAGGAAGAAGAGAAGAACCTTAAGGAAGGACAAGGGTAATGTAAAGAAAAGAAATAAGAAGGGAGAAGAGATACTGTAGCACAAAAGAAAGTAAGAGAAGGGGGAGGAGGGGGAGGCAAACAGGAAAGGAAAAGAGAAGAAGACATGCAGTTTGACAAATTAAGAAAAGAAGCTGAACGAGAGAGGGCAGTGGGGGAAGAAAAGTGGGCATGGAATTAAAGGGAAAAGGAGCAGGTGGGCAGAACAAGTCAAATGAACAAATAAAGGAGAAACAGAATAAGGAAAGATGAAGCAAACCCTCATTGAGGCAGGTGCTTTATTTACGTTGATTACCAATTATACAGGGACTGCTGCAGGCTTGGAAAGGTATTTTGAACATTTGTATTAGCAATTGTTGGATACTGTGGATTCCATAGATAAGTAACAGGGAGAAAGTGTGAACAAATGGCTCAAAAAGTTTAATAGAAGAGAGGTAACAACAAACCTGCAAACTCCTCATTATTTGGAATCCACTACAAAAAAAACCTGCTGGATGCAATGCTGTCCACAGATCCAAAACCAAGCAAATTGACCCTGCTTCCCTTACCAAGGAGGCTGAGGTCAGTCCTACAACCTGCCATTCAATTAAGGTCAGGGTGGAGGACATGGAGCTGGCCCTCCCCTCAATACAGGTCTCTATCAACAGGTTTATTCAAAATTAGTAGATGTCATTATGAATTATTGTATAAATTTCTATCAGCTACTCTTCCAGATCTGGGGGGGAATAATAGCATAGGCTGATGGTTGGAAAGGATGATCAACTTAATTTGTGTCTAAACCTCATAAGTCCAGACAATAAGTTCAGAGTAAGCTGCTGCAGATTTCCCCAGAATTACAACACATCTTAGTAGAGAAGACTTTGGATAATTAAAGTATATGTAGCTTGAGGGAAGACTGAGAAGTACCACTAAAAAAGGCTCTAAAAATCATAAAAACATTTCTGACCTTTAGCACCACTGATAACGAGTCCCAGCTCTGCACAGACCGACACGCAGACAACTTCATGGTCGTGACCAGTTAGAACAGCCCGAGGAGCTGGATAATCACCTGTTAAAAAAAAGACAAGAAGAAAAACAAAAAAAGGAAACAGAAGAGGAATGCCAAACCAGACCTGTTTTATCAACAAAATAACTTTGCTGTAATTTGCCTTAAATCAGTAAGCATCAAAGAGAGGTGCAGTGTGCTTATTAAAAATCTCATACTTAGGTTTCTGAGCAAAATACATTCAGATATCATGAAGCTGCATAAGCACAGCTTCCCAATGCATTAATTCATACATTAACAAAAAGCAAATTTCTTTGGTTTAGAAATTATGGACTGCGTGCTGTTTACAATACACAAATGATAACAATACATTGCTGGTTTATGACCTAAAAATATTGAAAATGTATATTTCAGATAAAGAGCACAAAGTGTGGTGGTATTAAAAGCAGCTGTAATGTAAAGATCTGCTATTGAACTATATAGGTCTCTAGACTTTTGCTAGGAACCTAAAGAGTAGCATAAGTTGAGGATGTTCCTATATTAATAATCATAATTTTTTTCATGAAACTGGGGGTAGGAAAAGAAGAGAGGAGGAGCAGCACTGTACTAGAATGATACTACTGTTGCATAGACATAATTGATTCAGAGACAAATTGAATGCTTATAGATTAAAATTATACCTGAAAATGGTTATGGGTGTACATCATTTTATATATATCACCATGGATACCTATGCCATTTTTATCACATTTAATTTTTTAAAGAGTAGGATAGACTACTCCCTAAATATTTATTTTTTTATATTCAGGAGTGAAATGTATTTTATTTTGGTTTCAAACAAGTGGGCATTTATGGAGTGTTTATATGACAAATAGCAACATGTCTGTTGTTTCTAACAATATCAGATGCTGAAATCTTAACAGTGAAACTCCTAGATGCAGTAAGGAATTGCTCAGTATTTGATATTGCTTTGCCAGGCAAAGAAAGTTAATCAGTAACAAAAAATTAGCAACTTGCTAGATAACACAGATTTCATCTGGTTATATTTACTCTGTACAAATGAAATATAGAAAATTGGGAAATTCCAAAGGACTGGATCTCTGCCAGTGTAGTTCAAATACTTTAAAAGGATAAAAGAAATTACCTAGGGATCTACAGATGAATTACTGTAACATTAATCCTATGCAAAATAACAAAATAGTTAATCCACAGTTCTATCAACAAAGAATTGGAACCAAAAATCTTATTAATGCCAGTCTCCATGCCGCACTGGAATGGGAGTCTTGTCAAGCAAGCTTCTTATCTGTTTCTGACAGGATGACAGGCTATGTTAAAATGGCTTCCATGTATTTTTTTTTTTCAAGATATTTGTCTTAGCAATACAATGTTTTGATTTAAACCTGTTTAGTATGGAACTGACTGTGGACAACATGGATGGCACAGAAGCTGGTTCAATGACAGATCTTAAAATTTTTTGTCCATAGAAAGGTATCTACTATGAGCTACATAGTAGAATACTAGAAATTAGGGTGTCCAATTAGGAGCTACGAATTGATTCTTGATCAAATACTAACCAATAATGTTATCTACAGGATAATATAAAATCTTTGCTGGTAAGATATGGGTGTATATAAAACTGATACAAAGTTTCATGGGCAACTGTATAATGAAGAGAGAAAGTCATTATTATAAGATAGTCTGCATTGCCTAGTTAAATAAAAAGGTAGCAAAATGTGTTTAATTAATTTTATTTATTTTGAATGAAGCCACGTGGAAGGTTGACGTTCCTGGACAAACACAACCTCTGCTCAGTGGAGAGGAGATTCTGTTCTGGAAGGCAGTGAGACAGAGAAGGATTTATGGAGCCAGAAATGAAAACTCCCTCAACATTAACTTTCAGTGCAATACCCTAGAATAGCAAATAGGAGCCAAGAACTATCTTGCCACTGTAGACCAGAAAGATTAAAGTCTTGTACCCACATTTACAGAAATGAGCTTAAAGTAGGGTCACACAACTGATATAGAGAATAAGACAGGAGGCTTCACAGTGTTTAAAGTGTTTTCTCTCTTCACTGCACAGGCAGCAAAGCAGTGACTTGACCACTGTAGCTGGGAGTCACAGGCAGAAAAGGTGTCCAATAACCCAGAAATTTATCTTGCAGCTAATGGCACAGAGATATCCAGTGGGTGAATGGTTGCACACATTTCAACCGTGCAATAAAATGCAGTTTCCTAACTGGAAAAACAGTTAAACCCTAAAACAAATTAACAAGGGAACTACTGGAGTAGCTAAGCAATATTTCTGAAAGATATGCTTTAGGAATGGAGGCTTGGATAGACTTTTGTGGGTCAATGAATGTAGTCCTTTTTATTGCAGACACTCACATCATATAAACTTGTTAATAAATTAGTGAAATGGCTATCTGGGTATATGACTTGGAAGGATGTTCCAGACCTTTCCTACTCTAAAGGACAGAATTATTCTGATTTTCAGTCTGAATTTATTCCTGTCTACCTTGTATCTCTTTGTTCTTGTGTTAGCACTGTCCTTTAGCTTCAGGTCTTCACCCTCTCTTGTGTTTTCCCCAGCCATGTACTTACAGAAGAAATCAGCCCTCTCAGCCTTTCCTTTTGACTCTATTCAACAAAGAAAACTCTTACAAACTCCTTTGAAGTGATGGGCTCGCCATTTTGTAGTCATCGTAGTAACTGTCAGTGCCTGCCTAGCTCCAAGTACTTTTAAAATTTGGGTAGCCAGAACTGTATATAACAATAATTCTTGAAATTTTAGGGTGAATCTACAGTTTCTTGCCAAACCCTAACATCTCCCGTCATCCAAATTTTAATAATTCCATGTATTTTACTATCTTTCTGAATCAGCTGAGAACTACCAACCAAGGATTTATGGACTTCAGTTGGGACTACCAACCATGGATTTGGGACTTCAGTACCCAATAGTACAGGGTGGGTCAATCTATGTGGTCTTATCATTGCATTGTACAGACACATTACACTTTTCTATCTCTAATGAAAACAGCTACCCCAACAAATCCTAGTTTCCCAGTCTTCAATCTAACCTGCAAGAAAAGAATCTTTCTCATCTGGAAACTGAAGATGTGAACTGAAAACTGGGCTTTACTGCTAGAGAAGGATGGATGTTGGAAGAAACAGAGAAAGATGCTTTCTGTATGTACCCATCTCATCAAAGATTAGCTATATTTTGAGATTTAGACTTTTATAATTTCCCCATCAATGTTGCTGTTGAGAACCCCATCTCCCTTTGAGGTTTTCTTTTCTCCAAGCGTGTAACAGAAAAATGAAAAACAAAATGCAATTCAACTAAATTCATAATTTTCCACTTTTTTTTTCCTTCTGTATGTCCGCCTGAAAAAAAGAGGAATTATGCTCAAGAGTCATCTTGGCTTAAGCTCTGATTACAGTGGTGTATACAGTAGTGCCATCAGACTGCAAGGGTGAATGACCGAAATTATTAGATGGTTAGAAATTTTTTAATGGAAAAGAAATAATGCAGTTTTCCGTAGGACATTTTCCTCAGGGTTTCCTAGGAAAACACTGTAATATCATGAAACTGCAAAATGTCAGAATATGAAAAATGAGCATATTTAATTTACTTCTTGATTTATAAAGGAAAATGCTTATAAGAAACAACTGCCCTGAAACAGAGATTTTTGAGTCCTGTTTTTCAGTAAACACAAATTAATATTGGAGTATCATTATTAGGAATAACAGTCCAACAGTAATTGAAAATGGGATTTTTCCCCTTAGGGCTCAAAGAGAAAATTATTCAGTGATACTTTCTACAGAAAAAGCTGTGGCATGGGGAAGAGAACTTCAGTCATATTACATTTTATTGCTAAGGACAGAAGTTGTGAACTCCAGGAATCATTCAAAATCTAGCAAAATATTCTGTCACTGTCACATCACCACTGATAGATCCAGCCAGAGGTCAAAGGCTGCAGCTCTGAGGGAATTGCAGGTGAAAATATCCTACCTATGAACTGAGATACCATCACTGTAAACTCCCTGTAATTTCCCCAAAGGAGCACCTTTGAACTGAATTACTAGAGGGCAGAAGGAAAAAAAAAAATCTGTCTTGTATCTCCAAACAAGTACGTTTTTCTACAAAGTCTAAAATAAAATACATCTTCCCTTCTCTCTGAAAAATATAATGCTTAGTACTATTGTAAGGTTCTTCTGTAAAAAATGGTGCTTTCATATGGTAAGGAAAAAAAAGGAGAAAAGAAAGAGAACAGACAGTGTTACTATTTCTCTCATATTGCCCTTTTCCAGGAATTAAGTACAGATTGCTATGGGGACACATCTAGGAGTCTCCTCTATAAAGAAGCATGAGAGCACAAGGCAAATTCCAGCTTCCATTTCATCTCTGACTTTGACAGAAGCAAGTACAAGGCTATAGCTGAATTATTTGTTGAAAATAATTTACTTTACTTTACTATTTACTTTACTATTAGCACTTTTGAGGGCATGCGCTTCAGAAAAAAAAACCTTAGAAAATACTATGGCTTTCATGGAAGTGAAAATGTAATAGCCTTCTTGAATTTTTACTGCCAGAAAAAACCATCCTGGAGTTTGATAAAAATATAAGGCTACAACCAATAAATAGGAATATTTCAAAATAGGAAATAGCCAATAACAACATCCACAACATGAGGGAGCAATGGTTGTAAAAGAAAGATTGCTGACAGAAAAATATTCATATATTCAAAATATTCTCACCTCTGGCAGAACTGATTTATTTGTTGAGGAATGTGAGCAGCATTGTATATATCTACAAACAACTCACCAAGGTGAGTGGACTTTCAGATATCTTGCAACTATCCAGACCCCAAAAGGAAAACTAGAGTGGAGGAGAGGAGAGTAAGGATTTGCAGCTTCTCTTCCTATTTCTTCCACTAAATTGCTTTGAGAACTTTGGCAAGTCACTGAACTACCCTATGCTGTACAGCTCCCATTGGGTATTCAGCAAAACATGGGCACAGACATCTGTTGATAAAATGCTAGATATAACTGTATTAGTTCAGGTGTGTTATTGGCTCATTTACCTTTGCTTAGCAGTCTTAAGAGAGACATGTCTTTGGCTACCAGAGTAGAGATGGTGCCGGTAAAAAATACACACTGGTTTTCAAAGAGCTTCTGGCAGAATAATTGCAAGATACTTTATTTTAAAAATTAATACCTAAATCGTACAAATATATAAGTACTGTAATAGCTCTTTAAACATGCAAAGCAGATTGCACGTGTGCCAATGTGCTTGCACAGGACCTCCAGAGAGCCATCCAGTCCACTTGGTGCAGAACACACTGGTGGCTATTTTTAAACTGCTGCCCTTTCAAGGTTAAACTAGGGCATGTTATAGGGTATTAAAATGTGGAGGGATATAAAAGAATAAGTGAATATTCTGAGTTCAGAATAACTACTCTTTCAAGATACAAACTCACAAAACCACAATTTTAAATTGTTTAAAAAATATGTTATGTAAAAGGAACAAATAAAAGTATACTTTGTGACAGATTTTAAAAAAAGTGCAGGTTAACATAACAAAGGTCCCTTATGGTAGCGCTTACCTTCCCTTTCAGGTATATACAGAACACACTCACTGAGATAGGGTGAATTGTTAGCACCTCTGATGATTATGTTACAATGCTAAACAAACCCAGCTTAGTGCTGATAGACACAATATTTTCCAATGGTCAGCACAGTTCCCATTAGAAAAAGCAGGGTTAACTCTCACACCTCTTGTGACCGTCCTCTTGGAAGCTACAATAGGTAATGAGAAATGTCAAGTCCCAAGATCAATGAAATTTCAGGCTCTAGGGACAAAACAGGAATAGCATTGATCCTTTTAAAGAACACCAGTCAGAGGGTGAATGTAATATATTGCACAGAGAGGCTCAAGAGGATAAGCGGCCAAGTCCAACATACTTACCTGACAAAAAATTCAATCAGCTTTTAGCACAAGCTGCCTACCCTTCCTTTCTTTCATGCAGGAGTCTGATTCCAATTAAAGTGTGCAAATTAATTTTTATCACTTCCAAATTAGTTTCTGAATTTGTGTCTGTTTCAGATGAAAGCATCTGTCCCTCACTTTTCCGCAATTCCATCATCCACTTTGGTATCTGTTCAAAGACTCGGAGATAATTCTCATTTTCAAAGTCACTTGTTTGAAAGAGACATTCAATAAAGAAATCATAAAATATAAAAATAAAACAACTATAATGATACATCTTGATACATCTCTTTGCTCTTTTTTGTGATGACTAATACAGTTGCTATGTGAGAAGAAATTTGTATACAAATTAGCGCTCAGCTAAAACAAATCCCTGGATATCATAAGAGAAAAAAAACCAAAACCCAAATTGTCAAACTCCATCACAATAATTTTTCTATTCAATCTCTTAGAACTGCAAAGATTTACATTTGCCAGATCACTTCAAAGAATTAAAATAAGCAAACTATGTCCTTTGCATGTGCCGTGTCTTCCTAAGAGAAAACAGATTCCTTTCACTGTTCTCTCAACTGCAGCAGATTTATATAATGTGGTCATCAACTTAATAAGGTGCAGATTCAGACTACTTATTTCAGATGGGCAATTTTGGCTTAGAAAGTAGGTATCTGACCCTGGCAAGATGACTAAGCTTCATTCAGTTCATGCTTTTCCCAAACGGGGTACTTATCTAAGCAAGGATAAAGAAATAAAGGGAGGCTCAAATGTACATAAAACCACAAAAACTTGCATTCAACTCCCCTTCAGCCTAAAGGAATTCACGCCACATCTCCCACTTTCCAGGAGCATCCCCAGGCACCAGCCTCTAGTCTAGGCTGGAAAAGGACATTTTCTATCACTGCTATTGGAGCTTAGCCATTGCATAGCCATGAAACCAATTTTTGTTGGACCAGAGAAAGTACAAGTAGGGAGACGATTTGCCCTACGTACTGCTGTTGAAGGTATGCAGTTTTGGTTCCTGATTTCTTGATTTATCTCTATTTTTATCCAATCATAATGGCATATAAGATCGATAAACAGGAGCAGAGAAAATAATTTTGCTTTCCACCAAAGCTGGAGGTTCACAGGGGGCCCCTCCCACATTAATTCATAGCCTGATAGTCAGCATATACTTGTGAATATGGGAATGCAGGTTTGAATTCCCTGAGTCTCTGGAGGCCAAGAACTTAGTCTCCCACTTCCTGGACAAACATGCTAACCAGAAGGGTTTTTGCAAGCTACTTTTGAAAGCTACTCCATGGAAAACATTGTATTGAAAATCTGGTAAAATTTCGGTCTTCTCACAGCAATTGTGACAAGTGTCAAGACATTGTGACAAGTGCAAACTGAACCAGAAACTCCTTTTTGATACTTATTGTAGGACAAAAGTGATAACTTAAAAAACACATTGATTGGAAAAATTATTTTAAAATTATAAAAGGAAGCTCACCATGCTCTCATAGGCAAGTTTTCATCTACTGAGCTGGAGCAGTCACTTGCAAGAGTCTTATCCAAGACACAAGTTTTCTTTGTTCTCCTCTCTAAACCAGAGCTGGTTCTGTATTTCCCACAGACACAGCTGAGGTCACCCTCTGAGCACATGCCCGCACAGGTATTTCAGCAGAAGGCTCTACGTAAGTCCAACAGGTTAGGTTATTGACATATGTGTTGTTTAGTAAAGATTTTATCATCTAACTCACTCATGGATTCTGGAATATGGAATTTCAGCAGAATTGGTAAGGAGTTCGTTCTGGCAATATTTTGCCCCAGAGTATTTCACAAACAATGATTGTGATTGTTATGTTTTCTAATGAAATGGTATCTACATTTTTCTATACAAATTTTAAACTACATAAACTGTTTAGGACTGGGGGCCTGCTTTTTGCCCCCCCTTAACGTTTTCTGAAACAACTAAAGTTCCTCTTGGTAATTGGATGCATTGAAGCTGAAATTGATAATTAACTGTCCTTCAGCTTAAAAGATCATTATAAAGTCAAGCATCTAACCCAGATAATTACTATACCTGACATTTTTCTTTGAATTCTTCACCTTCTTACAGTCTGTGATACAAAATACCTTATCTGTGTCTCCAGATGACAGCTTTCAAAAAACTAATCCCTCTTTTTTCCCCTGAAAATATCATCTACATCTTTCTGGAAATTCATTCCAAAGATGTTAACTAATTGGATTTGACCTACAGTGAACATCTCACTTTCGTTTTTCCTACAAGGTAAATCCTAATCTTCTACCAGTAAGTCTAGATGAGTAGATTAGGAAATATTTCTTTACTACTTTGGTGGCTTAAACAATGTAAAACTTCAAACAAATGTTCATAAGGATTGTTGTGAATGTTTCACTCCTGAAAATTAGTATACAGGGAGTCAGTCATACAACAACCTATCATGTCTGTTCATGGTAGGGAACAGAATCTAGTAGTCAGTACTTCAGTGGAAAGATTTAGTAATGGTAGAAGTAGGTCCTTCAGGCATATAAACACTAATGTGATCTATCCTTACTGATGTACGTTCATGAGAAGTCAAAGTAGCTGTTAATAAGGATATGTTTACAACACATGAAGTTCTGGTTATAGTACAGTACCAGTACATAATTAGCATATCCATGTTAACTTTAATACAATGAGTAGCGATAGCAATAATAGTGATGACATCACTCTTCCTCAACACGTCTTCAACATGTCTTCAACATGAGTAGTAAGAAATCTGGTCAATATATTTGGAAGCTAGCACAGTGGACTTAGCTATTTAATCTTCCTGGGTGCTGCTATCTGTGCCTGCGAGATTACATTTGCCTGGACACGACTATCTGCAGCACAGTCTCCCATTAATCTGACTATAAGGTCTTTTCTTCAGCAAAACAGTGCCTTATCCATATACAGGTAGAGATAGAGAGCAAATCACACGATTGGTTTTTGTTTACATTGACTTCTGTCAGGCAACTGATATCCTTTCTTTTCATAAAATTAAAGTTCTCCAAGGCAGACACTTCCAAAGTTACTCAGCTGACATATTAAACCTGAGATTCCAAAAAGTACCACCTTCTTTCATTCAGATATGTTAATGATGAGAAAAAGGTATCAGAACTAAGAAAAATTTATCTGCAAAAGAAGTGGAGCAGTTTGTATAAGCCAGTCAGGAGATGCTAATCGCAAGGCTGTCCAAGCCCCACATAATCAAGGGAAGTAAAGGAAAAGTTTTACATTTTTCATTCAATGAAAGGAGCAAGCTCTTACTTTTTTCTGACTCAGCACAGAAATTACTAATACTTGATATGAATCACACAGACATCCAAATAAGCAAAATGACATCAAGCTAAACAGACTGCCCTGAAATTAAATTTCTTTTCAGATTGAATTTCTCCCTATCTGAGAATTAAGTGCTAAAAAAAACATGGAATATACATAAAAATTAGAAAAAAATGTTATGGGAATACAATTTAATGTTTTTTCCCCTCCATTCTCTCTGTGTTATAAAAGCAAAAGAAAGCCAGGTGAGAAAGTGAGGTTCTTATCTGTCTCCCCTTTGCTCTGCTTACAGACTAATGGAAGAAAATTAAAAAATAATAAAAAACCTGCTGCTGTGAAATTAACAAAATATGTACTCTGTAACAAATAAAACACTTTTCTACAAGACATCCAGTTGAAGTAATACTTTCACTTAGATGTCTGTAGCTGACAAGTCTACAACTGCCTCCAGTCAGTACTTGAACCAGAGATAAAAATTGATAGTGATAGATTCCTCTATGTTTATCTAAAGAGGCAATATCCTTGTGCTGAAAATAATCATCAGAATTCAGAACCTGCTTTAAATGAAAACGTGCATGGATTTAGTGTTTTACAAAACAGCTCTAGTACATGGATAAAAGTTGCTCTTGTCTTTAGCTGTGGTCACATTTCTGGCCTTGGTGAAGGGATCTTGTAAATTAGTAGTGCACTTTAAGCACTCTCTTATATAAATTATTATTATTATTATTATCATTGTGTCCCCTTCACTCTGCAAAGCACTGATAGTTAGTCCCCTGCAAATGAAATGTAAACTCTTCCTGACATTTTATCTTTTTCTATTTTTATTCAGTCACATTGCTTCTCCAAAGGTTTGCTTGCTACAGAAAGACCTTTCTCAAAGAGACTCATTTAATTCCACGGTATGTGAGACATTCCTTTTTTGAAAAGGCGAGCAGCTGATATAGCATGCTGTAGCACAAAAGGAGTACGTTAATTTGCCAAAATATATTTCTGGGGAAAGGAAAGTCAAAATATAGTGATATACGTCCTGTCACTTAAAGGCCATAACCATCTTGTTCTAGTTTATGATGACATGATGCTATAAGTGATAAAGGCAATTATGAATTTAAGAATTACTCCCATACGATTATCTGTTACCACGCACAGACTGTTTAAACATTTTTTTGGCTAGTACTCAATGAATTGCTTAGCATGTGGCACTCTTACACCAACTTTCAGCCTGTAAGTGATGTAATCGATAGATTTGGTAATACCTTCTGAAGCTGACAGAAGGAATGCTAAAAATGAATAGGTGTGCCAGAGGACCTCTCAGGAAGGTGGTTTTTACAGGATATACTTACTGCTATTTGGATTGTCACCTATTATATGATGTCGGCCACTCCAGTACCAAAGCAGCAATGTAGCATCACGAGACCCAGACACGATGTAGCAATCACCACCAATATAGGACTCTGATCTGGCAAGGCAAGTCACGACATCCCAGTGGCCAAACACAATCTGAGTTAATTTTCCTGGTGGGAGTGCAAAGTGATACAAATTCAGTTTTTTTAAGTACTCGCAGCATTTAGAAATCATTAACTAAATCATTAACAAATATTCAATTAAAATGTAATTTTTGCCTCATGTCTCTTAGAGTTCACTACATGCTACAAAAAGCTTAAAAAGTCACAAAGAGAAAACTATTTTTTTCTCTTTTTATGTTCCTATTGAGGGCTGTGCTCTGTGTCAATCCATAGCCTAACCCTTATCTCTGAAAATCAAGTCAGTGCTGCAGTCACTGAATATTAAGTGGAGTTACTGCTCCATCAGTATTTAAGCAATGGTGTTAGAACACTATTTGTGAATTTCATGAATGATATGCATAAGACAGCACATGAACTTTTCCATAATGGTGCTACATTATTATATTAAAAATGTGTATTTGTTCTATGTTAATGCCAAACTAAGGTTTACTATGATCATCACCTCCTTCTTTCTATTATTGCAATCAGTTTTTAGCGATATACTGAATGATATTAGGCTAAGCAATCAGACAAAGACACAAAGTATCAGTTCCCACTAGCAGGCTATGCAACCTACTTCCTTATTACACGAAATAAATAGAGATAGAAAGAATACAGGCCTGAAAATATTGTAACAAAAATTTTGATTGATCTTTTTGATATGATCGATTCCCTGAATATAACTATGGTTTCCAAAAGTTATCACTAACAAAATTGTATGCCTTTCCATTTCCTTTTACATCTGCCCTGGTTTCAGCTGGAATAGAGTTAATGCATTTTTCTCAATCCCTTTGGCAGCAGAGTGGAGGCCACAGTTTGCTTTCACCTGGAGGGGTGTCCAGTACACCTGGAATCAGCTGCCCCAGGGGTGGAAACACAGCCCTGCCATTTGCCATGGACTGATCCAGACGGCACTGGAACAGGGTGAGGCTCCAGAACACATTGATGACATCATTGTGTGGGGCAATACAGCAGCAGCAGTTTTTGAGAAAGGGAGGAAAATAGTCCAAATCCTTCTGAAAGCTGGTTTTGCCATAAAACAAAGTAAGGTCAAGGGACCTGCACAGGAGATCCAGTTTTTAGGAACAGAATGGCAACATGGACGTTGTCAGATCCCAATAGATGTGATTAACAAAATAACAGCCTTGTCTCCACCAACTAGCAAAAAGGAAACACAAGCTTTCTTAGGCGTTGTGGGTTTTTGGGAGAATGCATATTCCAAATTACAGTCTGATCGTAAGTCCCCTCTATCAAGTGACCTGGAAGAAGAACGATTTCAAATGGGGCCCTGAGCAATGGCAAGCCTTTGAACAAATTAAACGGGAGATAGTTCATGCAGTAGCCCTTGGGCCAGTCTGGGCAGGGCAAGATGTAAAAAATGTGCTCTACACCACAGCCGGGGAGAATGGCCCTACCTGGAGCCTCTGGCAGAAAGCACCAGGGGAGACTCAAGGTCGACCCCTAGGGTTTTGGAGCTGGGGACACAGAGGATCCGAGGCCCGCTATACTCCAACTGAGAAAGAGATATTGGCAGCATATGAAGGGGTTCGAGCTGCTTCGGAAGTGGTTGGTACTGAAGCACAGCTCCTCCTGGCACCCCGACTGCTGGTGCTGGGCTGGACGTTCAAGGGGAGTGTCCCCTCTACACATCATGCAACTGATGCTACGTGGAGTAAGTGGGTCGCACTGATCACACAACGGGCTCGAATAGGAAACCCCAGTCAACCAGGAATCTTGGAAGTGATCATGGACTGGCCAGAGGGCAAAGATTTTGGAATATTGCCAGAGGAGGAGGTGACGCATGCTGAAGAGGCCCCACTGTATAATAAACTGCCAGAAAATGAGAAGCAATATGCCCTGTTCACTGATGGGTCCTGTCGTATTGTGGGAAAGCATCGGAGATGGAAAGCTGCTGTATGGAGCCCTATATGACAAGTCGCAGAAACTGCTGGAGGAGAAGGTGAATTGAGTCAGTTTGCAGAGGTGAAAGCCATCCAGCTGGCTTTAGACACTGCTGAACAAGAAAAGTGGCCAGTGCTCTATCTCTATACTGACTCATGGATGGTGGCAAATGCCCTGTGGGGGTGGTTACAGCAATCGAAGCAGAGCAACTGGCAGCACAGAGACAAACCCATCTGGGCTGCCGCATTGTGGCAAAATATTGCTGCCCGGGTAGAGAACCTGGTTGTAAAAGTACATCATGTAGATGCCCACGTAAGAGTCGGGCCACTGAAGAACAACAAAACAACCAGCAGGTGGATCAGGCTGCTCAGATTGAAGTGGCTCAGGTGGATCTGGACTAGCAACATAAGGGTGAAATTATTTATGGCTCAGTGGGCCCGTGACACGCCAGGCAACCAAGGAACATATAGATGGGCTCGTGATTGAGGGGTGGACTTGACCATGGACGCTATTGCACAAGTTATCCATGAATATGAAACATGCGCTGCAATCAACCAAGGCAAGCTGTTAAAGCCTCTCTGATATGGAGGACGATGGCTGAAATATAAATATGGGGAGGCCTGGCAGATTGATTATATCACACTCCCACAAACCCGCCAAGGCAAGCACCATGTGCTTACGATGGCGGAAGCAACCACCGGATAGCTGGAAACATATCCCGTGCCCCATGCCACCACCCAGAACACCATCCTGGGCCTTGAAAAGCAAGTCCTATGGTGACATGGCACCCCAGAAAGAACTGAGTCAGACAACGGGACTCATTTCCAAAACAACCTCATAGCCAGCTGGGCCAAAGAGCATGGCATTGAGTGGGTATATCACATCCCCTATCATGCACTGGCCTCCAGGAAAACTGAACAATACAATGGACTGTTGAAGACTACACTGTGAGCAATGGGTGCTGAGACATTCAAACATTGTGATACACATTTAGCAAAAGCCACCCGGTTAGTCAACACTAGGGAATCTACCAATCGAGCTGGCACAGCCCTATCAAAACTTCTACATACTGTAGAGGGGGATAAAGTCCCTTGTAATGCACATAAGAAATATGCTAGGGAAGGCAGTCTGGATTATTCCTGCCTCAGGCAAAGGAAAACACATTCATGGGATTGCTTTTGCTCAGGGACCTGGGTGCACTTGGTGGGTAATGCGAAAGGATGGGGAAGTCTGATGTGTACCTCAAGGAGATTTGATTTTGGGTGAAAATAGCCAATGAACTGAATTGTATGGTGTTAATTGCTATATAATACTGCATGTCATCACTTCTGTGGTTGCTACATGCCATATCAACGGTATTACAGTAAGAATAATCAGATTAATGAAGAATGAACTTTGATGAAACCGAGCAAAGTGCAGTGGTGATGGAACCAGAACTGACTTCAGCATGCAACAATCCAGCACCACACACCATCTCTCCTGCCCTGAAAGACTGTTATGACAGATGGAGCCCAAAGTCATGGACTAAATGAACTCAACAGACATTTTAGAGAGATTACCCATAGAGTAAGGGAATGATATCTGTGTGCATATATATTAAAAGGCAGGAAAAGTGGTGGTGATTAATTGGAATGTATTGGAAAGTGTAGGACCTGGGCATAATGTAGATGATATAGAATAAGGAGTAGATACTGTCATGGCTTCAGCTGGAATAGGGTTCATTTTCTTCCTAGTAGCTGGTATAGTGCTGTGTTTTGGGTTTAGTATGAGAATAATGTTGATAACACGCTGATGTTTTAGTTGTTGCTAAGTAGTGCTTAAACTAGTCAAGGACTTTTCAGCTTCTCATGCCCTGCCAGCAAGAAGCTGGGAGGGGGCCACAGCCAGGACAGCTGACCCAAAGTGGCCAAAGGGCTATTCCATACCATATGACGTCAATGCTCAGTATATAAACTGCGGGGAGTTGGCCAGGAGGTAGCGATCACTGCTCGGGGACTGACTGGGCATCAGTCAGCGGGTGGTGAACAACTGCATTGTGCATCACTTGTTTTGTATATTCTTTATTATTATTATTATTATTATTATTATTATTATTATTATTATTATTATTATTATTATTATCTTCCTTTGCTGTCCTATTAAACTGTCTTTATCTCAACCCACAGGTTTTACTTTGTTTTTCCAATTCTCTCCCCTATCTCACCAGGGCCGGAGGGGAGGGTGAGCGAGCAGCTGTGTGGTACTTAGTTTCTGTCTGGGGTTAAACCACAATGATGTCCTTTATCTTCCAAAAAATAAGCATCTTAAAGTTATTATGCTCAAACAATAATGAAGGATTTTATAAACTGCCCTTTATCATTTATGGAGGGGTAAGCACAGGCATTAGATATGGTAGTATTAAGACAACCGTCCACTTTGTGACCTAAGAAAAAACAGGGGGTTGTATTTAGGGTCACCTGTTTCTGTAGAATAAACTCGAAAGCTCTTGTCCCAGAAACCACAGATAAGAATGTAGCGATTATCTGCTGTGACCACGAAGCAATGTGCATTGATCTGGATGCTCTGATCCACAAGGTCTGTGATCTGCCGTTTGTTCACACCAGAGTTATTGGCTGTAACAAAATGCAAAACACATTTTACAAGCAAGCCATTCCAACACCTTCCTGTCATCCACTTACAGGAGAAAATGAATACATTTAACTTTCAATGAACTGTGAATTTGTTGTTGAGTAAGCATTTTGAATATGAACATTTAGAGCTGTCTATATGGTTGTCAGAAATACAAAATTATTGCGAGATTTCTGGTTTCCCTTTGAATAAGACAAAAGATTTTACAAGAGATGACAATTTCTTATAAACTGCCTGATGCACTGCATAATACGTGGTAATATTTTAAGTGCTCTGCTGAAGTACTCTCCAAAACCAAACTGAACTGGGGGAAAGTGATAGAAGTCCATTTAAAATCCCAAGTCAATGCTAACAATGCTGCAGAAACTCAATTCTTGCTGGTTGGTACCTCTCCTACAGAAAATATCCCAGCTTGTGTTGTGTGACCTTGACATCGCCCATACCTGCAGAAGCTTAACCAGATCAAAGACATAAGGATTCAACCAATGAAGCAATTTAAATTGAATGTGCTTTTTTTAACAGTCTTCTCATCTACTCCTCAAGCAGGGAGCCAGGCCATGGGCAGTAATGTTAAAAGAGGCAATGCCACCTGGAAATTCCCCCAGATAGAGGGAAAAGGAATGGTTCATACAGAACCCCACCACCCCCACTGTCAGACGGAGCTAATGCGCTATGTACTTCCCATGACACACAACAGACAGGATTTGGCAATACAATAAAGGTGTGCTCCCTCTCACCTGATATTAACTTTCTAAAAGTTCCCTATATAATCTAAGTTAATTATCTACGGTCCCTCTATACTCACTGGAGAGAGAGAGACATCGCTTCACATGGCAAGTTATCTCACGCTGTAATAGATGTGCAAGTGCTAGACAACTCAGAGGACTGTTTCTCTTCCTACAGTAGCTATGGGGGGAATCTTGACAACTAACTTCAGATAATTGAAGTTAGGTGAGAGAAAACTCACTCTGAGAGACATGTTTCTCCTACTGTAGGAACACATGCAGATATATAATGCAGATAATATTCTGAAATTTCTGTTGTCGCTATTTTTGGTTATTCTACTTAAATTGCTCACAACTGCATGAAATAAGAGACTCAACCAAAAAAACCCCCTATTTTAAATTTGCTTGTAAAAGTTAATGCCATGTTTGTGTACATTCCAAGAACACATATTTAAATTACCAGACTCTTTATGTCCATCCACTGAAAAATAATGAATAACAAATTACTCAAATTTCCAGAACAGGTGGGCACAATAGTTGTGCTCTAGCTTTTGAGAGGAAAATCTGAAGAGAAAACCATTGTCATTATATGAGCAAATGAAGCATACAGAATGAGAAAGCTAACTCTCCTGAGGTACTTGTACATAAATCTTTCAACCGCGAATATTGACACAGATGAAAAAGGAACTTTTCATCTGGAGATGTTTAAAAATGCATTTTTTTCTCACCAATGCTGCAAAATAGTCTCTAAGAATAGTCCCTATCCACAATTTCTGTCTCAAAAATTTACCTACTGCAAAAAATAAACAAACAACCACAAAGCAAATAGTTGCAATTAAAGATAAATAATGACCATTAGGAATACAAGTCCTGTAATCTTTCTAACATTTTAAGCAGATTCTATTTCTGAAAATACTTCACTTTCTCAAATATTTGTGGATTTAAAAAACACAATCATGCATCGATTTAAAATCCAGCCTTTTCTTTATTAATTTAGCAATGCCAACTAAAACAAACCTAATCATAAACTGAATGAAAAGAAATGGATATGCATCTGCACTGATATACACAGTGCTGGCTGTAAGAAATGAAACTATATGAACTCTACCAGAACCTCACATTTTATTTTACTAATGTGACCTGATAAGAGAACAGAATTATAGATATGGGCTGACAATGCAACTGACTTAATTGGTTGTTTCTTAAATACCAATTGCTGGCGATGTTAATAACAAATAGCACTCATGTAATTCCTTCAGCATCAATAGCTAATGCTTTTAGTTCTCCAGGACTGACAACAATAAATATTTTCCTATCTTCTGTGTTAAATGAAGCATAATATACAAATATAGCTTAATCAATAATTCTTAAAAACACCATTTTCAAATATATCGCTACATTTTCATCTTGACATACCAATCAATGGATCCATTTCAATTGGAAGATGGTGGGCTTGATCCAAAGAATATCCTGGGGCTCCCCGAAGGCCTAAACATGAAAGGAAGAATATAGCACATAGGAACCTTGTTGTCTAAATTTTTAATATGATTTTTCTAGGTTTAAAACTTCATTATAGGATTATTATATATAAAAAAGTAACTTCTTACTACTACTTGTTCTATGAATCTTTTAAGATTCTTTCTTCTGTGCTACAGAAATATGCATTTGTTTATTCTTCATTTATGTAATAGCAACTATAAATGTATGAGTGCTAATTTCATCACGATTTCTGCAGCCACAAACATACATTAAATAACTCATTTAAAATAGTGTAACAGAAATTTTTTTACATTTGAGCACTGGGTGAGATCTAATAATAGCACAGAAAAGAAAAATATTTGGATTAAACATTGTTATGTGTTTCTTATATAGGGAAACCTGTGACAGAAACTTGGACCTTTTCATGGATTTATCTAGCGTTTTTAGCTGGGAAAGTGTGGTCTACAGTAAATTTGCCACAATTATTCTTATTACTTCTATCTTGAGCAGTCCTTAAGCTGTTCATCAGTGGCTCCATATTTAGTGTTATCTGCTCTCATGCACAGATAGCATTGCTTTGGCTCTTCTGAGAACCTTCCCTATCATATGGCCACAATGGCCACTATTGAAAACACAATTTTTGTCAGGAACTGCCATGTTGCACAAGAATATCCTCCATAAGAGATACAAAGTTCTAGAGAATAAACTGCGAGTGCAAACTGATGACTGAGATTGTTATGTTCTTGGGCCTTGTGTGGCTTAGTTCATATTCCTAACTCTACTGCTTTCAGGAGATCAAGATAATGATGCAGGCTTGAAGATGTGGTTAAGTAAGGGCTGTATTTTATATGATGTCTCTCTCGATCCCCAGTTAGGAGGAATTGCAGTGAGAGGGCACTTGAGAGGTTAAACCGTAATCCAGGTTAGAAAAGTGCATAGTTTCCTGACTATGCTGAACAAAAATTCCCATGAGCACAGCTTTTACTAGTTTCAAATGTTTCTGCCTTATATTACACATCAGGAACTCTTCATTAATGACCTTTGTATTCAGTAATTGTTATTTTCTACTACTGCGATAGACAACTGGAGGAGCTAAAAGAAAGTCTACAGCTAGCCCTGCCAGCTTCTGAAAACCACTGCTCTGAGAACTTCTCGTTCCCTCCTTTCTGTCTCTCCTTTCAAAATCAAACCAGTTTGGGACAGATCTTTACTAGTATTAACTTAGATTCATTTGATTCTCCTGTGAGATGGCTATGTAAATGCCTTTCACTGTGTATAAACTCTTAAAGATAAAGCTCTACACACATCCCACAATCGTAGAAGTGCTCTGTGTGTACAGTTCTGTAGATGAACTTATCCTGTTTGTTTGTTTGTAAACAGAGAACAGGAACATTCTGAATACATGTGAAATTTTAATATTCATGCTAACATTATTTAAACTTTCAGAATAAAAGTCACATTAAAACTTATATTACTATTCAAGAATTCAGAGTGATATTAACTTTACTTGCTCTGATAGTTCCTCTAATGCATGCCTATAAGGGAATTCCCATTCATTCCTCTAATTATTGCTTGTAACACCTGTCTTTGGACAGCCTTGTGCACAAGAGGTGGGACCTATTTCGCCTGACTGGGATTATTTATTGAGGAGATGTCTACATTTAAGTCTATTGGAGGTAGACATCTAAGCTAAATCTCACAAATCCCTCTGCATAAAGACCTATTTTGTCCAGGGGGTTCTCCTGTGCTGCAAAGAGGGGAGTGTGCTGGTTTTGGCTGGGATAGAGTTAATTTTCTTCACAGTAGCTAGTACGGGGCTATGCTTTGGATTTGTGCTGAAAACAGTGTTGATAACCCAGGGATGTTTTAGTTGTTGCTAAGTAGTGCTTATACTAAATCAAGGACTTTTCAGCTTCCCATGCTCTGCCAGGTGCACAAGAAGCTGGGAGGGGGCACAGCTGGGACAGCTGACCCCAACTGACCAAAGGGCTATTCCATACCACATGACGTCATGCTCAGCATATAAATCTGGGGAAGAAGAAGGAATGGGGGGACATCTGGAGGGACGGCGTTTGTCTTCCCAGGAAACCATTATGCGTGATGGAGCCCTGCTTTCCTGGAGATGGCTGAACACCTGCCTGCCCATGGGCAGTAGTGAATGAAGTAGTGAACTTGCTTTGCTTTGCTTGCATGCGTGGCTTTTGCTTTACCTATTAAACTGTCTTTATCTCAACCCACGAGTTTTCTTACTTTTACTCTTCCGATTCTCTCCCTCATCCCACTGGGGGGGAGTGGGCGAGCGGCTGTGTGGTGCTTAGTTGCCGGCTGGGGTTAAACCACAATAGGGAGGATTTTTCTTCTTTTGCCTAGTCCCTACAAAGTTCCTGAGTCAGCTACCGAGTCACACTCTCAAACACCAGGTACCTTGTTGTTTTTCCCAGGTGGTAAGAAACCTTCAAAAGTTTCCAGATGCTGCAACATAAGAGCTATCACAGCAGGAAGCTGCCTTTGAAAATGAAACCTGTTCATTCCCAAGCAGGGCAGTAGCTCATGGCCCCACAACCTATTTAGCAATCCCTGGGACAACCTCAGAATCTACATGTCCAGGTGAGGAGACAGGACAGTTCTAGCAGCAATGTGGGGAGGTGAGCCGAGGGGCCGGAAGGGAAATTTGGGATGACCTCATTGAATGGGCTTTTTGGAGGGAATAAGGAAACTTCTCTTCAGAATAGTTCAGTGTGCAGCCACTTAGGCTTGCTTAGGGTCCCACATTATCTAACGGTGACCCAGGGGAAGGCTTATGACAAGCTCCTGGACAGACCTGAAATCTCTCTCAAGCAGCAGACAGTGATGTACGCTCTCTAGCATGCCAGTATGTATTCCTGAAACCTGGGACATATTAATATCGGCTGTGTCAAGAACAGCAGCACTCTCCTGAAAAGCATTATATCAAAGGCTGATCCTGATGTAACCACAAATCGATTGGCTGCCATGGTGATGTGCTGCTGTTAGGGAGAGTGTTTCTAGGAATGACACCAGAGAAAACACAAGCTTTGATTATTTGACACAAACCAGAAAAAAACAGTAAATTTTTGTGCACAGGCAGGTGAGTGAGATTAACCCACATCTAATGCAACCCAAATTGCATTCGAAATTAGAGCTGCACTGTTAAGGTTCAAATTCGAATGAAGCGTGCCCGTGAGAACCTACCTACTGTGTTGTGCCACCGATTGACTGCAAAAAGCCTGCTGCAGGTGACGGTCACCACGGCAGGAATGGTCAGGTGGGGCAGCGTGTTGGCTGCCACGTGCGTGACGGGGGAATTTGATGGGAACTTCAGCACCATGATGACATCCTGCTGCATCTGATCTTTAAACATGAGGGGGCTCTGTGGAAGGAAACACTGTTGAGTAGAAAGGAGAAGAGAGCAGAAGAAAACAGAAGGGATAACACAATTAGTGAGGAGGTCTGAGGGAAAACGAGGTTAAAGAGCAGGCAAGCATGTGCACATACAGGGAAAACAACACTACCTGCGCGTCTACACTAGTGATGGAGGAGAGCAAGATCAGAAGCTATTATCGGATCATTACATGAGGACAAGTAGAGAATAGGTATGGTAAGGGTTATCGTTACAGGGCGCAAAATGACCGTTAGCATTAATTAATACACAGTAAAATGTAAAATTACACAGCAGTTAATATTCATACAATAGAGATACGAGTCAAATAAAAGAGTTAATCAAATAATACATCATAAATATAAATGCTATAAACTACAATGGTTGAAAAAAGAAATTTTAAAAGGGACTCAAAAACTCACAGATATTTAATTTTTCTTAATGAATTCTTTATACGAAATACAGTGCTTCCAAACATAGACAACTTAATTCTATGTAAAGCATATACTTATTAGGGAGGCTGTAAGTAATTATCAACCTATTTGATGATTCTATAAGTGACACAGTTTTTTGTACATGGACAATAATACTGTTATTAAGGACTGTTTTTAATGTTATTTTTTTTCAACCACTGTTATAACAAATAGAATTATTTCTACAAGTGCAAATAATCCTTTCTACTTATTATTTTAAATTATTATTAAAAATATATTATCCATCTCTTAAGAATATAAAATAAATATTATGTACGTTTGACATCTACACATTACTTAAAATAACACAGCTAACACTTCCAGATCAATTCCCCCTTTCGCAGTGTACAACTAGATAGAGTGATTTCCTTGTAGATAGATAAAATGATTGAAACTACTGCACGTATTACTGTCGGTTCAAAAAACTTAAAATATCTAGCTCTAAGCATTTAATCAAAGGCACTGAGGAGCACAGAGATCTGTCTCATTCAGTCTGGCTATTTCATATAATTATTTGCAAGAAGCACAAAGAAGAATGAGATGGGAATGAATTTTGGAGTTCAAATTGAAATTCGAAATATATATTGTATTCTCCCAGGGGAACAGGCAGGAGGATTCCAGTATGATTTGAACTCCAATACTTCATTTTTGTCAAGCAGGCATTGTTCATAAACCAGCCCCTAACAACGCATCCTTTAAATCAAAACAAAACAACATGCTCGCTCTAAGAAAAGCCTGCAGTCATTCCCACTACTTGCAGAAATAAGAGTGTAAATATGCATTTACCAAGTGTATATTTAGGAAGATAGGGCCTTTTTTATACAATATTAGACAGGAAAAGCCAGGACTATAGGAAGCTAAACCTATTCAAACCTCCACCTTGCTCTGCTAGAGCACTGTGAGCCATTTCTGCCAGGAGAAAGTACGGCTGCATGGGCAATGGAAGGCATTGAAAGTGTTGCTTAAACGGGTACTTTATGACCTACAAAGGATCCTCAGGTTCAAAGGGAATGCATTCCGGCCAGCAGTTATGTCTCACCAGGTGCATGGCAGAGCTCCGAGGTGGATGGGGCTCAATGAGCAACTGCGATGGCGTCTGTCCAAAGTTCTGTATCTGCGCCTCCATGGCCTGCGGGCAAGGGAGAGGGACTGTCATGAGCAATATGCGTCAAGGAGAGAGGTCAACACACTGTGTGACAATGCAGGCATATCCCAAGTCAGCCATGAAAAAAGTCCAGAAAATTCACCCGGTGCTCTCCTCCCAGGCTGCAGACTCATCCAAGTGTTAGTATTTTGTAGACAAGCTTTGCTTCTCCTTTCAAGCATGCTTCAGTTAACCAACTAACCATTCTCATTTCCAGTAACTGGCGTTATATGTGAAAATGTTAACCTGTGAGGACATGCAGTTCAGGTCTTGAGAGAGCTTTGTTTTTGCACCAAAAAGAACATATATACCTTAATAAATTCCTTTGTAAGGAGGAAAGTATGAGGATCTCTAATAAAATAAGCCTCTGGAATCTTAAATAGGGGGAAAGAAAAGCAAACTGAGAAACAAAATTCATGTATAAAATATAATAAAAACAAAATAATTACTATTTCAACAACAACATGAGTAGGTTAAAACAAAAAAATGTCAGAAACAAATCTTGCCAGGCACATTCAGACCAATGTAAAAATTTTTCCAAGTTGCATACATTCACCAAGTATTTATTTCATGCTTAATTTTATTGCATTTTTTCATGGGCTTTCAGGCTTCACAGGTTTAAAATGAAAACTTAGCAATTTCAATGCATTATTCAAGACTTAAATCTACTTTCAGAATAAATCTGGAGTAATTTGATAGGGAGTAGAATACAGCCCATATACTGAGATGTTTCCACTACTCAAACATTTCATTCAAACAAAAATATATTTAAGATATATTCTCAAAAATTTGGCAAAAGATTGCTGCTTGTAAATGCAATACATTAAAGAACACTCCTTATTTTTCAAATAGACAGGTACTTTTTTATTTGACCTTGTAAAATCAAGAATAAACTGTTCATAGAAAACTAAACTGGCAGATTTTGAAATGCACTGTGCCTTATGTACCTATATATATATGCTGTAACCTGCACTACTGACCCTTAATATTTTTCTTGCAAGCTTTATGAATTTTTCATTCGCTACCACACAAGAAACATGAAAAAACACCAAAACCATCACTGTATTGATAAATTAAGTTATTTCTTTCAGACATAAAATGGTAAGCAGCAAAATAAATACTTCATGATACGGAAGAATCCTTTTAATCTACATATTTTGTAATTCCTACAAGCCAATCTGTGTTTTCCTCCACTTCACAGCATAGATACAAGAACAGATGTTAGAGAAATTTCCTAACCGGTCACTAAAGTCTACCACTCTTCATGCCCTAGATTGACAGGTATATAATGGAATACCGCAAACAAACATTTGCTGAGAAAGAAACTTCATGCAAAGTCCAGTCAAGCGGCGGAAGGGCTTTCAATGGATTCTAGCCCTAGCACATTTGATGCTGTAATTACCCCAGTACAGGGGATTTCTTGCTTGCTGACTAATTCAGAGTGGACTTTAGTCTCCAAGGCACAGAGTGTTTCTTGGGAACTGGTGAGCATCTCAGGTTTTATTAACATCATTTAATGATGAATTATTTTAAAATCATAGTGTAATTTTATACAAAAACAATGCAGTTGTGTGGGCATATGCGTGTATGTGTATACATGTCTATACAGCAGCTATCTATACGTAACATATAAACAGTATCTCTTTACTCATGCCACATGTCACTCATGCAGACACTTTTTATACAGGAATATAAAATTCACTTCAAGTCAAATCAAAGGTAGTATTTTCGATTACATTCAGTGCTCTATAACTGATTTGGTTGGCGGGGAGAAGGGAAGGAAATTATACTTGTTTGTGAACTTCATTTTCAAAATGACAGACTAATATCAACAATATCAGGCACTGCATGATATGTGCTTCCACACAGATCTGTCAATAGTATTTTGAGAAAAGTAATTTCCATTTTTCTTTTTTTCAAATAATTATCAAGGTTAATTTAATTTTAATTTTTGAAAGAATTCTGTGTTGAAATAAGAGTGTGAATTGTATTTGGCAGCAATACTGAAAAAAACCCAGCTCTTCCTCTCCCACCCTTTATAGTGATCCCTTAAATGATACTTCTGTTCTCTCGCAGGCACACTGAAATGAATTATTAAATTTTTTTTCAGTGCAGCCCAATTCTAATTTACACATTTACTTTCATGTTGTCCAGTCTTGGGAAATGCTGATTGTTTGGCTATAAATGCTGCACACAAAAACTTTGCTGGCTTTCCCTCCCAGTTCAGGTAGATTTATGATAGTAACAGGGGAAGAGAAGGACAAGTAGAATACAATAATAAACCAGCATGAATTTTTCAGATGATGAGGAATGGACACTTAAAACATAACTGTCAAAAGTAACTGTTATTTTACAGCTGAAGATGTCCTGGTAAATGCTCACTTACATACTTTACGCGCCCATAATTTTAAAACAGTTAAGTTAATGCCGAGTCTTTCCGTAACCAGAACTAATGCAGAATCAAGACTTGATATTCACGGAATATTTAATATTTTTGCTGGCTTGCACTTACAAAGACAACTGCCTCCCCCCCACCCTGTGGATAGTACTGTTATCCTTTTCTTTCAAAAATACCATTTGTAAAACTGACAACTCTTGGAAGCGTTAAAGAAACTGAGCAATGTTTTTTTAAAAATACCCATAATATTCAACGACTGCACTGAGACTATAGTCTGCACAACACCACAGCTGTGCACAGCTACAACTGGTATTCCTCTCTAGAGCTCACAACACTTAAAAAGGACAGAAAAACCTTGTCAAAACTTACACAGAAGATAAACAAGCATACAGAGATAAAGTGACTGGCCCAAGGGTATTCCTAATGCTGCCTCCTATCAGATCACTTGACACAAAATGAAAAGCAGGTACCGAACAGATCTGTGAATAATAATGTAATACATTGATTTGTTTACAAGAGAACTCTAGCCATATCTGAAATTAATTTGAAAACTGGTAAGTGTACACTGCAGTTTTTCTTGAACTGTAAATCATCAAACTTTAGATTTATTTAATTGTCTTAAACATTTCATTCTAAATAATCAACCCCTTTTCTCCCATCAGATCTTGCATATTGTCTGCAAAGTGCTACACCACTCCCTGAAACACACATTCTAGTCAATTTAATACAAATTTTAATAAAATAAAGTTTATTCTCATTTCACCTTCAAATGTCCTTCGTGTAGAAACAATATAAGCTTAGAATTCAGAGGCTGCCAGATTTAATGCTTTTGGAACAGAAAAATGGCAATTATATTAGTTTTCACTTTCTTAATAAGGTGATGCAGAAAAGCTATTTAGTGAGCTGATTTGATATTTCCTACTGTTTTTAATATACATAAAATGAGATTTGTGCTCCAGACACTTCAGGGAGTATCTGTTAGGATATGATCATGTACTGCAGAAAGATAAAATGGGTCTTAGCCTATTATTTGATAATCATAGGTCAGAACAAGGAAAGAAAAAATGCCTACAAACTTGCTGGCAATTCGAAGTTTAAAATTAGTTGATCTCACACATCCTAATTTATGCAATCAAGCAAAACACAACTTCATAGCACTTAATATTGGCCATCTAACAATAATATAGAGATGCATATTATATGTTTACATACATTTTTTGCCAAGAAATCAATACATAAAATCATACCATCTTATGAATTATACTACTCTTAGTTACAATAAGTGATGTCCTAAATATATTTTGCTCAAAGGAAATAAATTAGTGGGTTCCAATTTTTATGCTTAAAGGCAGACTGTACATTCACAAGGATACTGGGATGTTCCTCTGCAACTTAAAGGATCAGTCCTTAGCGTCAGCTTCTTGTGGAATGAAGGGTTCGATACATCTGCTTTGCTCATTATGCAGCCTACCAAAGTATTTGGGTTTTATTTCTTAATTCTGGTTGAAAGAAACACAAATCTGCCATTAAAGAATCCAAGCAATCTGTTTCTTTAGGTATAAGAAATATTTTAGTGGTCAAAGGCAATGTCTCCAACAGCAAGCAGTGTAATCCAACAGGAGCAGAGCTGCAGAGCAAGAGTTGGTCGTGAGGAACCCATGCTGAAACCATGCCCACTGCAGGGTTTTCCCACCACGCTGGCTTCAGCGTGGGCTGCAGACCTCCATCAGCTGGGCTCTGCTATCTGCACCCCTGGAACACACTGCTGCTGTAGCTTAGAAGCCAGTTCACACACTTCAGAACTACTCTGCGGTGTGAATGAAAGCATGGCAAATAGGGATGATCTGCAGATTCATTTCAGAAGCACAGTCCTAATCTAAAGGAAAATGCTAGAATTGACTCATCCGAAATACCACAAAAGTGAAGGGTTTGTTTGCTCTTTGTCATACGTTTGCAAAAAGGGTAAGACATGAACCAGTTTATTTTTAACATATTTTTTCTCTAAAAAAGTGTCCTGGTTTTGGCTGGGATAGAGTTAATTTTCTTCCTAGTAGCTGGTATAGTGCTGTGTTTTGGGTTTAGTATGAGAATCATGTTGATAACACACTGATGTTTTAGTTGTTGCTAAGTAGTGCTTACACTAGTCAAGGACTTTTCAGCTTCTCATGCCCTGCCAGGTGATCCAAACTGGCCAAAAGGCTATTCCATACCATATGACCTCATGCTCAGTATATGGGGGGAGTTGGCCAGGGGGCAGCAATCGCTGCTCGGGGACTGGCTGGGCATCGGTCGGCGGGTGGTGAGCTGTTGTATCACTTGTTTTTCCTGGGTTTTGTTCCTCTCTCTCTCTTGTTGTTTTCCTTTTCATCACATTTTTTTAATCATTATTATTGTTATTATTATTGTTGTTATTATTATAATTGATTTCAATTATTAAACTGTTCTTATCTCAGCCCATGAGTTTTCTTATTTTTGCTCTTCAGATCCTCTCCCCCACCCTAGCAGGGGGGAGGGTGAGCGAGCGGCTGTGTGGTGCTTGGTTGCCGACTGGGGTTAAACCATGACAAAACGTTCTTCAGAAATGCAGGTAAAAATCACCAAGGAAGATATTAATCGTCCACCTCATTTGCAAACTCCCCTTTGCTGAGAGAGATGCCTGGTGACTACATAATACAATAAATATAAGAGTGTGAGCACTTTTACGTTGAATCATGGAGGGAAGAAAAAAATTCCTAAAACCAGACTGCATTGCAGATAGTAATACACTTTTTTTATTCTTATGTGAAGTAGCCTTGTTTTATTAATCTGCACTGATGACTACCATAATCAGTTACAAATCAAACTTTCTAAAATATGTATTATATGAGTTTCTCTGTGTTTTTATTACTTTTTTTTACATACTCAGTCTTTTTATTACTAATTCCCATAATCCTGGTGCATTTTGTTCCTCTTGTGTACCACATTCAGGTTTTTCTACAATCCATTTTCCCCTGTGCACAGGGACTGAGCCCAATGAGGAGCCAAAATCCGTAAGCATTTGAGAAATATGCACCACAGCAACAGTCATCCATCTCTGCCTTTCCTGAAAGTTTATTTCATTTTTGCATCCAAGTGAACAGAGGAATCCTTTATGTGCTCTCCCGCCCATGCAGCCAGCACACTCAACAGCCCCCAAGCACCGTGTTCTTCAGAGCAACCAAGATTGACAGCCCTTTGGTGGGTAGCATAAGCGGCTTGAAAATGTTATTGTTTTGTACAAGTGGTGTGAGATACTGCTTTTTTATTTGCATCTACAGCTGTTAAACAGCATCAATATCTTCAGGACTTTTGATAAGTTAGGTTAAGAGTATTGATTTCCATTTTATTATTGTATGTTTGGAGGAAAGAAGTGCTGTAGTTTAAAGACAAGCAATGACTCAATTAGTCTGGAGGCTTCGATACAGTCGGTTATTTAATCAGGATACTCAAGGGACTGAAAGACGGGCACAGAAATGGATTTTCTCTGCAGGTCACTATTAATTTAACAATGGAGAGGGGGCAACCTTGAGCTCCTTCCCCTCACAGAAGGTATCTATCTCATTGGATCCAATGCACAATTAAATGGCTCCCCAGCAGAAGACCAACAGCTCAGAGCTGACCTTCAGCCTCCTCCAGAGTCAGTCCACCCCTGAACTTCTTCCTCATTCCCCTGTGAAAGGAAATAGTACTACGAAACAAATGAGAATGTGAAAGGTAAGATCTCCCATTCTCTTTACAGGCATGAGTCACATCGGTGACCTTATTTGTCTCTGGGAGCACTGCCTTTTAGCTTTCACATTTCCCTCATTAAGCTACTAATTGAGATACCTAGTTCTTCAATCTTTCATCTTTATAGTTCTCCCATTCTTGCCCCTGGTAGTCCAATAGGCCTCTCACGACACAAAAATATTTTAACACTCTGCTAGCTTAAGCAAGCATTTGGTTAATACCCTGCAAATGGGAAATAAATTCAATACATCTCACAAACAGAAACAGAGAAGGTAAAGCAAAAATACTGTAAAGGTGGATATCCTGCAGCCAGGGCAGGTTTAGCTGAGAGTGTCCCTTACTCTTTCAGGCATACTCTCATGTGCGAGGTTCCTGGGTGCCTGAGCACAAATACTTCCTTTCCCTCTCTAGCAGCCCATCCCCCTGAAAATCATGGAAAACTTCCTTACACTGAAAAAGGCTGATGTCAAGGAGTGAAATGCTCCCCTCCCTTCCTAACTATACCAGAAGGAAAAAAAAATCAATTTTCTATAGTTTTTCTCTTTCTTGTATCCTTCCAACTCTGTCTGGAACAAAAGAGTTTACCACTGATATAATGAAATTTTCCCATTAAATTACACTAAAAGCTATAGCAAACTCTATTATGCTCTAAAGCAAATAGCTTTAACTCTCAATTCCTCTGACAAGGTCTATGTTGTTATAGGGGGTCCTCAGGCCACACTGCTCAGTTCATCACTTTCTTTTTATAGTTGCGATAATTTTTAAATCTGCGGGTTTTGCTCCCAGCTCATGCCAATTTCACTGCCTTTTCTTCCCTGCTGTTTGCCTGTATACAAGGCAGACAGGGAGCATCCCTTTGCTTGTAGAGTCAATGCTGTGCAAAACCCTAAACATAGGCTGGAACTGAAGAAAGTCATACATTTATTTATAGCTTTGTTTACAACTACATTAATTTTTTTTTTTCTCTTTCAAATAGAATAGAATAGAATACAATACAATACAATACTATCAATACAATACAATACTTCAGCTGGAAGGGACTTACAACAATCATCTAGTCCAACTGCCTGACCACTTCAGGGCTGACCAAAAGTTAAAGCATGTTGTTAAGGGCATTGTCCAAATGCCTCTTAAACACTGACAGGCTTGGGGCATCAACCACCTCTCTAGCAAGCCTGTTCCAGTGTTTGACCACCCTCTCGGTAAAGAAATGCTTCCTAATGTCCAAACTAAACCTCTCCTGGTGCAGCTTTGAACCATTCCCATGCGTCCTGCCACTGGATACAAGGGAGAAGAGATCAGCACCTCCCTCTCCGCTTACCTTCCTCAGGAAGCTGTAGAGAGCAATGAGGTCACCCTTCATGTAAAGAACGTTTTATTATTCTCATTTCATGCCATTATTTTCTTCAGTTGAACTATTGTATTTCTTATGTTCATGTTTGCAATAATTCCTGTCCCATACAGATTGGTAACATTTACTGAAACTCTTGTGTGTTCATTGATGTCATGCCAAATGAAATCATTGCTCTGTCATCATTCTCCCAAATCTGTATTAAGTTTATAAAAGAAAATGTTGCTTTCTTTGATCATTAAGTTACTGAGTACAACACATTAGAAAAGATTTTACTGCTAAGTTACTTTTGTGAGAGACGTAATAGTGTGATACAATAATTCGTTAAATATATAACTTCACGGCATAAATAGTTAAGGTTTTGAAACCTGGGCAATCAGGATTTTTTATTTTTAGATGACTGATAATTGCCCTGAAATAGTTTTCCTACTGTTACATAATGGCCAACCTCAGAAGCAAGGATTCCTCTCCATCTGACAAGCAGTTTCATCTTTTCTGGAGACATTCCCTCATTTCTTTTAAAACAAGAATTTTTGTTGTTGTTTTTGGATGATAAATATTTGAGGTGACTCACTGAAATAATTTCTCATCACCTAAACTCTACCTATATAAGGAAACACTTCCATATCCTCTTCGTTATTCAGACACCAACACTTATGGTTACATTCAAAAGGCTACATGGACAAGAGCTCTCTGTGATTTGTTGGGTGAGAGGCCAATCTAGATGATCTTTCCCATCTGGTGTTTAGGTCTATAGAACAAGCTTCTCTTTGACACCTTGATTCTGCAATGCAAATTACTAAAATGTACACCTGCAACATAGAATTTCCCTGTTGATACTGCTCCTTTGTATTACTCCTTTATGTGATCGCAATCAAAACATCACAATATGCAGAATTGCAGATGTGTCCTATCTAGTATTTGCAAACCAAACCAAACCAAACCAAACCAGTTCTGTTTCCTCAATGTGCCTCCTGTTGTATAAATCCTGTTACCAAGAGAGAGTCCTCAGGCTTAGAACTTAGCAAGATCTAGCTCAGAGCATAATCTTCTATTCTGGCCAAACTGTTTCTTTCTTCCCAAGTTTGTGTTGCCAGTTTCAAGTCCCAAGAAATTCAAGTTCTTGTTATTACCAAAATTCCTCTTCAAGCTGTCCTTGCCTGCATCTTTCAGTTTTCTTTTTTCTTTTAAAATCTACCATTACAGTCTTAGGTTTGTCATACGTCTCACTTCTTGACACTCCTACTCAGGAGTTTTTGCTTTTAAGCTAAGCATTTCCCTTCCTCTCTCTTATGTCATCCTTTAACTAATTTATTTTTCTCTTTTGCATATGAAATACAAGCCAGGATGCTGAAATCTTAATGTTTTTAGATCTTTGGGATGGATTTTTTTTTTAAACAGAGAAAACTTATGACACAAACATTCTTTTCTGAAAAGGCTCCTAGGATTCCAAGCACATTATCTCCAATAATGAAAAGTTATTTCAAGGCTTTTCTAAAGCAGAGATAAATTTGTTACATTTCCTTGAATAAGAAATAAAAAATCCTCTGAATTTTTAAATGTAGCTTCTCTTATGACTGGAACCACTACAGATTTTCAAAGTCTACAAAAGAGGAAGTGAAGGAATTAAAAAATTATATGAAAACTGTCATTAGAATCCCTTAGTTGGCAGTCACTAAAATTTACAGGCATTTTAGAAAAACACTGCTGCTGTCTGGGATGCTACAATTGTTTCCACATGTGAAAAGCAGTGAGTAACAGTTAGAAAGCCTGAAGTTCCAGTTGTACCAGGCTAAAAATTGCCAGTAGTATTTTTCAAAACACCATCAACTGCATTTAGAAACCTGCTAAATTTTACAAGTCAAAAGTACTTAAAATAAAGTCTTTTTTGTTTAGAAATGCCTAACTAGATTATATCATACAATATCTCAATGAATTCACTAATGAAAACAGAAGTCCCAAAGGTCAAGACTAAAAAATCCCATAAAGCTCTGGGAAGGCTGCAAACATAATTTCTCTGCATTAACAACCATACCAAGAGCTCTCTGTTCTTATGGCAATTCCTTCACTGCTTCTCTCACTGCTCCCCAGGACTGCCTTTCTAACCCTTTCCCTTCCTCCTCCTCTGTGTCAAGAGTTCCAAATGCCCTTTCTGTCCTTTTCCCCTCTTTGCTGTTCACGTGGCTTCTCATGCTCCCACTGTACCTTGGCCTCTTTCTCCCTCCCTCAAGAAGACAGGAGTTGTGTAAAAGCCCATCTTCCCATGCAATTCCATTTTCCCTCCTTCTCCCTCCTTTTTATTTCTTTTCTTCAGACATGAAGAGAAGCTGCTTACCCTGACCTGTTCAGTTAAACACTAAAGCACATGCAGGGCTTTATTCTGGGCAAAATTAGAAGGTACTTTTGGTTTTCCTATTATTTAAAAATAATTTAAAAAAAAATTCAAACTCACACATCACTGATCCATCACCATTTATACTAACCAGAATGCTGAGCTGAAAGCAGAAGCTAGTTATTCTATGGCAGTGAAGACAGTGGTATTATTATACCTTTATATTCCTACAATAATAAAGCTCCAGATATTGTCCAGGAGTAGAAACGCTACAAAACTGAGAAGGTACTTGTGAAAAATCTCATTGCTTTTTCTCTCCATTGAGGCAGAAGAAAGAAGAAACTTCTACTGTCCATGAAGATCTCCTGGGGAAAGAGACATGGAGCAATCTCTAGTCTGACAAAACAGCAAAACTGAGCATCTCTGTCCTTATTCCATAGCCTGGTCTGGAAAGCAGAAGTGGTCAACCTGACCTCCACTCACAGCTCGCAACAGGCCAATGCATCAAGCAAAAAAAGCAGTGGTATTTTTGAGGAAACTGGGGGAATGAATATTCCTGAAGGACCCCCGACTTTCAAGCTGGGTGACCAAATGGCTCGTGAGTTCTGCTAGCCAGGAAAGGTCACAGAAGCAGAGAGAGCCTGGCTTTGCTGGTACCCGCACAGCTGCCGGAACAAAGGGAACGCTAACCGGGATGAGAATAAAATACAAGTACCCTAGACTTGTTAAGTGCTCTGGGGAGTAATTGGGAGTGGAGCCAAGGAAGTAGCATTGGGCTGCTTCCCATGGTTTTCAGGGAGGCTCATGTCATCTGAATAGTGCACTGCCTCTTACACATAGCGAAATTTTACTCCATGCGGTTAGAAGGGAGAATTTGTTGGGGACGACATCAGGTTTAATATTATTTATTAGCTCCCCTTGCCTTTGATTTTAAGACACCGTATATGTTTTTAATTGTCATTTTTAGGAGCACGGAGGCCTTTAAGCAGAGGCATCCTATCCATAAAAATGCAACAGTAATACCAGCAGGAGGTTTCATTGAAACTTTGAAACTTCATCCACTCTTTTCTAATTAATTTTTGTCTTCGTGACTAAAAGCTTTAACAGTGCATGCTTACAGCTGGTTTTAACTATGCTTTTTATTTTAAAAGCTAAATTGCAAGCTTTAAAAATTCACAGTTAAACTTTTTTAAATCAGCAACAAATGTATGTAAAGTTTCTGCATGACAAGTTTATTTCGGGAGGAAATTATTTTTTAAAGAATAAAAATTCTTAAATTCCCCCACCTCTTTCATTATTTTTCTGTCCATCAACTGAATTGATCCCTTTTTAAAGAAAAATGTCTCAAGTTATTTCCTGACTCTTCTTCCACTTCAATTACATTTCCCTCCTCAATACTGTTCTCTTTCTATCTTAGGAAATGATCATATTTTTGCATTGTATTCTGTAAAACTACTACACATTTATACATTTTATGTAGCATTCTGACAAAATTGGCAATATAAGAAATAAAAAAGGGAATGTGAATATTTAGGATAGTATTTAATTTCTGTGACGTGGTGTAAATAACAAGCAACTGGGTTTGGTTGTAGGAAGTGTAGTAAACTATGACTCTGGATAGCAATCTATACATGGTAGGTGCTCAGGACATCTACTGACCACACTTTTTTTCAACCTGTTGACTTTAGTCTGCGTAAGTCAACAAAGGACCAACCCCTCAGACAGAGGGGTTTAAACAATGAAGAACTCTGAAGAGCTAAACTGACTGTCTTGAAAAATTTCCACCCATAATGTAGCAATTTTAAAAATTAATATCTACATTAACCATTAGTTTGTCAAAAATTAAAAACTTATAAAGATAATCCCAAATTAAAACAAAAAGTTGCAATGACTTATGATGGAAGTTAATGTAATCCTAAAAGGCACAGACTAATGCAGTTACTGACAAAGTAGTTGGGTTCATGTTATGCTCACAGCTATCGCCACAACAGAACATAGCAGAATAAAAGACACAGATGAAAAAGTCACAATTTTTCTAACTGCCCATAGTGTACATTCTTCCTAACAATGCATTTTTACAGTGGTTGCCCATTCTAGTTTGAAATGACCCATTTAATGAGGCTTTTACAATTTCTCTTATGAGATTTGTACAGTCAAATTACAGCCTATAGACCTTAGGAAACTTCTTCTGCCATTAAGCCTGAACTTTCCTGTCTGAATTTGATCCTGTAGCTGCTAGTTAATCTGGGATCAGACAAATAATATCCCTATCTATCTCAGCTGGCATGAGCAACTCTCCATATTTCTGCCTTTCTGCTACACGTCCCCTTTCACTCGGTTATTTCCTGTCAAGCTCTTGAAATCTTGTTCATAAATCAGTCTTCTCTGTCCTCCCATCACTAGGATGCTCTTCTCTGAACTCTCTCAAATCTTTCTGGTAAACCAGCATATAGAGTAAACACCATGCACATGAGGAAGTTCAAACAAAACATGCGAGAAAGAGGGTCTATTAGCGACTGTTCATACCCCATGGCAATTTGGCCAGTAGTTGACAAGAATTCAGATGATGATAAGCAGGTAGTCTTTTGAACTACTGGGACACTGACATCTTTTGATGTAGAAGTAAATAAATGAAGGTATAGGATCAAGTCTAGAGAATATCATTGTCGTGGAAAATAAATGTTATTAATAGCTAAACTAATGAGTAATCTTTACTGCCAGAAGGGTGACTTACACATGTTTCAGAAAGCCATTACACAGAACATACACATCATATTTATTTCTACTTATTTTACAATTAAGAACATCCCTTGTAGGAAAACACAAAAGAAAATGAGGAAAACGGGGAAGCAAACAACAGAACAGGCCTTCTGAAAGCTTGCAGTAATAAAAGAGGAAAGAGTACTCAATCATTAAAGAATGCATTTTAGCTGTGACTTTTTTTCTTCTGGTTTATTATTGAAATAAAACATGATCACTGAAGACATTTTTTAATGCTTGGAATGCAGAACAGACTCAGTAAACCAAAGTATTATGTGCATTTTGTTCTTGTTTTATAAATATAAAACTATACAAAATTAAAAGTGTGACTTCATGTTCTACTTCTGCATTGTCAAAAAAATAGCAAAACTCATGAGCAAAATCTTTCCTTGTTAATGAAATAAAATGTTAAGTTAAGAATGTGGTAACTTAACATTAGTGGCTTTCTTTCTATCTGAATGGAAAGTAAATCCTGGCTTATCTCTTTGCTCTCAGCTTCATCTTTCTATCACAAATCCTCTGCTTGTTCCCACCCTAAGAAGGTGCTCTGAGATTTGCAAAGCACGTTCTCTTTACTACAAATAGTGGTTATGATGAGGTTCCAACCATATGCCAACCTTCAATTTATCCACTGCAGGACACAAGAACTATCTCAGAGCACAGGCAAAGCTTCAAAACTAAAAGCTGAAAAGGGACTGACAGGGAAGCAGGTAAAACATACATACTGAAAGGTGTCACATATAGTATTCATGAAGCTTCAGTGTATATTAGAATTTCAGTTTTGGAAACAAGTTATACTGTTACATTTAAAATAAATGTTCTCAGTTATTTTCAGGGTTTAGCTTATAAAGAAATAATTCTGTTTGGAATATTTCCCAGAACGCATTCTTCAAAACTTCACTTTGTTCTTGACATAAATTGAAAACAATAATATAGATATACTGTACATAGGCTTCAAAATGGCATTAAAGAGGCACATTATCAATATGTTTAAAACATTTAGAAAGCTCAGCTTTGCATCTTTCTAAGTGAATGACTAGATACTTAGACTGAGTAATATCTGTTCCAATAAACTGCTGTGTGTGAAATGTTTTGAATAATAGTTAATTTATGCTGAGGTAATGACAGCATAATATAACTGGAATCTGTGCTAATAGGAAAAAAGAAGCCCCTTCCAGCGATTTCTGTTAGAATCAGCTGCAGTAATTTTCACCCCATCTCTCTCTCTCTGTCTCTCTCACATGAAATACTACGTTAAGTGTATGTTAAAATGCTTGTTACTAATTTTAAAAATCAATAATTGGTACCTGTCATCCATATGGAGAAAAACAAAATAACCAGACAATAAAGAAGAAATTTTCATGTACAAGACCTATATTTTATATATTTCTGCAATAAAAGAGAGCAATTGCGGTTAATGATGTTCTTTTTATATTGATAAAACATTAAACTCAGTTTGGATAAGACTCCAGGATGTTCTGACAAAAAAGCATATGAAATTTCTAACGTAGATGAGAACTGGCCAAACAGTTTATTCCAAATAATACTTAAAGTAGATTGAGACATTTTCTGGGCTGTGAGTTATTCACAAACTCACCCTAGTATTCCTTTGATGAATGAATTACCTGAAATATTTTTCAAATAGGTTGGTTGAAGTCTCATCAGCTAAAGAAGTTATCGGCAGTTTTTCAGTGTGAATGCTCTGTGTATGGTCGGTGATGTACATTGAGTGGCAGTGCTTTGCTCTGTCTGGATGCTGAGCTTTTTAATTACAAGGACAATGAACAATAAACAAATCCCAGACCTTCTAGTATGCCTTTTTGGACCCAAAGCCACCTGTATGCCACAATTTGTTTTGCTTCCAGGAACTGTGTATTTTCTTGACTATGAAAAGATTCTGAATTCCCATAAATACATAACAGCACGATCCAGGAATGGTCATGAACTCAGATCAGCACAGATCCACTAAAATACTGACTACCTGATCATCTCTCATACATTCATTAACTGGAGATATCATGATCGATCATTAATCTAGCTGTAGATAATTGTTTTAAGCAATAGTAGAAGGATGTTTCTAATTTGGAATCCTATGGATCAGATTACGATTTCTGACTCCTTGTCATAAATGGCTTGTGTTACTTAGGGTAGGTGCTCCCCAAAAGTTATTTCATAGTAAAATTGGATACATAGTTAAAATGTTTCAGTTATTCTGCAGTAAACACCTTTTGAAAGCCCCTTCCCCTGAACCAGACACAAGTAAAGAGCACACATTCATTTCAAAATAAAAGTCTATATATTGGGCAATTACTGTGTGGTAACTGAACTCATGCAATTTACACTAATTCCTTATTGAATATTCTGAGTTAAGGTGACTCATCCTGTATTCTGTGTCTTCTGCAGGAATCTTTACCTACAAAAATAAATATCTTACCCTCAAAAAATCCCTGTGTTTTTCTTCTTGATCTACAGAGAGCTATCATAACAAAGTGACAGCAAGTAAAAACTCTTCCTTTTCCATTTACAGAAGAGGATATTGAGCTCTGAAACTCACTGGAAAGACATAAAAATTAGTATATCCATAGATGCTCCAAGAGTGAAAAATAAAAACCCATTTATTTTTCTATTGATAATCTCTTAATGCATACAGAACAGACTCACAGGCCAAAAATACTATAAAATAATCAAGATGTTTTTCCCAAAACCAGTATAAATTTGGAAAAAAATTCCCTGTTTTGTATGTCTGGGAAACACAGTATTTGGGAGTGAAGGAGATGTAGACTTCTCGATAAAAATCAACAGAACGCAAGTACACATTTCTCAGAGAAGAACAGAGCCCTTAGCATATAAGAAAATAATTTCTACTTTGATGACGGCTTTTACTTGAATAACTGTTCTTGCTATACAGATTCCTTCAATTAACTTCAAAAAAAGTGGATATTGATACTACTTGCAGCTTCCTACTTATTTCACCACTATCCGTATTCATGCCTAAGCAGGACTGCTCCTAGAAAGGAAGAGAAGAGCATCCCTTGTATGGAGGCAATTAAGCACAACTGAACACGTAAGTGGCCAGTGCTATGGGTACAATTCAATCAAGCAGATCCATAGGGGTGGTTTTGATATTCTTGTCACATCAAAGAAACAGCGCCCAGAAGAAAAAGATCTAACAAGTTAAAAATGAAATCAGAATAAATAAGAATAACTCCGAGCGAAAGCAAGGACAAGCACATGGTTGCAAGGGCTGGCATTACCTTGAAAGCGTTATATAGTGCTATTAGAATAGCATGTTAATTTTTTCCTCATAAATTTGCCAGGTTCAGCCACCAGGGAAAGGCTAGCATTCCAGCTCCCTTTGTTAAAGATATATCTATCTTGCTGAGTCTTGACAGCCCTATCATGTCAGCCCTCTGTAGTAGCAAAGAGTGTTTCAGCAAGGAGTGGGAAAAAAAGGAAAGGAGAAAAAAAAAGAAGTGAAAACTGATGTGATCTACTCTGCTTCCTGTGGGCATATTTCACTATAGCAGATCCAGAGGGATGCTTTGTTATTCCTGTCAGATCAAAGAAAGAGATAAGAAAAGAAAATATAAGAGGAAAAATAAAACCCAGAAATGAGGGTAACTGAAAAACACTGCAAGACTACCGCATCATTATGCCTTTTCAAATTATTTAAATATGCTAAATATCAAGTCACCACCAAAGAAATAAATATTGCATAGGCCATACGCTCTGTTAGCTGCCGGCAAAACTGTCCTACTAGGATTAGTTTACGGGCGCAGCAACTGCCTGTCAAACACTAGCAATTTTAATCATTTTTCAATTTGCTGTGAGAGTTGCGAGCATGCTCAGGTATTTTGACAGGTGGCTGCTCGGAACAAATATCTGAACCCAGTAGCTTCACACCGCCTTGCTTTCCCATGTCCTTGCAATTCCTGTCGGACTGGGGGGACGCAAGCGTTTGGTGAGGACGCAGCGGTCAGAGGAAAGTCACCGTACTGCTCTGCGAAGCTGGATTTGCAGTTCACGTACACTCACATAGAACACACGGGTGACACAAAGTTAGCCTGAAGTCTAGTGCAAACCAATAGCTGCGTAATATGATGTTTCGCTTGATTTTTCCAAACATTTCTAATCACAAACAAGCTGAGTGTCTAAAAAAAAGTAAATAGAGATCTGGCTATGATTTTAAACAAATAAACAGAAAACCTGAAACAGTACTTCTCTGCACACTAGATGTGCTTTCAGTACTACATCTGATTAATACATTACACACGAACTGCCCACTTAATTATTTTGTGCTTAATCTACAAGGTAGTACTGAAAATAATTTTAGCTCTTCTGTTGCATTTTCTAATGGCCAGTATAACTGTCCTGTTCCCTTTCAGCCACAATACTTTGCGTCATACAGAAACAAGTTCCTAACCTGAAAAAAATACAACTCTACTGATTTTTGAGTGTCCGGATTTCCAGGTGTTTGGGAAAAATAAGGCTCCTAAAATCTATAGACATTCTGGGAGAAACCAGGGGAGGAACTGTATTGTCCTAAAGAAGTGAGCCAATAACATCAAAGCTCCATAAATAAACTACATTTCCGATATTGTTCTTTATGCATTAGCTTTCTCAGCACCAACCCCCTGAAGTCAGCCAAATCTGTCCAGTGGAAAGGATTTGGATTATGATGTAAACTAACAGTAAAGACAATTCCAAATAACATCTAATGTCCAATATAACTACTGTTTACATATTAAAAAGAGATACAGGCTTTGTACCAGGGATGTTCTGTCATGTTTCTCCACAGGAGAAGACTGTCATGGTAAAGTTCATTATCAATTACTGCTTTACAAGTACAAGATGAGTTAAGCTGTCATAATTTTCTCAGCCAGAGATCCTGTGCTGTCAAAGAATGTCAATTTTTAATCTGACAAAAGGAAGAAAATTATCTGTTATTCTGACCTCTAATTTCTTGACATTTTAATGCTGTAATTGCTGTGGTTCATGCTGCAACCATGATTTCACCTGTCAAGTAAGAATGAATCAATATCCTTAAGCTGTTCTTCAAGTTTTAGCTTTCACCTCACTGCTTTTACTTTAAAAAAGGAAAAATTTACAAATAGAATACAAAAGGATGCAATAAAAAAACCAAAACAAACAAAAGAATAATTTGGGGCCTGAAAAATGCTTATTTTGTTACACATTTTTTCTCCTCCTTTTTACAGTATGAAAACAATTTTGCAGTGTGCAGAATAAGAGGGACCATTAGAACTGACAGAAGTGGAGAATTTCCCAATTTCTAGCCATAAAAGATCTAAACAATAAAATTCAAATTATACATTCTGTGGAGCATTTAAGTCAGGACTTTCATGTGGCCCTCATCACCACTTGAAATAAATTCTAGTCATCAAATATTTTTTGCGGTATCAGAAAATTACAAAGTTGTTTGAAAAATCAAAATCAGTATGTTTAAATGAAACCAGTATATTTTACCATCCAGTGCAGATGCTAAGTTGTCAAAGAGTTATTACAGGGGCAGACATGATTTCACAGACTTTAGTAATCTAAAACTTAACGCTATCCCAGCATTCCGGTTTCACCCATTGTGAATTTGCAAAATAGAAAATGAAGCAAGCCAGATGGAGAGTCTTCTACTAAATAGGTCCAAAGAGAACAAAGCACAGGATGGCCATTTTTCCAGTGTTAAACAGCAGAGTTCTTAGAGGGCTCCCCCATGCATGTGAGAAACACGTAAGGAATGGCAGGGATGAGTTATCTCACCATTGAATATATTTTTGCTCCAGCTAGAAGGCTACTGAAGTGACTCCTTTACCATTCTTCACAGAAAGGTAAGATATATTCCTCAGTGGTTAAGTGAGGTGCTCAAGCAAAGGGTGAAAGTGAAAGGGCCAAGGTATAGCATGAACAGGTCACAGGGATCTGCCTTTTTAAACGATGCCTTTCAATCAGCTCAGACCTAAATGGGAGGGTTTTTTATTTGGAGCCTTATTTCACTGGACAGGTTCTGCTGGGACTCAGCTCAATATGAAATTAGTTACGGCCACAATTTGAGGAGGCTACTGCCGTATTTGAGGCCATTGGTCTGATAGCGGCTGCTGCCAATAAGGTTGTATTGATTGGCTTATTTTACAGCCATTTATTGAGAACATTCACCATCTTCTGTGTGACAGAACAAAAATGGTTCCGTTTATTTAGAAAATAAACATCAAGAGCATTTGGATACCGAGAGATGCATTTTCCTGGATAACTGCAAAGCTCAATTAATTTGAAATTGCAGTGTTTCTAAGTTCAGATGCCAGACACCACCACCTGCCACTGTAAAACATACTAAACAATTGTTATCACTATTTTTAGAGGTGCTAGTGTTCCTATCCTTACATTTCTGTATTTATAAGTGGTGTCTTCAGAGGCTTTTAAAAGATCTTTTTGCTTTTAATTTATTTTCTGGAATATCTAGTAAAAGCCAGAATAAAGTAAAAAAAAAAAGCCAACAAAGCAATGTATATAGAACATATATACTTGTAACAGAAACATGACATCCAAGTACCTGATCTATTAGATCATCAAGATGTCAAATGCTTTATTACTGGCCAGAGAATGTCTGCTAGTTTCTTGAATAGAGGTCAGAGAAACAGAAGGCGGCTCTAAACCTGTCTATATTTACACGTATAATGTAATTTCCGATTAAAAATTAACAAAAAGTATTTTTTAACCTTTTTATGACAAACCACAAATCACCAATGTCTGAGATCTCTTGGAGGAGAAAGCATACTATTTTTAAATGCATGCATACAACTTTAGATATCTATATATAACAAAAATTAGGAGGATTCATTTTTTCTAGATGTTGCCTTCTCGTAGCTAACAATGAATTTTATTTACTAATCTAACTTGTGGCAATGAAGATGAAGGTATGCTTTTAGAAGTTAACACGGTGTAAATAGCCTAAGAGGTGTACTTGCTATTGACTGACAGCGCATGGCTTAGATGTACAAATGAGTGAACAAAAACATCTCCATGAATTTCTTGAAATTTCTGATGACAGGTTATGCATGTAAGTAGAGCCACGGGAGAGCTGAAGAGTCTCATCATGTCATAAGATGTTAAATAAGGTGCACAGACAGACAGACAGACCTCAATCCTACAAGCTGCCCTGTGGGAGTAGACCCGTAAAGTCAAGACATTGGAGTCTGCCCATGCAAATCAGAACCTTAAGCCATGCAAATCCTTTGTATACATGGTGCTTGACACCTGTTTTATACTTTAAAGAGCATTGCTCCTTCATATCTCCAGTTTTGTACCTTACTGACTCTTTTTGTGCTCAAAGTTTTAAATCCAGAAAACCATCATGTACATGTTAACACTAAATATCTGAGGCAGTGGGATCAAAGCAACTCTGGCCATTCTTAAAACTAAGCAAATACTAACTGTTTACAAAATACAAGCTTTGCAGTGCATGGTGTGAAAATCCAGCTCTGGGAAGCTAGGGGTCTGAATGTTTTTTTTGTTCTGCTCCTCAAAAAGCACCAAATGTAACAAGATGCAACAACGCACTACTAAAAAACAACATGCCAAAACCCAATATTTAGCTGAATACGAATGCTTTCTAGAATCTATTTATTTCTGAAATCTGTGGATTTCTGTTTCCAATACTGGAAAACAAACAAACAAACAAACAAAAACCCATCGCCTGGCAATGTATAAATTATTACTGTTTTGCATACAGCAGATGGCAGCTATCTGGGGGAATGGAAGATTGTGCATACAGCTTCATCACAGCGGTACTCATCTAGCAGCTGTTGCTTCTTCACACTTTTCACAAAATTTCAATTGTTTTAGCCAACGAATGGATGATATTAGAACATGATCATTCTAATTAATAGTCTTACTAAAAACAAATACAGTCACTGGAAGGAAACGTATCAGGATGGCTAATACAATTTTTTTTTAAATTCACTGATAAATGTAAAATGCTCACTTGTATATATGCACACGTATATATATTTCACGCATACATATGTACAAACTTAAATACTGGTATGCACAACAAATAGCAAACATTTTCTATTTTGGTAACAGTTCGATTATACTGTACCTGATTAACACAAAAGTAATCTGAATAATTGCTATTGTCACTCTACCAAATACGTTCTTTTTCAGATACATATTCTCACCAACATTATCTGACTGAAAACATTAGATTTTTTTCCCTATGATACAGTTTTTTCTTTCAACTTTTCAGTTCTACTAAGTGAACTTAATAAAAGTAAATTATAAAAAGTAGCAGAATATATATAACAGAATACACATTACATTATAATTTCCCATATCCATTAAATATGACCACTAAATATATTAGTAACTTCAAGCAAACAAAATACTTTCAGACATCTGTTTTATTACTACTTTAATACTTGCTTCTGAAGTCACCTAGGGCCTAAGTTCCGAATCAAGTCACACACAATTTTATCCAGCAGTGAAAGATGGAAAAAGTACCATTTCTGGTGAGATGACAGCAGTTTTTGGAATGAAATGGCAGTAAACACCTACCTCCCTGAGGACAGGATCAGTGATACTGTCCAGGTTCACAGAGCCTTCATATGTTAGGTAGTGGAAAACGTTGAGTGCACGCACTGCTTCTGGTCCTCGTTGCTTGTAGCCAAATATAAGGTCAATCCACTGATGAAGTTGACATGATACAAATTCACTTTCCAGGGCCTGCGAGTGAAATTCAGAGTTAGGAAGTAAATTCCATCTTGCAATTTCATGCTTAAATTATGTCCTACCTTTTCCTATTAACTGAGGAAACATAATGGGTATCTTTACATTTCCTGTTCAGGCTTATTTGATATATTTGAAATCCTTCAAACATTAAAAACCAGAACTAATTATATTGAGAGAAACACTAAAAGACATTCTTCTTTCCTTCAGCTTTATATCATGCTAATTTTCTTCTCAGCTACTGAGTTTCTCCTAGCTGCAACAGTTTTAATTATTAATTTTTGGGCTTGTCAAATAAGTTAGGTAATTTGTCAAGAAAAACTGATGAAAATGGGAAAACAATTTCAAAAACCCAATCTTCCAACTCATTTTCCAACTAGTTCTAATTAGTCTTAAATCTAAAATGGAAACACGAGGATTAAAAAGCTGTATCGGCAAAATTAGGTTCTGAACCCCATGTGTGAATTGCAACTGATTTCTCAAAGGAGAAAAGCATTTTTCACACTCATTTTTGACATTAGGTTGGTTCACCAGAGAAAACACAGGCCTTGACTAGCTAGTTTAAAAATGGGTTCAAGGATTGTTATTCCTTTGCTCAGCATATGGAAAGGGATTAATTCTAGATGGAGGAAATGATGATAGTATTACCATTGAGGCTGATCCTACTGATGTGCCTGTATCAGACATGATTGGCATCCTTAGCAGATATCATTGCCTGAACTGGAGCTTTTGAAAGGTGAAGGCATTACACAGTTTCTCCTTAGCCCTCTACCAGGCTACCTGTCTTAGTTTCCCGTAAGCCTGTACCTGGGTATACAAATCATTCTCCTTTAAGACTCATCATGTATTTAAGATGGCATCCTGGAACAATCATTCCTTCATTCCTAATGCTACCTTCAGAGAAGAACTGTGATTCTTCAGAGAAGAACAGGAACTGGTATTAAAGTAATGATTCATGGTTCATTGACCAAGTTTTTGTATGTGTCCTTGCCCAAAATCCATCACAGTCCTGATTTTGTACAGTGTCATATACCTAGTTCCCTTCACTCAGAACAAGTGCAGTTCAGTTCTCAGATCTGGGAACTGACTTCCAATTAGTTTGTTAGAAAAAAAATATTACAGAATCACAAAATGGCTGAGTTTGGAAGGGACCTCTGGCAATAACCTGCTCCAACCCCTCTGCTCAAGCAGGGCCACCTAGAGCAGGCTGCCCAGGACTGTATCCAGATGACTTTTTAATATCTCCAAGGCTGGAGGCTCCACAACCTCTCTGGGCAACCTGTGCCAGTGCTCGGTCACCCTCACAGTAAAAAAGTGTTTCCTGATGTTCAGAGGGAACCTCCTGTGTTTTAGTTTGTGCCCATTGCCTCTAGGCCTGTCAGTGGGCACCACTGAAAAGAGCCTGGCTCACTCTGAAAAAAAAATACCAGCCTTAATACAATTTATTATGTAAACATCTATGTCCAGCTTACTACTACTCACTGCATACAGGCAGAGCTGGCAGCAACCCCCTATATTACATTACCTAATACTTTTCATTCTCGAAGACTGTGGCTTTTTTTTTTTTTTCTTCCCTTGAGAAATCCTAATTCCTCCATTGTTTCTAGCACAGTGGCACTACTCAGCACAAAAACTTTCCAGCTAGGACAGAGTTTCATGTCTTCCCCAGGAAAGTTCAAATTTTACAGGGAGATAAACTTTGGAAAAAACGTGTTTTCATTTTAATAATTTACATCAAAAGGAGGCTGCTTCAGAAATAATCATCAGACGTTATAGTACCGTGCCATGCACTGCCCACCAGCAGCAGCCCCCTGCCCACCACTCCGCATGCAGGAATAGCCACAGACAGGGCAAGCCACATGGGCCTGGCTCCCTGGGTAATCACACAGTCGTTCCTCAGACATTCTCCCTGTAATGCTCCACGTGGAAGAGGAACTCTCTGTGCTTTTGTGGAAAACTGGACCCTTTTCTGTCGAAACCAGTGACTGTTATTTCTGAGGAAAATAGATAGGAAGGCTCAGGCTTAATAGCTGACGTGTAGCTCAGTTTTCAAGGGCGTCAAGTTCCGCATACCGTAAGAAGCTATAAAGAAATGTTGCAGACAACCATATAAAAATTTGTTGTTTCCTTTTCAAAATCAGAGGCCATCATATACAAATTATGAGTAATATTATTTAAATAGCATTAATAGTACTTAACACTAAATACTATTAAACTAATACTATTTGGTTTCAAAGCCTGCCTCCCAATAAATAATTAAGAAATGCCAGATCCTTAATTATATTGTATTGTGTGCATGCAACATGATACAGTTAGCAACTACATCATCCCATATAATCTTTTTCATAAGACTTTTACCTCATTTAGCATGCAGGATGTTAGCAAGCAAGGATAAAATTACGTATGTCACAGCAACCATAAAAAAAGCATTTCCTAACTTTTAAATGCTCAATTTTTAATATTCTTTTGTATGTAATAAAGCTTAAAATAGAATTTAAACCCTGTTGTCTTTCCAGCATCTATCTCCGACAAACTTACAGCGAGCAGCCTAACTGTTCTCTTCCTCCTCCAAACTCTGCATATTCATAAGTTTCTTTTGCATCTGTATCTATTATTTATTTATTAAAAAGTAATTTTAAAAAATTGTTAGGCATTTGCTTTGGTCAAAAATAACATTTTTATTTCTAGAATACAGAGAGCATTTCAGGAAAATGGCAAAACTTTTGACTATTTAAAGGTGGGACAGTAAATTTGAAAAAATAAACGCTTGGGTCAAATGAGCATATTTCACCCTTTATCTCCTCTAACAACCTCTCCCTGGTGTTAGAATCATAGAATCATGCAATAGTTTGGGTTGGAAGGGACCTTTAAAGGTCATCTAGTCCAATCTCCCTGCAATGACCAGGGACATCTTCAACTAGATCAGGTTGCTCAGAGCCCCATCCAACCTGACCTTGAATGTTTCCAGGGATGGGGCATCTACCACCTCTCTGGGCAACCTGTGCCAGTGTTTCACTACCCTCATTGTAAAAAATTTCTTTCTTAGATCTAGTCTAAATCTACCCTCATTTAGTTTAAAACCACTACCCCTTGTCCTATCACAACAGGCCCCACTAAATGTTTGTTTCCATCTTTCTTATAGGCCTCCTTTTAGTATTGAAAGGCTGCCATAAGGTCTCCCCAGAGCCTTCTCTTCTCCAGGATGAACAACACCAACTCTCTCAGCCTTTCCTCATAGGAGAGGTGTTCCATCCCTCTGATCATTTTTGTGGCCCTCCTCTGGACATGCTCCAACAGGTCCATGTCTTTCCTGTGCTGAAGACTCCAGAGCTGGACACAGTACTCCCGGTGGGGTCTCACCAGAGCAGAGGGGCAGAATCACCTCCCTCAACCTGCTGGCCACGCTTCTTTTGATGCAGCCCAGGATACGGCTGGCCATCTGGGCTGCGAGCACACATTGCCAGCTCATGTCCAGCTTTTCATCCACCAGTACCCCCAAGTCCTTCTCTGCAGGGCTGCTCTCAATCCTTTCATCCCCCAGCCTCTACTGATATCAGGGATTGCCCCAGCCCAGGTGCAGGACCCTGCACTTGGCCTTGTTGAACCTCATGAGGTTCACACGGGCCCACTTCTCAAGCTTGCTCAGGTCCCTCTGAGTGGCATCACGTCCCTCAGGCATGTCAACTGCACCACGCAGCTTGGTGTTGTCTGCAAACTTGCTGAGGGTGCACTCGATCCCACTGTCTATGTCATTGATGAAGATATTAAACAGTACTGGTCCCAATACGGACCCCTGAGGGACACCACTTGTCACCGATCTCCATCTGGACATTGAGCCGTTGACCCTTTGAATGCAACCATCCAACCAATTCCTCATCCACCAAACAGTCCACCCATCAAATCCTTCTCTCTCCAATTTAGAGAGGAAAGTGTTGTGAGGGACCGTGTCAAACCCTTACAGAAGTCCAGATAGATGACATCCATAGCTCTTCCCTTGTCCACTGATGTAGTCACTCCATCACAGAAGGCCACTAGGTTGGTCAGGCAGGACTTGCCCTTGGTGAAGCCATGCTGGCTGTCTTGAATCACCTCCCTGTCCTCCATGTGCCTTAGCATAGCTTCTAGGAGGATCTGTTCCATGATCTTCCCAGGCACAGAGGTGAGGCTGACAGGTCGGTAGTTCCCAGGGTCCTCCTTTCTACCCTTTTTAAAAATGGGTGCACTGTTTCCCTTCTTCCAGTCACCAGGGACTTCACGTGATTGCCATGACTTTTCAAATATCATGGAGAGTGGCTCGGTAACTACATCAGCCAATTCCCTCAGGACTCTGGGATGCATCTCATCAGGTCCCACAGACTTATGTATATTCAGGTTCCTCAGGTGGTCACGAACCTGACCTTCTCTTACAGTGGGAGGGACTTTGCTCCCCCAGTCCCTGCCTTGAGTTCCATCCACTTGAGAGGTGTGGGAAGAGAGGTTGCCAGTGAAGACTGAGGCAAAGAAGTTGTTGAGTACCTCAGCCTTCTCCTCGTCCGTTGTTACCAGTTTGACAGTCTTGCTCATCAGGGAGGGTACACTTTCTTTGACCTTCAAAGTTAGGAGAGTTAGGAGAGTTGAATGCCTATGTTATGTTTCCCTGAGGCAGCTTCTACTTGCATGACCAGCCCTTACTCAGCAGCCTGTCATTCCAGAGAAGGTTTACTGACCCTGGCAGGTTTGGAGAACTTCTATTTCACATAGATGAACAGTTCTTTAATAACTTATTAAATAAATAAGCTACTTTTTAACAGCAGCATGTCATGTCTTCGACTCCAATTCTTTAAGCAGATTTATCGTACTATGTTTATAGGTCTAATTGTTCTTTAAAGAACCTTGGGGTTCTTAGTTCCTTGGGGAAGAACCTTAGTTTCTTGGCAAAACTTTGGGGAAATTTGTAAGGAGTGAATTTAATTATTTTGAACTATAAATTTCAGAACTCCACACAAAATTGGAAGTCAGAAGAATTGCTGTCAGGGAGGCTGTGAGGATGTTGGTGCTAGCAAGAGGACTAACAGTGCTGTGCCTGCCAGGCGCTGTGTGGTGGAAGACTGGTGTGGTGGGGGATTTGGGGCAGAGATCAGAGTGGAAGGTGGAGAGAGGAGCCAGAGCTGTGAAGGAGAGTGGCTCCGCATGGGCCTTAGCACCGCACAGCCTCCAGCTGTGGGCTGTGATGGGTGCTGTGTGATGTTCACATCCTCCCCATCAGGGTGTCCTGCAGCTACACAAAGTCCAAGGCTACAAAGTCCTACCTGGCCCTCTGTGAGGCAAGGCTCCTGATCTGTGCTTTATAATCTGGATTCGTTTTAGTCAGGAGAAAGCTTCTGATGTCAGGTTTGACCTGGTTTGCTGGTGTTTCTCCCAAGTACTTCTGCAACGCTACTCATGCGATACTTGCAGAATCCTCTCCCTAATTTGCTCTAATGCACAGGCTGCTCCCCCTCCGTGTAAGTGCCTCCTGAAAATTTATGAGCTGTTCACTGTCAACAGTACATCGTTTGGTTTCTCAAGAATATGCAATGCTCAGTAGGGAATAGGGTGAGGGAATTTTCTGCGTGAAAAATAATTTGTAGGTACAGTAGGAACAACATACAGAAAAAGATAACAATAATATCCTTAAAATAAGTTGGTGATGGCCCTAAAGAACACCATTTTTCAAGAACATTTTGGCTTTAAAGCATTTTGGGGGTTTAATTTTTTGAGCATATTTTCAATATGAAATATAAGGAAACTAATTTTTTTTTTAGAAAAGCAATAATAATTATTACTTATATAATTATATAATATTATTTATGGTTCTTACTGTTACACAGAAATGAGCTAATGCCCAGCTTGTTTTCTATTATAATTAAAACATACAGAAAACAGAGTTTTATTCAGGCACTCTCAAACTGAACTTGTTTGAACCACTGTTATTAGGGCTTCATTTTCAAATAGCAGCATTCCAGTCAGTATTTTTTCATGGTTTTGTTTTGAGGAAGGAGTCTCTCATGTTACTGTTTTCAATTGAGTAATTTTTATTGCTAATAGGTAAATTGCCAGCATTATTATACATCTAGCATATACAAATTTTGAAGTAAAAGTACTGTGTTTTTTGTGTGTTTGCAGGCAAGTGTATGCACACATGTTCCACAGGCTGAAAATCTGACCTGTAGCTGTTGTAAAATATAAACAGGTATTAGTAAGTTTATGTTTCTGTATAAACTAAATAAAGTTAATATAAGCCAAGTTACTGCTTAGCGGAATCAATCACTATAGCTCTTTTCAGACCTTTGTGCAGTATGAACACTGCACACTTTCCTCTCCACTCATCCTAATTTGATGTTTAAATTATTTTTTACAGAAATTCCAGTAGGAGGCATTGTTTTTTATTTGAATGCACACTATGTACTATGTAAACTATCAGGAGTTCTGGATTTATAAAATATGACATTCCAACCTCTTTCTAACACAACGTTTTATGTTACCCGGGTATTTTGTGTCACCAGAGGAGAGGAAAGCTCTGATGCTGTCCCTTGTCTGGACCACAGCTGCACCTGCCCCTCCTGTTTCTGCAGCTCCTGCCTTGTTTCCCTCCCCTCCATAGCTATATGCTGTCTGTCTCTCCAAGAACTCCTACCACAGTACTTTGCTATTAACTTACATTCAGTATATTTAAAAATATTTTCTTAACACTACTCTGAGACACTTCGGTTTTGTAGATCTGCTCAATAACAGACCATCGGCTGTTTCAGCCTGTGAGTTAGGTTTTTCTTCTCTCCCCTTACATCCATGCTCCTCTGCAGCCATTGAATATTGAATGTTCTCTCCACCTAGTATTTCTCTCCCTCATTTACCATTTGTTGTACTGACTATCAGAGTAAAATCTTTGACTCTTGTCATAGAATAAACCAGGCAATACTGATATCTGAAATTAGTTATGTTCATTTAAACAAAGCAATATTTTAATAAAAGTGACACAGAAGTGCATTCTACAGATTTGGGTTATACAGGGACGTCTGCATAGAAACTGATCCTTTATGTGAGCATCTTCCAGATGTAAATGAGATTCTTCAGTGATATAGAAAGTTTAAAAAAAAACAAAACCACTGCCAATTCCAAATTAGATTGAAACCCCTGTTAGCTGAATGAGTTTTAATTGCATTGAGAACAAACCTTGGCAGTACACAAAATAAAATCAAAGCTACTACTGCAGAAGTAATATCAAATCTTATCTACTGCTTATCTGGTAAAAAAGGAATGTCAACTGCTGCTGAATGGTGAGGAGAAAAGATAAATCTTCCAGATCCTCATAGCACAGAGATTTCATAATAGATGTTTCTAATGACTATTCAAGAAGCTTTTTAATTATGAAATACTATGCATGCTTCTGAATAGCCAGGGAACTGTACAAAAATGTAATTGGCAGCAGAAGAGTGCAAATAAATCATTTCAAAGACAGAAAGAAAATTCAATCTTAGTAACAGTTATGTAATAGGAACAAAATATGTATAACAAAACCAGGACACCGTTTAGTCTCTCAAAAATATAATTTATAGTGAATGCATTTTACTCAACGCTGTAATTTGTAATTTAATATGTGCATAAGCCATAATTAAAATATCACTATAATTAACTTTGAATTACACAATCTTGCATCTTTTGTTTCAAAACTAAAGAATGCTTATTATAAAAGCTCTGCTTCAGTGTTTCACAGTGGTGTTCCCTGCCTTGATTTAACATGCTTGACTTACTGACTGAATCTGTTCTATTTCTGGCTCTCAGGACTGCTCTAAGTCTGTGGGGATTGAGAGGCTGAGTAGGACTACAGATGCACATCTGTGGAAGGTTTTATGCGTGGGTTTTTTTTTTTCCCTGGTAAACTGGGAGATTATGATTGATGAGCCCAGCATTAGGGTAATGTTATCAGGGACACTTTCTGCCTCTGTCCTTTGTGCCATTGCCGAGGTCAGACCATAATCATGTTAGCATTGAACATAGTGCTTTATTAATGTTTCATGAGTAACTCCGTAGTAATCAGTCTAGCTTTGTATGGATAAATAAAACTGCTACAACAATCCCTGATGTATACACACTGAGTGCTTTAGAAGCTACCGTAATAGGTCTTAAAAGTAACTTGACTGAATGTCTTTTCCGGTCTCTATAATAAGTCTAATTTTCACAAGTTTAAAGGAATCTCTTTTGATGGAAAACCATTTCCACTTCCATTTCTGTGTTTAGTTAGAAGTGTAAAACACCCAGCTGAACAATCAAATAAAACAACACCAAAACCCGGCCTGCCATTTATTAATTTGCACAGAAGTTTAGTAAAGCTTGTTAACCAATTAGTTAAATTACGTTAATTTATGTCACTGTGTCTCTGTGATGTTTTCTAGGCTGTTCTCTACTTGCTTCGGTAAGTCTCAGGATGAAATGCTGAAATTCTTGCTGTTATTTAAAAAAATGTTTACATTCATAAATGTGCAAGTAGGCTGTATATAAGGATTTGTATTTACTCCCACGTAAAATCACATGTGATATATGCCTGCAGCAAGCAAAAAATATGTATGAACAGAAGAAAATATTGTCAGCTAGGGAAAAACAAGATCCCACTGTATGTTATGCCGTATCACATAGGATCCTTTCCACTGAAATGAAATGACTACTGCTGATTTCATTAGACAAGGGATCAGGATAACACTTACTTGAAATATTCCTCAATTTTCTGTGGCTCTCCTGTAAACATGTTCTCTACTTGCTTTTCTAAGTTGCTGTAGAAATTCCAGGCTTGCACAAGCTTGCTGTGTTTTACACGTCAGCACCACACCCAGGCTATTTTTTTTTCTCAAGATAGATTCTTGTATAACAGCCAAAGCTTGGCCTGGGGATGACCTAACTGAATAATACATCTGCTGGCCAGTTCAAAACATGGAATCAGACATTAGGTAGGGAATGTCAAACTTTCCAATCCCTTTATATTTGTTCCTTACTTTGACTAGTCTAGTTCTAGTGACCAAAAAGAGAGAGTACTGGCAGTTTGTTGTATGCGCTAATAAAACCCTGCGTGAGGAAGTTTTTCTGAAAAATTATTACACATTCAAATTATTACACTTTCAAAATGTAATTCCATTACTTCTTACTACACATACTATCTGCATTTTTGTGAAAAGGATTATCCTTCTTTAGCTACTTGCTACTTTATAATAAGCTTTATAAAAAACTATGCATATATCATGCTCTTTAAACATTCCAAAGTTATCCACTTTGGTTCTATCCTCTGAACTCAATCCAAATGCGAATACTTATTCTGTCATCTAGTCATCCAGAAGTGAATCAACTATTCCAGGTGCAGTCTCAAAAGGACCATAGACAGGTACAACTGTTTACATCCTCTGTGATGCAATGATTCTCCATAGATGGCATGAAAATACACTTATTTCTGGTGAATACAGAATTACAGAGTTTTATCTAATCTAATTGCTGCTTATTGTCACCCTTCCCTTGCTACTGCTCTATTTTTGGTACTATTTTTGTTTCCAAGCTTCTTCTTCCTATTGAATATCTTTAATTGTTTCCTCCCAAGGTGATTTTCAGTGTATTTTCTGCATCTAATTCAAATAAATCTACACCTCTTTCTCCTGTTTTCTAAGCAATTCCCAACTTTGTTATCATTTGTGAACTTCATCAGACTGCTCACTTGAAGATAGCATGTATGTGTGTAGAACTGAATTTTAACTACTGATCATGCTCTTGCTAAAAGTAGATGCTGGGATTAATAAAGGCCATGCAGAAAATGCCTCCAGGCAAAACTGTGTAATAACGGCATGATGCTCACATCTGTGGGGGACAGGGGTGGAAGACACTATAGGAAGGGTATGATACATAAGTGAGACAATTTCTGGTTTTAGAAATCTGCAAAGTACTCAATTAGTTCAAGCCTGTAATGCTAATACTACTCTAATCTTAACATTGGTTTGTCTGTCTCATGGCCATCTGAGCATACTTACACACATATGGAATCAGTCATTAGTGCTATTACAGCTTAATAGTTAAAAGGTATTTCCAGCTTTTAACTACCAGCCTTTCTTGAAAGTATCGTCCTGAAGGGGCATAAATGCTATACTCTAAACTCATGCAAGCAGCTGTTTTCTTCAACAGCCGTAAATATTCCAGCACAAAACTCTTCTGTAGAGAGCTCCTATGCTATTTTCTAAAAAGCAGAAATTGCACAAGAGAAATCAAATAAACTAAAACTAAAGGTTTTCTTCAAGTGACCTCTTATCACGTAGTGCCTTTTATCCTCCTATTAATCATTCCACCTTTGTGGAAAGGAAAGATGGAGAAACACAATTTAGGATCCAAGAAGGAACATTCTTTGTAAGATTTCCCAAAGGGAGTCATTAATATGCATCTGTCATTATATTCCCCAATAGGTGGCAGCTGGTTTATCCTTTTTCACTAAGGTATCACACTTCTGTTCTTACAGATGTCAAAACTAAACCTCTTGGTCAACTTTAGCATGCTTACTCCTGGGTCCAGTTTGGGTTTAGCCACAACCACAATCCAAAAAAGGGCTCTGTGCAGCAACATGGGCACTCTGGAGACACGTACAGGTGATTGTGCATCCCACACTTGAGAATGCTAATGGAGGGTAGTGATCCTTTGAGTCCACCTCCTTCTTTACTAGTAAAATTGCGCTTGAATTTACAGCCACCAGCTGTGACAATTACTTGTTTTTAGAAATAATGTTACAATATATGCAGCTATAAGAGAAATCAGCCAAGAAAAAGAAGGAAAATGTTGTTCAGCTTCTTCCTGCCAACGAAGGACTACTCCCTGGAACACATTTCTCATGCTTTGTGTAGTGCATTTCATATGTCTGAAGTGATGAGGTTGCCATCACTTCCTTAGGAGACTGCTGCACATATGTCAAACCATTTACTCTTCTAAATGGAGGACACTTCTAAATCATATACATCTAGGAATAGGTTTGTTCTTATAATATTCTTCTGTTGTTTTAAACTTCATATGGCTATTTTTCCTATCAGCTCCTGAAGAACAATTTTCTTTACATACACAGTTCTTGAAATTAAATTGCCAAACTGATTAGAAGAAAACCAACACTGCTAGACTTACAATGCTACCACAAAAGCACTATAGGGAATAATGCACAAGCTGAACAGTTCTGCAACTGTATGAAAACCCATAGCTTATTGAAAGTATAGTCCTGACTCTATAATCAAGACAAGCAATATGCATTTTAAGGAAGATCCATTTCCAGAACAGAACCATAAATTGAACTATTGCTGGCCAAAACATCAAAATATACCTTGTTTTTCCTGAAAATGACTAGAAGCATACGTACGTATTAACTCTATCATTAATAAAATTATTATCTATCAAATTAAAGCAAAAAATATACAACATAGGTAAATGTTTTTCATGCTTAAATTCTGCAGACTTCATGGCGATTTACATCAGAGCAGTTCTTTTGCAAAATTTCTTCAGAGACTGCAGTTGTTGGCTTTTGTTCACATTTCTACACTTCCAGTTCATCTCTGATGAATAGGAAGTGCATAGCTTCAGTCGAGTAAGGAATATAATATATCTTGCAAGATACCAGCATTTGTAATAACCTTTTATTTTTTGATGTAGAAGGTGGTGAGGAGGAACAGATTTAAATTTTTCAGGCTATCCAGTATTGTCCAGCTCATGCCCATCTGATGCTTTCTCATGCAAGAGTAAATAACTGAATTTCATATTCCATGATTTGGGCACATGGAAGGAAAATCCATTGTAAAATAAAGGGTTCTGCCAAGCAAGACAGAATGCAAATTCTCCTTCACTTTTTATTTTATTTCTATAAATCTAGTTCTAAAGAGGCAAAAAACAGCATTAGGTTAGCTTGTTAAAATGCAGAGCTCCTTACTTAGGCTAAACTAAAGTGCAGCTTACCATCCTGTTGATACGGACGAAGTCTTCAGGCTTCTTGGCCCATGGGGGGAGATCAACATCATTCACAACAACTTCATCTTCTCTGATTCCTAGATTATAGCCATTACTGTTGACAAACATCTCTGGTAGGTAGTAAAACTCCGGAATTAACTCCTAGCAAGGAGAAAACACACAATGAGACTTTACATTTATACAGAGATGCTAAATGGTGCTGCTAGAATCAGGGTCTGTTGTAGTACACATTAAAGCATTCCTGGTTTTGTTTATGTTTCTGTGCACTTGTTTAAGAAATTTAATAATCTGTTTTCTTGTACTTACGGTAAAACACATTTTTCATAATGAAATATTAATCTTTGTTTTTCCCATCTCTGTTTTTATGAAAAGCATAACTTTGGAAAAGCAGTGCATATCAATAAAGGAGCCTTTTTCAGAATAACAGGTTCAAGAAACTGTATGCTAAGCCTTTAATACTATAAATACATTGATTTTTTAATCACTATTTAACTAAACTACATAAAAGGGGGGGAAAAGTTGCTGATATAACACTGTTTTGATTTTGCTTTCTCTGTGTTCTTTAATTGCATAAGAAAAGGTGGCAATTTGATTACCTATGTAAGGAAAAAGAATTCAGGGTGAACAAATTTTTCTACTGTAAGAAAAATTCAAAAATACATGGAGAGAAAAATGTCAGTACAACAAATGTCCTTAAAACAGAAATACATGATATTTAAACTGTGGATGATCGATAACTGAGTAGCAAAGATTATCTGCAGTGTATTAATACATTATAGATAAGTCAGGGTGTGAAGTTTTTCCCAATTTCCAGGATAGCTAAATAGAAATGCATTTTGACATAATAAATATCACCATTTGTTGCTGTCTATTATTTTAGCAGTAAGTATTGAACTGCAATAACAAAAAAGCTTTAAAGCCTGCTGCCTCTTTTGTAATATCCAGATATGGATTAAATTCACTAAATTACATTGTTAAAAGCATTATGGCATTCAGTTGTGTAACATGATCAAAACTGATGACACAGCACCTGAAACCTGAGTCTCTTTGTGGTCTTTTCAAAGGCTGCAGACATGCGAAGCGTAAAAAAAAATCACTGCAGACACAAACTTATCTAATTAAATCTGATCTGCAACTCCATCGAGAATAGAGCAGTTAAAGCATAGATGGTCCTTTCAAAGTTATTAATTAAAAAAAAAGAGAATATTTATATTACAATTTTAAGTATGTTTAGAGAGGCAATTTACTTGCTTCTTTACATCATTTTTAATATACTGCAAATAGTCTGAATTCAGATTAGACTAAAATGCAATGTCAATCAATATCTAACCAGTGCAAAACATTAACCAAGTGAGACGTGCCTGAGCTTGAATAGCTCATTAGGAAACAAGCTGTAATTTCAAAAACGAAAAACAATTAAAAATATTACATGCAGTAAATAATAAAACAGCAGCTAGAGCAAAGCCAAACTAAAAGCAATCCTGAATATCCTGTAAGGTTAAAAGAGAAAAGATTATTGTACTGACAATCTTAAGTTTGATTATTTACCTAATTTACTCAGAGTATTTCTAAAACCAAACTTCTCCTCTTTCCCCTAAACAGGATCCACTAACCCTCAGGTTCCTGAGGAAGCCCTTTGGTTTTCTCTAATGGAGCCCAAAGAAGAATGAGCGATCCTCGCAGCTGGAGAAAACTAGACACTAATCTTTCTAGAGCACAACAAACTACTGCTAACTTGGGACTAAGAGCTGGCCACAACCCAACATGTGCTACCATACAAATCACTGACAAACTAAGAGCATTGCCTTAAAGAAAGGAAAAATTCATAAGGACCTCAGAATGTTGAAATATTATTACGTCAAAATTAAATTAAAAGTCAATATTCAAATGAAACAGAATTTATTAAAGAAAAAAAGTAAGCAAAGTTTATTTCTATTTTGCATAAAAGCCTTGAAACACATACCACTTTTTAATTACTACCATTTTTTATGCAACATGGTGGTGTACTAACCTGTAATGTCAAATAGCAAGCAAGTTTTTGACTCCATCAAAGACACGTTAATTCTTAAATTTCCTTTTTCAGTTTTAAGTGTCCTAGGATCTAATTGTGAACTTTTACCTCTAACGTATCTGAAAGATTTGTGCTACCCAGAGACACATCTAATGTTTAACTGAATTCTACTAATCTTCTGACTTCAGGGGTATCTTGAAACAAAGATTTAAGTCACTGAATACTTTTAATGGTATTTCCATTTAGTAATTTTATCTTTGTTGCTATTTGCTTTCAGTATAATTTAATGTTGCCTTGTCTGGTATAGCAGAAAACATAAATAGAAATAGAATAAATAGAAAGCATGCGATTAACTTTCTTCATAAGATTTATTGTGTTGTATATGTTTAGTTTGACCTGTCTTATTCCTGTGCTCTGGAAACTAACCAGTGCCAGGCTTCTAAATCCTCTTCAAATAACACTCTCTCTAGAACCCTAATCATTGCAGTTATACATCTCCTGGTGTTTGGTTTTTTTTTTAGTCACAGTAACAAAACTAAAGATAGTATTTAAAAAAAAATTAATAAACCCACTGTGTTATAGTTTCAGCATTCTCTTCGATGTTATTTTTAGTGCAGCCTACAATTTTGTTTGCTTATTTGAGTACTATTTAGCATGAATTTAACTTTTTCTTGGGATATGAACAATGTCACATGTGATCTTTCCCAGATATTTACATATTTCCCATACTTCGCATTAACCATTCAGTTTTCTTTGGTAGCATTTGATATTCCTCTTGCAATTTCACTGTCTCCACTGTTGACTAGACTAAGAAACCACAACACCTAAAAATAGGTCAGATAAATCCAACCCCTTCTCATTTCTAGAGAATGAATAAATATATATTAAAACACAGACTCGTTATGAAAACTTGTAGCACCCCGTAAGTATGAACTTGATAACATTTAGAAAAATCTTCAAAATGTGTATTTAGCTACTTGGAAGCATAGAAAATACAATTAATCTAGAGAAGTGTGATAGAAAGGTTTGGTTTTATGTGTTCACTGTTTATTCTGCTGCGAAAAAATGAAGAAGCTGTCTCTTCTACCTCATACCAATGGCAGGCGCCGGGTGAGGATGGAAAGGCAAATACTCCCTTCCCCAGGGCCTCTGAACATGCTTCGCTATGAGAAGTACAAGCTGGGAGAAGCAGAGAGAGGATGGATTAGCAAGGACAGACCAGGCAGCAAGGATGGAGCCTGGGAGGTTGCTGAGAAAAGGAAGGAGCAGACAGGAGTGAACCTCAGCAGAGATGGCAAAGTGACAGCTGGGGCCCAGAGAGAATTGCTTTAACCAAGAAGCCACTGAAAGTTGCAAGAATGAACACAAGAATGAAGGAAAGGATAACGCTAGCAAGGGCTAAAGTTATTTGCAAAACCTATTTACATTTTTCTCAGCCAGAGTTTGGGTTTTCTTTGTTTCATAAGTGGGTTTGTGCCAGTTGATATTCTAATAAAGATTATGGCTAGAGACAGCCAGCTATTTTGGTGCTTTTCCTGTTAAGGACAGGGAACAGACACCTCAAATATCTAACTGTTTTAGGGTCACATTTGGAGAGGTCACCTTGCCCATTCCTCCATTCCAGGAGAGGTTCAGCTATACCATCTTTCCTGCCAGATATCTGTCTGCCTTGTTGTCCCAGAATTTGAGTGACAGCAACTCCACAATCCTTCCATCAACTGACTTCAGTATTCTTTATCTAAGGAAGTTTTACCTAATGCCTGCCCTGAATCTTTCCTTACACAATCTAACCCGTTTTCCCTTGTCCTAGCTATCAATCCATCACAGATACAGAGAACAGATTACTGTTTTCTCTTTGCATAGCTTGTTAGGTTTGAAAAGCACTACCCTACCAGCTTTACAGCCTTTTGTCTCCTAAAAGTCCAAATGAAAGACAATGATTTTACCTTCCATATTGCTACCTTGCTTAAGTTTTAGTTACAGATGTGTAAAATACTCTTTTAATCTCCCCAAACTAGCTAGTAGAATTATTCCTAAACAGGGCATAACTTAATTTACTCCTATACATACTTTGGCCTTATTATATTTTGTCACATGTTCATCACACAGAAGCCAAAATAAATGTTTTTATCAACCTCTGTGGTCTTTAGATCAGAGATTAAGATTGCATACTTTTCTGACAGGATCTGCTATTTTTCATTCATTTTTATGCACAGTGTAATTTGCCATATAACATAGCTTCTTACAAATCACCAGCTTCATACTTCAGAAGGGTCATTGTGAAATTCACCCTGAAGGTAGGGACAAGGAGACTCAGAAATCAGCAGGGGAAAAATGTATCTCAGTGATGGTATTTACACCAGGGGATGGGACACAGAGGACCTTCTGTCTCCCAATCTGCTTTCCACTTGACAGACAGAATAGTTGATAAGTGAATCCTTAAAACTCCTATTGCACCTTCAGTGGCACTAATGGTAAAAGGTCAATGCAAAGGCAGGTCTATGCAAAGGAATGCTTGTTTGAAGCTACCATGATTTTGAGAAGTTTATGTTTCAAGCTACAAATGTTCATGAAAGACAAATCTCAAAATATTATCTTTCTACACGACAAACATTGAGTCAGCCAGTGTAAATCAAGATATGAAGGAAAACATCAAAAATAACAACATAAAAAATCTTCCCCAGAAGTTACGTCAGTTTGCAGGCATAAAATGAGGGAATGCAAAGAAAAAAGGCACAGAAGACCAGTATTATTAAAAAGTCTGGTATTTTTAAAATATTCACAGACCAATTAAGCAATTAAGATGTATATTGTTATTGTATGCCATTCAGCTGATGTATAATTTTGCATTAACTGATACATTTCAGTAAATTTTATTGGTTTCTTCGCTCTTGCCAAAACATATCAAAGGTTCTAAATAAATCTTTCTGACTACATAACCTGTCATGGGTAATTTCTTACCACAATAAATATGTAGAGTTCAAAGAGTTAATAAAAATAGGGATTCTAGTGATCTAAATCCATTTGCAGTAATTTCTGTCTAGTTGTCCTTGACATTTCACAAGCTGGTAACCTCCTCTGCTCCCCTTTCATTCACACTTCTAATAAGACAGGTTAGCTTTCTATCATTTAATAGTCAGCTACCTTTCAAACTGCCCAAGAAGCTTGGGTCTTCTCAGATGAAGAACGATGCAGTAAAGCTACTGAGGGGTGTAAAAAAAAAGGTAAAACAAATATTATAACAGACATTTCTTGTCTGTAAATGTGATCTCTAGTTTATTTTAATAGCTATACTAAAACCCCAAGGTATAGTTAACAGTATTATATGCCTTGTGTCTTCATATAAGAAAACATCCCCAAATGCATTTTCTAATTTACAAGCCTGTGACAAATCCAAGCTGCTGAGAAATTAAACTTTAAAAATATGTCTTGGGGTGATAGAGGACCACTATTAACACTATCATAATTGTACACCACTTGCATCAAATCTGACGTTTCTGTTTAATATGTTTTGCTAAGGGTATACCATTTTATGGCCTCCAAATGAAATAAAATCCAACCCAGACGTTTTCACTTTTCTAATATAATTCACTTCAAGGTTTTAAAGCTGCCATTTCTTTTTCTTTCTTTTCCTCCCAAAAGGTTGATCCCCTGGCATCCATTAATTCCACAAGAGCCTAGTACTGGGTCAACGAGCCAGTCATGAGTACCTCCATTAACTGTGTTAATTCACACTAAGGCACCTTAATGACATTTTGTCAGAGCTACCTTTCTAACTTCTAAACACACTATTCAAAAAGTAATATAACAACTTTGAGAGGCATTAGGAAAGATTAGTGCCTGAACAGGAGGTTCTGGGGAAGTCAATGTTATCAAAAACTGGAGCAGGGAGGGGGGAGGTGGAAAGGACAAAAATGTGAGAGCTGACTGGCCAAGTTATGGTCATTTCCGGGTGACTTGTTTCCTCAAAGGTCACTCTGCGAATGTTCATTCTTCCTCCAGCTTGTACTGATTATCTCGAGAGAAGGTCGATGTTGATAAAGGGAGAGACAATAAAATAAACTCTCTTATCCAGGTTCTTCCTCGTGTGTTACCACTCGAATATAGCACATACCGTATTAATTCTGTTTCATCCACTGTAGGTGAACAGGTTTCTTTGAAAATGAACCAAACCAGCCCAAATGTACAGAACAAAATAGTCTAAGTAGATCTTTAATCATCCATTGAGCAATAATCTATCATATGCTACATTTTTCAAGGGTGGTGCACCTTTTGCCACAATTCAAGATGTAGCGATTACAGTTTGTTTTTCAGACTGATGAGTACGGCCACAGCCCTATTTTCATTAGCTCAATGTGAAACAACTTAGTTCCAGAGGAGAGTTCATGTGTTCTCTCTGTTTCTCCCTCTCTCCCTTTCCCCTCCCTCCTCCCCTTTATGTATGTGAACTCCCAAGAATGCCAGAGAGGACACATGCATATGAAAAAGGAAACTGACCCACAGAATTGCAGCTTCCTAAAGAGATATACATTCCTTTGCAAATGTCAGGTATTTATTTTTTAAATTTTAAGGCAGCAATTTTTAATAGTGATTTGGATGTTTCCTTTAAAATTACATTGAGGCTGCAAAAGAACAGTGTTGTGGGAAGTGTCTGCATTGCTTAAAAATCTCAATTTACTAGTTAAAACTCACCCCCTTCAGAAGTGACTTAAGCACTTAAGAATAAAGCACCTCATAGTCCTCTTTCTTAAACAATAACTGATGAAAAAAATCATAATACAGATTTTACTTTCCTAAAAAAAATAATTTTAAAAGGATTTTTTTAATTAGACCTTGCTAATAAAGAAATGAGGCAATTCGTATAATTATTTAATATGGTAATTGAAAGCAGAAATTGTGGCCATCTTACAATACACAGCATTGAAGAATGTCAGATTAATTCATTACACACGCTGTTTTTAAATTATTTCATAACCTATGCCACAGTAATTAATGAGATTAGTGAGATCAGAGATTAAATGTACTTAAAGCAGCTCAGATGAATTTCAAATATATGATAAGGAATACATGAATAATGAACACTTGCTATTCTTAACAGTTTTGAAAGTTTGCGACTTTGATGGATAGTCCATATTCCACACACCTAATATTTACTATAAAGACTCAAAAGATCTTTAGGGTGGGAAGACAATTTATAGTTTGTATATCACATGGGAATCCACACTGCACCGGGAATCCACAGTCCAAAGACCCCCATTTATAACTGTGTGCAGCCAGAAGAAGCTACACAAATAGGCAGAACACTTTGACAGAGAACATGCTTTAAGATTTTGTACTCACACGCAACCTCTGTACATCTTCTCTTTTGCACACTATCTACTTTCTCACAGGACTGGTAGGTAAATATGAGAAGTTACCAGACAGCTGAACATGAATTTTTGGGTGTCTCACACTCTCAGAGCTGAAGGTCTTTTGTTGTGCAAGACAGTGGTTGCTGCTCTTAGGAGAGTGGGCAAAATGGGGAGAGATTTTGAGGGGGTTTCTTGGTGGTTCCCCAAACCTCACTGCTTTTCCAGTCCCTGAAGACTTGATTAAAATGCTTAAAAAGCCTGTAAGGCATTCCAAGCAGTAGCACAACTAATCTGAAAAAATGGGGTATTTGTAGTATTAATAATAGTTCAGTTTCCCATCCTTTTTCAGAATGAACTCCGAGGCCTCAGGGAGAAGTTGGCCCTGATGTCATGGCATTGAGAAATGCAGTTCATTAAGATCTTAAGCAACAAACAACAGCAACAATTAGCTGCTATACTCATTCTTGATTTATCGCTAAGAAACACAGACTCTACAAATGGAAAGGGCCTAAAGGGTCAACTAGTGCATCCTCTTGCCAATTCATGATTGTCCCTGATGCTTTTCCAGTGCTTTGCCAGTCTACATTTCTAAGAAGCTCGACAAATAAGGGTTTTACTACTTCCCCTTGTGAGGTTATTCAAATTCAGAGAATACTCAATTCCACTTTAACTTTTCTTACTCTGTTGGTTAGGTAAGCATTTTTCAACTCTGATCCCTTTCCTCTGAGGTTTACCTCTTTGTTCCCTGACAAACAATTCTTCTCCTTTTCATATGTTTGCATATTTTATAGCATTTATGATACCATGTCTTCACTTTTAGACATTAATTACCCCACACATACACACATTTTTCTTCCTGTATCCAACTCCTTAAACATATTTGCTGCTTTTCTTATGGCTCCCTCCAGTGTGGGTATATACCTCCATAGCTAGCTCCCAGCAAAGGAAGCACTAAGCATTTGCTTTATCCAGCATGAATACATACTAAAAATCGAACAAGGAAAAAACAAAAACTTGTCTTCTCCAAGAATGTAAGAGCTCTGAAACAAATGAATGACTAATCAGACTATTTCAGGTGGAAATTTAGATGCCATGAGATATTCTAGTTGTTATAACGCTAAAGATATAGCTTCGGTCTCACTATAAGCTTTCTGCCATCCTGCTAATCTTCAGGTTTCCTTGTTAAACTGAACACAAAACAGCAATGCATTGACATATACTGCTTAGGCTACTGAAGTGTACTTCAGTAGACCTATTCCAGTAGTGGCTTTGTATCAATATATAATAAATTAATTTGATGATGGTCCATAATAATAATAATACCACATTGAATACCACATTGAATGCTGATATTAAATACATTAAAAAATCTCCTCTCATTTCTACCTTTTTTTTCCTTTTTCTTTTTTATTTAGATAGTTTATGAACTTTTTCTGTTTGCTTTAGCATCCCTTAAAGATTTAGCTTATTTTTTAATCTGCTTTTGTTTATCTATTTTTATCTTAAACTGAATCAACTCATAATAAATCGATTCAAGGTTAATTTCTAAACCCACCTTCCATGCATCTTCATTAATTAACAAAACCATATTTTAAACAACATCTTTAATCCCTAAAGTATCCCTGAACAGACAGGTCAGGGATTATCTCGAGAAAACATTTATTGGCTAACATACCTCATCTGTGCCTCCCATATTAGATTTTCTGTAATGACTTAGCTCCAAGTAGTATTTCTCTTTCTAATGGCTTAACAGAAATGTATATATATCTAAATCTGACTCTGGGGCTCTACAGCAGACTCCCAAATGTATTCTAGAATACATTATTTTACAATCTTTCCCCCAATGCAACTCTGACCCTTAATTGTTACTATTTTATCCGAGTTATCCCTAACTCCCTCTTTAATTCAATGACATTAAAGTACATAGCTACCCCCACATCTTCACCTTTTGCCTTCCTTTTCTGAAGGTGAGTACCTGGTTTTGAGCATCTTTTTAATACTTGTTTTATTTTAATAACTTGGATTTTTTAAATAGAAATACATTTTGCAATGCAACTGTTATCCTTCTATAATTCCTGCATCATTGCAGTAGCTGGCAGCAGCAGTTTAAATTCCGCCACTTGGTTCACAAGACTCCTGGTATTTTCATACAAACATTTCAGTTCTTTGTTTTACTGATAACTCACTTGGTTGCTAGTTTAGGAAGAATCTTTTCACTAATTATATATCCTAGTTGAATACTAGCCCTCCATCTGCCCACAGGTATTCCTCTATCTTTTGCAATGCCTTCATATATTTAACTGCCCTCCTCCTGTGTACTAAAGCCAGACAAGAAGATTACAGTCACTTCCAACTGTCTTCCCTTATTCCTCAGTTTAAGGCTCTTATCGTTTGTTTCAGTCCCACTCCTAGGATGCCATTTTCCCAGATATTCTGGTGGAATACCAGGAAAACCAGATTTCATTGAAAGTTAAAATGTCAGCAGTTTGAATTTGAAGAAATGGCTGCATTTCAAATATAGTAGATATTAACTTGAATTCCTTCCCAGTTCTGAAATTTCCTTTGTTTTTCTTAAAAAGATAACAGCGATAGTACTTAAAATACTATTGACTTCCAGAGAAGCATAAATAAACATGAAATCGGTTGTAAGAGGTTTAGGTTAATTTCTTTTCTTTAAAAAGCATTTTCTCCCATATGTTAAGATGGCCATACAATTTGCAATTTGTTATTCTAACTAGTAACTGAATAATAACAACACGGTTTGTCCACATATACTTCTGAGACTGCTGGAATATTTATGCAAACAGGAGTTCTGGAATAAAAATAAATCAACAAATTTACATCTTCTTCTTTTGTCAAGTTAAGTAAAAATATTATGGCAATGTGACCTTGACTTTAGCATTTCCTAGTATGAGTGGCAGTATCAAAATAGGAGAGAGATATATTCACTTTAAAATAAAGTTTAAAAAAAGAGCAATTAATAGTATACTGCAGCCTTTGCCTACCTTATTACTAGTAAATGAGAATCAAGAAAGGACCATATTATTCAAAGTATTACTAGATTTTGGGTTCTTTCTGATAAGGTCCCATGTATACAAACAATAACCCTTTGTATTTAACAATAGGTAAGGAATAACAACAGTAAAATCACTCTGCTCTCCGGCTGTTTCTGTATATCGTGTAGAAGTTGCTTTAATCTAATGCGTATTGTTGCATAATATCCCCAGGCACAGTCAAGTAAAAGCTAAAGCTGTACAGAAAAGCCAACATTTTAAATGGGTCTTGTCATTAATGCTTTATTAATTGCCCCAGGCAATGCAAACCCAGAGCTAGGCAAGCTATAACAATATGACACTTTAAGGTCAAATCCAATTCCTGCTGTGTTTTATGGAGTGGGCCAAATATTGAGTTAACAGCAGGAAAGAAAAATTTATTGGGCTTTTCTCCGTCTCCTGATTATCTGATCTAAATTAGATCAGTTAGGTTGTTTTTCCCTAAAAACAAAACACCTTTTGTCCACTCAACTTCAAAGAATCTTTGATTGTTTCTGTTAGAACAATAATCTTTAGTAACATCTACCTTTTATTTAAATATCCCTAGTGTACTGAATATAAAGATATGAAATATAAAACCCTCTTTCTCCCTACATAAAACAAAATACCGTAAGTGAAAATGCACATTTACCAATTTATTTAATGTATATGTTACCTTCACATCTGAGGTATCTCTTTGGCTGTTCCTCCAAGACCTGGCTACTGAAGAGAAGGTTCGATCTGGGTGGTCAAATTTGCCATCATTTGCATTTAGAAAGAATGTTGTAAAGGGCTCCTGTAGTCAATGAAATTAAGACGGATTAAGAAAACAGCAGAAGGAATCATGCAGCAGGTTTCTAACAAAATCCAAATTACTTTTGCAGATCAAAATACTTCATAAAGGCAGAATTAAAGAAAAATATGGCACCTCATAGTTATATCTATGCATGGGTATCTGTACTGAGTATCTTAGTACGTTTATTGGCACTAACACATTTTGCACACACAAATCTTGAGTTCTAGCAGGAAAGGTTATTTTATATATGCACTCTTCCATATGACTAATTACCCATCAGTGGCAGACCTATGCAGCTTAGTTCCAGTTCCTGATGGTTGCCTACTTCACTCCGACCACTGTAAACACTCTCTGTGTTATTTATATTACCATGCTTTGTTTACCTCTTGTAAGATGGTATGTCAAAATAAAATCTTAAAAAAATCCCCTGCCTGGATTTTCCTTTTGTTTTCATTTAATTTAAAAGACCTCAGGAGGTCATTTTGCCTCACGGTAGGTAGAATGGCTGTACAGTCATTATGAGGCTGACTATGGTTACAAGTTATCTAGCTTTAGCATTACTTTGGGGCAGAGGTACAGAGATGCAATATTTAGAGTTTTTACTTTTGCTAATTCTATCTGAAACCACACTCCCAATACTTACTAAATCAAAACAGCTATTAATTTTTGGGTGGGAAGAGCTCAAGTCTTAGTCGGGAGAACCCATTTTTATGTCACCACGTTCCACTGCAGGGGAGGGGTTGACAGGGGACCAAATCCTTAATTTGACAGCAGAACCTGATTACTGAGATCATTGCCAGCTCCCTGGTTTTCCAGCACCACTCCATTAGCTCTCTGATTCAATTAATATTTGGCATGGAAATGACTTCTTCCTCTTTGCCAAAGTCTGATGGGGAATGTTTGAAAAAGTGTCCCTTTTGTTAAATTCACACCCAAATTTATTTCCTTGCATGTCCTGATCATTTGGAAATTTCATTAACCAAGGCAGTTCATAACCACCAGATCATCATTCTTATTACAGTATTACCCATCTACTATTTGAATTTTATTCTATATATCCTCTATTTCCTTTTCTGAAACTTTTGAACAAAGCAGGGAACTCCTCCATTAATAAAGAAATTTCATGGGAATTATGTCACATTATGTTTAAATGTGACACATTGTGTTTAAATTACGCAAGATTAAAGAGGATTGAAGTAATTCATTTTCCACAGCATTTAAGAGCAATTAAAATATACATAAGGAAACCATGGATGCAAAGGTAGTGAAAGAATCCAAAAAGAGGAGGAAAATAAAAGAGGGAATTCAGACTTCCAGAGACCATTGTTTCTCTAATTTTTACTTTGCATGTCTTCTCAGTTAATCTTTTCTATCATACACAACAGTCAACACAGGCTACTTTCTTTCAAAGAAGAGAAAAACTCTAAGTTTCTCTCTGTAAAGGAGAAGGAATGGGATATCTCTCTTATTGTCATCATAGTATGCTGATACCTTTGAAGTAGCTTAAGGGAATTGTTTATATTTGAAGAAAGATTTTTTTGTTCTTTTCTTTTTAGCCAGGGACAGTATTTTAACTTTCAGTGTATGTCAGTACAAATATGGTATTGTTTTCATTATAATAATTGCAAGAATGCAATTCTTGCATTTTGAATTTAAGAATGCAAGACAGTCTACTGCTAATTGAATGGTGAGGTTTTTTTCCAAGTCTTTTTTTCCTCTTAAAACATTGGGGATTTATATTAAAAAACACATTCAAAAGAATAGGTAACAATCTAAGAAATATACTTTCATCAGTGCATTTTTTCCCATCAGAGAATCCTAGTATGTCTTAAATAATGAACTAAAAATAATTAAATTAAATAAAAAATAATCACAATATAATTTCTTGTTGGAGGACCCTAAGTCCCATTGCACAATGACTTTGTTTGCACTCGTGAATATTGAAAGTATGCGTGGTAAGTGAGGACAAGGTTTATAATTTGAATAGAATATTAAAATTTAACAGCAGCTCAGCTTGGTGAGCAGCATAAAAGTATCACAATTAATTGTAATACTGAAAGAAAAGAAATTAAGTTTTTATATGTCTAGACTTTACAGTGCTTCATACAGTGAAATTCATGTAAAATATAAATGAAAAAGCGTATGATTCAGACCCAGAGCTAGCAAACTGAAAACAATATACACAGGAATTGTATTATATTAATTTAGCCTAAAATTCTATTAATATTATCATTTTAACATTAAATGTATATTAAATTCTTTCAACATTAGAATTATTTTGGTTTTAACTAAATTCTCACCCTCCAATCCTCTGTATATATTTGCAATAACAATCTTTGCAAATTATGCTATTTTTCTAGCTTACCCATACTGGAAAACTTTATATGTTGTTGATCTGAGCACAAATAATTCTGTCTTCTACCAACCCCAACCTATCACTTCTTTTCTTTATAAGATACGTGTAATTTGTTGTGAACATCATTGTGCAGCAGACTGTGGGTCACTGCTGAGGGTCTGGAATCAGAAGCAGTTGATGGATTAAAAAAAAAGCAGAAACCAGAAAAATTATGTAATTACAATAAATTATGTAAAAATATTAATCCAAAATTCCATGACAACATTATTTGAAGCATCTGAGACAAATATACAAAAGCTATAAAATTCATAATCAAGGATTAAACTTTTAATAGCTGAGCACTACAGGGTGCCCTATTATGCTATCCTGCTATGACCTGTTGTGCCTATCTTTTTGGATTTTTAATCCTCAGCAGAAATTCAGAGCTTTCACTTGCTTTATCTCAGACCTCTCACATAATTTTAAGGCAATTTTTATTCTCTGGAAAGTCAAGTGCTTATATTATATAAATACAATTCATATCTGTATTCAATATACTCATTTAAATACTGTTATTCTATGATACCAATTACTGTCATTTCATGTAAAGGTTTTGTTGCTGTGAGAGCTATAAAGCTGCACAATGTTTTCATTATAACCCCATCTCACTCGTTCCTAATATTCTGAATAAAATTCACGCCTTGTTCACTGCCAACAAGAAGAAAAATTCGTGGGGTACTTGATTACGATTAATACAAGCTTGAGCTGTGGGGACAAGTAATTTTTCCGTTCAACAGCACTTCTCTCCCTCCATCCCCCTTTTAACAGTGCCTAGTCTTATTTGAATCATTTATGGTGGGAGTAGCGGAGGGAAGAGGAAGGGATGTGTCATTCTGAGACATCTTATTTCAAACAAAAATGTCTTTTCAGCCATTTGTAAGAGGAGAAAAAGAGGGTATTTGAGGTTTTGTCAGAGTGACGTACACCTTTTGTCTGATATATCTGTGATTGTCCTACTCAAACCTACCAAACAGGAGACTCAGATTCACTTCTGTCTACAAGAGGATTCCAAGTCCTCCCCACCTTTGAATCTCACTAAAAACTAGTTTCGGCTCAATCAGACCTGACTCACAATAAATCCAGAATTTCTTCTACCTTGTACAAGTACTTAGTTATTGTAACAGAAACTGGAAATCAAGTATTCTCTGCAAACTTCTTGACCACAAGGTTAAAGAATCACGTTCTCTAATACTGGTCTTTGTTTCAATGACAATGTAACTAACTGATTCATGCAAACACAACTTCTTCAACAGCAAACAATATGGAGCATGCAATTGCACCATAGCTCTAGCCTATTTCACCTAAAAATGTGAAAACAATGATGATATTCACATTCAAGCCAGAATTAATTATTCCGTCTACTTTTCTGTTTTCTTCTATCTACTTTTCAGGCTGACATTGAATTCACTGGAATATATGGCATTCTGATGTAGGATTCTTTGTTTAAACTATTCTACCTACTGGAACTCAAATATTCACTTGCCCACATGGAAAGCACGTGAAAAAAATTACTCTCGAACCAGGTGGTAAGGTCACCTACCCATAAACTATGAATATTTAATTTCACTGATACAAAAATTGAACTGTGTCAATAGAACAGTGCATCCCTTTCCAGAATACCTTTTATTCTGTTTGCTGGATCAGACTTGTAGATGATGTTGGCTCAGATTTCCTAAGGAATAAGTTGAATTTCTTAGGTTTAGATCTAAAGATGTGCAATGTGCAAAAATGTTTAACCATGGTTTGATTTCAGCAATACCTCAAAGAAGAGGAGGGCAATATTATACAAATCATGGTGTTCTCTGTTAGTTTTTATCATCATTATTAACCTGACTGAACAATATGGTAGACTTTCACATTCATTATCGATCTCTGTAAAGCAGTTATTTAACCTTTAATAATCTACCCCTCAACTTGGAAAGAAAGCTGATCACTTTCAAGAAACAGTTGATTTTGGATATAAACCTAACATTTCTGGAGATCATGCGGGATTCATTCATAATTACAACATTAAATATTTCTAGGCTGTGGCTCAGTTAATTTCTTATGAAGCTAGTTAGAGGATTGTTTCTTGATCTTTCAGAATTCTAGCATGATGTAGCGGTCTGAAATGTACAATGGAGTAGTTTAAATAAACATGTATGGGTTAATTAAGAATTATAATTTCAATTCACATATGACTGTGTGCATGCACACATATGTGTGTGTGGGGGGGGTTGCTCTACAGAAAGAGGGTGCATGCATTATCTTGATTTGGGAGAGTTTCAGGGTCAGCTGTATAACCCTCAAAAGTGACCGTAACAAATCTGATATACGGCCTGGTGAAGCTGAACCATTGTTTATCCTGAACTTGCCTTCATTTTTCTCCTAGCGTTCTTACAGAGAGAATGGAACACACCTAGACTTGTACAACCAGCTCACAGAAAATATAAACAGAAGTTTTGCAGGTGCAGTAGTAGCCCATAGGTTCAGTTAAGGATTACACCCTATTCTACTGAGTATAATGAAAGAGAGAAGAACAAAAATTAGTAATAAAATTATTATACTTGCTGTAATCATCAGTGGCTTCAACATATTATATGCTAAGCCACTGTCATATTTTTGAAAACATAATGAAATAGGTCACTTTTAAAGATGGATTTTTACTGGACACTCTTAGTACACAAAAGAACTCAAGAGAAAATTGTACTACCAGTGAAAAATTTATTAATGACAAAACAGAGGCAGAGATTGATGATATCAAAATCAATTAAACAGGACAGAACTGAGGCTAAGGCATAAAGTGCCTTTTATAAAAGTAGCCTGATATGTCAGATAAAGGAAAGCAACAGAGAGAAATATAAGGCAGTAAGGAGCAGATTATCACAGAATTGACTCAGAAATATGATTTTACAAGCAATGTTTTGAAGAGAACTGACAGGAACCAGATTGCATCTGTCAAAGCCAAAAAGCAAGATTCAAAAAATTTTTTAAGGTTTTGTGGCAATTACACAACTCTATATATACATACTTCAGAGTGGCTGAAACTATTTTTCCTACTGCAACTACTGTTTCCTCCCATACAAAGGTCTAGGCATGTAGTTTCTCCCCCTGGATGCCCATTACTCTATACTGTTTTGTTCTGCTTCTATCTAGACTATCATCTCATTCCCAGTATACTTTTTGTCATAGCTTTTTGTTTGTTTGTTTGCTTGTTCGTTTTCTCTCCATTTCTCTCTTTTTTTTCCTCCCTTTTATTTTTTGGTCTACAGAGTCTTCTCCCATGATTTTACTTTCCACTCCTCTCTTTCACTCTCAGTTTGTTGTCACTTTCTACCAAAAGCTCTGCTGTAACACATCTCTTCCCATGAATCTTCTCCAATCTCTTAAAATACTGAAAGCATTTTTCTGCCTGAATCACCACATCTCTTATTGTCACCTTCCTCTTGCTGGACTAGACTGTAATTTACCTTTTATAAAATGTTCTTACACAGTCTTCTTCACAAACTCATACCAAAACACTAGCTCATAAAATTCATGAGCAAGAAACCCTACTTTAACTTCCAGAAATCTGACTTAGCCTTATCTATCAACTTCACTGGCATAATCTTTTCCCTTAGGATTTTTCATCCTTTATTTTGTACCCAAAAATATCTCTCTAAGGATCACTATGACTTTATAATCCCCATAGCTATAATCTTTTACTGTCTCTATACACACTTATTTTCAAATATTTATTTTGGGTTTCCATATGCAGCCCTATTCAATCTCATCACGTTATTTCTTTTTTCCCTTTTCTGAGCTTTAAACTTTCCCCATGTCTGCCTCCCTCTCACTTCTATTGTCTCCTCCCACTAGTGATTGCTTTTCTTTGCTGGTCACTCCTATTTAAATAATATTTCAAATACCTGTCTAGGTGTGCCCCCATCTTTAAATTCTCCTTTTGTTGTTTTAACCTTCTTGCCATCAGCAATCTCTTCCCTGGAAAGCACTGTTTTTCCTCTTCTTTTCTGCTTTCTATTCTCACATATATCGTTTGCTCTAACAAACGTAATTTGCCAGGTCTATTTTGCAAGGCCATCAAGGCAGAGACCTTGTTCTCTCGCTCTTTTAGGGCAGAAAAGAAAGAGAGAAAGAACACCTACAGTATTACATAAACAACAGTAGTAAAAATGCCTAGTACAGGAAATGAATACTCCTTGGTGTGTTGTACATTCAGCCTGTAAGCAGACTTTCAGACCTAAGGATTTGCTGACTAGCAAGAGGGGATCTTTTGTTGAATAGCAGCCAAAATTAATAGATAAACATGCAAATAAAACCACTGTTTTTAATATACTTCAAGGCAACAAAGAAGCACATGTGAACCATAAAATGAATTCACAGTACATGAATAATTTAGCAACATTCAAAAGGAGTACAGTGATCACCCCATATAGGAGTGTAATCAACGCTCAGTTTCCCACGGGTTAAGAAGTATATCCTGAACTCAGACACATGAATTCTTCCCTTCTGAGCAGAAAAACAGGACATGTCTAAGGGAAGCTGAGATGAGTGAAAACTCAGATCTCTAGCTTTGTGCAGCTCTGCTTTACTTGGTTGTGTGTGAAACATGCTTAGAATACATCTTAAGTGACAGATTTTTACTGGAAGAATGTAGTTTAAGTTCAGTAATTACACAGTGACTCAATTTTTCATTAATTTGGGTTTCTCTGTGAAAGCTTAAGTCTCTCATCAACACTCCTTTTTCCGTAGTTCATTGTCTTAACACACAAACTTAATTCAGATTCATTCTATCTTTGAAGTGCGGTCCCCTTCCCTAGATCTGGTTTTGAGGATAGGACTAAACATGAGGTTTCCAGAATTGAAATAGCAGTTTGAAGTTAGAATCTACATTTTTACATTTCTGAAAACTGTAAGTTATTAATTCACTGAGAAGCATAGTTCATTTGCATAAAATATTGCTTCATACTGCTTTAATATAAAACTGGTTCTATAATTCTCCTCTCAATCTCACACAGTTTAATGTGCTTTTTACAAAAGGTTTTTCTTTAATGTTGTATATACCTGTCCCTAGCTGAAAATAATTCATTAATATATGAGTACTATCAGCTTTCTGTATTGTCTAGAGACTTTTTTTTAGATGGATTTAGTTTTAGATGGATTTTCTTCATTGTATGTGTCCTCCACAGTTTTGTGTCTAAATATATTTCAGATTGTTTAGGTAGGAAGGAATCACTACAAATGAGTATACACAGTATACCTAGAGTATTTCTGAGATTTTAAGGTAGGGAAGAACAATGAGATTTTGATAGAAAGGTACCTTCATTAAAAAATTAGAAATAGTGGTAAATGACAGAAGAGATGCTGTAGATAAAGATATTAATGAAAACCAGGATCCAGAAATACTTACAATACGAACAAGCCAAGCCAATGTAGAAGTAGATGTAGAGTAGTGGGTGTTGTAATGATAAGGTGGAGACTGATCATCTTCCCATGTCTCATACCGTTCTGCATAGAAGACTGCTCTCTTTGGGTTCAAAGCACCAATAGGCTACAAAGGGATAAGAGGTCAAATAAATTATCAACTGAAGGGCGGTATGTCTGATATGTCATAGGTTAATTCTGCATTAAGATTCACTACATAGGAGACTCTGAATCCAAACTCATTCCATGCTGTTATAATCCCTTCAGACTGCTGTAATCTTAGAATTTATTTTCAAAGGCTTTGTGCACTAAAAGTCTTATGACTTTCCTTATTTTAATTGACAAATATAAGTGATCCACATCTGCAAACTTTCAAGACCTTCTTGAAGTATGAGTTGTTTCCCAATTAATTCAGTAACATTGTTCTGGAAATAGACTTCTAAAACTGCATTTTAAATGCATTGAGGCCAAACTAATATTTCTGTTGCTGTCATTCACCATAATCACACAGCTAATGAAAACTGACTTTTGCTCACACAGGATACTTTGTAATGCACAGTTCATGATGAAAAGATTTCACGCGGAACTGCTGATGGTGTCTGGTGATCCTAAGCAGAAATACTTAAAAAACCATGCGTAGTCCTGCAGGACTGGATCTACTTTCTGACTGAACAAAGCCAGGCTTTACTGAGCAAAACAAACAAGCTTTGTACTTAAAAACAATAGAATTCGGAAATTATTCACAAATTCAAACTCCATTCTGAGCATACTTAACAGACAATCTATACAAATCAGGTAAAAACCAAAAGAAATGTAAGACAGTAGTAGGAACTGTTGGTTTTGATGTGTCTACTTAGGGGATACATGCTTTTCTATGATTTTTTTTTTATTCTGCTTTATCTCACAATTTTTTTTCAAAATGTATTTGTTACTGTGTGATGTAAAAGTCACTGGGATAAAGAAAATACAACAGAAAGTAGACAAAATTATGAAATATATAAGTGGTCTATTATATAAAAATATAATCTGTTTTTCCAGATGAGATAGTAGTAGTGTATTTACTACCTATCTGCAAAGAATCTTCAGATTTTAGCTTTTGTATTAAAATTAACCAAACACACAGAGTTTAATACTTAGAGGAGAGCACACTTCCACAACAAATAATTGTATAAACTTATTATAAATGATTACTTTATTTGTATTAATCAAAAATTAAGAGTTAGAATTTATATCATTAAGGGAATTACAACTTGAAAACAAACATATACTCAAGGACTTTGACCCTTTTCAAAATGCTAACAGGTATTCTTGCATTTCATTCCACAGCACAGTTTTTCTACTGAGTTAAAATCCATTTGGAATGGATTTAAAGTCCTTTGGAATGGAAATGCTAGTACGAGGTCAAATCAGTGTGTTTCACTACACTACATACATAACTGAACAATTTTAAAGCTACAAGTATTTTATTCCTTCAGCACTGCTATGTTTTTTGAGATGGCTGTTAAAAAGGCTGACATAGAACACACCGTTTTCCAATTTTACATATTAGAGCCTGTTTTTAAATACCAGTGTTTGATGAACACTTACATTTTAAAACATTATGATTTCAGTATTTTTCACGTGAAACACTCTGGATGCTTAATACTTTGCTGTGTCATGGAGATGTTAATAGCTTTCTCATATGTGTAAAACGTATGCGTAATCCCTAAGGATCAGTGTTATCTGATGCAGATCACACTGCAAGACCTCACAAAACATTCTTGGAAGAGAAGTATAAGCCATTCCCTAACGCTTTCCAGGCTTGTTTCCCAACTACTGGAAAAACAAACAAAAAAAAAATATTTGCATTTTTGTTATATTCAGTTTCCTTACGCTGTCAGGAAACACACTGGCATGATTATAGGCTATAAGTTGCCAATATAGAAAAATGGTTGTTCAACCACTTTCTTGAGAGAGTAACTTATTAAAAGACATTCTTTTCCTATTAGACTGACAAACTGTGCAGATATATGTGCACTTTGCTAAATTATATCAAGGCTCTGGGTTGCTTTGGGGACTGCATGGGACCTGCTGATATCACCCTCATCAAGGTACTGTGCATCCACTTCTCTGGCAGAACAAATTCCAGTCCCCAACTGCACATTTCAAAAGATAAAGCAGTAATTCACACCCTAGTCTGTTAACAGGAAACGTTCACCCCCTCTGAGAAGGAAACACAAAATAGCAGACAAATTGGTGAGATCGTATTTTGTAATGGAAAAACACCCTGAGAATATCTCTTCCCTCCACTGTGAAGGTGCATCTTACCCTACGCTGCAGTGAATTCTGAGGCTATGGAAGACAGAGGCGTCATCTGTCACAATATTATTGCATATATATGTTTGAAGACATAGTAGAGAAGGGATATGGTGATTAATGCAAGACTGAAAACCAAAACTCCGGGCCTTTCAAAATATATTTGAAGCTGATCAGATGTCTTTCATCAAATAAGCTATGTGTTTTCATTCTTCACTGTAAATTGATTACAGTAACAAGAACTGTGAAGCATAGCCGATGCTCAAAAATAATTACAAGGTATTTTAGTTTATAGACTAGCAAAATTTTAATGACGGTTTAACCCATAGCTTTAAATAACTCTTTTTTTTTTTAAATATATATATATTGTTGTATTTAACGAAAAAGGTACTTTCTCTCAAGAACTTGACAATAATTTTCCAAAGTCATATAAAACACTAATGCAAACACACCGTCATGTTTTCTAGGTTCTTCAGGGAGAAGTGTTATTTCAATTTAAAAGATAAAAGATAGAAGGTTGTAAGATGGTGCATTCCCATTTTCATGTAAAAATGCCTGCACAAGTAGCTAAAATAATCTACTTTCAGAAGACACATGTTCAATTTATTAAATGATAAACCTAAAAAGCTGTATTCTGAAGATTACCTTCATCCTCATCAATATTCTTTTCAGAGTCAGAATCCATTTGTCTTTCAATTACTTTAGGATTCATTTGAAGAAAAATGCTGAAATGCACAAAATATCTGCTGAATAAAATGGACTCTTTAAGTGAAATAGCATGAGAGTCATCTCTCTTCTTGCATAGTAGGGAAATTTTCATGTGAAAATCTCTGGGAAGAATCTTTTCTGGGAATTACCCTTCCTTGCCCCAGAGAGAAGGAAAGAAAGAAAGAAACAAGGAGGTGAGGTAGAGCTTGTCTTCAGCTAGAAAGTCTCACCTCGACCTCTCGGGACAGATGCTGGATTGGATGAACTAGTGATCTGGATGGACCTCTGGGATTCAGGAGATATATGTTCATTTCTGTCCTTCCACAAAGATTTCTAGTGTTCCCAGGTAAACTGCTTAGGTATGCCTATAGCTTGCAAGACAAAGGTGTGCTAGAAATCCCTGAGCTAGCTCTAGAGGGGCTGGCGTGCAAACACAGCACCATTTATGCAGAGATGACAACTCAAATCTCAGAAGTAGTGCAGCTGTGTCAATGTCGCACTGCACAAGGAGGAGAGCTGGGAGCTGCACCATGCTCATACAACTCTGCAGCTCCTGGTTCGGTGTTACATCAGTTATCTCTGGCCTGTGGTGAAGAAATACAAGGAACTTCTGATCCCACTTTTCTCCTTTTCTGTGCAGTAATGGAGACCCCTATGTGAACCACTTCTCTGCACATTAACAGAAAGGACTTAAATCTCCCCTGGTGTAGGAAACCATACACATTGAAAATGCTAACGGAAAGTGCTCAAATCTCTCTTTTTTTTGTTGTGTAATTCAAAAACTTGCTGATTAACCACAAATATATTAGCCCGTGTGTACCAAATGACCAGGAATTTTCTGAAAGTGAAAACTTCCGTAAATAAAATAGCATGGAGTAAATTCCAAGAGGTCTGCCCCTGGCTTCCTTAGTGGTTTTTTAATGTCCACGTGGCAAAATGCTGTTACCCAAAGAAATGGTAACAGTTCTAACTTTCAGTAAAGACATGCATTTTCTGTAAAGACTTTAAATCTCAGTTGTACAAACTAGCAGCTAACCCAGTTTTACTCTGATGAGGCATGTGTCCTGCTGCATGACAAGTTCTACAGTAATGGTAGTCTCTCACATTTCTTGTGAAATGTGTCAGGTATATGGAATTTTGGTCACTTTTCCATAGTGTTACAGTGCCATTCTCAGTCCAGAAAGTCAACTACTATGGTTTTAATGTGATACCATGGCTATAAAATGGAGATCAATTTTATTTATGGATCTATCCCTGTATCTTCACGTAATGGAAGAAAACAATTTTATTTCCATTTCAGTGAGATTCTACTGCTGTGCAAACTAGTTAAAATTACTTGCACAAACAATACAAAGGCAAAGCTCAATCCATGTACTATGTCTCAGTCTAGTACCTTAACCATAAGACTAGTACAGAAACTGAATTTGAGTCAAACAAATTGTTCTGAACATTAAATAAAAAGTTCTTTCTATAATGTTTTATAAAATGCTTTTTCCAAACACACTATATGTCTTTTTATTAAAAAAAGCCCTCTGTAAGGACCCATATCAAGTAGTATTAACTTTTCATAAAATGATTTTATAAGGTATTTTTTACTCCAACCAAGCAGAACAACTCACTGTATGACAATGCATATTCAGCCACTTCACTTCTGATGTACAAAAGCTGTTGTTTGAGTTTATTTTATGCTTCTTTTTCCATCTAAAAATAACGTAAGTATTTATTTTAACATTAAAAACACACTGCTATTCATGTCATTCTTTTTTATCTGGCTAATCTCTTCTGACATCTGGCCTTTGAACCAGTGTATTGTCAATACATCTAGTGTTTATATCCACTGGACATGTTATGTTAGTTCATGTAATATTCACCGTTTTGCCAGCTATCTTCGTAGAACTACATTCTCTCATGACAGCAGAACTGAACATAGCATCCTATTTATCCGTCCACTGAAATATTCTCCTTATCTTGACTCTAATTCATGCAGCAGCTACCTTATCTGTTTATCTCTTTTTTTGTAATGTACTGCGCAAAATTGTAGCTGGGTACAAAAGAAATCTTGAGTGTGGCTTTATTTGGCTCTGGCTGAATACAGACTGAGCTTTTCCCCACTGCTTGCTTTTTTATTTAAAAAAACACCAAACAACAACCTTTAAGTAGGACATCCTAGGATAGTACTTTAAAGTTTAAAATAAATTTTAATTTTATCCAAATTTGCTTTTCTTCAGCATATCAATATCAACATTATCAAATACAAGAGTTCTGGCAGATACAAAGTATCAGGGTTTCACTCAGTAAATGAACTTTTTATTTAAGAAAAGAAATTGTTTAATTGTGTGGCTTAAGCCAAATAAGAATCAAACTAATTTTTCTTCTGATGGTAGAGTTGTGTGTGGTAAAGAGAGAAGTTTAAGTTACAGAAACTGATTTCATTTTTCCAGTGAGAGTGGCTCTTGCTAAGCCCATAAACTCCATTCCATGGCATACACATTTTTGGAAGTATTAAGTGTGGTTTGCCTTGAAATATTCACACTTCGATGCGTTCATTTGCATTATTACATTTAGAAGCCTTGGGGCTTTATCACTTCCTTTTCTTGAAATGGCACAGTAATAAGGAAAAGTGGTTATGCTTATCACCACCCGTCAGTCAAACACCTTCTATATTAACAAAATATAATTTTTTCCACTCAATGAATGGGCGTGTGATGTCTCATGCACATGTCAATATTAGTATTACTTTGCCTGGTGAAGAAATCATTTTATTTAACAGGATGTATGACTAGAAGTAAATGAGGAGAAATTCCCATTTACACTTTAATGAGCAGGGACAATGCAGCATGTCAAATCCATGCATTCACTATAATTTAGGAGTAAAAGTCATAGAATTTTGCACAAACAAACCATACCACATTTTAAATATGTTGAAATCCCCCAAAACTCAGTGTACAGTGTACACATTTTCCGTACTAATGTTTAATACCATAGGTATTCTTCCAAGGGAAATCTCAATAAAGAAGAAAATAAGCAGGTCACATGGTGGTTTGATAGTGAAAAGATAATCTATGTATCTATGACAGCCTCTTTCATTAGCTTTTCATCCTGTCAAACAATAAATATAACCTTTAACCTTGTATATGTAATGAATAAAACTTGAGCCTACACTGTCTAATCAAATGAGAGGTCCAATATATCCTGTTGTTACGGCACCTTCAGTGCCCATGGGCCCTGGTTTTCAATCTCAAATTATATATAAAAGGAAAAAAAAGCCTTGATAGGGGAATTTCCAAACACTTCAAAGAAAAAGGGCAGAGGAATTTTCAGACTAATATTTAAATATAATTGTTCCGAGGGAATAAGCAACATTTGGATGTAGAAGTACCACAGTAAGAAGCGCTACATAAAAACAGAATAAAATGGAATGGACGGAAAGGACAAGTTACATGTTCAAGACGGCTTTGCAGAAATGTAAATATTTAAGTTTGAGCTAAATGCAAAAGGCATATGTTTTACTCTGTCACTGACATCATAAGCAAGCCAAACACATCTAATTTCATTTCCACAAAACATATGAATTGCTTTTGTCGTGAATGTTCACTTAGGAGTTGTGATATCGCAAAGGTGGTGTATCATATTTTATACAGAAAGCCTAGGAATCAAAGGTTACAAAATTTCAAAAGAAGTACTGTCAATTATCATAACTGACACTGGAGCTTTGTATGAACTTCGTGCAATAATACACAAATTAATTATTTTTAAAAAGTTAGATTTAGCATCTACATTTAGCAACTACCAAAACTTAAACCAACAAAACAAAGCAGGATAGGTGGTTTCGCTTTTAATTTCATTGCTTTTGTGGGCTTTTACCACATATGTAATAGTGTTAGAATTCTAAATCATTTCAAAGGATTGTTTGAGTGGTATTAATTACTGAATATTAAGGACAGAGGCTTTGTGAAACCTAAGAAGGGCAAACTTGCAGGAAGACAGAAGGTCAGGAACTGACAAAGGAGATTTTATCCATCAACAGCTTAGCTGGAGGTTCTGATTTGCCATCAAATCTGCAGGAACATTTCTCCATTGCAGGGTAAAATCTGACAGAAGGAAGTGGCTTCTCAAGGAAAGGATACTGTGTGTGACTGCCCCAGAGGTCTGGCTGAGGCTTGATGGCACACCCTGGTTCAATAATGTGAACAATAAATCACTAACTCCTGCTTTTAAGCGGTAGGCTACTCAGGATTCACCTCCCTAACAAGGAAAGAAGGGACTTGCTTACAGATACAGGACAGTATCGAAAATGAAAACAGAATTGCCAAGGAAATACTTCAGATACATTCTGATCTTGAAGATTTTTACTGATAATGCACAAATTGAAACAGGATGCAAGTAATGCATAACAGCCAAAGTGTACAAAGTAAGGCATTTCACATTAACTGGCCACTGCCTTTTACAAAAAATCATTAATCTATTTTTCCTTTTAAAACCATTGTGAAATTAAACCTATCAGATGTTATTATAATAAACACTGGAAAAATTTGACAATTACACCCCTTTTATCCTGAGGGAACCCACAACACTTTACAGATTGCACATGTGTTTTCTCACACATCCATGGGATAAATGCAGCCCAGATCTTGCCAGAAAGGAAAGACCATTCTCCTTAACTAGTTCTGTGTAGGCTTTTTTTTAGTGGTCAGAAACCTAGCTTTTCCAGAGGACACCACTGGTAGCTTTTGAATAAGAGAATGGAGTTATCACATTGGGTAAGAAAAGGTCGTCAGGTAAAATACTGCTGTGCACATTGCACAGATTCTTGAAGAAACATAAATAACCAGGGACTTGATTTTACATTTCCTTTCATGGTAGAGCACTACTAGGCGTGCGGTCATACTTAATAAGCTATACAAGCACTAATTCCATAATGAGTCTTTACCAACTCATGAGGAAAACCTATCTATTCAACTATCGTGCTACTTCCTGTAGCAATTACATACTTTAATAGGCTGCCATAAAAATTTGGATTCAACCAAAACTAAGTACCTAATGAAGGACTCATGAGATGCTGTCTAATCTTGTTGCACTTCACCACACACAGTGCTATCAATACTAGAAAGGAGTGAGTCTGAGAGATTTTGAAAAGTGTAAGCATCTTAGTGAAAGGTTTATCACTATAAGGAATTATAAAACAGAAATATTTTTATACATGCTAGGGAAGAAGCCAGTGCAAGATGATCACTGGTCTTTATTTAACTCATGTATGTGGATTTTCTTTTATTGCTCCTGGCACAGATTAGAACGGTGTTATAGAATTGAAAAACACATTTGTGGAACATGCCTATAATATTGTGAACAGTCAGAAGTTTTACATAATGTAAGAAGAGTCTCAACCAATTTGTTTACATTTGAGGCATACTGTGAGTGTAGTTTAATTTCTGGGTTTATTTACTTATTTATTTATCTAAGAAAATAGGGAGAGGAAACTTAGGTGTCTCTTTCTGCTATTATGCAATCAAGTCTTACTCAAATTATTTTGGAAGTCTCACAAAAGCAGGCTTCCAGGAACAGTTACAATACATCTGGAAGTACTGCAAGCACGTTCTTTCCAACAGGGAGATGAGACTGTGAGATACCGAGGGTGAGATCTCTCTGTTGCTGCCCAGGATGTGTGCTTGCAGGAAGAGGAGGAAAGACAAGCGGACTTAAAGGCAGAAGCTCCAGAAACTCTCACCCCTGACCAGCAGCAGAAGGGAAAGCAGGGGCTGCAGCACAGGGCTGCAGAACAGACCTTGGGGGTAATTTTCTTCTCTCCAGCCTCATTCCTTAAGTCAGCGAGTGACAGCCTCCTGCAGTTTTGAGCCTCACTCAACTTGTATGAGCAACTTCTCCCTCCTGGCTGAGGAACTGTGGCAAGGATGCAAGAAAGCTGTCATGCCCAGACAACAGGAACCTCAACCTGGGGATGTTCTTTTTTTGATAGGAACTTTCTTTTTTTGGTAGGAACCAGGAAAGATACTTCCCACAACTCAGTTTCAAACCCTGTTTTTTGTCTTTATTCCAGCTGGCCAAAAGTAGAGCCCCTCCATATGCTTCTGCTATGCTTGGCCAGGACACACCTTCTCTCCAGCCTGTTGACACAATTGGAGTACCAGAGCTGGGTATAGATGACAGTCTGGTGCTATTAGAGAAAAAAATACTAGGAACTGTATTATTATAAAGCACTAACTGCCCAAGTCTGGTTGGAGGACAAAAACCACAAACAATGACAGGGACCAGATACTCCAGGATCTTAAATACAAAATACTTGTTTACTGAATAATTATTAAACCAAAAGGAGGTGCTACTATTATATTACTCGTCTAGTCACTGCAAAACAAAGTGAAAAATTAGTCCAAGCTTTTTATTTCCAAAGGATCAGCTTTCATAAACTAAGGGAGATAATTAGTGAGATCAAGTGGTCTGATGCATTCTTGATCCGTAAGTCAGAAGATAAGGAGGAGTTGCAGGTTTGGAGCCAGATCAGTCAGGGACACGGAAGTAGCACAGTGTAGAGATTCAGTATAAAATGATTCTAAAATAGTCTATTTCAGACTTTTCTGACTTTAAGATAAAGACCTAACTTAACCAGACTATAACTATAAAATAAAATCTCCTCCTAAAAGGCTGGCTGACTGTCTTTAACAGAATTGAAGCATACCTTTGAAAGATCCCTGAAGTTGCCTGGAAGGGTCAGGTCTAACTCTTCAGATTCATAGTTTGTTAAAACCCATGGAAATACAGGGTATTGGTTCAGATCATTGTACGTTCGTCCTAGTAAGAAAGAAAGTGTTTTAAGAATTAGGAAATAGTGTCCACTTCTCCAGCTGAAAAACAATCCAGCGGTTACTTTTGTTGCATCACATGTTCCCAATTCCCACCACTTGACAGAATCAGATATAAATCTTCCAGACAAAAGTAGCCATTTAGATGCACTTATCTGGAATCAGAAGTCAACGCAGAAATCAGCATAATATAAAGAGCATAGTATCTTTCAAAATCAGCTAAAACACACCATATGCCAATAAACACTTTCTTTTTTATTTCCATGAAGCTATTTTCATGGCATGAATGTTGAAATTTAAAACCACTAGACTATTATTTTCCTAGCAACTATATGCAGTATCATTAGCTGGCAAAGATTATATGAGAGTCCAACAGCAAGGGGCTAAATTTGAGGTGTGCAAATCTAGGTCTATCCTAGATAGACTATATTAATCCATTATTCCCCATGGCTCTTTTTCACTTGAAGAAGTGGTGAAATCTCACTGCAATAATGGAATCAAAGTGGAGGAATTCATGTTTGCTTTAAGACTATTTCATAACCATTTTGAAAATTAAAAAACATTTTCTCCTCTCTAAAAGACAGAGCTGACTGCCCCAGGCCACTCTCTCCAAACATAATGAAAGAAACATTGCTAGCATCCCAGCAGCTCAAACATGCAAAAACCATATTTAGATACAGTTTCAAAAGAACAATCTGCAGCTGAAGTGAACTGAAACTTATGAATTCATCACCAGGAAAAGTGTGTTTGGGAAAGGCTGTTATTTCTGTGTCAGCTGGTATTTAGTAGTATCTAACATTTCAGTGATAAGACATATGAAGTTCCTCAGTACAGAACCATCCACCATATCGATTTACTGAGAACTACACAATATGCAACATGAGTCTTAAAAAACAAAATCAGGTCATAAATATATGTGTGTGTGTTTATATAATATAATTAGCAGACTGAAATAACCCAGGTTAACAATTCCCAGTCCTGCAGCAGATTTACAGCCCTGTCTCACTAACTGCTTCCTTCCAGATTCTGGACAGATTCCTGGGGTACAAAACCTGGCACAGGAAAACACAGGCTTCCTTGTTCTGAGTAGCATTTGCAATTCTCCACAAAAATCAGCTCTGCTTTAATGAAACGTGAAACTTTCACTGCTCTACAAACACCTTGTTTTTTCAATAGAAGTTGATGAACAAGAAGCATGTTTCTATTTTGTACATACTTTCACTGAAAACAGGAAAAGTGCATATTGTTAACAACTGTGTGTCCTCATTTTTACATTTTGAACACATACATGCTCACAAGAGTATAAAAAAAATAATTTAGGTACAAATACAACTTTGTTAGTAAAGCAATACCAGCACTGTGTGCCACACACAAATAAAGATGGATAGAAACAAAACCCCTTCTTTAGTATCAATGATGAATTAATGCAAAACCATTCTTGGACAGAATGAGAATTTATCAAAGAATGAAATCAGGAAATATACCAGAATCTATCTGTGTGAGGGAGGAAAAGGAAAGGTATTCTCTGGTAGAATATTAATTGTTTTAGGGTTTTTGGGGGGGTCTATATGTCTTGAACTAAGACAACTGCCTCATTTTCCACATCTGTCAAATCAGAGTATTATTTTACTCTTTGGCAAGGGATTAATTACACACGATTTGTAAAGTTGCTTGAGATTGTAAAATTTAAGGTTCTATAAAATATGGCCTTTATAAAACTATACCTTTATACAATAAATGTTTTTCTCACCATCAGAATCCTCAATTAAGTTAACAGAAGAGTGTGCAAAAGCTTCCACAAAAGAAAGACATTTGTGCTTATGTAGACAGAAGACTAAAAGAAATCTGAGATTCAGGAAGAGAATGACTGAGGTGACTGCAGTCTATTACAAAGCATAAACAAAAATGATGATTCTTCAGAATCAAAAGTTTTGTGGAAAAGAGTTCACAGTAATGAAGACCTTCAATTGAAAACATTTCTAGAAACATTTGGAAAGGTAAGAATATTCTTTCGCAAAATTTTGAAAGGAAATTTAGGGTTATCCAGAATGACTTTGTATTTCAAAATTGAGATTTTATTTAATTTTGATATTAAATTCATTTCAATTACAATATTCAGTCAACAAGATTTTGATGTTTTGTTCCTATTCCACATGGGAAAATCATAAATATGTGAATAGAGCAAGAAAAAAACAATCCCGAGCTTAGCTGCTGTGCATGAGTTCTCCTTTGCTGTGTGGTTTTGATAGGTTACTTATAGTATGGACACATGAACAAATTATCATGTGGAATTAGCTCCATGTCAGGACACTGCAGTAACTCTTGTGTGCATTTTTTTACCCCACAATGAGAAATAATTTGAAGCAGTTTATCTCTCAGCTTAGGTAGGACAAGTTACAAACAGTGGAGCCTTAGTGATTATGTATTTGGTAAATATAACCATAGTCTTGTGGAAAAATAAACAAAATATTTACTTCTTTCCTACTTCAATATTTATAAAACACATTTTATTTATTAAGATATTAGCTACTAAGAATAGCTATTAATTTGTTTAGTAAAAAAGTTAGTGATTTATTTTTCTGTATGCAACAATTTTCTTTTAATATCAACAAATAAAAATGACCATAAGAAGATGAACCATAATTTAAATTGTGAAAGGAGACCAAACCCACACAATGAGATAAGACCACACATCCATGCTTATCTGAGTGCAGGACAGTGATCTAGGCCTATAATGGGATTACAAATCCCTCATTCTAAACATGCATAAATATTAGTGGTTTAACTTTATTAGGAATGCTTTCTTGATCAGTTCTGGCTTCACAATGATTATTTTCAGAGTAAAGTCAGCAGATGAATATATTTAGCCATCTCATCAATTGTCTGGTGCTTCCAGCAAGAATTATTTGGTTCTTTCTTTAGCTAAATATAAAACATAAACCTGTACTGCTATTGGTAGTTCGTATACCTTTTCAGAAGCTTCAGATTTCCCCCAAGTAGGCTTACAGAGATTAATATTAAAGGCTGAATATTAAATATCGCAAGCCTATGACACTAATCTACTTGAACAATAAAACTGAGGCATAGTAAATGAGATCTCAGAAATACTGGATATGTTTCTTCATTAAAAAAAAACTTTTTAATTAAACCATCCAATTTAATGTTTTTATATGGCACTTTAGTTTTGAAGGTAAAGTGAGCTAGAGACAGCTGACAAAGAAATTATAACTGCAATTCCTTGGTGAAAATGTTAATGACAGCAAAATATTGTTTAATTAGATGATTGCAGCATCTGGATTAACACTCTTTAAGAGCGATGTTCCTGTGCTTGTCTGCTTCTTCACACTTTACAGACATTTTGTCATCTCTAGGTCATTAGGAAAGAATTTTTAATGATTTTTCTAGAAGCAAGTAGTTCGAGTTACATCTAATTAGATGACAATAATAAGCCCAACACATGCAGTAGCTAAATATATACATAATTAACCAGTGAGGGCTTGTACATCACAGAGTAAAAAAGTGGAAAATGCTAAACAGGCAAAAAAAAAGAGGGAGGGGGAAGAAGTTCGTCTGAATTTATTACCTGACTGAAGATGTCATTTTTTTCCACAAACCTTTAAAAATAATCCCTTTCCACTACAAGAAATGATTTACAGAAATTATGGATATAATTATTCTCCACTTCTTTTAAAAGCTGTGGCAGGTAGGATTTAAAAGAATTAAAATTCCAATAAATACAGATGCAAACACACATTTAATATGCTGCAATTTGAAAAGAAAAAAAACCAGCAGAAATCAGTTAAATACTGAGAAATAGATTTGAAAACTAGACTTCTAACTAAAATAATGGGCACTGCAACCATATTACAAAATGACTTCTTGTTCCCACTCCTCTTGATTCCTTTTGCTGTGGTGGGATTACTTTTAAGTACTTTTTTCAATAGCCTTGTAACTGAGAACAGTAAAAATTACTTGTTCCCTATATCACCCAGAGGGTTCAGCTGACATACAGGCTGATCACATGCAATATAGACTTTTCCTATGCACCTGAAGAAAGGACAATTAGTATAATCATAGCTGCTTCCAAGCCTTCAGAGCCAAAGGATCCCTGAGAAGGAAATAGGTAGGAGAAGGGGGAAGGTGGCCAGGAAGGCTTATGTCTACACAACCAGGACAAAAACCAGGGGCACGGAGAGTATAACACTGAGACCGATTGATAAGTAGCAGAGTGCAGTGTTTACCTTTGGGAGAAAAACCCAGAGGTGTAAACACGATGAAATATGCTCGAGTCAGAAAAGAGGGCAAGAAAGAGGTGAGGACCTTGGAAACAGAATAGGGAGGCGAGAAAATAGTTGGCTAGAGGGACAGAGAAACAGGTTGAAACAAGACTTTAGAGAGTTTTGAAAATGGAGAGTGATTTTGAATTGAAATTGCAATGAGTCATCAGGCCAGTGCAAGTGATGGTAATCATATATCCTTGGATAGGAGATGATCTAGAAAGAGAGAATGATGATAGCTGAAGTAGATAGTTATTAAGTCCTGAGTACAGATCACAACAGAAACAAACTAAAAATGAAGCCAAGCAATGTTTCAGAGGTGGTAACAGGGTGATATAAAGATTAAAAAAAAAAGTTTCATAGAAAGATGGATTTTTTCCAAGGGAACACTTCAGTATTTCAAACATTGATTAAGAACTTATAGAATAGCCAGGGGCCATGCCTGTCAGGACAGATATATTGGCAAACCAGGGAGAGATTTAAGGAGAGATTCGTATATTTATTTCAGTGGTTCTGTTTTACAGAGACCAACCAGTCTATGTAATTAACAGTATTAACAAGCAGGCAAAGGACTTCTTGTGGGAAAGGACCCCGTTGCATGTCACAAATGAAAGAAATTAGTTGGTGTCAGAAGCCTGACTTCTGAACGTCTCTCTTCCAAGGCTGCTGTTTCTTGAATAATTTCAGAAAAGGATCACAAGAAAACATGTGTGATTTCTTACTGTTTTCTAAAGGGCTAGACGCTAATTAAGCATCATCGTAAGAAGAAAGGAAGCTACAAAGAATTGGCAAAAAGTGTAGTAAACCACTTTGTTAGTGGACCTCTATTTATTTGGAAGAGAAGAAAAAACAATGAAGGGACCTACGTATCACTTACCAGCAGATAATCCACATTTCTTAAGTGCCAAACCTCCACGTTTCTTAAGTGACTAAGCTACGGCTCAGATATGCTGAATATGCCAGTAGGAGCTAAATGGCAACACGAATAAAAAAATATTGATGCACATATTTCTCGATGGCTAAAAACAATTATATTGTTAGAAAAGAAGATGCTGCTTAAACAAACAGTTATACTCTAAAACTAGGCTATCACTGCCTACATGAACCATTAGTGGCAAAGTTGTATCTTTTAAGGAAATATTTCCTATGGGATCTCATTACAAAAGAGTATAATTAAAAATGTATTTGGAAATTGGATTTCCAAAGAAGAAAGAAAAGAAAATACATGTCTTATCTTTACGTGGCCAAGGAGATCATGAATATATTTAATACTCTATCCTTGTGTACAAAATAGAAAAACCTGTATTTTCTTCTGACTGCCGAGGGTCCTGTCTACAGTGCATATAAGAATTTGCTTCTGTTTAACACAGATGTATCTGGACAGTTATCAGTTCAGTGTTATCAAAACAAGGGCAACATATAGTAGAGGTACTTTGCTTCCAGTACGGTATTACTGGTAGAGATATTAATTTTTTATTGCTTCATCAGAAAACGCCTATTTGTTGTAAAGGAAATATTTTGGAGAAATACCTTTCAACAGAAGATTTACAGAAATATAGGCACAGCTGTAAAAGCAGTGGTGTCATTCAGGCTGCCTCATAGCTCTTGACCCTGCAGTTTCCCAGTCTCAGGCCCTGGCAGTACAATGCCATGCAATGGTGAAGCCAGGAAACAGCTTGGGGATATGAGAACTTCTAGGCTTTCTAACATATATTTATGTTTTGAAGCTTTCTCCACTGTCATTGGACTTGGAGCTCACATGCGCTCCACTGTGGGTGGGTTTCTGGCTTGCCAGGAACTTTATGATGAGATTCTTTGCAATACCCCCAAGTTCTTCATGAGTTTTTGGAAATCAGCTTCCTAGCTGAAGTGCAGACTTTATTAGAACTACAAAACCAGGTTGATCTTCCAAAAAATAACTTTGGGGGATTTTGCTTCTGTCAAAAAGTTGGAAAACTTTAGGGTTTGTTCCAAACTGGAATAAAAAGTTCATTGTCATGTGTAGAGTTGCCTGTTGGGTTTCAGTCCATTTTAACTCTCTTACATTGTTTTCAGAAAAGGTTTTGTGTGTGTGTGTGTCGTTGGCAGGGAGTTCAGCTATCGAGGGTAAATTTTATTCTAATTTTCAAAAAAACATCACAAGTTTCTATGAGAGTGCATCAGTGAGTGCAGACATTATAAAGACATTAGCAACTAAAATCTCTATCTATGTTCATAGAGACTATGAATCTTAAAAATCTTCAAAAAAATGAAGAAGCAGAAATAGAAAGCACATTATACAGCAATGTAATCATGCTTTCTTACAAGCTCTTTGCATTGAAGGCCATCCTAACATGCAATAGTCATAGCTGATGTCAGCAGGACCCTTTATTTCACTAATCCTGCTGGAACACCATCAGATGTGACAGCACTCTTGCTGATTGGGAAAGCACCCAAGAATCTCAGCTGCTTTTAGACATGCCTCCAAAATCTTTTATGAGATCAGACAGTGATACTTTCTTCCCAACCTAACATGATGACTGTTACTCCTCTTGGAAAATGAAAACAGAACAGAAAATATATCGATTGGTAAGGACCCATTAGCAAAAGCCAAGCAATGCAGATGGGTTTGAAATAAATATCACAGTAAGGGATATTCTTTGTGACAAGGAAAAAGTCTTCAACTGTTACTCAACACCTTGCTCACATCTTAGAATGAGTATGCATGGGTATCAATTTTTATTTAACCAATACTGGTCACTTCCAAAACTTATAAAAATCAGCATATTGGCTCTCCTTCAGAAAACATATATTTGTTGATCCATGTGACATCAAACCATCATTAAAAAGAATGACTTTACAAAATAAGTCAGTCAATACAAGATGGAGACCAAGAGTTAGGCTGAATTTCTTCTAGAGACTCAAATTTACCTCCCTCTCTTTCAGGGAATATAGTCTTTACCTAAATTTGAATTTGAATTTGATCACACGCTGCTGAACGACTTCATAAGATGGTAGTTAATGCTGTGAAAATGAGCACGTGAGCTTATACAATTAACAACAATGAGATTACATGAACAAATAAGATTTACCAGTAAGAGACTGACACCAAAAAATCTGCCAGAAATTAAGTGCTTTGAGTCAGAGAGAGACACTACTAAGGTACTGACCAAGCTGCTGTAAGCTTTTCCAAATACAATACAAGCTCATAGACACAAAAAAAGATAGAGTCAGTAATCCTGCAAACCTTGGACATAGCAGGTGGTACCTGGAATGCAAATGTCAGGCCACCCTGTTGTAAAGCAGGTGAATGACACTAGATGACATTAAGAGAAACTTGCCTCATGCAGCCACCCAGGTGTTTGGCTATAAAGCCTGCCTAGCAGTACTAATATCAAACAACAGGTCAAAAACCATTTTTCTTGAGACTTCTGAGATACTCTGAAGGAATCTCTCCATGCTGAAGCTTGTTTACTGATGGATACTTTAGTGTAAGTGTCACTGCAATTCCTAATTGACTTCAGACATAATGTTGTCTTCCAGGTTTGGATGTTTTGCTGATGCACCTAAAAATAAACGACCTTGGAGTTTTAAACTGATTAAAAATGAAAAGTAATTTATCAAAAATTGGCTCAGCTCTTGTCTACTCTCATTTAAAGAGTTTAGACACACTGCTTACAGAAGAAATGAATACATAAGAAGGAAATTACAAGTGAAGGACAGTTCTGTCGATAACATATTGGACAAGGACTGAGGGGACATAGGCTAACTTCCCAGCTCTCCAGTAAACCCTCTAAGTTCGGGTGAGGTGGTCAGGGAGCCTGCGAGGCTCTGCCTGCATTTCCTCATCACCAGAAGGGCAGCGGATATGCGAGAGACGTGGAGTGGCTGGAGGCAGGCCAGTGTCCAGAAGCAGGATAGCGGCATTCTTGTGGCGCTGCGCCAGAGGTAATAAACACTCAGCAGGGCTTCTTCCTTCAGCAGAGATCTGCAGACTGTGGCTGTAGTGCTTGGGAACCAAGCTGGTGAGCCTGCATTGGTCTGCACCATATGGACTTTCCAGCCCAGGTCTCCGGTAGCTTCAGGGACTCTGCTTTGTGCTCCACTGCACAAGGTAAACATGCCCTCAGATTTCCAACTGTTCAGTGGTAGCACTTCTGTATCACACTGGGATAATTTGATGACACATTTATTAATGTCCATAAGACTGGATGCACAGACGATGACTACCATATAAGCACAAAGGCAAAAGCCTAAAGGTTCAAAGCAAGTGAGTTTGACAGCTCCTGAATTCTGCCACTGCCCTACTGGGAAGAACGTAGTGACTGTCCTCAGACTGGTCAGCATAACAGGTGCCACCTTTGGGTTTCACACTTACATTTGTCTTATGTCTGGCCTGAGGTTAACCTCAAGCATAAAAGTCAGGGCCAGGTAAAGATGAGAGTTGTAACACTGGCGTATAAAGTGATGCCTGGTGGAATTTAATTTGGGTTTCAAATTAAAGCTCACTGGAGTGAAATGTCTGAGGAAGGCTCTCCGCAGGCAGGTTCATAAGCAGCATGTGTGCTACAGGCAGGAATCCTAATAGTAGACAACCTCCTGGAAATCTTTGTATATGGTGTAGAACGCTGCTGCTTTTTACATTTAAAATTACCGCAGGAGTTAACACATAGAAAAGGGAAAGGTGAAAGGAATAATGCCATCGTGAATGTTTAATTAATGACAATTGCCAGAAAAGCTCTTCTTTTGCCAATAACGAATGGATGTCTATGGCAGTTTTTTCTCATTTTAAATACCTAATCTGATATTATATTTCAGCTCAAAGAACTAAACGAGAAAAGATGCTGTAATCTAATCATACCACAATCCAGGTGACATCTGTACTAGGCAGAATACTGTTGTTATTCTGCTGTCTAGTTGCTGTTGCTGAGAAAGATGAAGTAGCGAAATTACATTTTCCCATTATTATTTCCAGACACTCTCTGGCAATGGTTTGTTGACTCTAATAAAGCTTCAGACAAAGCTGTCAGCAGAGGAAATGGCAGAAGGGGAGCAAGAAACAGCCTCCACAACAATACATGAATCTAAAGTCTCAGTGATAGGTTGTGCATTTTCTGATAAAATTTAATGTGTGTGTTTCAGAATCTATCATAAAGCTGCATCTGAATTCTAGAGGGATAAATGTATTCTATCAAGTCACAGTGCTTAAGACTTTGACAAACATAAACATATTATGAAGGATTAAAGAGTCAGAAACCTTACCTGCTATAGTGTTGAGGAACATCAAGTATTCAAAGTTAGATATCTCCCGTCTCTGCCAGCGCTGAGTCATGTTGGAGGATTTATAAAGCTGTCGGGGAGTGGCCAGAGAGATTCTCCTAGGAAATACATTTAAAGAATGATTTTTTTTTAAGACCCTCATTAAATGTTAAGATGTAGGGCAATGTTATTAGTGTGATTAATTTCAGATTCTCTCAGAGGCTTTTTTATTTAATGAAGTCAAGAAGACACTATTACGCTTATTTGAGAAATGACTAAAATTAAGATCTGTATTTTATTTTACCAGTACTACAGCACTGTAATAATTCAGAACAATATATTTTGTGTTTTATTTTATTCTGAATCTGGTTAAAAGATTGGAAGTAAAAGAAACTGCAGACCTCCTGGTGCCTGGCTTGTCCAGCAGGAATAAAAGGAATACCATTTCCCTGTTTCAAAAAGATACATTGAGATAAGTTCATTAAGGTGAGTGAGTGATAGATTAAAATGCCATATATTTCCAGGACATGGGTGGAAGATATTTATTCCACAATTTGTGCACCTCCTCCATGGTCAGCTACCCATGATCCCTTCCTATATCCCAGTAAGCTTTGAGATTTCTAGTTACAGCCTGGTTTCTGAAACAAGGTTTATTCAGTTATCTGCTCACGAGTCCATCTGCCTGTCTCTCCATAATAACTTCTGAACTGCATTTCATTCAAATTTGGAAGAAGAGTAGAAGCTTCTAAGATACTCATTTTCCACACATTTTCTAAAACTTACATGACTGGATAAGGGAGAAAGAACCAAACTACTGTGCCAAGGAATAGAAAAGCAGAAAACTTCAGCTCTTCTATATTCAATTTGACAATGTCACAATAACCAAATACCATGTACCAAGATCTAAATTGCCCATAGCATATACTAACCCTGGCTGGTAAAATATAGGGGACTAGGTTCAGTCTAGACTAGTGCATTAAAGGAAAAAATCCATAACAAGCAGAAATCGCCTCACTGCTCACAACTCATTTCTAGAGAAAATAGTCCTTGCTGAAAAAAAGACAAGAAAAATCTTTGGAAGGAGAAAAAAATCATCTCCTCAGATACATAAACTTTTTTTACAGAAACTTAAATCTTATAAATGGATCAAAATAGAGAAAATGTTTATACCTGTTAAAAAAAAAGAGGATCCCTAATGTGTAGCCCATTCATGAATTTAAAAAATATATCTAGTATTTATATAGCTTGTCAAGAGTAAATAGGGACACCCAATGCTTCAGCTTTCAGTTGCACACTGAACACACTAAGTGTACTATTTCTAGACTCTGAATGCTGAGTATTTTCTTAAAAAAGTCATATACAAGGTGTCAAATTGGGCAGCGATTACAAAAATGTGGACCATCTACTTCTAAAGATATATATGCATGTACTTCTACACATGCACTAATCCCTGTTTCCGGAGAAAGGATGAGTACTGGTATGTGATTGGAGTGTATGGTTATCACAATTATATGTCTAAATTGTCAATGTGTAGGTTGTCCACGTCTGCCATACTTAGGCTTACAAATTGGGCATACAAAAATGACCATGCAAGTATAGGAACACTTTCTTCTTTTTTTTTTTTTTAAACTCTGTATGTATCCAAAATAGCAGTACATAAAGTTTTGCCAGCTTGGCTAGCCTTCTTTTACAGTAAACTCTAGGATGCCAATGGTAGATACACTTTACTAGTACACAGGAGACACCACAAAAATTTTTAAAGTTGTTTCTATTACGCTTCTTCTGAACAATTTATCTAAAGAATTATCTGAATGTAATTATAATTTATATTGCATTTTATAGAATAACAATCACTTTTACAGTGGAACTCTCAAAGACATATTTTTCCCAGTAAACTATGACTAATGCTACACACACATTAATAAATATAGAAAATAAAAATACTAAAGAGATCATTAAATTTACAAAGCATTTCTGTCACACACTTTCTGTTCCTCCCATGACAAAACAACATTTATACATCAGTACAGCTTAGTAGCTGCTTTTAGACTTTACCCGCAATCTCCCAGGGAGCCTCAAAAATCTATAAACTGTCAAGTGCTGGACTTCACATTTGAATGTCTGATTTGAGCGAACTCTACAGAAAATCAAAATATACTAAAAAAGCTCCTTATTTACTCTATATCTAAGGTGTTTGAAAGATTCACAGTTATTTCAGCAGAGACTGGAAAAAATTATGCACAATAAATTGGTTCCACACCTGCTTCTTTCAGTTAACACAGGAAGACCCACTGTTTTGTGTTTTGCTAAATCCACCCAACTTTGATCAAGCCATTTCTCTCCTTCGATATGCCATCACCAATACGAAGATGCACAAATGAATGTGCTTCCCTTGCTTCTAGAGAATCGTGAAATACCTACTCAAAATGGAAACTGCAGAAGACCCTCTGATGTACAGGGGGATGATCCAATTTTTCAAGTTTTATATGCTTTAAATATGTTTAGAAAACACTTCATCACATTTTGTTGTGGGAAGGCATGTTATATATCCCTTACATGGAGCGTGACCCACCCCCTTTCACAGTCACTTTTAATTTAGTTAGCTACAATCCAATCTCATACAAAGAATCTTTAAGTATCTTGTCAAAAATGCAGCACCTGTGTGATGTTTTGTGTTGTGTTGCTCCTGTTCAGAAAAAAAAAAGGCTTGGGAAAGTCACTGGCTTCTGACAAGAGACTCTTCGGTATTCACTTTTAATCAAAGCTCTAAAAGGGGTTTTACGCTTTGATGACATCAAATCTTAGTTTTCCTATCCCTTTCCCTTCCCAAATCCAACCTCTGCAACCAGCTATACTGAGATCTGGAAATCCATCACCAAGCTACTGATGTGGAATAAGTGGCAGCACTGAGCTGACGTTGAATATAGTTACCGTACTGGCCAAAATACATGTTTTCTTTCAGCAAAACCTTCATCATTTGTACTTCTTAGCTTTAATAACTGGAGCCATTGTTTTATCTAATGCATTAATAGCCCACAGAATTTCAGTGGAAGGTGCTAGCACATGTTTAGTAGTGAAGTATGATACTGTATCTTTTACCAATTCTTTGATCTCTGTACACTTAAAAAACAATCAGGCAGCTCACAGTTGGTTTCGAAACTGTGATGTTACCTTCAATAAAAATGCATCGGCAAATTACACCTGAGGTGTTAGAAGCCTAAAAAGTGGTCTGCTAGTAGTGTTGTAAAAATGCGGATAATACTCTACCTATGTAGAATGATATGGAGCTGTAGAAATAAGTTAAATAAAAGGCACAGTACTGTCTGCCCAGTTGTATCATATGGCAAGGTCATAAGGAAACTACAATCAATGCAACATGTTTCAGGAACAGTGAAAATGCAGTTATCAAAGACAGATGAATTTGATTACCAAATCAGACTGAACTCCAACATGTGACTAATTTTAAGGACGTAATTACTTCTTTGTAACATTAAGCACTGGCTTGAACACTTTGTTGAATCAAAGCATTAGACAGACTGTTGGGAAAGGTAGCAAAGAGGCAAACTGGAGACGCTCAGAACAGCAGGTCTGTAATGGTCTTGGGAAGAGATACCAGTTCGCCTGCTTCTAATCCTTTCTGCCATTAGAAGATCATAAATATTGCTTTTTCCTTCTATTTCCTTCCATCTTTGTTAATTGCAGGATTTCTCCATGAAAACAGAAATGCACTTAAAGTCCATGTACTTCATTAAATGTTATTTACTCCTTCAGAATGTTTCTATCGTGAATTGCAATTCTTTGCGATAATGTAATTACCTTTAGATGAAATTTTTATCAGAGTAGTAACAGAGAAAAAATATTACTTACAAAACTAAAAGTAAAGAACTTAAGCAAAACAACCAGAAAGATCTGCTTTTGTTAAAAAATTTTAAACTACAGCTTAATCTGGAAAATTGGTCATAAAAAAGCATAACATTTTACTCAGCATAGCAGCTCCTTTTGGTGACTCAGCATAATTTCTCCTTATGTTAGTTATACAAATAAGCATAATTTTAAAAATTAGCATTCCAGAGCCAACTTATTCTTAGGAAGGGAAATTATATTCTAACATCAACAAAATATTAACTACAGAGCAGTTATAGAGCCAGATTTTTCCCTCAGTTACTCCACTGCAATGCTACTGAAGACAATAAGGGTATGTAGACAGAAAAAAAGGAAAAATCATGATTACAGGGTCTTTATTGTGCATAAATCATACCATGATTACGCAAAAACAAGAAAGAAAAACAACTTCACTACCATATGCCAGATTTATTCTGAAGGCTAACAAGCCCATTTTCGATTCAAATTGAACTTTAATCAAAAAGGTATGGAAATAACTGCATATAATATTGAAGCTGAAACTTTTCTAAATAATTATATATCAACAAACTTTTTCAGACAATTATTCACTGAATAATGCACAAAGGATATGAATTTCAAAAGTAAAAAATGTCACTGTAGATATGAAATTCTGATTGAGAAATTTGCATTTTGTTTGTTCTAGAACATGTGGCCATTTTTATTTGAGAAAAGAATATTATTACTTTCCATTTAGAGACAGCAGTTCCTTTAATTTGAGTATTTGGAAGAGCAATGCAAATATTAACAAGATGCACCTTCCAAAGAAATGCCCCAACTTCCCCTTGATCTCAGTGAAAACTTGAGAAATTTGGCAGTTTGCCTAAGAACTTCAGCACATTCAGGAGATCAAGCCTTAGGCATCATGAGACTCTTGAGCTCATGACAGGGAATGATGTTCAGCTGGGAACAAAATAGTTCTCCAATCCTACAAATACTTTGACACTTCAGAGTATTTCCACATTCTGCACTGGGATAAAATAAGGACAATAGGAAGTTTTAGTTTGTAGGAAATGACTTAAAGAAAGAGAAAGACACGTCCCAGACATTACACTGATGATTAAGCCATTGGCTTTTGGCCAAGTCAAGCCAAATGGAGATCTGAACTCAAAGCACTGTATTTTGTGAATTTCCTGCTGTTTCCACACTCCCTTGTATTTATTTATTCTTCTTTCATTTTGACCAGAAATTAATCCAGAACCTAAACATTTTTCACCAAACTTCTGCTGATACACTCTCAAAAACAATTTTAGGTCTGAACAGACATTTCTAAACAAGAAAAAAAAAATTGGAGGCAGGAAATTCCCCCCCCCCAACCGAGTGAAGTACACATGAAGATCATCTTACTCATCAGTGAAATATGAATACTTTTATAGTATAGGATCTGACAATTCCCAGCCTTATTTCTGACCATAGGCTGATTTGATATTGATGATGAGATAATAAAAACTGTACTTGTCCATAGTATGTGAAAATCTCTAAAACTGAACCTTAGTTGGTCTTTTCCAAAATATATATCCTCCTTTACTTCGGAAACAGAAGAAGAATAATGCATTACACTAATGAATGGAATAAATTTGGAAATTGCAAAATAGCCACTATACTGATGAGCCATGAAGTAAAACCCACACACATTCATATAAAAGGCAACTGAGAAGATATATATATAAAAAAATAATTTTTATTCAGCAAACGCAAAACCTAGTCAAGTTTAGCTCCATGTCCTGCATAACAATACCAGCAAGACTGAACGTTTGTCTATACATTTATAAAATCTGACTGAAAACCAGACTTTGAAGAGATAAGGTATAAGTTTTTTTCTGGTCCTTCACTGGAAGGTACTTATTTCCTGTAATGATTTTAAAAAAATCTAATTTGCAACACTTTTACTTCTATTCCATAATAACAGGACATATAGTAAGTAAAGGGTATTGATTCTCAAACTAACCTTAAGAAAGAGAAAATCTAGAGTTTCATGACAGGAATAATGTTTTAGTATTGACATGTTTAAAAATATAATTTGTATAATATAATAAACACAAAATACACAAACTATTTTAATTAAATTACCTGGCTTGTGGCAAACCATAGCTGGTTCCTACTCCAACACGTGGCAAGCTGTACACAACTTTTTTCACTGTTGCTTGGTCAGGAAAATTAAACATAACAGAAGCTAAATGAAGAAGAGAAAATATGGACTGGTAAACCACTTGCAGAAGTCTGTTTCTCCACCCACATATATTTTTTAAATGCCTTTTGGTTTTTATTTAGGAAGATAAGTCAGTTCCACTTTTACCCTCCTCTGGCTCCAAGTCAGACCAGAAACTCCTGGCATACTTCATACCTATGTAGCATTAGCTGGTTAACATTTTGGCACTAACTCTCCCATTTTGCAGAAGACCTGTGTGAGATATACTTCAGAGGAACCACAGCTTACCATTAACCCATATAACCCATATATCAGGCTGGGAAGCTGTTCAGTAGTTGGCAAGGCATTAGGTCTTCTAACTGGTGCATTAGAACACACAGGACCACAAATTGTTTAATTGCCTCTCCAGTTGAAATCAAACTTACATCAGAGCTCCTCAGGGGCAAAAGACTACTGACACACGTCACCAACCACTCAACTCTGATTCAGAGTAGCACATACAGAAAACCGAGTGGATCCATTTATTGATCTGGTCCTTTTTACTTTAACTCAGTTTATAATTAGAAAAGGAAATATCCTTTTAGATATTTCACTACAATATTTACAGAAAATGGAGGAAAGGGGTGAGATCATAGAAAAAGCATATTTCCTATCAAACATTTGAAGAATTTACCAATTGCAATGACCTGTTTTTATAAATAAATCTCACTGCTGCACAGAAAGCAGTGAGATTGATTTATGTGATTGATTTTAATATGAAATGCAATGAATACGTGCAAGAGTAAGCATTATTGAACACAGACATAAGCACTTAATCAAAAGAAGCACAAAGTTTAAATTCTAAAATTAATAAATAACACACAAAATAACTACTAGCACATTTTTATGCAACAAAATAAACAAAGACATACTTCTGTTTGCCATAAACACTTCCAAAGCTGTGTTCTGGAGAAGATAACGTCTTGAAAAAACAGCCCGAATCTCACTGAACATCCATTTTCCATGAAGGCCTTCTGTATAGGCGAGGACCTTTAAAGAAAGTCAAGGTGACAGTTATTAGCAGGAGTTTTTCATTAAAATATTGCCTAAGAACATTGTAAATTTTAACCATCAATGAAGTACATTTAAGTTAATCATATCTCTTTAACACTTAAAAACCGTGAGTTAAAATATGAACTTAAATGTTTTTAAAAAAAGCAATGAAGTATAGCTGTTAGAAGAATATCAGTAAGTACCAAAACCTGATGTTCCTAAGATCTATTTCTCATGAGTCACATCAACTTATGTTCCTCAAAAAAACCCAAACTCTGTAAGCAAGTTGCAATTATGCTTAGCTCTATTTTCTTCCAACAGTGTGCATGACACAGTTGTCAGTTATGTATCGGATAACAGATTTACTTCTGAGGTTATCTTGTGCAAAGTACAACCAAAATAATATAACTTGCTATTCACATCCACTTCAGGGTCATAAATTAGAACTTCCTCTATTCCATTAATAAATACAGAAATTAGCTAGAACAGTATGTCAACACAATAATTTTTCTAAAGTTAAGTACATTTAATATTCCAAGCCATGAAAAAAATTTAACAATTTGTATTTTTGCATTTTAAAATTAATGTGAAGATATTTTAAAATACAATAGCTAAAAATTAGCATTCCTTTTTCAATTTGTCAGTTTCTCAATTACAGGTATTGGTCTAAGACTAGATATGGATACCTAAATAATCCTTTTCACTCCTCCTTCACTGTTCCAGATGTACAGGAAAACAGACAAAAAAGACACAATTTAATTAGGTATCAGCTTTATTAACTTCTCTCATCTGTGAATCATCATTCCAGTACTATCATGTGGTGTAGAACAACCCTTTGCCAATCCTTTTCATTAGCTGAAAGGCTGCCTTCAGCCCTCCATCTCTGCACAGCTGGGCTCTGCCCATAGCTGAGACCCTGACACTTCACCCTACGAGGAGTCAGTTGGTTGGGATGGGGACCATTCCTTCACTACACCCAACTGCATTTCCCAGGCTCTGTAGACTGTGCCTTCCCCTAGGCTGCAGTTACTAAGAGAGTTGCAGCCTCAGTGAAACAAAGAAATGCAATGAACACCTTCACTAAAGGAAAATGCAAAAAGAAGGCTTCAGACTTGGAGAGACTGAATTTCTCTGTTCTCCATTAGGTACATAGAAACTGTTGGTATGCCAGCTTGCAGTACTTTACTCACTCAGTCGAGGTCTTTGCTTTCTGAAATCATGACCTCCCCCAACTTCTGAATAGGGAAATGTTAGGGAGACCATATGTTGCTGCTGTCAACGATCCTTCATGCTTGAGGTAATGGAAATTGGATTCCTTCAGTTTTTTCACTGATGTAGCTTCAAGTTAGTAACATGTCTTCATATATGAAAAAGCTAATTTAAGTTTGTACACTTGGTGTTAAAAGAGCTCCATGGATTTTTGTTAATTTGTTCTCCATAACTTTTTTCTGATAACCTTGATGAGTCTGTTTCAGAGATGATGGTAAGAACAGCAACAATACAAATGTGCTTCTGCACACTGAAGAGCGTTCAAATGTTAGTTCTGTCCTTGATGGAAACTGGACAGAGGAACACACTGAGCCCAGTGTACTGTCTACATGAGAAGAAGTTACAGCAAACTTAGAGCAACACTGTGGCTGATGGCACTGTTTCATTCACCTCAGCTCTCCACACTAACTAAACACAGCCTTGAAGAAGGGAAGAGGCTTTGGAGGATTTATTGCCTAGAACAAATTTCTTTGGAGGTCCTGCAGACACACGCAAGAGACTATATGCTCCCTCCATTCAGTCACAGGCCAGCTGTGGAATTACTATCTTATATGCTAAATTCTTGCAATGGTTAAAAATCTGCACCTTAATTTTACTTTGAACTCTGTTGACTTCAGCTTCTAGCCACTAGATCTCGTGACACCTTTGTCTGTGAGATTAGTCTTCTAGTATCAGATAACTTTTCCTTGTGTCAGTAATTACAGACTGTGATCCAGTTACTGCTTAGCTTTCTCTTTGATAAGCTAAATAAACCAAATTTTCCTTCAGTCTTTCATTGAGATCAGATGCTAGGATACAGCTGGTATTGTGTCTGTGAAATTCAGATGGTTAAGAACAATGACTGTGAAGATTTCAGCACCCTCCTTCTTTGAATGTATTCTGCTGCTATCTGATACATATTTTTTGTAAATACACAGGTTCTTAAGATACAGAGAGAAAATAGGGAGGAAAACACTCAGGTTTAAAAAGCTAAAAGATGAGAACAGTCCCACAGAGAGAGGAGTTTGAAATGTGTATAGCTGTAACCAGATCTACAGCAGCCAGCAGATTTGCCAAAGAATTAGTTCCCTGACAAAACATCATGCTTCAGGAATTCACTTTTTGTTTCAAAAATGTTTCTAGTTGTCCTATTTTTTTCTAAAGAAAAATATTTAACACTGAGTATATCCTATGTATTAACACTTTAGATTATTCACAGTAATACATTTACAATGTCTTGATGTATACCACAGTTTAGTTATTATAGATCAACACTAAAAGCACATTGTATACCGACCATACACTGGTTGCCTTTTTCTTCCTCCTGTTCTTACTCAAGTATAAAGCAATTGTAACTTCATAGAGGTACATTCACCCCACTATGAAATGAATGACTTAAGATAGCACTCCAGTAAAGCAGTAGAAAGGATAGGAAATCAGAGGAAAGGAAGGAACCTATAATTCAATTACTGTCCTCAGTTACACTCTTCTTAACTGTCTATTAGTCCTACAAATATCAGATTATCATGTCGATATCAAATCACCTCAATTATTTCAGTATTTCTGTTGTATTGTTTTCCTGTCCAAGATATACTACCCATTTTTGTCATCCTCCGTAACATTCATCTAACACTATTTTCAAGTGATGCATTAAACCTTCCGTTATTAGGTATCTACAGTTTACAGCAGAAATTACTGGCATTATTGCAAGATTCTTTCTTGTTGTTGTTATAAGAGCCAAAACAAAGTAATTTCATTTTTCTGAATTTGAATTCTTTAAAAGGTTTATAATTTTTTTTTCTTCCAGGATGATTTTTAGCGTTTCACTTTCTCATATCACATGAATGAAGGCCTGGCTATTTTACATTTTTTACAAACTGCATGTATTGTATATGTCATTATTCATAAAAACATGGAAATAACCACTTCATTCACCAAAAGACGCTGAAAATATGGTACCTAGTTATCTGAAGCCAAAATTACCATGTGCTCTATCCAATATTTCGTTGTTGTTTATATTTAAAGTCAGTGCTCAATATTTTGATAGCTTTATGAGTTCTTCTCCTAAAAACAGTCGTGAAGACTTTTTGTTCTAGGCATGTCTTAATTGTTGAAACTTCATGGCTAAGCACAGAACTCTAGATATGTCTCAAATAACCTGGTTTTAATAAAATAAAAACCAACCAGCCAATCAACATTGTCTACATTTGAACTGAGCACACTTTTCATTTTTAATATCAGCTGCAATTGTTTGGTTTAAAGCTCATTTCTCATTGTAAAACCCTTTCACTTACTCAGAAATATGGGTATGTTTTAAAGATAGTAATGGGTCCGCTGGCCAGACGATAGACCGAGAACAAAAATTTGCTAGGATGCATTGCAGTAAGATGAAGCTGTCACCCTAACAGGGGAATGAGAAGACTCTAAATCTCAGGGTTCTGTCATATGGAAAAACATCTATTGGTGACACTTAGATTAGATTAGTAAAGCAGCTTGGGTTGTTCAGATGGAAAGCTCTACAGAAGAGAAGCAGAACCATTACTGAAGTGTTTTCTTACTTGGCTCAAATATGAAGGCTCCATTATTTTGATTTTATTTCTGATGTAATCAAGACCTCTCCTTTTTTTTCTATTGACAGTCAAGACATTTTTAATCATAAACCTACTTGACTAATTATTCAATTATTGATAATGAATTAATTGTTAATTAACAGCCAGAATTTTGAAGTATTGCATTAACCAGGAGACCAGAAAGACTAGTTTCCATTCTGCTAGAATCCCTGATAGATTATCTCCGCAGGAGAAATACTTTAAGATTGAGGCTTATTTTTTCTGCTTTGTCCCATTTTTTGGTGTCTCATCACACCAGACACAGCACGCAAAAGGATATTCTGCCCTTTTCTTTTGGTTATTGTTTCTGGAATTGACATAATCACAAAATCAGGTGCTCTAAAGAAATCAAGGAAAGCAGCCTTTACAAGTCCTATCTATTCTCAGTTGCTAACTTTATGGTAAGAATGGTCACTTCTCCAGCCTGTTGCAAAGAATTGTTGCTTATTGCTCAATATTTCTTTTTTTTTAAATAGCCCTTTGGGGTGATTCATTAATGCCTATGTATGTGAATTTAATCTACTGTTTTCCATAGGAATTCATAATTTGTCTTTTGGAAACAGATTTCTGGTTCAGGGTATTTTAATTCTAACCTGATTCCTCAATGAAAGTATCAATTGATACTTGTAACATTTGTCAAGCTTTGTTTATATCTGGTGCAAAATGCATATATACATTAACATGTAATATAACTTTGTTGTTGGGTTTTGTGGATTTTTTTATATTTTCAAAGCACTTATTCCCTGATTTCGTTCATTATTCTTTACCTTTTGTACTAATAATGTCAAACAACAAGAGCAGTAAGGGACATGGTTGCCTTGTACTTACTTATAGAAGAACTGGTTAATTTTTTGCTGCATTTCCACAGATAGGTTCCAGAGTTCTTAGAGATTTTTTTTTTCAAAGTCTGAAAATGATGCTCAGAGTCATGCTTTCTGAATAAAATGGCCATTTCCTAAAATTAAATGCATTTTTTTTCCTTTATCAATGACCAGAAGGGCTTCCAAGAATACTGTAATTTTGGTACTGAAGATACTTTTTCATTTTATAAAGACAGTTTTATCCAGTGCTTAAGTGTAGCTATTACTATCTTTAACCCGGACACCGCCATTTTAGTTAGAACATTAAAGAAAAGAGCTCTGGCGTGTCCTTAGTTTGGACAGCAAAATCCCATCTATGTTAGATGGCTCCGTTACCCACTGACATGGGCTATTGTCTTTGCCATGTGGTACTTATTTCATTTGCTTTTTCCACTAGAGATGCAAGAAACTTCTATGCATTTATCCTTTTTCTTCCTTCTAAGTTTACCTCTCCTACTTCTTCAACTTCAATCTTTTACATTTCAAAAAGTATTCGCTCTGCATTTGAACAGATTTGTCTAGACTGAATACGGTCTAGTGGGATGCTGTTGCATCCTGGTAGCCAAACCCAAAGCAACCCTTCATCTTTTTGTTTGATTCAAAGGTTTGGAGATACATGTTTAAAAGCACTGTATGTATATTCAGAATCTGCCCCTCCATCAGTCCAATAACCCTAATAATTTTTTCAGGTCTCTCTATTTTCCAGTGTTTTAAGTGTTCTGAATTATGTGTCCAGTGCTGCAATTTTCACCAAACTCAGCGTGTCTTCCTCAACACTTGCAATTATAGCTACAACTATTTTATTTATGCATTAACTATATACTGTACCTTTTTTGTCTTTTCTTTAACTAAGCTTGCAAAGTTGTGTTTCTTCCGATACAAAATAAGCCCTTGTCATCCCCATATACAGTGGTCCTTTAGTTTGAAAAGGGTTTTTGTTTGCATTTCATTCTTTATTCACCAACAACAACTTTTGGAAGACAGATTACCTGCAAAAGCCAACTATGAGTCTATCTCATGTGTCCCAACCTTGAACAAAAGCCAGGAAGAAGAAATCTTGGTTCACTTCAGTTACACTGCAGTCCCTACACCTATGTTATCAAAATGAACAAAAGTAAAATAGCTTTGGTGTTCCAGGTTTCCAGGTCAGGAGCTTGCATATATTTTCTCGTGACAGACTTTTCTGTGAATGCAGTTGCCAAGAAAAGAGAAACTCTCTGAAGCTCCCTCATCCATCCTTGTCAAATGAATATTTAATATTCCCTAAGGTTGAGAAAGTGGTTTTTACAATGAAATGTTGTTGTAAACTTAAAAAAATATATATATATTTTGGTTAGTCTGGCACTACCCTCCTGAAAAATAACAAAACACCGTTGTGATGGGCATGAACTAACCAAAAGGTTCTGCTTGGGTCTTTTGCCTCCCTATTGTCTGGTGGAAACTGTATCTCCTTGCTTTCTGTATAAAGTGAGCTAAGAGGTCCATAATGAAAAAGCAAAAATCTAAATTTGTGGTCACCTCATCTTTTTTGTATATGAATAGGCAGGAAAGAAAAAAAGATGCAAAGGAAGGGAAGAAAAAAGAAATTATCATTGTGGCAAAAGCTACTACCCTTTATAGTTATATTTGAAATAGCAAGCAATAGTATGCCTCAGTCACAAAGCAGCAGTTGATTTCATATTAAACATTTCATAACAGCCTGGTAACCATAAAATTCATGGAACTTATCTGGTACATTTCCTACATCAGTGTCTTACGCAATGCTTCCAAAATTTGCAGCCTCACCACTTAAAAGAAGATGCCTGCCAATAAAACATGGAGTACTTCACAAAAACAAATCACAGTGAATAGATATTTCATCGGAGAGCTGTCTAGAGCCAGCTACGAAAGCGTGCTTATGCACCTGGCCCAGGTACACAACAGGTATTCATAAAATAGTTTAGCATCATTGTACGCTTTTAGATGTTAGAAACATATGAAAAAGATTAATGAAAATCATTCTCTCCTGTCAGGGACTTGGATTTCCCTTTTTCAAGTGTTTGCTAGCGTCACCATTTGCTTCAAGAAAAATGTGAAATTCTGAATGCAGATCTTCATAGGTTAAAAAAAAAATTGCTCCCATGCACATACAGCAAACTTTCTTCTCCAGAACCATCTAACAACATGGAGCCTGCTACAAGTATGTGGCAGACTGCATGATTGCTTCATGTATTCTAAATACAGATTGAAATGACAGACATTAATGGTGTGGAACCAGACTCTTAGAGTTTATGAAATACCATATTGAGTAAGCATTATATAACTTCAAAATGTTTGATGAAGTACTGAATATGATCAACTTTCAGATTTAGCAGGAAAAATATGCATACACTGTAACAAGGGATATATAATGTCAAGATATGTAAATGTATAAAGAAAACATTTATTAAGAAATTTCAAAATCAGGTAAGTTCAAATAATGAAACACCTTGTATTTTGCTTTTCTGAAACGGGAAACTGAGAATGTAAATAGACAGGAAGGACAATTCAAATTAATTTAATATCCTAGTGTTTCATCAATTTCTTACTGTTTTCTTTTTTGTATACATTTAAGCCACTTTAAGAACATCCTCTCTGCCTCAATTCCCGTAGTCACATAAGAGTAAACACTTCTAAAATCTCACCAAAATACCATGTTATCATTTTTTCTTTGCACACAGTGGTCTAGTAAAATGTTCTCAATTTCTCTTTACATTAAGGTCTCCTTTCCCTTTCCTTATAACATGCTTCTGTGTAAAATGTTTCTTTATGTGTAAGCCTTAAAAGCTTTCCACCAAGTAGCTCTTGTGATACTACGCTCTGCAGGATGAGCTGAGTATTATGTGCCATAATAATTTCTCCATTCACATCAGTTTTAAAAATCTTTTTTAGAACTTTTTTTTTTTAAACAAATATTGGCACTCCTGCTTCATTTTTCTCCTCCTCTTCAGGGATCTCAAAAATGCAGATATTATTTTTGTGGTTTAGGGCTTTACTTCCTTGCCAAATTTTCTCAGCTTATACTTCTACTTCCAGTGTTTTTTTAAGCTTTCAAGAGGCCCCTTTTCTTGAAACATGAGGTTCTGTCACCCCAACCTTTTCTAAATTTGGTTTCTCTGGTCAGCATACCGCTTCAGTATCCATTAAAACAATGCTCACTCAGCTGACAGAAACTGACACTCTTATTCCCACATTCATTTTCAGTCATCTGAAAAATTATTTGAAGTTGGCCCATTTTCAGGCCATTTTCCTCTTTTCATTGGTAAAATGCTTTTGCATGTTATGATTTTGTGTTTGAGGAAAGCAATGGAAAGGATATGGGGATTTCTTGAGAAGCAGCCGCAGTAAGGTTATTAGAGTGAAAAAAAAACCCTGCTCCTAGATATGGAAACACTGTTGCTAAATGTTAACATCCGGATCAAAATAGTTCAAAGAGAATATCTTACATATTCTAAATGCATTATTTCTAAGTCTGCTTTTGTGAAACACCAATGCATAGTTTTAAATACAGGGATAAGTGCTACTGACATGGGAAAATATTACCTTTGGGAAAACAGAATTCTGAATAATAATTACTTTTATCATTCATTTTATGGGCGTTACACATCTGTGTGCCTTTGCATGGTTTCCTTTCTATGCAACGTGCAAACAGATTGTCAATTCAGGCAACTCCTGAAACACCAGCAATGGACTGAAATTCTTGGGAAGAATAGCATCAGGAAGAGGTAGCAGATTTAGACATTACCACCTTAGAAAAGATAGGCAGAGGCCTTTTTTAGGCTCTACTACCAAACTAAATCCCAACAATTACTGTTTTAACCAGAAGTTTCAGCTGATTTAACGATTCTAAAAGCAGGATTAAAGCTGATGGTGCCAGCTGGGGCAACAGCATGTGTGGAGAAGCAGAAGACAAATATATTCTAGTGCCATAGAAAGCCATATTAGACCACAGCCCAAATCAAAACACAGAGTTTGAGGGAAGAAATATTGGGACAAAATCCAAAGTAGAGAAGCTCAATTAGTTCTAGTTAGCAACAGGACTGAAGCAGATTGTGCCTGTTACCTCACAAGGTTTAAGATGATTTTGTGTTGACTTTGGCAACAAGGGAATGTCAGATTCAAATCTAGTGAGAAATCGTAACAGAACCACTGTTTTTGTTCTCACTCTACATCTCATGCTTAGAGATTAATCCAAACAGGTGCATGGTGATCTCAGTACTTACACTCAAACTGCTCTGAGCAATTCTGCCCCAGCACCACATTCAGTGAAACACAAGCAATTTCTTTTTCAATTAGAACTGCACGAATTACATTTTCAGTTGAGTGGACAAGCCCAAAAAGACATAAAATTTATATGATCTGAGCAAAAACAGAACTTTTTTTCAGGATTAAAAATAGAGACCTTGTTTTTCTGTTAACTGGTTCATTCTGGACCTCCTTAGCAAAAGTAAAGCAATGGAAAGAAAGGACTTGTAATATTCACAAATCCAGGGAGAAGACAGTGTTGATAAATGCTTGTAACTTGAAACCAAAGCTGGACATTTATTCATTAAATAGTTACTTGACAGAAAAATGCAGTTTTATTAAGCTTGAAATATTGGTGGATTTGACAGAATTTGTGAGAGTTTTAGCTGAGAAAAGCTGCGGGACTAGATTCAAACACCAGCATGAAAACAAACGAGTTCTCTGTTGCCTAAAGCGAGAAGTTGGGATAGGCACTCAGATTCAGTTCCCGTCTGTCTCGAAGATATGTGAAGCCAAATGACACTCTTCCCCACCAGTGTTGTCTGCTCCACCTCACCGCTGTGCTCTCAAGGAGCGGCTCACAGCTGGATGAGCGCTGCTCCCCGGTCCAGGATGGGCATTGCCTGAGTGAGCTGCCTCAGCTGTGTGCTGCCCCAAGGAAAGGCAGCGGCAAGCAGCTCCTGGCAAGCTCCTACACACGTATGACTGATTAAGCAACAGAAAGAGAAGCTCCCTGACTCCTGCCATGTTTCTGCAGGGATTGCAAAGCAAGCATTGCTCACTGGTCATAATTTGCCAACATACAAGGCAACCTGCTCCCTTCAAACATAGGAAAGAAGTGAAACAAGACTCCCTGGTTTCTGGGTGACTGTGCTGACCATCCAGTAATCGGCAAGGACTAGAAGAAACTCATGTTCTTCTACATTCTAAAATTGTGTCTTCAGGTGCTTACTTCATCCTCATATATTAGTTTTTCCCTTGCACTAAGGATAAGTGACTCAATCAAGTTTTAGGGCTCAGCAAAAGCAAAAAACGTAGCAATAGTTTAAAAAATAAAGAACGTATGGTATCCCCAAGTATGTGATGTGTTCTTTCCCGAGAATAAAGCCATCATAAAATCCTCAGGGTCTTTTTTTTTTCAGAACTTGCATACTGATATATTTATTCAAAAGTGCAATGCAATAAAAAATGTCTAAAGACTCAACTGTACCATGATGCAAATCCTTAACATTGTAATAACTAAAGGCACTATAATTGGTCTTAGGAAAAGTGTAAATATTGAGTTTTGTTAAACATTACCCATTTCCTACCAAATGACAGGTAGAAAGATAGGTTTATGTCCCTCTTTTTATAGATGTGAACTCAATGTCATACAGAAGATATGTGCAAGCGTCTTGGATTTTAACAGTTTCACATTTGATTTATTCAGTGCAGAACACATATGATCGAAGACCTATAAAAGTAATTAGAAGACATTTTTTCTACTATGGAGCTTAATTTTTTTAATTTTCTGTTCCTAATATCTCTTCCTATATAAGATTGTTCATAAACCAGTAATACTTTGTTGTTAACTTCATATACAAAAGCTGTTTCATTAATCCTAACACTTGGGAATATAACTGGAGTAATTTCTACTGCTGAAATTTTAGCAATAAATTTAAAATTTATTTTTATAAGCAAAAAGAAATATATGGATTTATAAAGTGATAGATATTATACATCTACAACATCCTCACCATCCCCAAACTTTCTGTATTACAGTTTGTAACAGACAAGCATAATCCTCAAGAAATTAAAAATTCTACAGCTGCCACATGCTCAGCTGTGCCTTGAAGTGTTGGGTCTGGAGCACTAGTGACTCCTGGAAGTCAGTTTGCTTGGTGTTGGAATTTAGAGCAGATTCAGGGCTACTCGACATTATGTCAACTTCTAACGTCTCTAAAGAACAATTACGCTGCCTGTGAACTATGGCGAACATACATCAAAATATCTACATCTTCCTAATACATTGCCATACCAACTGATTCTTTATTAACCCACTTAAGATGAGCTTAAGATGAGTTTCTTTTGCACTGCTGGAGAAGAAAAGGAATTATAGCACTGGGAAAAACCTAATCCACAGCTCCAATAGCAACCAAAATTCTACTATACTTTTTATTATTATATATGGAACATTATCTCATATTACTAAGTCTGTGCAAGGAAAGAATAGCAATGTTTCTTCCGAAAATTTTAACTTGGAGTTCTTGCAAACTGCCTGCTGCAACTAAATAATCATTTAATTAGTTTGCATTTCATTACACTTATTTTGCTTTAATATTACAGAAAAAGTACCTATGCATTCTATACGTGCTTTAAGGAGCTTTTTTTTATCAGATACAGCAATTAAGCACTGAAAAATAAATCTGCACAAAATATAAAAGCTGCAGAAATTAACATGTATCAAATGTAAACTGCATATAGAAACTCCATAAATTATTTTTATATTTATTTCAATAACTGGAGCCACATTTACACAATATTTTTAGTATGTGCATTCTGTATATTCTATGTGTGCTTTCACATAGTTAACTATCAGCTTGTTTAATTTGAACAATGTAAAGGTCAAATCTTTTTGATAGGTAAGTACAACTTTTTTGGGGGTCTAATCCTGTACAACAAATTCTCATGAAAACTAGGAGGAATATTAAGAGTCTACTCAGCTGGCTACCAAAAATGGATTCTGGGGCACACATATAGTCTTCTGATGTCTGAAATAGCTAGGGGAAGAGGTACTATAGCAGATTTAATACACAGTTACCTCCTCTTTGGATTTCTAGCCAACTGTAATGCAAACCTGCATGTCATAAATTTGAGCATACTCACAGGCTTTCCTGTGGTGAACTCTAGGTTCCCAGTATGAAATTACTGCAACACCTGTCAGCATGTAGAGGTACTTTGTGTGAACGTGCCTCTGTTTTTATCCACTACAAGCTGCTCCACCACAGAAGGTATTTAGATTTTATGGACTTCTGGGTACTATGCAACCATGAAAAAGTGCGCCAATCCCAGTCAAAGAGGGTTCCCTCATATAGCCTCAATTAATTTATTCTTAACATTTGTTTAATTAAGAAAATTATTAATAAAATTGAATTTACCTCAAGCTTTACAAAGAGATTTGGTATTTCCACTTTTTTTTAATAGATTACAACAGCCAACTATTCAAAACCTCCTACTAATCTAGATTCTTACCTTTCTTTTATGTGGGTAACAGGCTAATTGCTTTAGTAGACAATAAACCCTATTAACTTGTATAGACAAATTACTGCCTGTACTGTGATTGGTTCCATTTCTACTGCCATTAAGTCTGGATTTGATGCATATCACATTCCTTCTAAAGAATACAAGCATCCTATGTAATAGGCTATCTCTGATAGACTCAATTTTGCAAGATGCATCTTTTCTTTGCAGCTGAGTATCCCAGCTCCTACTGTTTGGAGTGGAAGCTGAGAGTACTGAGCATCCAGAAAGAGAGCTAAGCATCTTCCAAATTTGCTTTTCTTTCATTGAAAGCCAAGAAAGTCAGATATAAAGTGGAAAAAAAAAAAAAAAAGAAAAAAAAGAGGAAAATTAAAAGCTAGGAAAATGAATTATGTTAAAATGTGTCTTAGCTCTCTAACATGCAATGCTGTCCAATGTATATTGAAATATTGGACAATATACAGTGATCCTCAGTTTTGCTTTATTATTACGAAGTTCTTTCATTTTAGAAGTTTTTTGTACGTATATACATTTGTGAGCGAAAAAGAAAATGGTACAAAAGGATCATATAGTTCAATTAAATGAAGCAATCACAAGAGATTTTAATTCAACAGTTCAAAAGTTTACAGCCACCTTCTAATCTCCTCACTGTGTGAAAACAGAGATAAGACTGCTAATTGTTATTATAATTGTTATATGACTATTTTTGGCTATTATGCACAAAACAAAACAAAAAACAGCCAGTGGACACATAGCTATAGAAGGAACCTAGTTTTGTTAGTAAGAGAGTCTACAATGAAATATTTGCTCTTCTTCATTTACATTAAAGGGAATTAATGATGAAACCAAGCTAAAGTAAGTCCCCACTCAACTTTCAGCACAAGGACGGGTTACTTTTAGAGCAGTCTTAGAGAGAAAATCCAACACATGCCATTTGACTGTTGCAAACTAATCCTCACTCTGCTTCTATTTCTTTCTATGAACTGCAGTGAAAGGTCCAATAGACAGCCTCAGATACGTTTCAGGTCCAGTACATGCTTTTCAAACTTAATCAAGGGAATATAGAAATGTATATAAAAAGATGAAAGTGTCTTTGCCTTTATACGTATTGCAAAAAAAAAAAAAAGCAAAAAGCTGGGGGAAAAAAAAAGTGAGATGTTTCATAGGGGAAGGTTAAGTCTGATGCTAATGCTTATTTAAAATGGTGACAGTCTGGAGTAGTGAAGCCTTGCTGGGCTGCTTTAATTTCTCCCTGGAATAGCTCTCTCCCAACCTTCGGCAGCACATCAAAGTCTCTGGAGCTCAATTAAAATTGGATTATATTGAAATGCTCTATCTATGGAACTGTGTGCTCACTAACACTTTTCTTTCAGTAATACTCCAGATGACAGTTGCCCATCCCAATTTAAACAGTTGTCATAGAGACCATGAACTAAAGCAGCAGTAACTAACAATACAAAGGAAAGGTAAGTGGTAGGATTTCTGTGAATGAAGGGCTTGGTTTCCAGCCGCAGTGCTCACACTGCAAGCAGCTAAATGCAGAAAACATAAAAGGCTGTAATGCTCTGCACACTCCTAAGCAGAAGGGCAAAGTAAGCGAAATAGTAAACATTTTCCTTCTTTTCCCAGTAGCTAGAGCAGTGTTTTACGCACCAGCATGTGGTAGCTCCCTAAAATGTCTGGAATCAAGCGACACTCCCTAGGAAAAACAGCAGGTAACCCTGGAGTCAAACTACAGTCACCAGTCTGTAAATTAAAGGAGTCAATAGGTACTTCATAATTGCAATAGAAAAAAATAAGGTATTAAGTGTTTTTTTCTTTTCAAAGATATTTTATAGGAGGTTCTTTAATTATAGACGATGTACAAATCCTTTGTCTTTATGATAAAAATCTAAAGTGAAGGTCTGATACGAATCTGTAAGAAACTCAGGGTATGAACACATTTAGTTAACATTGTGACATTCAACGTGCCTAATGCTTTCAAATAATTTTATTACTGGTTTTAACTGTTTTATAATCTAAAACTATGTAGACTTTTGATGTACTGCACCGAAGCCTGACAATGCCACTGGAAAACTCTGGCAGCTTCCAAAAAACCCAAAATAACATAAACAGCTTACGTTTCTGGCAGCACCAGAGCGCCATGTATTTAACGGTGTAGATTGCTAGTAATGATACTATTTTCTCATGTAGATGGCATGTTTCTGGCACTATAAAACTCTTAACCTTTCTTGTAATTGGCTTATTGAGAGTCCCAAGGTTGTTTTTTGTGCCATTGGGCTGATCACCATGGAAATGAACACTTATTGCTGCTTCACTGTAGTGCTCTATTTTTCTGCCAAGCCCTCCGCAAGCATCCTCCCCGCTCTCCTGGGAAGGCGGTGTTAGGATTTTGAAGCAGCAACAAGGCAGAGTGCAAAGAGCGCAGGCCAAAGGGGAAGAAAACAAAAACGTGTCAGAAAATCTAAAAACCGCACAGATCAGAATTTGTCAAAACAAGGCCTTGGTTTAAACCAACAAGAAGGGCCCCTACAGCTTGGGCCTTGACAAAGCATGGCCTATTTTTTTTTTTTACTTTATTATTATTTTTTTTTTATTTTTAGCCCAGCTGTAGAAAACACCATCTAATGAACCTGTCTGGGGCTGCTGTCCCCATCCTGTCAGGCATGTCAGGAGATGACAAGCACTGGGGACAGGCCGCCGCCAGTCACAGACAGGCCTGCCAGCTGGAGAGTTCAGCCCCAATCTAATCACACCACCAGAAAATAACTTTCACGCTTGCAGCCTGACAGGATGGGCTCAAGGAAAAGAAAAAGAAAAAAATTTAAAAAAAAAAAAAAATTGGGATCGAAACAATGCTTTTTGTTTCAATTGGGATCGAAACAATGCTTTTTGTTTCAACTACATACCTTTTGGGGGGGGGCAGGGAGGAAAAATATTTTTAAAAGCTACTAGCACTTCATGCTGGTTTCCATTAGTGGAACTGTTTCTGTCTTTCCTTTAACAAAAAGAAGACCAATAAAAACATTAATGCCAGCAGTTACAGAAGAAGTAAATGAAATGGGTAAATGAAATTATTAAATGAAATGAGAAAAGAAAATGAGACAGTATTTGTGGTACCTGGATGTGCTTTTGCTGCATTTATTGCTATGTATACACACTCTTTTCCAGCATATATATAGATATAAAAATATCTGCAGCCATTGGTGGAGCTACACTTACAAAAATGTATGACTAATGTCATACACATGTATGACTAGTGTCAAACACATACGTATGTGTTTTTATTATTTCAAAGAAGCTGGGTTCATTAAATATTATATCTCTTCAGAGCCATCACTCTAGGGTTTGTATCATCATTTGAGCAAAAACTGCCAAAGTACTAATGGGGGGGCTGTTTGTGCTCCTGAAATGGAAATGAATATTCATACCTAAGAATAACAATTAAAAAAAAAGTATTAGAGCCCATGGCCTCAACATAGGTGATTCTTTCCTGTTTACACACAGACTATGAATAAACAAACAGGAAAATCTTGAACATGTATCTTCAAAGGGGCTATACTGAAAAGGCAGTAGTATACTGGTACTCATCCTGTCTTTCTCATTCAAAAATTGCCAACACAGATCTCCGCTCCAGAAATTTAATAATCAAAAATTGCTAATGTAGATCTCTGCTCCAGAAATCTAATAATCAGTGAATCCACAGAAAGAGAGGCTGAAAATTATTATTTAAAAAAACAAGAGAGTAGTTCCCCCAACAAGCATTAAAACAAATTATTAGGTCTAGACACAAACAAAATTACTTAAAAATACACATTCAGCTAAAATGAAAGTGCAAAGTATTAACTAAGTGTATCCTATCTACTCCTAAATGTAAATCAAAGTATATTTCTGTTCTAGTGTATGTATCTTAATATGTACATCTTAGTAAACAATTTGCATTATTTGGAAGGTAACTGGAATGGAAAATGACTGGTTCATGTAGTACTTAGTAATTATTTTAGGAAGAAATTATGAATGAGTGTAGGTCCATCTAATCCCTATAAAATAATAAAAAATGAAGATTTGTTATTGCATCCTGCCATTCATTCACTCTCTGCTGACATTATAGATGTCAGAAAGTCTGTTTAAAAGCTTGCTATCTCTATTCATCTTTGTTTCTGGCATGAAATACAGACTGTAATAATCTTGTCAAGCCCACATTTAGACACTAATTCATGACCCTCTGCTATAATTTAGAGAAAATTCATACATAACTCTTTTAAAACAAACTATGACCCCAGACAGAGGGTAATATCTAGATTCAGCTGCCAAATATACGCTGACTAAAGCCACAGCCACCCTGATGTTTCTGTATGGATGAGATGGTCCAAACCAGTAAGATGTATTCTTTTTTTTTTTTAACCTGAATCAGATTTTTTTTCCATTTTGAGATACTAGGTATTCAATTAAGTATCATCTTCCTTTCCTGGGAAGAGAGAAGGAATCATCTCTTTCACAATTTAAAGACTACAGCTAGAGCTGTGAAAAGAAAAAAGAAGTTGAGACTGGATGCAGCCCTCACTGCCAATGCCAGGGAGAAGTGGTGGCCCTCGACCTTCCAGCAAAGCCTAAAACTCCCCATCAGGGACCCAGCCTGCAAAACTCATGCAGGAGGATACATAGCAGAGCTGACCATTACTCAAAACCTATCTGTAGACTTGAGAGGACAAACTCGAACAGAAGTGGGTTACTGCATACGTACAAATGGAAACTTCTTCTGTGAGCAGTCTAGATACAAATGCACTTCTGCAAGGAACCTAGATACAAACGTAAATATACTTCAACCTACAATCCCCTAACCATCTTTGATATCTGAAAAACAGGACAGTAGAAGCAAGTGCTGTCACAAAACCTGTTAGTATTTTGATACATAAGGTACCTAGATTGCAAAAATCCTTTAGAGAGCAGGAAATAAGAAACCTGTTTGGTTCTTTTTTTCTTGGTTTTTTTTAGGAATCTTATTTTGATTAATTTGATAAAGAGAATGGAGAAAAAGATGCTTATTAATAGAGAAACAAAGGTATGCCATACTGGTCATGATGACAGTAAACCAGATGCCCAGCTCTGCCTGTTGAAGGCATAGATTGACATGATGAAGGGCAATGATATTGATAGATTTCCTATCTCCTATATTTGATATTTTCATATGACTAATTACAGATTGATGCAATGTCTTATCTTTATTCACATACACAGGGATTACTACACATTGACCAAAGAAATGCAGATAACTCCTGTTGATTTAAGATGGGGAAACATCATCTAATATCACACACCAGTTGGGTCATGAGGTGGTACAGAATAGCACATCCATCTGAAATGCCAGAAATTTCTGCTAGACTGAATGTAATTACTAAAATTGTAATTTTTTCTGAACATCAGCATTACTGCCTTTGTTAATAATTAAAGGTACTGCATAAATTTAAATGCCTCCAACTGAAAAAAGGTGTCCTATTTGAAAACAATGGTAATAAATAAAAAAAAAAACCAAACCCACTGATTTGAAACAGCATTTCTACAGATTTTTTTCTCATAGATAGTATCTTTCTCAAAATCACCATGTAGTATTTTATCATTAGCTTATACACCGCTGCTTTATGGTGGTATTATTTAATTTATTTCATTCATGTTGAAGCAGAGAGCTTTGGCCTCTTGACCCCAATTTTCACTTAAAGAAACAAATTTCTTTTTTGCAAACTAACTCAATTTTTCTCCTGTCAACCTTTAGCCTCACTTTAAAATATTAACCTTTTTCTTATCATGATAAACATCCAACTTTCTTCTATCCAAATTTAATGTTAATCACCATATCTTATGATAATGTTATATTCACTTTTAGCTACCTCTGTCAAGCACACAGAAGTAATTTAAATCTCTACATCCTCTTGGAATGTAGTAGCACGTGAGCATTTTTGTACATGCCAAAACTGCACAACCCCCTTTAAAAAGCATTATTTCTTTTGAGTGTTTGCATTTTTTCCATTTTGTACTCTCAAATGTTAGCTAAAAGATGTATTTCTCCTTTGAAAGCAGAACAGGAAACTGAGACAAGGCTGAGGATACACTTCCAAAACAGAGCGCAATGCAAAATTACCACAATCTTTTGCCTGGCTTTTCTGCCAAAAATCACTAGGCAAAATGAAGATATAGCAGAATTAGGGAGAGGAAGCCTGAATGGGAGAGAATATTTTCCTACATTTATTTTGATGGTATCCCACCAAATTAATTGAATGAGCTGTATCAGTGTTGCTGACAGAAGAATCCATTTTATATAAATTACTATAAATCATTTAAAACTTTAACACCACAGAAAATAAATAAGAGAAATTTTTACATCATCTCTCTAAAAGCAGAATCTAAATAAGATACATTAGCTATTATAAATATTAATGCTGATTTTGGACTTGGTTGCAAAAATGTTGAGTGCTCTAAACAGCTGTTACCCTTGGAAGTTTGAAGCAGAAGCTGGAAATACTTCAGAGAGTCCAAATTTGTTTTTACACATAGGTGCCCACTATCAGGAACCCATAGAGTGACCTTACTTGCTTTTCCCATGGAAGAGTGTTTCCCCCATGTATAAGGAACTGCTGAGAAGAAACACCTATTTGCTTCAGGAGGAGGACTAAGTATGTACATTTCTCCTTCCTAGTACTAACCACTTATCCTCAAGAGTCCATGGTATCGTTCATTTAAAAGATTGTAAAACATAAACAAAACGAGGCCATAATAATTTGTGAAATACCTCAGCGAATGAAAACAGTGACCCTCTCTTTGGTAATTTTAATCTTCCAATGCAACTGTACAATATTGACATGAGTCTCCTGCATCATTATGTTGTAGCATATTTACCATGGAAAATAAGGTAGTCAAGCTGTATTTTTAAAAAAATCTAGTGAGAGCATTATTCTTGGAAGAGCTTTTTAAAAATCAGTTGGTTGCTGTTGGGACAGCTTTCTGTACCAGCAGGAAAACTTTTGGTATTTTTAATGTTTATGAAAAAACATAAAATTTTTACAATGGAAAATGTCAACTAGTTCTATAAAAACTCAAACACTTGAAATACTTTTTGTCACTTTATAGTGGAATGAATCAACAAGTACAACTATTCAAACTTATTATTAAAAACTTAGAATATGGGAAGATTCAGTATGGTCCTGCTGGGATCTTTATTTATGACACTGAGCAAAAAGATTACTCCTAAAAAGATTCCAATTTTTTATAAGCTTACACCAAATAACACCAGGAAACAACATTTTCCTATCTCAGTACAGTCAAACTAAATAGACCCCAACCGAAGAGTAGAACAACCCAAGACCTTTTTTACATGAAAACATCACTTTATGTAAAGAAAACCTGCTTATGGGTAATTGCTGTCCCAGATGTGTCAGGCTCTGACAATAATGAGCTCACTTGTCCACTAGAGGGCAAGGAGGTGGAAAATTAAAATATTGAACTGAAACATCGCATATTTCAACAAATATTTTAAGTTAAACTCCTGATAGTATAAACTGTAATATAATAGGAACACAATTAAAGTCAGCTGTAACTTGTATTCATTAACTATCTGAGTTTTCTTCTGTGATAAATGGCGCCATTCAGATGAGGATGCCAGTACTTTTATGCCTCTGGAACCCACTAATATCTAAAGATTTTCACAAACATTAAACTGCAAAAGGTTTGATCAGAATTGCAGAGCTGTTTGATTTTAGAAAGACTGGGCCTTATCCAAAACCCACTGAAATCATTCCAGGTCTTCACTGATTTCAGTAGCTTTGGATTGAAAGGAACTCTGATCAGAGAAACATCATTAAAAAGTGGGGGGAGCAGCACTAAGCACAATGAAAGGGAGAGAGAGAGATAAAGTTAACACATCACTCTATTCAAATGATTAGGTGATAAAAGAGAGGGGGCAATGGATAGACAAAACACAACCATAATATCCTGATCTTTTACAGTATCACTGCACTCTGTAAATACAGGCTGAAAGGTGGTGATGCCATACAATGAAGGCATCACTATGTCTTGTCAGGACGTCCCTCTGGCTCCCTGGGCAAGAATTAGTCTTCAGTTTAGTATGAATACATTGGTTCAGATACTTGTCCAAAACTTTCTATAAAGCCAGCTTTGCAGAGTTAGTGTGTTCCACCCTGCTTAGTTCAGGCCATGTATGAACAGTTTGGGTGTAGAAGAACATTTCTTTTATAAAGATGAGTCAAGCAAATTCATCTGAGAATCTCATTGTCAAGCTGGATTCTTTCCTGGTTGCACATAATCACCAGTAACTGTAAGCCACCTGAGGCATATGCCACATGTTGACATTGTAAAATTGAGGTGTACAGAATTTTCAGTAGACTGGTAGGTCAACCAGTAGAGAAAAAAAATGCAAACTTGTTTTTGTTTGCATTTTACCTGCAAAGCTAAAATTTCCTGGTGGCTTAGGTTAAAGACAGAGTCATGAAAAATTCCACTGTGCTCTTTTGAGCATTGCTAGTCATAGCACAATAAAATCTCTGGGGGCAAAATGCTTTCCTCTCTACCTCCTTCCTTTCCTTTCTAATACACAGGCTCAATAAAGTCAAACAGACATTACACTGAGCAGTGATGGGACAAGGGAAACACGATTAGATTCTCACTTTCTCCATGATTCTTGGTCAGTTCTGCAGGGGTTTATTGCAAGACATTACACTGCTGAATACCGGAACAGAATAGGCCAACCTAGGGAAAGTAGGGCCAATGGACTAACTGACTTCTCTCCCTCAGGACAAGAGAGGTGGGTTTAGGACCACAATCTTCCCATCCTCTCATAGAGCCAAAAATTTATGATGTCTTCTGGGAAAAGATTTTGCTGATGTTAAGCAGTCTAACCACTAGCACTGTGGTCAAATCACCACAATATGTCAATACAATTTTGTGTTTAAATTTAAAATATAAGGTACAATGCTGACATGAATCTCTCCAGTCAGATATCTTGTGCAGTCTGAATTTGCTTTAGCAACAACTGCTCTGAACATAAATAGCAAAATTCACAAGAGTTATCTGATCACTGCCTTTATCTATTGATAATTATTTACTGATAATGGCAGTGATTTCAGACTTTTAAACGTAACAACTGTGCTATATACTATGAACAAGTACAATCCACAAAAATGAACATGATCTGAACTATCTAGCACAGAAACGTGTTCTGCCTGTAGGATGGCCCAGTTTCTAAGTTGCATTGTTCAAGCAGGTTATTGTGATAGATATTGTGATAGATCTAAGCATGTGATCCTGTAGATTACTAAGAAAACCTTTGTAATGAACCTGAACAGAGTCCTCTGGTCCTGTGAGGCTCCGCAGGACCTCATCATTTGACTCCTGGGCAGCACAGCATTCGCTCTGCTGAAACAACCTTCTAATAGTCTTGTGCTAATATATCAAAGCATAACACTGAACAAAATTGCTATCAACTCTTTTCACACACATATTTATCAATGATCGATAAACATATTGCAACAAAGTGCAGCCCCCTCCCAGCCTAACCCAGCTCCTGACCCCCTTCTGTCCTCCAGTACTCCTCTCCGTTTATCTTGCTATTACACATGAGATAGCAGAAAAAATCCTTCCCCCCCAGTGTTTCAGTTTCAGGCTCTGCCAGTGAGTGAGCCTGTGCTGTTGACCTTAGCTATTCTTTCTGCAATCCTGTATATGCCCTTTAATGTATGTGAGCAGTTCAGTTTAAGAAATACACAACTTTATGAAATCAAACCCAGTCTTCACTACTGGAAACAACAATCGATTGAGGCATATTCCCCACTATTTTTTTTCTTATCAAACTGCAGGTTTTCATCTGTCTCCCTTACAGTACTAAAGTTCCTAAAAAATCTCCTTTTTTTTCCCTACAGAGAGCAGATGATAAATTAATTTCCTTCCCTTTCTTTTCGTGTCAAAACTTTGGAATAATTTTTAACAGTTAAGAAAAAAAAAAACAAAACAAAACTCTGTTTACTTCATCAGAACCACTCCTTATCTGAAATAAACACAGAAAAGAAAATCAAGGAAGCTGAATACTTTTTTAAATCTGAGAAGGCTTAAAACCTAGAATCCATTCTCTGAATACAAATAGTTATATGTTCTTAATTATCCAGGTCCCTGACACTCCTTTTGAAATTAAAATGTACACAGAGAAAATGTCATTATCAGGGGAAAACATTTTATATCTATACAATATTTAAATAATTTTTAAAAATTGTATTATATACCAAGATTTTTAAAAGCAAATGGAATATCTTTTAAAGTATATTCTGCAGTAAAATCAGCTGCTACTTGGAGAATGTACAGAAAATAAGGATGGTAATTGAAATTATTGACCCAGTGATAACTCTCTGAGTAAGCAAAACTTGACTTCGACAGGAATTATACGTGAGTTAACACTGCAGGATTGGTCTGCACAATTGCCAAATGACTTCCTGTTTCTTCACCTTGTATATTAAAACCCAGTAAAACCTGGATACCTTGATATAATGTTATGTCGTCACTGACATTACAGGACACTCCGGTTTGCCTTTGTGTTTGGAAGCAGCTCTTCTGCCGACATCTATTATGTACAGTCTGCTTACATTTGCAACTGTGCAATGCAAACAATGCGTAGGGACGACCTGTTCAGTTCCACACCATCAACAGATAAAACTGCCGAGTTCAGAAGCACAATTAAAAACAGTAGCTGCAATAAAAAAAGAACATCCCACCAGTTTACAGTTCTGACCACAGGAAGACTCCAGGAGTAATAGCCGTTGTGTGTTTACGGAAACAGGGAGGTGACTAAAAACTGCCCTGTCAGTTTTCAGCTCTGTCTTGCCAGCTGCATTAAAATGCAGCCCTGAGCAATTTTTTTTTTTTTTTTTTGTCTGGAATTTCAGGAGCAGAGAGTACAAAAGAGCTGATGAGCAATGAATGCTTCACCCTTCCTCAATTAATCTTGTCTCTCTACCTTTGCTTTTGCTTTCCCTCTACATGAAGGTAATAATGACACCCTCATCCATTATCCTTTTATCCCTGTTATTCTCGTGAAATTGCTTAATAATATGTTACAGATTCGTCTTCACTCACATAATTCTTCCTGTCATTTGCAGTATATCATCCTGCAAACATACAGCCCACTTTCACTGGCCGTTCTTTGAAGATTATTGTCAGTGACATCTTCAGGATGCGTTTGGAATCTGGAGCATCATTTCCGTTGCAATGGGGAATTACACTGACTTATCTGTCATTGCCAAAAGCACAACAAGCAATTCAGTGTTAATGCAAAGGTAACACAGGTTTTTATCATGCCGCCAGAACAAGAGCTCTTGTAAATTTATGCTAATATGGCCCTTTTATAGTTTAATAACCTCCTCCCCTACTGGAAAAAGGGGCACACGCACACGCACGAGCACACACGCACCCACACATGCTGGTAGTTTAATAATCTGTGTCACAGTGTGGTAGGTAATTTGTAGCTGATCCTCTTGTAATTATTTATTTTAAATCTTTTTATGAATGCTAATCTTATATAGTACAGCGGATCTCCAGTTTTGTCAGATACATAGAAATTTTAAGAAGCAAATGAACAGCTTCTATTTCTAGGTATCAACCGTAAATAGTTCCCACGACATGAATTCCGTATTTCTCAACAAAATAATAACAGATCAGGTTTTTGGTTGGGTTTTTGCTTTTTCTTTTCTGTAAGGCTATGGCTACTGATTCCATTTGCTTTCCTCATCAAGAAATCCGCAGTACTACAAACGAGCCCTTCTCCCTGATCCAGGGTGGCATTCCAGAGGGACCCTGGCGATCCTGCCTGCATGCCAAATCTGACAACACATGACAAGCCGGTCGGCGTGCAGTAATTTGACTAATTATACCGGATTAGAGCATATTAATGCAAGCTGTTTTCTCCAGAGTTAATGACCTGCTGACTGGGTTCTGTAAGGCCCCACTAGGTCTACAGACAGCTAAAAAACAAAACCCTGCTTTCTAAGCCCTCGTCATTTCGCATCAGCAAATGAGTATATCAAACTACTGAGCAGCAAAATTCAAGCGACATTTTGTGTGCTACAAACCCATGTGGCTTTCCCTAACTTTCCACCTCAAGGGTTTCTTTGATATAAAATTTAAATCTACTTTTCTCTTATTTATTTCCTTCCTGCAATGCAGAGTCCAGAAACTGAGGAAGATTTTTTTTTCTCAATTTTACCCCAGTTTTTTATTAATGAGCACAGGGGAGTGAAAAATAACTTATGGTCACTGTAATAGTGTCATATGATTTCATTATTATGTTAAGATTCTACACTTTTCCTCAAATAATTCAGTATTATAAACAACTTTACGAAGTGATGTTCTCAAATTAAATGTGTTTTTGAGGAGGTTATACCCCTTGAGATAATTATTTTGGGATTAATTTTTTGTCTACTTTTTTCTGGCTGAATAACTTTCATAAAGAGATTGGCTGTTGTTTTAAAATATTTTAAGTGAATGAAAAATATTTTCCACACTTAAACTGGATTGTTTAAAAATAATTTCATTTTAAACTTTGGCTTGTTTTAAACACAGGTTGTTAAGAACACAATCATTTTGACAAATATGAAACAACTGGGCTGAAATTAAAGTTTTTTCCCCCCAAGAGCCATGGATAACCTTTAGCAACATGACAAGGGCTTTGCATATAACTGTGTGCATATGATGTAGGTTCTCATATTCTGAAATATAGAAACATGTTTTTCATTTAATTATTTTAATGTATACATAACTGAATCATCTTACTATTCAAACACTTAAATAATCCATTAAGGATCCTAAAATAAATTCACATGTGGAGCTCTCCATATGCACAGGCTTGTGTATTCTTATTTAGAGCTCAGAATATATCAATACCCCACTGAATACTGAAAATATACCCATTTAGCATAATACAACAGTTACTTCTTTTCCTTCTTTTTCTAATGTCATTTTTTTTTAATGCATGTATGTGTTACTTTCTGGAATAACTAGAAATATAAAATCAAACTCCTGGTACATTTTTCTTGAAATACATATGAAAGTGAGCAACTAAATTGCAGCTCATACATACTGAGCACGGATTTCCAATATGAATGTATCAGTGATGCAAAACACGATAAATAAATTTATTGCAGGGAAAAAGGTAGAGTTTCTGTTAGCACTGTACTATTTGATCCATTAAAATTCTGCATGCACATTTTTATCTTATGTCTCATAAAGGACTAATTACATATATCTAGTACGTAAGTTATGCACAGGGAACCAAGTATTGCGCTTATACCCACATGTGTATCTAGCGTAACGCAAATGGAATTTAAATTTACTTTACCATAAATGAGATCAGAAACATACTCAATTAGCCCATAAGGTCTTTGAGTCAAATTAAACTTGGTACAATCCACTATCAAATTAGTTATGCTTTGCATTTTGTAAGCCAGAAGAAAATTGGGCTATTTGTGACTTGTGCTTGCAGAAAGCATTCTTTCCTTTCAGTGAGTAAAAGAAGAGGGTCTGAGGAACATTAGTAGTGCTATAAAAAGTCCTGGAGGACTAGCTCATTCAGGAAATTGGTAATGGGCTAAAGAACTTGACTCTAATTTACTAGACTATATAGAATAATTGAACCAAATCCTGGTCTTCCTTTAATTACCTTAAGACCTCTGCTTTGCCATTACCCCCAAGAGCCTGAAAGTTATCACCCTCAGACTGCAGTTCAATAATCTATGGAAAATGAGATGTCCACTGCGACCTGAAAGGCAGTTATCAAACAGTCACAGGAAAAAGGTACCACCACACTGGCATTCTTCTTGGCACTCCCAGCAGAGGCCTGGAGGAGTGAATGGGTATGAAGGCTACTAAGCTGTCACCCCTAAGGGGGATCCTTCAGGTCATGGGCGAAGCATATCAGGAGGGCAGTGTGGGAAAAGCAGAACTGGTGCTGCTCATGCATAAATAAAGGACTTTGGTCTTCAGGGCTGTCAATCCAGCATCTTTCAAGAGAACTAAATTCATTATACACAAAAAGTGTAGATAGGCCTTCTAAAAGGAATAAAGCTGGCATCTGATCCTCCTCTGGATAACTATGTAATCAATTTTATACCAAAGTTGCTTTGACAGTAAAACTAGGTTTAGTAAATGGTTTTGTATGTTAAAATGGAAAAAACAAAACAAAACAAAACAAAACAAAACAAACAAGGTATAGGTGACTGTGTTACAATAAGAATCCAAGTAAGTTTGTATTTTAATATAGATAGACATTATGTTTTACACCAACACATAAACAGAAGAAAATTTACATTTTAAAATGAGGAAAACATCTATCTAACACTAAATAGTAGCAAAAATGTACACACCGATATAGGAAATCTCAAAGTTTAGATTAGCAGCCTTTAAACCTTCATTGCTTTTAAGAATTTACGCAGTACAGACTTACTGTAATTGAGAAGAAATATTTAATGCCTGACATTGTATAAGTTCTGAATCTGTGTATCTAAAATTGCAACCTTTGTAGCTGACAGAAATTTTTAGGCTTTACTTGAACAGACTGATTACCACTCACACCTTCAGATCTCTGTGACACTGGCACGAAATGGTGACTGGGTGATCTCCCAGAAACTTACGTGGCTGCATAAATCATGCTGTTGTCTTTCCTCTTATGGCTATATAAATCCTGGTAGAGAGGGTAGAAGGTTTGTGACACTAAGGTTCACTCTGATAACTTCCCAAGAGCTCAAAGGTTGTATCTAATTTACGTACAGATGTCCATATGCATATTTGTAAAACACCCTACTGAAATACAGAACTGAAACACTTTTTTCTATCATCGTGTTTTCTGGTAGATAAATAGGAACTAATGACTGGTAATGCTCACTGATCGTAAACCCACTTTTCCTTCAACCTGAAAATTCTGGCATTACAGCTGTGAAATCCGTTCTTTTTTCTTGCAGACTACCTATACTCTAGACCATATAAAGTGAAAAAAACCCTATAATAAAAGGTTCTAGCAGGAAGGCAAAGGGGACTTTTACTCAGCATAGGAAGGTGTTCACTAGTTTCATTTTGGAGAAATAATAAAGCACTTTTCAACCTATCAATCACAAAATATCAGACTATAAAACATATTTTATGTTACAGGAGTTATTTCATAACCACTATGATTCTCCATTTCAGTTTGTTACAGTTTTGTAAAGGGCATCTCTCCAGGCTGCAGGATGCTGAAATTATAAAATGAAATACCTTCCTGAAGGTAGCCAGGTTAAAAAAAAATAAACTGGTATGTGTTGAATATATACACATAATGGTCAGCCAGGAAGACAACATACTACAAATCAGTGATGGAAGCTTTCTTTAATATAAAACTGTCTGCTGATAACCTATTTTACCTGGGCATGGCAAACACTACCTGGAATAAATGCTTCTATAGTCAAGTGGCTGGGTTCTCTTTGGACTAAAGAAACTGATTAATAAAGAACCAAAATCTGTAACATTCTGAATCTCATATTATTCTGATGCTCTTAGATATCTAGAGCTCAGAACAGCCTGAATATCTTCAAGCAGGCTTATATCATTCAATTTACATTCAATTCATTCGTTTGTGATAGTAATTTATGCAAAAGCCTTAAAATTGGGGTAACTAAGGAAAAAACCAAACCAAAACAAAATACACTCCCCCATACCATTTGTTACTATTGTAACCCTCTTGTTCCAGAGTTAGGCACTGTTTGCGAGGAAAAAAAAAATCACCACAGGAGACATACATTGTGAAAAGAATTGGATAGTCAAGATTTTTATTTCACCAGTCACTGTGCATACTGCAATCCAAACAGAAAATACGTTCCCATTTTGATAAAGAAGTTGACAGAACAAGTTTTAAATTATTTATTTTTACTTCCATCAGACACTTCATATTAATACTTCACTGAGAGCTAAGCATTTTAAAAATGTAATTGTTTATGGGTGTCCAAAGCCCTAAAGCCAGCTATTCCTGTCTAAATGTAAACAAAGATCTGATTGACTGCAAACACAGACTACATTAAACTCAGTCACCATTTATTATGCACAGTTTACTGTTGAAGCTAAATTCTCATCAAATGAGATTCAAGAGACAGGTCAAAACTTTTTTTAAAATTATGTTTTAAGTGGCATTTCCTAAAATTTAAATTCAATGAACAATAATATATGGAGAGTTTTTGATCTGGCTTAAGTGTTATCTAATAATGATGGTACTAAATAAAAATCACTAGAAAGCTATAGCATCTGCAAGACAACAAAAAAGGCTTACAGCAGAGACTCCATGAAACATTTAGCTGGTATTTTCCACACACTGATCCAGTGAAAAAGGGTAAGCTGTAAAAATGTGCTTCTGAGAGTTTCAAACCATATTGTACAGAAGTCACATCAAATTAATACTGAGGACCATTTAGAGCTTTTATTCTGAAAAGCTTTTGAAAAGGGATTAAACTATGAAAACTCGCATGATACTAAAGTACCTATTAATGGGTTTAGGGGGGGAGGAACAATGAAAGTGTTATTTTTAGATAAATCGTTACTTTGTATGTAGCAGCACAAAGCATTTGCTAAAGAGACACCGCAACAGTTCTCCAGCAATATCCCACACATCTAAACACTGATTAGCAGGAGAATTTTTCTTGTCATTAAGAACAATCTTACATAGAAAAGAGGGTCTTATGGTTTTCTCTTTAATTTTCAACAATTTCTATAAATAATTCATTAGGAAAATGTAGTCAAAAATTGCATAAGTAAAACCAGCGCTGTTTTTAGAAGATTACTTGTTATTGTAGAAAATAGGACTGCCGGTTTGTAGTCTTCCATACACACACCTGATTATCGAAAGCCTGCTAACAAACTACTTGTATAAAAAAAGTTCACACTGTACAATACACTTAACACGCAGAAAAATTATGTTTTCAAAAAATAACAGGAAACAGCATGAGTAGTGAGAACAAGGAACTGGGGTAGTTGTCATCTCATCAAAAATAATGAATGCTCAAGGGATTTCTAACTTCATCTCTTCCCAGTCATTTGTCCGATAACAATAGGCTACCAGGAGAGAAAAGCCTAGGCGCAGAGCGCGCCCTTCTTCCTCAGCTCTAGCTAGCACCTGTAACCTCCAAACAACTATGTACCAGCTGAAATCCACATGACGACAGCCCCAAAAGACAACTGGAAATGTTGTTCCTAGCCTGCTGTGCCTCCATTCAGCGATGGGATGCACCACATGGTGGATGACAGCTTTGTGTCTGCCCCATCTTGCAGCTTCCCCTCCTCCCTCGCCGCACAGTCGTGCACACACAAAACAGTCTTATGGCTAATGATGCAAACATGAAGTGTAAAGTCTCCTTAATTTGACCCTTGTTAAACTCCTAATTGGATTGAGGCGGTCTCAGAGTGGAAAGCAACCCTGGATTATTCAAGAAAGCTTTTACAAAATGAAGACCAAATTACAAAAGGCTTCCACTCTGGCTGCAGGACACCACAAAGAACAGGCAATGAATTGCAGCTGTCACTTAAGTTAAAAATCTAATCAATTGCCTTTTTTTTAAACAGGTAACTTTTTGAACAGTTTCTTCATTGTGATACTCTTCAGAGTGCGCTTGACCCAAATTTAATAAGCTGCTATTAAAGCAGAAGAGCAGCTGTAGAGCAAACACTGTAGAATGATACCGTGCATTCAGGCTCTTAATGATTTTAAAATGACTACAACCATTGCTTCATTCAAGAGGAACAAAGCTCAGGGCTCTTTGCTCAACAATGTCTTAACACAAACTGTCTGAACAGACAGCATTCATTTGTCCTTCATGAACCCAAAAGGTCAGCTGCATTGCTGAGAACATCTCAACAGTTTAATTGTGTTTCTCCTGTAGGAAGACCGAGAGGAGAAACTTGGGGATTCCTTGTATATGAAAACTAGCCTTTTTTTTTTTTCTTCTTCCAAGGAAATATACAGCTTAAGTACAGAGACAAGGGGTGCATGATATGCAGACAGGTGTAAAACATGAAGTAATTATAGAAGCTCAAATTAGTTCCTAGGCCTGAGGCAAAAAAGAGAACAGTGCCTTGACAAAAGGGAATAGCAAATAAGGATAGCAAACAAAAAATGGCTTGAATGTGTAAATTAGCAAGAAAAATGAGACAGAAAAGCAGCTTTACTCTACTATTATTCACCACATGAGAACAGAGCAGCTGAACATGATCAAGAGGGCTTTGGAGGAGAGAGGCAGGCATCAACACCGAAACGAAGCCAAAGAGTGGCAGCTCCGCACTTTCTAGTCAGTCACTCATTATGTGGTGAAGTGCTCTTGAGAAGTGCCTCTTATACTTGACCTATCATATTACTTCTTCTGTAAACACATAATCCCTGCTTGTTAGGTGGTGTCAACACTAGCATTCATTCACTGTGGTAGTCCTTTTGTGTATAGACACTTTAGAAGTGCTGCCAAAACCAAAGAATTGACACCATAATAAAACAATTTGAATTTCAACCAGGTAAACAGATCCTATATGCTTCTGTAAAATGTACTGTGCGGAGCATTACATCTAGTTTCCCTTATTTGAGACAAAGCTGCTTTCTTATCACAGAACTATTTTCTTTGCGTGTCTTTTTAGCCAGGATAACAACTGACCGCCTAATAATTAACATTAATAAATGAACATGGTTTAATAACAGGAATTACACCCACTGCAACTTATTTGCTTCATGCATATAAAAGAAAAAAAAACGAGTTTGCATATTTTTACTACCAGTCAGCTAAGCAGAAGACCCCAAACAAAACAAATTGTGGTTATGTAAAACTGATTATCTCCTACATGCAGCATATTATTACCATGAAGATCACACAAAAACCATAGAACCGGTCAGCTTTTACACCAGAATTTCATCCACTCATACAGATATTTTATACTTCAATCTTTGCGGGGACTTATGTTTGATTATTATAATTAGATATTTAGACCTTCCACTCAAAGATCATACTTTTTGCTGTTAAAGGCACAAATTCATATTTAAGAACACTTTTTTTAACCAATCCAGAAGTATAAATAATTTATTCTATGCTTCTGCATTAACAGAGGTATTCTAGACAGAACATCACCCTAACATACATGAAGTGCTCTGAACACTTTTGCAGGCTATATGACTGAAAAGATGAATCATTCTTTCATTCAACAGTCGACAAAATATGAGTGAACTTTCTGATGTATCACCGAGTAGCAATGAAACACAACCCTAGAATGGTAGTATTTGGTTAAAATGACAATTTTTACAAATGAGTCCACAAAGACACACAAAAGGAAGACTCAGATACATAGCACCCCGCCTCTCAAAGCTGAAGAGCCATGTTAGCACTGGGTACATCAAAAGGAGCAAGAAAGTAACGTTACAGGGCCGATATTGCAACAAGGTGACATCATGCATTACTGCAGCCCTGTCTAAAAAATAACACAATATCATGTTACACCAATGTCATCATCCTCCTGCCTGGGATTGCCAAGATTTTTTGGTTGGGTTTTCTTGGGCGGGAAATCGAGGCTACGTTCCTATCCACACATAAACTTTGCAGCTGAACGTTTTGTGTTCAGGCACTGAACTGCGCATTTCTGGGAAACCTTGACAGCAGCACCAGTGTTTGGCTCAGTTAGCTGACTTAGCAGGCAGCAACAGGCAGCTTGCCTACCGTTTGGTCTTCAACTTATTCACCTGTGAGCAAGGACAGTGCAATATTCCTACCTGTACTAGCCACTCCATCTCTTTAAACACCTCTGATCGAATTCTCAGCAGCCTCAACCAACTTGAACAAACTCAGATCAAATGGAAATCTAATTCTCACACCTTCTACCTTTGCCTTTCAACTGTTGCTTCTCCCAGTCCTAACCCTTAGACAGAACTTCTTCCCTACGTCACTGTCCTTTCAGAATTTCCAATTTCCATGGCTTTTAAAAAAATTGGATATACAAGCTTCCCACATAATATAGTAGCAAGCATTATTTATTACAACCTTTTAACCTTTTCCACTACCTCTTCTTTTTATTTTTTTTTCCACAATTCCATGCATTTGCCAAAATTAGACTGTAAAATGAGGCTGGAATCACATAATTTTTATTTCTCTAAGGCAACATGGAAATGTGTGTCACTCTATAAATATTAAATAAGACCAATAACAAATAATGTAGGCTTGTGAATGAAGGCCTCATAAGTTCCATGTTTAGTAACATTAGTTTAAGAACATAGAGTACACCATGCAGTACAAGCAAGTACAGCAGTTTGTGCATCCAAAAAGGTCTCGTTCAGTCCTACTCATCAGGACTTAATTTAGAAGGTAAAGAAACACCGGTCAAGGTGTCAATATAATTATCTACACTTTTAAAGACGTGCCATGAACTTCATTATACGTGTTCCCTCTTAACTTCTGGAATCTCTCTGTTGCCTCCCTCTTCTCAAACATATCCTGTTGCCCATCCTAATACAGCTTTCCCTTACTGTATAGATTGCATAAGCCTCTGGACAGGTTAACCTCTAGGTCAGTGAAGGATGCTAAAAAGGCTGCTGTTTTCACTGTCTGGGGCTCTGGAGAGCAGCTCTTGGAGAACTGCCTTATTCGCTTTCACAAAGCAATGACTTCTGCCCACAAAAGCAGCAACTACATTGAGGCTGGCTCAGTTCAAGCACAGCCAAGAGTAGGCCTGGGAAATGCTGACACTTTCCAGCATGATTCACAACATCAGAGTCACCACATGGGCCAACCGTGCTTAGGTGCACTGGTAGATATTCCTTAAAGTTGGGATTTCTGCTTAGTGTGATATTTATCTTTATATGAAGAAAGCTCTACATTTTTCCACTTTAATTCAAACTTCTTTAAGCAAAGAACTACTTCTTCCTTCATAATTTGTCCTCTGATTTCCCCCTCTGGTTCTTCATATCGTTGTTTTAGTCCCCTCCCTTCAATGAAACAAATTTTACTAGAAGTTTTCAAATCATTTTTTCTGAAAAGTTTTAATGTCTTCCATTTCAAATTTGTTCTCTTTGATCTTTTTGCCCTGATCTTTAGCCCATCCAGTCACTTTTTTTCATAACCTAAGCACAGCATATTTTTTTATTGTCTTCTTGTTTGTGATTTATTTCTCCTATTCCACAAAGATGTATAAACTTAGCTAAATTGATATAAAAATTGGGGGTTTAATTGAATCACTACCATTTTGCCTGCACAACTGATCATCACATACAGTAGTACCACAGGGTCAGCATGAGGTTGGAGTTCAAATTCCTTATGCATTCACTAAACTCAAACATGCCAGCATTTGCTTTACAAGCAGTCCGACATGTCCACTATGTGACTGATCGGCACATATGGAATATGGCAAACACTCTTCCGTCAACGCTTTTTCAGAATTTCTAGAAAACAGCCCAACTTGGCAGCCTGGCCCCACAAATCTGGGAGACTACCAAGGAAAATGGACGGGCATAGCTTACCAGCAGAAAGGAAAGTCTGCTGCTAACACCAGTGAGCTTAACAAGTAAGAATTTACTGCCCAAAAAGCGACTCAGCTTCTTGGTTCCAATTTCTGCTAAATAGTTATCATTGTAGGTACTAATGAGTACTATTTTACTATGTTCTAGATACTGATATGAAAAATGATTTTCACCCAGCTATAACTGATAAGCATGTCATATGCGCTAGCCCTAGCACGGCCATAAGTAAGTTCCTAGGTTCAAGGTGACTTAAATAGTCATTCCTGTCACAAAATTCATGTAAAGTAGCAAAGGAATGGAAATTAATAAAATGAATGCAGCTTACAGAAGAAAGGAAAGTAACGCAGAGGGTGAAACTACAGCTGCAAATCCCAGCTTTCAGAAGGCCACACTCTGCTCTGATGCAAGCTCTTGCAGAGGCCAACTAAAATGAGACATGAGTTCATGCAATGAAAGTTTGGTCAGCGCAAAAGAATGACACCTAAGTTTCACTGACCCAACTACATCTGATGTAATTAATGTCACTGTTTTAGCTAATGCTTGATTTAGACCATTAATCTTAAATATTTTATGAAATGTTTAAAATTATATAGAACAGATGTACTCTGACTAAACATGAGTAGATTACTCAGCAAACAAACTACAGCTGACCACCGCAATATTTTAATAGCACAAAAACATAATTCCAGCTAACTATTCTTTAAAGGTGTGACAATCTTTCTCCAAGGAAAACAACTGCTCATTTTCAGGCATTTTCTAATGTACCAGTCATTGTGGACTGTCATGGTCCTTTAACACAGAACAAACAAAAAACCAGAAAACCTTACAAAATGTGCAAAATTCTGCTTTTCATCTGTGAGTTGTATCCTATCTAAGGATTTCAATGATAAGTATGTGTTATCGTTTTAGCAAATCTCTTGTAATATCTGGCATGGTAAGTAGCTAATATGTGCATTATCCCAAAAGTCAAAACCTATCACAATTGTATCATCAGCGAACCCAAACCCATGACAGATTTCATATCACCATAAATCATTGTGTAAAAATTGTCCTCAGAACATGCTTTTATATATGGAGGAAATCCAGAACAAAGCACAAAGCTAAACATCCTTACTGCCACAGTCCAAAACCAAATTCTGTTTATTTAAAACAACCTAAGCGTAACTGCTACATTATGATACAATTGTTCTCAGGAAACCAGTCAGTTTTCAACTTGTATGTTTCTCCACACATATTATATACAGGTATATTCACACCCATTGTATATAAACAGCTTTCTCCAACACTTTTACCTTCTGATGGTTATCATCTTGGGTATATAACACTGCAAACTCTTACTAGGAGAACATGCTCCATGCAAATTCAGGAGCAAGAATGAAGTCACTGGCAGACCTTCTGTCCACTTTTGTCTTCATGGTTATGAAGATAAAAATTAGCTTGACCTTTTTTTTTGTTTCCTTTTCTTTCCTAGTGAAAGTACTGCTTTTGAAAAACGGTATTGATACTATAAACTTCACTATTGGGACAGGTTAGGGCACAGGCAAAGTTCAGGTCTGGTGACCATATCCTCCTGCTTAACATGCTAGCTGAGCAATGTCACCTTACATGATTCACTTCTGAGAACTGGTGATATCTTCTCACCCATGATGCTGCTAATGTTTTCTTGAGCACACCCCAGGTTGTTTTCACAACAGATGAAAACAATAATTCATTCTCAGTAAAACTATTTTTCTACTCATGCAGCTAGTAGGAAGTATGTCAACTGTATTTTCTAAGCACTTGTTTTACAACCTTACATAATGCTTTTTATGAAATGTGTACCAAAATAAGTATTTATCTCTCTTCTCCCATTCCTATAAGCAATACTATAACTTTTAACCTCTCTTTTTTCTGTGAAGGAAAATTTTGTTTAAGCACTGAAAAAAAGAAGATGCAAAAGTCTTTTAAATCTGGATACAGAGTTAAAGGGTGAAGATGGGAGAAGCTCATATAACTGAAGACAGATATGATTGCAGACTATTATTACTGAACAGTGATGCTGAGTTATTTGTAAAAACATCCAGCCTGCTTGGATATCTGTAAATGTGGTAGATGAAGTGACAAATGCTGTAGCTTCTGTGCGCCCCCTTACTTCACAACTTTGGAGGTATGTTAGTGTCTTGGAAAAAAGTTTTTTAAAACCATCCTGGCAAAAAATGTACGAGTACTTCTTGTATAAAGGATGAGTCTCACTAATGTCAGTGGATTTACTTGCCTGAGAGACTGGTAAATCAAGACAAATTAGGGTGAGAATGGTGCATTTAAGGTTAAACAAATGTTGACACTGAGGCTTCAGTAATGATTTTTTTGGATGCTTTCTGAAACCTGCAAAACTATAAGGTATTTCCTTCCCAACTTTTAAATGCATCTTTCCACAAAATATCATCAGTTATCAGAACTCAAATTGCATAATAAAATCTGCTTTGCTAAAAGGTATAAAGGGCACCTTTAACTTATGGGGTTCAGAGGAACTCTGAGCCATTTAACAGCAGAACATCTAAGTGGGTTACTGCAAGTCTGGGAAGAGTAAATGACTAAACAAGAGCCAATACTAAAGTCAATATCCCTAAAGTTACAGATCCCGCTTATAATTTCAGTTCATCCCTATATTTTTAAACAGATGTACCCAGACAATATCTTTGTAATTAGTCTGTGGTACACTGAATAGCAAATTTTCTCAGATGGACTCAATACCACATGCTCCCATACATGTCCAAAGTGGAAGGCACAATATAACCATTTTACAGAACTCTCAGGAATCAGACAGGAGCAGAATAAATCACTCTGCGAACAAGCTGTGTACCAGGCTTCATTAGTTATAATTACCCCCAAAATATGCTCAGCAGAATGCACACGTGTCATCTGGGAGTGACACACAATAGAGTGGGCAACTTATAAACTCCTCCAAGCACAGAAAGAGTCCATAAAACAACTGGCTTGTGCATTTGGATTCATGTGATAACACCTCCTATTGCATAAGCCACCAGATGACACAGATGGGGCAAATCCAAACAAGGAACATTTCTTTTGTATAGGCATTGGACTTCATTTGATGCCTATTCAACCAACAAGCTGAGAAAGCTGAGTATGAAACACTAGATCTTTGTCTTTTTTATTTCCCAGATTGTGCTACACTTGCTCGAAATAATGAAACATGTATAGTTTTAAATACTTTGAACATAATGACTTAAAGAAAAAACAAAGCGAAACAAAACAGGATGTTAAATTTAACATACTTATGCACAGGCAAAACCAAACACTCTTCCCCAAACTTTAAAAGGAAACATTTCTAATATAATATTAAACAGCATGTCCCTTTCATACATCCTGTTACCAAAAGAAGTAAGTACTGACTGAAGCTCTTTGAGAACACACATATCAGCAATCAGATCTATTATTTTCTGGAGAAAATAATATTAATTAACATTATGTTCATGGATCAGATTACCTTTCCTTTAATGATTACTACAGAACCAACCACGTTACAATTATTGCAACATTGATCTCATCCTAACTTTGCTCTGTAAACTTGCTCATTTTTTTCTGCCGCCCGTACTTTCTGCCAATCATAATATCTATTTTCTGTCTGGGAAATTCCAACTTCCATACCAAATGCACATTTTTTTCCTCCTATTCTTGTTATTTACTTCCTTGCATCCATATACCACAGTGTTCCTGGTCTTCTCATTAAATGCCTTTCCACATGTTTTCTGTAGTTTTCTATTATTGTGCACTGCTATGGAGATTTGATCATGTGAAAATATTGGAGGTAAGTACTTGTTTACTGTAATAAACCTATGCTTTAATCAGAAGGCTGCTATTCATATACAGTTTACTGTACAGACTGCTTTAATGGCAAATATAATGTGCAAGTTAAACATGTTCATATATGTCAGTATTTTAATATAAACACGGAAATATATGTTGTTTGGATGTTACATGTGTAGGCTAGTGCATGTGTCCACATATTGATATGAACGCCCATGTGTCTATTTACTTCTATATTCAAGTGTATAAACACATACAAATAGACCTGCATAGAAATACAGACACACCTACGTGTACACACTCAAATCTTTAGGTGACATATACAGTGCTTACACTGCATTACATTTCTGACATGCTGTTAAGGAACTATGTAATATCCTCACATCTGTTAGCTACTTCCAAGAGAACCCAGAAAGTAAGTCCAAAACTCTGGCTGAAGAATATATTTAAATTAGTAACTTAACATTAACCACATGACACTGAGTTCTGTGAAACGGCTCATGCCCACAAAGTAAATAGTCCATTTTGACACAGTGGACTCTAACTGAAGTTCATAGATTTAGAGTGGTAACATGAACTGTCATGGAGAGAACTGAGTATATCCACAATATGTAAGATCACTTAAGGTCTCTTACAAATAGCATCAGTTAACCTGTGATCTGTCACATCTGTGCATCAGTAACACTACTGGATGCAAGCAAGGACAGGATTTGGCCCGCTTGGCCCCATTTCCGTGTAGTGCAACCAAGAGGTCAGCTTCAGTATTCATGCATTCAACGCTGGCAAACTCCATACAGTGCTCACAGGCACAGCGGCAGCAATTTCCTATTTTTAAAACATCAGAGAAGCATGAACAATTTGTGAATTGAGCTACTATGGTACTATTTGAAGTCACTGCCTTCTTCTTTTCTTTTCTTTTTTTTTTTCTTTTTTAAAGAAACAGATATTGAAAGTATCCCAGCTAATAATTTCATTCTGACACTTGAGTTTAAAAGGTTAAGTTACTATCTGAAGAAAGGTAATCTGGCTGCCTTTCATAGCAGCCTGCAAGCTCTGCAATCTGCATAGAGAGGGGCATTTGTCATCATTAGCTGAGCAGTGACAGCTGGCACCTAGGGTGTCCCAGATTCAAGAAGTGGCAAAGGCGCTCTTTTACCTTAAGTTGCCATTAAGTATAGCATGCTTCATAAGGAGCAATATTTTCTTTTTGTTATACAGCAAGAAATAACAGCAGTGAATGCATCTGTATTTTCTTTGGCACAGAGAACGGGCTGATATACAATTAGCAGTTGCCTTTAGACAACAAGACACCAGGTTTATTATATGAGCAAACATCCAATTCATGTCACCTGAAAAAAACTACAATTGGCTCAAAATTAGGGCAGTATATTTTCCTTCAAAGATATTTCAGCCTGATTGATTTGTAAATTTTATTTATGGACATGACAAATTGTGAATAAAACACAGTTTTTAACTAGAGGTTTAGTACTGTCACTTCAAGCTAGGAATGCCTAATTACTTAGACAGTTTATTAGATATAGGAAAAAAATAGTCCTACACTGGTGTACAAGCTAATGCAGTACATTAATGCTTTGAAACACTACCTGATGGAGAACTATTTTAATAGCAGCATTAGAAGCTTAAGGTATATTCTTAGAGTGTATTTAACAGTTAAGTTTGTCTCAATTTTTTTTTCAAAACAGTTCCATGAGATTTTGCAAATCTATTAATATTTAAGAGTGTATTTAATAAACAGAATGTGTTAAAGTCTATGAAAGAAGCTGTGTTCATACTACCATCAATTATTCAATCTATGAAAGACTGAAGTAATGGTTTATAAACACTAAAAGTCCCTGATTTGGTTAATTTTATAGAAACAAAATACAAAGCTAAAAACTAATATGTCTTGACATTAAAAAAAAAAACAAAAAAAACAGAATTTAAAAAAAAAAAAAGAAGAAAAGACCCCTTATTTCTCCAGTCTCTCAAATTTGGAAACATAATCCATAATGCTAGATTTCGCATTATTATGTAAACTAGTTTTTCACAAATAAAACTAATTTTTGTGTTAATGTAAAATCTATGCAAATACATGCAGTCATTTATCAGGAAGGCTGACAAGCATTCCATATTGGAGAGGGAAAATGAAACTGCCTCAAGAATAGAGGCAATTAATTATTTCTGTATTTTCTCTTCCTCTGTCTTGAGGCACAAAAGTTATCCATCCAGTTAAAACAGCAAATGAAATAAAGAGATTTTTTTTTTATTTAAACACATATGGCTTTTGCCTGCAATACTGATCACCACAAGGTCTACAGATGCCCGTGGCTAAATTGTACACTGGCAGATGCACACAAGGGAAAACTGTGTTAATGCAGCGTGGTGAACAAAACAAATGAAGAACTGAATTTCGGGGGGGTGAGGGAGAGAGGACTTCTTTTACCCCATTGAGATACGCAGTTTGCCTACCAAGAGTGGATTAGGTTAGTTATAAATTTAACCTGAAAAGTTTTTCTCACCCCCTATGTCAAAAATCTAAATAGCACATGTAGAAGAAAACATGCTCGCAGATCCACACAATTTTGTAAGGTACAGATTATAAATAATGGGTTTGCCAAGATAAATGGTTATATTATTTCACCTTTACAATTAAGGACTAATAATACATAATGAATGTACTCACAGAATACAATGAGAAAACTGTAGTCCAACATACTTGCTGTCATTTTTTACCTACTTAAAGAAGCAATCTCTTGAAGTGTAGCTGAAAATTGCAAGCATTACGGCACGACCTACCATACGTGATATACTCTTGTGTGCTTCAGAGTGCTAGTACAAGTTCTGCACTTGTTAATTGTTCCTTTTTATAAGGTTATTTTAAAAAATTGAAGCCAAAATTAGCCAGTTCGTTCCTGGAAATAATTTGCAGAAGAAAACAGGAAATGGAGATGGTAAAACATTCACGAAAATAAGACAGAATCATATTGATTGCAGTAACTTCTCTCTGAAAAGGCCTGTACACACCGCAGAACTTTAAAATTACCACTGTAATGACCAAATAAAAAATACTAAAGAATATATTTGCAATCCATTTTTGACATGTCAAAAATGGATTGACGTGTATCTTGAGTACGTCACACAACACAAATCCACCCTATTAAAACTAGTGTTGACAAAAAAAAAAAAAAAATCCATTTTTTTCCTGGAAGTTTCCTTTAATTTTTCAAAATAATTATTCTGTAACAACTGAAACTGTAAATAAAGGAGATTCAGAAATGTGAAATAATAGAGATCTCCTTTGCCTCATCTAAAACTAAGGAGACTTAAGAGAGAACATTGTCACTACCCTAACAGATACACCATTATTTTTTTCTTCTTTTCAATGGCACTAATGTATTATAAATGATAACATGCCCAAATGGCAAAATCTATTTCTACTATTAAGAAAAATCGATAGTAATATTCCTTTAAGATAAACAGATATTTCCATAAGCAGCTAGCATTTCTCTTTCAAAAACTGTATTGGAGATTTATGAAATTACAAGATTACGTGTTACTCCTGTAGTCTTTCTCATTTCAATGACACTGGCACTATGCCACAAAGGACCCAGTTCTCTATATTGGGTCCTAGAGCTGGGCTGAAAAAATGGTAGGGAAAAGTAGAAAGGACGGTAGGTGATCTACATTAAATTTTCAAACCCAAGCAAGAGGAGAACTGGAGTGATTTGCTGCTCTTAATAAGAGACTCATTTCTCCCCTAGATAAGATATTATGCTCTACAATGACAATGTTACACCAGTTAAGAAAAAAATGTTCAGAGTGGTGGTAATAAAAATCAATACATTTTAAAGGCCAAAAGATCATAGAATCATAGAATCACAGAATCATAGAATGGTTTGGGTCAGAAGGGACCTTAAAGACCATCTAGTTGCAACCCCCCTGCCACGGCCAGGGACACCTTCCACTAGACCAGGTTGCTCAAAGCCCCATCCAACCTGGCCTTGGTTCTAAGCATCAAGTTTTTCCTGAAGAGATCTCTTCCCTTCTTCCTTAAATAATAAATTGGTTGACATGTTTATATTACAGTTATAGCTAGGATATTTTTAGGAACAATGAATAAGTGTTTTTAGTAAGTAGGTTGCTTATATTTAAGACTGTTAAAAGATTCTGTACCTTTTGGGAATTATAGAAATAGTCCTGAATACGCAAAAGTACATGAAAAATACAGTTTTGAGATTTTGAAAGCATAATCTTCCACTCATTTCTCTGAATAACCTCACCCTCCTCATAAAGGCTTTTAGAGCAGATTAGGGAAAGCATTTTTGTGGGAGCATCTTGTTAAAACATGGACAAAACAGCACTGTCCTTTCTCAAGAAGCTAATTCAACGCTATTGCTAAAACACAATGAAATTAATAGGGAAGTTCTGCTCCACTGAAGAGTAGATGTTTGGGCCAAAAATATATTTCCTCCCCAGTGCACTATTTGATACTTTAGATATTTTAAAGACACACTGTATTTCATACTGTTCATAAGTTAACCTCCAAGCATTATCCCAGTTTGGCCCTGATCCTGCAAATAACTGCCCGTGCACTTAACTGTGAGCCTAAAGAAGCCCCTGACCTCACCAGAACCAGCTGAATGTTTCGCTAACCATGTGTGCATTGGCAGGATCAGGGCCTTCATAAGGTTCAATGAAACGTATTAATCACTCAGGACCAACTCACTCAACTCCTCCCTTCACCGTTATTTGGAAAGAAAATATCGGAAAGCTATACACTACATTAAAAAATAGAAGTCTGCAATGACATATGTTAGGCATGTCTTTTTATAGCTAAATCGAGATCAAGTGAGTTACACAGGTAATTTACCATACCCATGCCACTGAAAGGGGAAAGGAAAAGTTTTGTTTTGAGTTAGAGGGACTTAATGTGCCCGAACTATTGGCAGCATGAAAATTAGCAATAAACACATAACATGACAAAATGTATATGAAAAGATGGTGCTTACTTACAGCTTTATATAGGCTAGTGTTCAAAGACATTAAGCAACATGTTTTCTGCTGATTTCAACAGCTCTAGCAGCTACCTACAAGATGATGTAGCTTAGTTTGCTAGTCGATATGGAACCCGCTTACAGAAAAACACCAGTCACAAAAATAAGTATGTTCAAGACGTACCAGCCTCCCATTTCGAATGGGCTGATACGATGTTGGGTTACTCATAAAACATAGCATGAACAAGCTGAGTGATGCCATAAATTATATAATGATGCACTGCAAATGCTCTCACACTTTAGTTTCGACCTACATTTTCTAACACTCTAGTCCTCTCTCAGACAGCGTGTTCCAGGGCTAGAAGTTACCAAGGGGAAAGGTTAGTTTAGACATAAAGTCTTCGGAAGCTGCTCATCCAACACATACAGCTTTATTTTCAAGGTCAACGTTGAATATTTTCAGTCATTTAATCATATACAACATGAGAGAGTAATGAGAGTTCTGCAGTGTTGGATGACCCACTACAGATGTAGTAGATTAAAAGGCGCTAATCCCCACTGATTCCACACTCCTCTCACAGTTCAGCAAAAAAGAGCATTCTCCAAGCAGGAGATCTTAAAAAAAAAAACAAAAACAAACCAGTGTTGGACTGCTTAAATAAAACGCTGTACTTTAAGGAATGTCTGGCTTTGGAGAAGCTGATGGAGAAGTGAACCAAATGAATAATTCAATGCATTTTTTTTCCTGCTTGAATGTTTCTGCAGTTCTAGCTAAAATTACAGTTGTGCAAGCTCTATGTTTACTTTTGAGATGTAACATTTTAAAGAAAACAAATCTATTACTGGGGGGTTTTTTTGTTTAAACAGATTGCAGATTAGAGGAATTTAAAGCATTAACAGTTCATCCGTAAGTCCTAGGATGACCAAGTCCAACAGTAATGCAAACTCTTTTCGTGTTTTTTTTTTATTTTATTTTTAATGGGAAGAGAATACATACACGTGTTAAGTTTAGCACTAATGAAGGCTAATTGTGTACTGTGAAAAGGAGCTATATCACATTTTTTTCAAAAAAGTAAAAAACATTGCAGAGAACTGTAGATAATGGAAGAAAAATGTTTGCATACCTAATTATACAGAAATGTATACCCAAAAGTCCAAGTAATGAAGTGTATAAGTTCATTAAAATTGGACTTTTGCAAACACTACAGCAACTTAGCTTTAAATTTAACTTTTCATTTGTTCCTAAATTTGAAAGTGTAGTCAAAAAGAAAGCTACAAATAAGAATACAGAAAATTGCAGGTACCTTCAACTTCTATCACAAAAAAAATGATGCTGCCTATTTTATATAACATGACACTTAAAGCAAACGCGGCACAAATATCTGTCTTTAGTTTTCCTACTTGAAAAAAAGTAAATTTATTGTTGCTGGCAGGATGATATGGATGAAATAACCAGGATGAATTGAGGGGGGGAGGGGAGAAAGAGGAGCCAAGAAATCAGATACATTCAATGAGCCTTCAAACTCACTTCAGCAGTAGGGATAAATAATTTAATCAACTCAGCTTCATTTTTTCCTAGCTCCCTAGCGCAATAGGCAGATATTAAAAAATAAAACTTTAAAATTCATGAGCAGTTGTGTGTGGAAGAACTATCACTATATAATAAGAAATATAAAGTGATATCAATGCAAGCACTTTGTGTGTATATGCATGGGCATTTTAACTCACACTTTTCACCATATGAAAAGGAATTGTTGGTGAAATTTATATATGGCAACTTTCTTTTTTTTTTTTTTTTTTTTTTTTCAAATTACATTTTGGGGGTGTGGGCGAGTACCTGCAGTCAAAGATTTTCAACACCATTTGGATTTTTGGCTAACATGAGCACTACGTGACAAGGCACTGTAGTTTGAAAGATTTGAAATAAATAACAAGCAGAGTTCAACAAATGCTGCTATAGTACCCCCTAATTAGGGGAAAATATCTAGAAAACAGTAATTTGGTAAAAGTCACCAATATCATATGGTACCATTATCATGACAAATGATCAATCATCATTTTAATGAGGTGATTTTAATCTCAATTTTCCAGAACAACTCAATACATATAAAAATAAAACTCAGTGATGAAAAGGTGTTCCTTCCTTTTATAATTTATGAAGGACACGTTAATAACTACAGAGAAAAACTAACTGCAGTAAGTGGTCAGAAGCTTCAAAAATGTTCATATTTTATATCATATATAGTCAGATGGATAATCATTTTCAGAATCTAAACCAAACCACCGACTTTTTGCCATGTTAAAAGATCGGGTCACCTTAGCAGTTACATTTCAGTGGTTGACTGGTGTCAGCGATGCCTAAATCCACAAATTTTCAAACTATCGAATGTTTGTTGTGTATGTGTGAAATGAAATGATGTAGTGAAGTTAATAGCAACCTTTAGTGCTGAACATCACCCAGCCAAGGCTAAGGCTAGTATTGCCCACAGCCACCAAGATACAATAAACACGTATAACCTGCATTACTTCATATCGTAGGTTAATCTTAGCATTATATATTGAAAGCTCTGATTTAGACGTAATTTTTATTTAAATTAATTCTGTCACATTACGAAAATTAAGACTACTGACAGCTTAAAGGTACGACCTATCGCCTTTTGCCTTTCGAAACTGGATTTACTGAGCTAAAACCCACGGGGCAAAAAATAAACAAAACCTCGCCCGAAACATTTCCATGTCCAGCGTGTAGCTCTGCTGCAGCTGAGGCGACGGGAAGCGGGAGCGGGGCCGGCGTGCCCCCTCCGCAGGAAAGGGCTGTTCCCCTTGGCGGAGGTGGGAGGAAGGGACAACCTTTTGTCCGCCCGCGTTAACTTTCGTTTTTACACGGCGCTGGTATGTAACCTCAGGGGGAAGGAGCCTCTTTCTTATTCAAATCGCAAAGAAGCCGCCCCCGCTGAGGCAGGGCCGGAGGTTTCGCTCCGGCCGGCTCCGGGGCCGAGCGGCCGCCGCCGGGGCGGGGACCAGCGCCCGGGCCAGCACCGCCGCGGGCCTTCCCCCGCCCCAGGCGGTCCCCGGGACCCGCCCGCCGGAGTCGGACCCAACTTCGCCGCTTTTCCTCCCTCCGCGCAGCCCAGCCGTGCCCCGCTCCGGCCAAAGCCGCAGCCGCGTCTGAGGGCACGGCGCGACCGGCATCGCCCCCGGCCCCGAGGGGCGGGCGGGAGGGGGGGCGGGGGGTCGTCCCGGGCCCCATCCGCGGGGGCAGCGGGGCGGGATGTGCCTGGCCGGCGAGGTGCCTCCCCCTCCCCGCCCGCCGACGAGGCCCGCGGCGGTGCCGCCGAGCCGGCTGCTCGGCGCGCCTGCAGCCCGCGGAAGGGGGGCGAGGGCCGGCCCCCGCCCCGCCGCGTCCCCCGCCGCCGCGGCAGGTTCCCCGCGCACCCGCGGGCAGCCGCCGGTAAGAGCAGCGGGGGCGGGCGGCGGCGGGGAGGCGCCCGCCTGGCCCCTCGGACCCAGCGAGGACCCCTGTAAGTGCCTGCTCCGGGGAGGCGGGGGGAGCCGGCCCCCGGGAGCCCGCAGCCGAGCGGCCGCGCACGCCGCCGCCCCGGGGGGGAGGGCGGCGGCAGTCCTGGACCCCGGGCGGGGACGGCGGCAGCGGCCGGCGGCTGCGCTCCTCCGGGGCGGCTCGGGAAGGCGCCGGGACCGGGCGCGTTGTGCCGCCGCCGCCGGCCCCTCCGCGGCCGGGAGGAGCCACGCGTGTCCCGCCCGGCGCCCGCCGCCTGGCCGGGAAACCTCTCCGGAGAAGGGAGAAAAGCCGGGAGGAAACAAGCTCCTCTTCGGCCGAAACAGCCAGAAGGCGGCCGCCCCTCCGCCGTCGGCCAGGGGGCTGCGGCCGAGAAGAGGAAAAGCTTCTTCGGGACGACCTGTCACCTGCAGGTTTCCAGCGAGGCGCCCCGAGACAGCCCCAGCCCCGGTTTACCAATGGGCAGAACACGATTCCCGCATCGGCTCCCCCCTAGGAAGCGGCACGGGGAGCACCCGTACGAACGCCAGACCGAGCGAGCCAAGCACAGTGTCAGCAATTCTTCCCTACGTGCAATAAAGTTGGTCGCACTAATACGCTGAATAAATGTCGTGAAATGTTCTTTGCGGTATGACTTCTCCTTAGCGATGGATACGCCTGTGGCAGTTACTTTAAGAATTAGTAATCGGGCAGTAGGTTAAGGATTCCAAGCGATGAAAAGCTTTGCTGGGTTTTTTTCCTTAAAAAAATACAATTTAGCGTTCTCTTGAAGTGAAACTCAGTAAATGCTGCAACGCAGAAGAGTTTGTCACTCCAACTTATTTGCAAATAAAGGTCCCGATTACTAACACTTGAGGTACCGAAGGAGAAATTTGCCAATTACACAGCACACACACGAAACCCCAAAGTGTCAGCTGAGTAGCATGCCAGCATGTTTGCAGTCGCTAGCATCCCTCCCGTGTGCACATTTACTAAACGCAGCTTGCTAGCAGAGCTATACGATAAACCGTCCAGATTTGAAATTAATAGATACTTAGAGCGCGTCTCAAAAAGCAGCTGAACATCCACTCTTCACAACACATTGGAGCGCTATACGGAATACAAAAACGAAGCTAGGAATTGGCAGATGAGATTTACCGTTCATATCTGCTACTTGATTTCTGGAGGGAACGTGAAAAAGACCTGACAGATACGTTTAGCGATTGATTCTCCCTTCATAAGGTACAAACACAAAAAGCAAGGCAGAGACAATGCCGAAATGCATTAAACCTCAAAATCGATTAGCGCCCGTCAGAAGATCTTTTAAAACAATACAAATCGTGGACTTTGGCGTAATATTTTATTCCAAAGGACACTAAATTTGCCGTGAATCTGCTGCCTTATTCACTGCCCGGTTCACGAGAGAAAAAAACCCCGACAACTTCTCGCTTGCAGTTACAGACAAGTATCAGGAGGAAAGGACAGCGTGACGTGACGCCAAGTGTGAGTTAATGAATTTACGCCTCTGCTGCTGCAAGAGCGAGCCCGGTCTGTAGCTCCCTAGTTGATGCGTGCCTATTAATACACCTGCATTCACGTCTCGGCCGTGGGGAGGCACGCAGGGATTCAGTGCGGAGCGGCACAGTTTTGCCAAGTCCTTTCGAAACGTCAATACCCTTCAAGTTACACCCAAAGGAGAACGGTTTCTCTTGATTTCCGAGCGTACAGATGATCGGGGCGGTTTTTCTGCCAGTAACCTTCTACCTTTCTATATGTGCCTGCGTGTGCGTGTGCGTGTGTCTATGTATACATATCTATCTCCTCGAGAGGGATTAATTAGCCGCGTTTGAGCTGAAAGAGGCTGCAGTGACGAGCCCAGTGGCGATTGGCCGCCCGCCTGCCTGGCCCTGCCTTTATAATTTCCACACGAGTGCATCTGGGCTCTTATACAAACCAACAGCCAGCTTCTTCTGACATATACACACACACACACGGCACTTTTTCCACCATCTGATTAACCACCCTGCACACACACAGTGATTACTACGGGAAAACATAAATAAATACGAAGAGGTTTTATTATTTTGACTACTGGAAGCCTCGCTGTGTCTCAGTGCAACTTTTGTTTTTCTTGCTGCTGGGGAAGGTGCAGCTCTCGATGCTTTCCTCTCACTCACGGACCCTTTAAAAAAAGGGGGAGGAAAAATATCGCCCCCTCCAGTCCCCCGCCCGCCCCCCCTCCCCCCCCCCCCCGCCACACACACTTCAAGACGGCTGATCTAAAAAAGCAGGAAGAGAGCATCTGAGGAGCAGCAGCCCCGGCGCATTTTGAAAAACGTTTGTGACATTTCAGAGTGCGGCAGCCTGTTTCTCCTCTGAAGTTGGCTCCAGCCTTAGCAGCCGCATTGGATCCCACAGCCTATTGCGAGACTCCGGTATACAATCCGGATCTCTGCCCCAACATGATCGCGGCCCAGGCCAAGCTGGTGTATCATCTGAATAAATACTACAACGAGAAATGCCAAGCCCGGAAAGCTGCCATCGCCAAAACGATCCGAGAAGTCTGCAAAGTGGTGTCGGACGTGCTGAAGGAGGTGGAGGTGCAGGAGCCTCGCTTCATCAGTTCCTTGAACGAGATGGACAATCGCTACGAGGGGTTGGAAGTCATCTCCCCCACGGAGTTCGAAGTCGTGCTGTACCTGAACCAAATGGGGGTTTTCAACTTCGTGGACGACGGCTCCTTGCCGGGCTGCGCTGTGTTAAAGTTAAGCGACGGGCGCAAGAGGAGTATGTCCCTCTGGGTGGAGTTCATCACGGCGTCTGGCTACCTCTCCGCTCGCAAAATCCGGTCCAGATTTCAGACTCTGGTGGCTCAAGCCGTGGATAAGTGCAGTTACAGAGACGTGGTAAAGATGGTGGCGGACACCAGCGAGGTGAAGCTGAGAATCAGGGACAGGTACGTCGTGCAGATCACTCCGGCGTTCAAATGCACGGGGATCTGGCCGCGGAGTGCTGCCCACTGGCCGCTTCCCCACATCCCCTGGCCGGGACCCAACAGGGTGGCGGAGGTCAAGGCGGAAGGCTTCAACCTCTTATCCAAGGAGTGCCACTCTCTGGCCGGCAAGCAGAGCTCGGCCGAGAGCGATGCCTGGGTGCTGCAGTTCGCGGAAGCCGAGAACAGACTGCAGATGGGCGGCTGCAGGAAGAAATGCCTCTCTATCCTCAAAACCTTGCGGGACCGTCACCTGGAGCTGCCGGGCCAGCCCCTGAATAATTATCACATGAAGACTCTGGTTTCATACGAATGCGAAAAGCATCCCCGCGAATCGGACTGGGACGAGTCGTGCCTGGGGGACCGGCTCAACGGGATTTTACTGCAGCTCATCTCCTGCCTCCAGTGCAGGAGGTGCCCGCATTACTTCTTGCCCAACCTAGACCTCTTTCAGGGCAAACCTCACTCGGCCCTGGAAAACGCGGCCAAACAAACGTGGCGACTGGCTAGGGAAATACTTACCAACCCGAAAAGTTTGGAGAAACTTTAGAAAACCGGCCCGACCGATAAATCTGCTTATTTCCCCATGAAGTTTAAGCTGCCTGTTCGAAAAGTCAAATATTTCCACTTGACAATGCAAATAATATTCTCTTTTAAAAAGGAATATAGCTTAGGCTCTTCACAAAGAAAAGCAAATAAGAACAGCAAGTAGCGTTCCTCTTATCTTCATCACAGTTTTGCAGTTCCCCGTGGAAAAAAAAAGAAAAGGAAAAAAAAAAAAAAAGAAAGTATGTTACCCGGAAAGCAAAATTGGCCGTAATTTAACACGATTGTGACCATTCTGCCTAGAAACGGTACCAACGGATTATAACAAAACCCCGGTATTTTTATGTAAACCCTCTGTGAGTAAAAGCTATTTGGATATGCCACCTGAACAAACCCTAATGTACCTTTTAATTTGTATCAAATATTGTGATCTCACATTGTCTTTGAAATTGTGGATGTTGGTGTTTTGTGATTTGGTGAACGGAAGTTAAATTGCCATTTTGGATACTTCAAGGACATTTCTGCTAAAGAGAAGATACCATTTAAAAAGGTAGATTTTATCATGGTACTTTTGTTAATTGTCTTTTGAAGTGTCTGAACTTAACAAGTTTACATTTTTCGTTTCATATATATTGCTTGTTCTATTTCTAACATTCCATAAATATACTTGAAATGTTATTTAAATATATTCAAAAGAAATTTGGATTCTGCTTATATAATAACGCTTGAATATTGGAATTATATATTTGAAAATGCACTTGAAATACACTGGATAATTACCTTTTGTGATTTAGATTTTAATTTCTGTTGCTGATTTATTTAATTACAAGCTAATAAATGAAGTAAAATGCATATGGGTAAGCGTTTCAATACCGGATCAAGTTTTCTACTTGAAAAACCAGAGGCAGCTATGTTTGGTGAATTTTGCCTTTCTGTTGATAGTTGCTTAAATCCTGCAAAGCAGAAAACTTAAGGGCAGCCGCCTGATTTTGCATTTGGAATAGTTTTGCAGAACAGGCAAATATTGCTGGTAGAAACACATGAGAATTTAGCTCCGGATGACCATCAGCAACTGTCGGACACCGATGTAGTTATCAATGCAGTAACACTTTTTCAGCCGTCAGAAAAGAAAACTATTTTCGAAAGGTTTACTATACGGCGCTGATGTGTTTCTGCTCGGTTTTCAACAAAGCTGAGGAAGCACAACATATCCCTGAAGCAGTCAGTGGACTGAGTGAGCAGTCAGCCTGATAAACCTAGCGCTTTGGCGCAAGTAGTAATAAAGAAGAAAATAAAATTTATAGGTGAAAGGTTCAAGCCGGCACCAATAAAGTGAACAACAATATTACTTCTGACCTACAAATCCGTTATGAATGTGATAAGATCGCCAGTTGCGCTCCCAGAAATCAAGCCCCCGCGCTCCCAGGGCATGCAGAGGGAATAACATGTGCGTGCCTACAAAACTGCAAGCGATCCAAAATTGCCTGTCCGTACTGCAACGCCTGGTCCTTCTCAGTATGCATTTCTTTAAGGCGGCTTTAAGAGCAAAACGCAAAATAACAACACGGATTTTGTGTAGTACCCTAACAGTCAACAAGTGCTGAAAGAGGCCGAGCGCCTGTGTAACACCCACCCGCAACTATTTGCAGTGGGTGCACTTCAACGAAACCCTTATACCCAGCAATTGTGACAGAATCTCTTTTTCTCCCGGCACTGCGAAGAAAGTTCCGAGTTTGAGAAATTATTCGTCAGAGAGAAATCACCTTATTACAAACATATTCAGACGAGGTAGCTAGCATTTTTCTTGGAAATTATTAATGGTATTTCTGCAGAAAAGAAGTCCCCACGGTCTTTGTAAAAGTACCTCCCCTATTTTCTGTCTTCTAACATTTTCCAGCGCAATAACAAAGAAATAAAGCAACAGCGATAAGAATAAAAAGAGATGCAAGCGAGAGGAGCGCCCTGTCACACACGTCCCTTCCGTACGCCCCCTCCTCCCCCCGGCGGCAGCCCCCCGCTCCGTTCCCGCGGGGAGGAAGCCACGCAAAGGTTTCTGCTCAAGTCACGCACCCCTGCTCTGTTGCGGCTGGGCTGGAGGTTTTCGCGGGGGCGGGGGTGGGGGGGGCGGCGCTGGGGAATTGGTAGTAGTAAATGACTTCAGAAAAAAACCAGAGCTTTCCCAGGAATCAAGTCTTGGGTCCATGCCTATTTCCCCTTTCTTCCCCCCCCCCCCCCCCCCGAAAATAAGCATTAATTTGCGTTTGAGCAGTGTTTACTCAACTGCGCCGTATTTTCTTACATGGAAACTAACGTTCTTGAAATAACGGGATTCTCCGATATCCTCGGAAGGGGTAAACCCCTCCGCTGTGTCTCGGGAAGGCTGCGGGCTGAGACTGCTGCTCCCTCCAGGGATTTCAGAGCAATTGGCTTAACTACTAAATCTGACCACGTTCATACAAAGGCACCGAGCGAAAGGCTGTTGGAAAACGCGCACGCTGCCGTAATAGAGGATTTAACATCATTAATGCATTGCGCTTTTTTTCTTTTTTCTTTTTTTTTTTTTTTTGATAAAACGCAGCAAGAGGCGGCAGAGGGAAGCAGAGTTTGGAGGGAGGGGGCGGCTCCAGCGCACGTGGGCCGGGGCCGGGGCCGGGGCCGGGACCGGGGCCGGGGCCGGGGCCGGGGCCGGGGCCGGGACCGGGACCGGGACCGGGATCGCGACCGCGACCGCGAACGGGGCCGGGGCCGCCCGCTCGTCGCACTCACCTTAGGATCGATCTTCTTGAAGGCCGGGTCATCCTCGTCCACCTCGAAGTAGATTTCCGTGGTGGTGATGGAGAGCGTCCCCTTGGCCACCACCACGGGGGCGATGAGCTGTGCCGGCGTGCTGAGGACCACGGGGCCTGCAAGGCAAGGGCAGCGGCGTCAGGTTGGAGGCGCCCGGCCGGCCCATCCCCGGTGGCCCTTCCCCTTCCCTCCGCCGAGCGAGCGCCCGGCGAGCCCCTAATAAACTCTGTTTGTAAACCGCCGTGTTTATTCCCCTCCTGCCCGCGGTCAGCGCTTTGAACTCCGCAGTCGGGACAGCAGCGAGCTTGTGAGCTCCGGGGTTGCGAGATAAATCAGCCAGCAGCGAAATTCAGAGGGGTTAGAGTGAAAAATAGCTGCCTCTTAGAAGTAGGTCCCCTCTCTTTTCATGCCCTTTTGCTCCTCGTTAACACTATCGCTGTTTATGTGCGATAGCGGCGATTCGTTACAGGCAGCTTCGACCTGGCAGCGAGGGGTCCCCGCGGCGGCCGGGCCGGGCCGGGCCGGGCCGGGCGGGCGGCAGAGCAGCCCGCAGCCCCGGCCCGCCACACCGGCCCTGCGAAGCCTGGGGGTGGTTAATCTTAACTCTGGGTCCAGACCTCAGCTCCGAAAGTATTGCGAAAGATGGGTTGTTTTTTCTTTTTTTTACCTACTTCAATACCACACGCGCACAAAAGCTAGCATCATTAAATGTATTTACGGCAAGATAATTTTTATTTCAACTTGCTGTCACTTAATCCTTTCAAAATTACTGTAACAACATTTCGCTCAAATGTACTCCTTAACGAGACGGTTGCACGGGCACTGAAAAGGTGGGATGGGGAAAACCTATTGTAAAAGGCAGCCTTCTCCACACAAATTGTTAGGTTTTAATTCAGGAAAAAAACTTCTGCTTTAATGCAAAAGATAACAGGGGATCACTTTTTCACCATCTTATCTTCAATAGGAGTGCAATCTACTGTTAAAGATGACGGTGTCGGTGTTTAGGAAGCTCATTTGCTCTAATTAAAAGAAAAGATTAAATATAAAACACTCTTCTAGATCTAAGCACTAAAGCGTGTACGGTAATTTGTGTACACATATATAAACACATGCGTCCACACGCATGCACAAACACACAGCTGACAGACAAATAATAAAAGCCTCAGTATTGAGAAGCTGGGTACATCTGACTGACGCGCCTTCAGAAACGGGCAAACCGATCATCTCAGTGAATGCTAAAAAGGGTTTGGTTGTTTTCTGCAGTTAAAATCTCCTCTGCAATGAGGAAGACCTTCCTCAGATGGCAGAGAGTGCCTGCGTACGCTCCCAGCTGCCGTCCCCAGACACTCCTCTCTCTGGGGACGAGGGCAGCGCCTGTTTGGAGGGCCTGGCGCGGTCGAGGCAAGCCCTGGGCTGCAGTTCGCACCAAGGCTAACAGGCATGGATGCGACCTTGCCTCCTCCCCCAGTATTGCACGCACACCCTGCTACCAGGTCTTGCAAGCAACACTTCAATTACTCACTTAGCCCAAATTAGTCCTGTATCGGCGCATCTAACTGTCATGTTGTTAATGTTTTACTTTACTGTAACACCCAATTTGAGACCGTATTGCACAATGTTTTGTCATTTACGCTGCAAAATAAATAGAGGAAGGCACGGCTTACTGTGTGTACAAGAAGAAGCTAAAACGCAGAGTTTCAGTGACAGCTTTCAGCAGCCCCGCGTGGCAGGCTGGATAATATTGATACAAACTCTATTTTCTTTCATTTTATTGTTTTCCATCTCCTAATAAACCGGGGTAGCCTCTTGACCCTAGTCAGCTGATCGGAATCACATGCGCCGGGCTCGCTTTGCTGCTCTCCCCGTCTCGCCTCCATCTTCTCTCCCTCCCTCCCTTCGCGGTGGGAAAGGAGCCGAGCCGAGCTGAGCCGAGCCGAGCCGAGCCGGGGAAGCCCGGCTGCAGGCTCCAAAGGGCAGGGTGATCGATCCGAAATGCCGCTTTAAAGCCTCATCAATCTTCATCTAGGTTGCTCAAGTAATTACGCCCGATTCTCTTGTACGATTACAAGTGGATTTGGGTTTCTATTCCCCAGGCCCCCTTTCTTTGTGTTTACAGAAGGGGGGTCTGGGCAGACAGCGGCTCCCTGCCCTGCAGAAGCACTTGCAGAGGGCAGGGAGAGCACAAGCAGAGCGTCCCAGCCCTCCCCTCGCCCTTCCCCGCAGCGCGGCCGGGAGCCGCCGCTTGGCCTGGCGCACGGTGATGGGCTCCCGGGCCTTTGTGCGGAAAGGAAAGCGCCTTCGGAAGATGCATCTGGGAAACGACCCGATATTCTATCATTTTAAGGAGGCGTTTGTGGGCTTTGCTGAATCCCAGAAGGAAGACCATCAATTTAATCCAATTACCTCTTTTCCCTGGTGCTGTGCGGCTAAAAGAAAAATAAAGCCACCGCTATTTAATGGTCAAAAGGCCAAAACCTATGATCTGACATCCAGGAGAAGACAATAGGTGCACCCCGGCTAGCGGGTGTGCTAGCGAAATGCACTCACGTACTGGAGGAGGGGGCAGAGCTGCAAAACCAGGGGGTGGGTGTGAAGAGAAAGGGGACATTCGCTTCTTGGCCCGTTACTGAATGCAGGGGAAATCGGGGATTTCTGGCTTCCTCCTTCTCCTCCCGAGAAAAGGCTCCGAGCTCCCAGACCGGTACCTTGGCATCTGCCCCGTGTTCTGCTCAAATTACACCCTAGATTTGTTGCAATGTAAACATGTCAGAGGTATTAAAATGCGTCAAGGAATAAGCGTTATTGTACTTCCCAGATGAGAAAACGTTTGCTTGTGAGGGGTTTTTTTTCTTTTTTTCTTTTCTCTTTTTGTAAAAAAGAAGCAGAAAGCACAATAAACAGTGGTCAAATTATGGGATTTCGGGGGAGGAAGTGTTCAAACTAAGTTAAAATAATCTTTGCAGATCTGTTTTTTTTCGTCCTGAAAGCACAAAATGAAAAAAAATATTCGGTATTAACAGTGTGTCATTTTTACACTTGTCCTTTGGAAATCTCCAATTACAACTTCCAATTCCATAGCATGTATAAGGAGCACTGAGTCTTTTTGTTGTAGCCTTCAGGGAGCAAGCCAGCCACTGAGAGAATACGAAATTAATCCACTACAGCTATAGAGAGAGAGGATTATGTTTTAATCCCCTTTGGGATAGTCTCTGGCTTCTAAGGATCCGATATTAAAATGTTTACATAGAGCATAATCAAAATACTGCAGATTTTCCATATGGCACCGAGCTACCGGGAAGCTTTGGGTCCCCTTCCCAAACCCAATTGATAATCTAATGAAACAAAAGCCGGGCACACCTGAGCCAAGAGCCGCGGGACGGGCTCATTCGCATGCGGGGAAGACAGCGAGCTCCGGCTACCAGCCTCACCCCGGCCCCTCTGCGGCGGCGGCGAGCTGCGCTTTTGCGGGGGATGTGAATATTCATTCCCAGCGCGGCTGCAGCCATCGAGAAGCGAAGCGCAGCGGGCTCTGCCGCACCCGGGCGGCGCTGCCGGGGGCGGCGGCCGGCAGCGGCACACGGGGATGCCGCCGGGCGCTCCCGCGCAGCCCGAGAGCCACCGGCGACGCCGAGGGCACTTCGCCTCCAGCTCCGGGGGGAAAGCCAACCTGTGGCTGCTCCGCTTCGGCAAACAGCTTGGGGGCTGTGGCGAGGACAGGCGTCCAGGGCGCTGGGCAGCTGCTGGGACTCGAAGCAAGAGCGTCTCTTTTTAAGAATCAGTTCGTTGCCTCTTCCCGACCTCTCTGAAGCGGTCGGGGCGGCCCGTAGCAGAGAGGCAGCGACCTAACAAAGAAGTTCTGGCCTTAAAGCCAGACCAGAAATCACTTCAGATCCACCCGTCTTGTAATCTCTTCAAACGGAGAACTTTCCGCGTTGCCTGATCCCTGTGGTCGGCACATGTGATTTACATTTCTAAAATAAACGCTACCGCGCATATTTTAAAAATAATATTGCCCTTCCAAAAGTAAATGATTGTGGGATTAGAAGGTCCCAGTGAATAAAAGCAGAATGTAATCTCTCTCCTCCTCTCCGTTAATTTTTGTTAAACAGAGACTTCAGTTTTTGTATGTAGCTCTTGTATCTCAGCTCTTGTATTTTTCAAGTTCAAGCAAAGAAAGTCAATGCAAGTGAAAAGTTCTATCAATCAGGTGAAAGAGTTTGCTATCTGCTAAAGCAATATCAATAAAATTACACCTCTTAAGGAAAGCCCCAAAAGAGTGGTATTTTGAGCCATTATTTCAAACATTTTCATTTTCATAAACTGTCATTTTTAACTGAGAGCTAAAGATGTGTTACATTTATGAGCCTGAAAATTACAACGGAGGTATATTTGTGAGGATGATTGGGCACAATTACTCCTAAGTAGGATAAGATATATGCTTTTCTATGCTGAATTATGAAAACAAGCAATTTACCTGCTGCAGACTTGAAAGTCTAACTTTTAAAATAATATCCCGGTGATAACTTATAGATGAAAAAATACTAACTGGGACAAATACTTTGAAAACATCCAATCAACTAGACCAATTTAATTTTACAATCTACTGGTAATTATTCTGAAAAAAAGTGGCAAATATTGTCATGTTTAATTTTTAGCTGACACTTTTAAAAGAAAAAACATACCTTACTCTTTTTTTCATACACTGTTTAACATGGAAAATACAAAACAGATTAGCTAAAACTAACCACTTTACTATGTAAAATAGTTTGCATAAACTACAATTTGTAATTTGATATGATACTTGAACAATAATTTTAAATATGAAGAATAATTATTAAAAATCACTCACAATTGCCTGAAAGAAGACAACTGAAATTCCCTCAGCACTTTAACTATAAAGCCAAGGGTATCTGACACTGACTTGCACTTAAAATGACTACAAATCCTTATACTTGAAACAATTTATACCTAACACACACTCAGCACACAAAAACTTCAGTTTCTTGTAATATAAATCACATAGCATATGAGCAGAAACAGGTATAGGCACCAGAAGCCTTTGGGAAAAGCTCTGTAGTCAGAAAAATATTTCAACCAATTAACATCATTAATACAATACATGCATTGCCATGTAAATTAACAAGTAAACAATGTAAGATTCCTAAAAAATAATTGACAGAATTTAGTCTTTTTTGTTCCTATTGTCACCATAAATCTGATCCAAACTACCTTTTAAAAAGACTTCTGCAGGAAATATATTGAACTTACATGAGGATGGTTGCCCCCAATTTGTTCTCCACTATAGCAGATACAGGGAGTAACTCCTCCACTCAAGTCAAGGCTTTTATAAGAATGTATATATACAGCGCCCTTTACATATCACTTTCAACAGTTTCAATAAAGAGAATAATTTGCCCAACTTTTTGATTGCAAAAACCAGAATCTAAGTCTAAACATGACTATAATCTTGTTTTTCTCCTCCCCCACTGAATAACAACCCCAATTCCTTTCCCCTGTTTTTGGAGATATCCAAGCTTACTTTGTTGGCTTTTTACTCCTGCACAATCATATGTTTCGTATTGTGAGGGAGGGATTGATTTTTACTATTTGTTTAAATGTCGTTGCCAGTGTGGATAGGCCCTGATATCCAAAATTTTCCCCACTTTTTCCCCCTTTCCTCCATAAAGCATGGAACACTACTGCTAACATCAAAGATCAACTTCAATGGTCTTTTTCAACAACAATAACTAAAAAATTACAGCAACTCGATTCTCTTAAGTGGTGCCATAACAGCAAACAAATGTGTTTGATTTAAAAGAAAATGTAAATAAAAATAATCTTATACATTACAACTATGAATCAAATAGTAAGAAGTAAATACATATTTTTAATGAGATTGTGAAAATAGTTAAAGATAGAGTTGCTTAAGGAAAAAAAAATATTTTCTCTCAAATATATACATACTTTCCATACATTTGAATTGAGACATATGCACCTCCACACGTAAATTATTATTTGAATTCCATACTTTCCTGGTCACATTGAAAGAAAAATATAAAATAGTACTTATTCCTAAGAGAAAACTTGTTTCACAGTATTCCTAGGAATAAGTATCTCTTTATATTGTTCAAAGTGTAACAGAAAGCGGCCACTTAATAGGACGGTTACAGAATATGCAGACACAAGCTCAATACAGTACCAAAGTCCATCTTATTAGGTATCTTCTCACCATGCAACAATTAGCTGTGCATTTAACAGCTTAAAGCAACTCAGAAAACCAACTTTTGCCCCCTTTTGCAGGTAAAGTCTGATTTGCTCCGTGGCATACATGAGAACCTCTGAACTGTGCTCAAGCTCTGAGTGGCTTACGTGGGTTTAGTGTTCCAGGACGTGTTTGAGTGCCAACCTGCCAGATGATCAAGTATTAATAATAATCAAGACTCCTCTTAATGATTTACAGCTGGCCAGAAACTTAAATGTTTGGGACAGGGACCTCACTACTGCAATGCATACATTTGCCACTTCAAAATTAGATTCATCCAGTGTGCCCTGCCTGAAGCTATACCTTGGAAGCACTGAGTAACTTAAGCTGGTTTAGAAACTAAGAAGTTGATTGTTAAGCAGTGCATCCAGATGTGAGTATACTACACTAATGCACTATGACACACACTAGCTTCCTCCTCATTTTCAGGTAAAATTTAAGGTACTTCTTTTCAACCTAGAAAACCTTAAGTGATGCTGAACATGCCCACATAAGTGACAGTTTTTCTCTCTGAGCACGCCACTATAGCTGTCTATTTAATCAAAAGGTAACAGAAAAAACACACCTTAGAAAAGCATATTTAATGTTGGAAGAAGAAAGGAGAAAGCAGAGAGAGCATCCTGCTATAGCAGTATACCACTGAAACAGGAGCTCATTGTAATGAGTCAGGAACACAAGGGATCAAATCCCAGTTGCAAGACTGAGTAAACCAGACTTGACAGGTATCTTATACAGTCCAGCTTGTGTACCTTGTCATGCCGATAGAGCTCAATTGATTAGAAATGAAATGAAAGATGTGAGCTCTCAGCTTTCATTTCTTCTAGTCTCCATTCTGGAAAAGCTCTTCAGGATAAACTGTAAGCCTTGTACTTCCTGAGCCTGTAGTGAAGGGAAGTGTTATTTTCAGATAGCTTGTGATATTTTAAAGTTCACTTATGTGGTTAGCTACTCCTATATGTGTGTGGGAAGAAAGAAATAAGTTGAATTAGCATATAACTTGCTAGGTATATTTGGAAGAATTATCTAAGATCCAGTAGTTGTAACTTCAAAATTTTCTGAAAAGACGAGTATCTCCAAACAACACCAGAATGAATAAAGAATGTTTTCAAGTGTAACTGTGTCTACTGGTTGATTGCATGTTTTGCTTTCCCACAGTTAGGGAACTTCTGAAGGCTCTCCCACAAAGATTCTCTAGTACCTAATAAAAGGAGAACCAATGTGGCAGGCTCTGTCATGTAGGCTTTCTTCCTTAACAACCTGATTTCACTGGAGGAATTTTATTGCTTCTGAAATCCTTACTCCGGTGTTAAAGTTTGTTCAAAATGGCTGCCAGGTTCAGAAGTTACAAAGATAGAGGCTGATGAAGGATGCTCATGTAAACCTTGTTTCTTTAGAAAGCCAAGCTAAAAGCACTCACGCAACAGGCTACTAGTGAGGACCATCCAAATGCACTGGATGAGGCTGCCTCTCGTACAATTTCTGGCCAATGAAACCAGGACTAACCGAACTGTCTTCTTGACTGATTCTTTAGCTTGCTTCTATAACATGAATGCCAAAACAGCAGCAACAAAAAAAGCAAAAAATCCTGTCCATAGTTCAGTGAAAGTTCTGGATACATTCCTACCACTAATCTATGTAGGTCTGTCGCTATAGGGTCTTGTGAAGATTCTGGAGAACAGGGATTTTCATATGGAAATCAATTGCATAGTGAAGATGAAATAAGGTGCAGAACTGTGGAGTCTGGCTCCTTATGTCTAGGCCCGTCTTTCAAGCCCATCGGCTTGACCTTTGATCAGCTAACGAGTTCCATCCAGGCTGTGGGCCTTCAGGACCTTTGTGTTTGAGAAGTTGTCTTTGACTTTGAGAAGTTACAGACCTATGCACTAGGCAAGTGTGCACTCGTAGGCTACATTGTAGCCTAATTCTTCAGCCTTAGAAGTTTCAAACAAAAAGAGTTTTGCAAGTTATGGGGAAAAAAAAAGAAATTTAAGTAGACTGGTGTGAGCAGATAGTAAGAGCACATGAAGCACTCTCAGAGCCTTCGATAAATACAAAACAACAAAGTTTGAGTTGATTTAATTTTAAAGCTTGGAAAGCAGGAAATTCGGCTGCCATTTTAAAAGTCGAAGATGCTCAGCCTTAGAATGGGGTGTAATAAGGTACAAAGAGAAGAGCTCTTCAAAGCTGTGCTTAGGAGCGCTATCATATGTGACTGACAAGCACCTTATAAAATATTAAGCTATTTTGGATAGTAATGTGGAAAAAATGACTAGAATAAACACTGAGATGTCTAAAAATAGTATGTTATAGAAACTGTGGGGCTTTTTTTTGTTTTCAATGTGAAAGCCAACTACATATCAAAAGTATAACTGTTTTCAGTTTATGCCTGAATCTATACTCTAAATTAAACTCACAGAAATATGTTTTTCTTTTTTATACTTAGACTTGAGGATCAAAATCTGAATATATAATAAGCAGAAACTATGTAAATCTGGCTGAATTAAATTTCCATGTTTGGAAGTACAAGGCTTGTGTGGTTATGTGTCTACCATAAAAAGGGAAAAAGAATCACTCTTCTTCCACATTCCTGTCCCTTCCCCAAACAAGCAACCCCCCGCAATGACATTCCTATCTATCTTGAACGCTAATTTGCAAGAAAAATGGAGTTTGAGGGGAGAATACTACTCAGGAGTGCATGCTGAATTCAGTGAATAGTTTCCACTGAGAAGCTTGAAAAACTAGGAGAAATACTAAAACTTTTTTTTGGTGTTTTCTAATGAAACTCTGATATTTTTTATTTAACTTATGTATTTGTGTGTGCACATACACATACATACTTTCTTAAAGAAAAAAACATAAAACATGGAAAAGCTTAAGGTACCTTAGCCACCTCCAGAGACAAAAAGAGAGTGAGAGAAAGACAGTGCAACAGAGACGGGGGAGAGAGAGAGAGAGAAAGAGAAAATGGGAAAAAAAGAAAGAGAGTAACTACTTCCTCTGACTCTGGAAGCCTCAGACATGCAAGCTGTTGGAGGCTGACAGAGAATTATTAGGAAGCATCACTGCATACTTGTTACAGTCCTTCCCGGGCTTCCCCTGTGGTTGCTGCTTTCTGCCCGCCTTGGGGTGCCCACAGACTGTCAGTGCCATTCGGAGCCACTGGTGTATGGACGGCGACTGCCTTAGTGGAAGGAGAGCACGTGATGGGCGGCAGGGCTCTCCGAGCCTCGCAGGAGAGGACACACCAGGGAGGGAAGAGAAGGGTTGGAGGGGGACGATGAGACCACTCTCGTAACCACAGCCACGCTTTGCCCTCCAGGAGCTGAGAGGGATGAGGATGATTCCTCTCCTCTCCTCCAAAACCTCCTGGGTAGGCTGTGGTCACTGCTGGAGACAATATAATGTGCTATTTGGTCCTTTCTTTCAACCCATTACTCTGACAGCAGATAATGCAACAAAACTTTCTCTAGCTGGTCCCAAACAAATGATTTTTTTTTCCCCCCCCTGCAAAATCTAGTAATTTGAAAATCTGCCTTCTCAGTAGAGGCCCAAGTTATTGTTCTTTTCTGTAATTAAGAAAATCTGCCGTTTGTCTAACTCCATTAACAAAACCAATGGAAATGATCCTACACACCTTAAAATTGTTTTGAGGTGGCAACAGAAGAAAAAACAAGAAAATGTGCCCCTCCATTACTCCTTAAGAATAGGTAAGAAAAAGTTGTAAACAGCTTTGCTTAACAGAGATTGTCTACACTGGTCAACTCTTGTAAAAAAAATTCAGTCTCATATTTTGACCATAAGAAATGTTATTGTAACTAAATATATATATGTATAAATGTTAAATGCATATTATACATATAAAGATGAGTCAATTGTATTTAAGTTTTCCATCCCAAATACTTATTTTGTGTGAGCTTTTTGTGGCTTTAGATGCAGTTCCTTGGTGTGTTAGTGTTTTTATTACTGCATCTGGCCCTACGCAAGGCTTCAAAATAATTTCAGAAATGTAAATGAGTCCTTTGTTAGAACCTGGAATAGACAATTTCCCTATGGGCTAAATTATTTACTTTTTTTTTTTTATGTACTGCTATACTATTTTAACTGTAACTCTATGTAGTAGAACTTTTGGCATTATTCCAATTTCCTCTAATGACAGCGTCAAATATTTTTTCAATTGGAAATTGCTCAAGATCGTGATGATTTCTCTTAGTATGTCTGAAATGAGACAAAAGGCTTATTTTGCATAGGCCACAAAACAGATGTTGATAATGTTTGGTTACCACCAGTCTTGTCTGGACTTCAAACAGATGACCTGGAAGTGAAAGGTCTTATACCTCATTAATAATAATACAAGCTGTCAAATCCTCATGACCCAGTGTGTTCCTTAGCACAGGGCAGTAAGTCAATACACTCAGCACACTACCAAGAAGTCTGGATAGAGGGCTTATCACATTTAGTCCTCAAGCCAATGTGGACTAGCTACCCATCCTGGCTTGGATGGAAGATCAGCTCTTGTTTAGCAGTAGTAATGCTGCTTTCTAGAGATATTTCTACACTGAAGTTCAGGGTTGCTAAAAGTTAGGGCCCTGCTGGGATGCTACATCTCACTCAAACCTTCCTGGCACATTTGCACTGGGGGGGGTTTCCTTCCATCTAGAGACAGATGTCCAAGAAGAAGGGAAGATTCTGTAGTGAAGGTTAAGATAGGATAAGACTAAGATGCATTAAAGGCAGTTAGTGGCTTTCCTTGGGTTTATTTGGATGAGTTGCTCAATCTCCTCGTATAATGGAGCGAATAATACGTATTTATTCTTGCAAGACTGTTTTGAGGCTGTAATTCACCATGGTTTATGAGGAAGTCAGATTCTGAGTTGATTGAGCCCATGCAAGTAACCAGACAGATGCCTGCCAAAGCTTTTTGTCTTCCTAAAATAACCCAAAGCCTCATATCCTCCTATCTTTATTTCCTTTTTTCTTTCTAGAAACTACTCTTTTGAGGGTAGCAAAAGACTTCGTCAGGGATACTTTGCTTGGCTGGGGCCTATTTGCTGTTGGTACCAGCCATATGACAAAATGGATGAAATGTACTCTAGTTACAGAACATCTATCTTTCAAAAATATCATTAAGGCTAAATTCTGCTCTCGGATGTGTACAAACAATTCTCAGCAAGTCAACTGCAACTTCACAACAAAGAGAAGAGAACATATTTCTAAAATGTAAAATTCATAAAACCTGAGTGGTTTAACATTTATTCTGGTTTTTTTGTTTGTTTGTTTGGGTTTTTTAAATGACTTATTTTAGTGCAAGATCAGTGCTTAAAAAAAAAAGAAGTTTGGGAAAAGAATATTCATTATCTATTAAAACATATTTCTCCTTGAGAATGCCAGCTTATGATTTTAGAATACTACATATTTTTCATTTTGAAAAAATCACCTACTAAGCAGAAGACAAACTGTTAGCAAATTTACATTCTCAGGCTCTTAAGAGAAAAGGTAAGTATTTAAGAGCCCTACTGCAGCATTAGAAAATCAAAAAGGAAAAGAAAAGAAGAGTTAGTAATATCAATTCACTACAGTGGATTTGATTGTTTTAGCCACAGATTGACAATATATTAGAAAACTGTTAAAATTGACTGGGCTATCTCAATCATTAGTTCTAACAGAGATGTGACTTGCCTCTTGAAGTGAACAGTCTGGGAAGAAAAGGAGCTAAAACTGAAACAGAAAAATGTAAAATAGTTTAATACATAAATGCTAAAACAAGAACAACATCTTTTGATAACTCATACTGTAAGACAGTTAAAATACTGCTTTAGTTAAAAATCTTGATGCAAAGTTAGAAGTCATAATTCTAAGACCATAATAACATGAAATCTGATTTTTATATTTTATTAAAAAGCTACTTAATATAATGAAATCTGACCAACTGCCATTGCAACATATGGAATACTAAGATTATATAATAAAAATATTCAGACTATAATTATTTAAAAATTCTCCAACCCATATGTAATTTATCAAAGTGAACTTTACATTGATTTGTGCCACATGGTTGATGAAAAACTGTAAAGAGTGTCTGGAACAAAAGGTATGTACAGATAACTTTGTACGAACATTCTCAATCTGTTTCAAACTCTCCTTTTTTTAGTTTTAACTTCACAAATCAAAATATTGTAATATTTATATTCTCTTAGTTAAAAGTTTTCTAAAACCTAAGGTCTCGTCTTTTTAAAAGGTGGCTTATTTTCATGGAATAAACAAGGTTAAATTGTTTTAGTTAAATGTGGACAATCTTAAATCAATTTAAACCTGGTTTATAATGATTTCGTTTAATTCCTATCCGTTACTGACACAATCCAAATCGTTGCAAACCAGGTTTAAATTGATTTAAGCTTTAAAGTTAAATTGGAGGCATATCTGAATATAGAAATTCCTATGTATCATTCCACTCTAAACAGTAACTAAATATAAATGATGCTGTGATATATCATAACTTGATATATCTCAAAGATTTCCAGATCACATACACTGAATCTACATAACTCTTTAAAATTAGACAAGAATGGACAGTGTGGCTTTATTGGGACCTGCTCTTCAGAGCTGTCAGAGGTTGTTCTAACCCTCTTGGGCATAAAACCCACCTTCCTTGCCTACTGCTTTTCTTGATTTCAGTTACTGGACTCAAGTTTCAGTCACATTTTATAAACCGAAAACAGTGGAAAGCAGTGGCATTATTATATGCAAAATCATGAGGCAAAACAGAGGGTATGGAGGGACTCAGTTTTTTTTCACTGATTGGTAAAATTTACAGAAGACGCATATGATACTGTGTGTGACCATTAACTCTCAAAATAATTTCAGTTCCAAAAATGAGCAGGAGTCGAGTAGCAAAGGCTGCAGTTAATCTGATAGTAAAAATGAGGTAGTGGAATGTGGGTTCTTTTTGAGAAGTTCACAGCTTTTGGTACACATATAGCACCATTACCACAACACCTCACCACACTGGAGGCACCTTGCTTGCCCTGTTAGTGTTGATAGGGAACACCAAGGCTAATTTCTGACACTGTTAGGACAGACGTCCTGTCAATATTGCAAAAGTTAATTTCTTTAAATTTCTATAATTTCTGTTTTTCTAACACCGACAATATCTCTGTTTTTCTAACACTGACAATATCTTCTACAAACTGCAAAAGGAAAGGGCTAGAATTACTGTGTCATATCCCGAAAGAGCAGGGGATGTAACATATGTAGTGATCTCTAGTAAAAGGGTACATTGCACATAAATACTTAAGGATGTATTGAAATACCAGTTTTTTGCAGAGGGATGTCGCTATAGGGATTGTATTGCATCGGTGTGTTTGAATGAAATGGCAGTGTTGGGGCATATATGAGAACTTCATAGCTGATTGTGAGATTTGCCAGACTGGGGAAGTATTTTTCATGTCCACTTTGCAGTTCTAATCAATATTTCAATGTAATTGCATATTGCAGCCTTTAAACTATAGCAACTGTATGCATATTTATTTGGAAGCACTGTTCTTAGATATAAGAACTTAGCCAAAGCAGTGTTGAGTTTTCCTTCTAAAGGAGAAAGGGACATTGAACAAATTATTCCACGAACGGTCCTGCTTGACGCAGTCTTTTATTAACTTAAGACAACAGTGTCTCAGCAATGGTGAGCTGCAGATTGAGAAAGCAAGCAGACTGACATATTAACTGTGATAATCATATACTGAAGGTTGCTGCCAAATAAAAGCATTTACTTCCCCCCTCAGCCCTGCTCTAGTTTCAAAGTATGAGACTAACTTTCATGTAGGCATTTTTTGCTTTTGTTTGTTTCGTTTGTTTTGTTTTTACCTTCCATTTATGATCTTATCTTTGCTACAGATTTCCACTTTGTCATCAGAAGAAAGTGCAGGAGCAAACGTAGCTATACTAGAAATTCAATTATGCAGAAAAAACCCCTGAGACATCACAAAACTTCCCCTTAGTGGAGTAATTTAATAAAGGTATTTTAAAAATAGAAAAAAATCATGCTGCATTTCACAGTTCACACATTTTTATCTCGTCTGAGAGGAGACTGCATTTTCAACTTTCAGCATGCCTTTCTTTCCAGACTACGTCCCCAGGAAAGGTAGTATTGCAGACAGAACTGTAACAGAACCTGCTAGAAGATGGATAAAACTGAGAGCTCACTGCATACCTTCACACAGGGAGAAAGGATCAGAAGGGATTTCTCATGTACATTTTTACAGAATATTCATTCCCAGCTCATCTGCTAACTAATAAAGCTTATAGCTTGGTTACAGTTTCATTCCTTCTTAGACCCTGTTTACAACAGGCAACTTTCTCCCTCGCTGTGACAGATGGGTTGAGATACTGCAGATCCCCCTTAACTCCATCAATGAGAGAAGTGGGTGCCAGCAGGAGCACAGTGTCTCTCCACTTGGGATCAGGTCATGAACGTGCACAACCACACTCTGACTTACAAAACCCTGAGTTATGGAATTAGTCCGCATTTCCATTTTAACCATAAAAAAGAGACGTTCCCGCAGTGGTTTTACAGATTTTCAACAACAAGTCACAGGCAGTAACGAAAGCACTTGAGATACTACTATTTCTCGCATCCCTGCTGAAAGACTGTGCAACGGGCACATGCTTTGTAATCAGTTCCCCTAGTTCATGGAAGGAGGACATCATACTAAAGCTAGAACACAAAGAATCTGTTCATATTGTAATTGTATACTTAGCTGTCAATATTAAGACACTAACCACAAAGGTTAAGAACTAAAAAGTTTAAAAGAGCCTTTTGGCTCATATCTTAGGTGTAATGAAAAATGTAATTACCTGCAAGGTTGTCAATCTCTTTCTCTTGGAGCAGGCTAACAGCATCATCATCTCCTTCCAGCATAAGCTCTGTTTCTGCATTCTGATTTACCACAGCTTGACTTCGAAAAGTTTTCTTTGACTTCACTACATCCTCTTCTGTGCCTAAAAAAAGTTACAATTGTTGTGAATTTAGCTGAATAATTTTTTAAATATAAACCAACCACAGTCAAGTAGCAAAAAACCCCAGTATAAATCATCTTTATCTAAAAAGGGAAGGAACGTTTTCAAAAACTTTATCAAGGTTTACAAAATATGCAGCCTTATTCTGTCTTTCAGAATATATCTTGAATACAATACAAACTGTTTCACAAACACTCTCCTGCTTTTAATAATTGGTATTTGCTTTATGTTCAGTGTTGTTCCATTAGTTTTCCACCTGCAAGAAATTCAGAAGGAGTTTCTCTTGGGTTCCTGGTGTCCTGACTCTGACTGACCTCTGAGAGCTCAAACCACCTAGTCTAAATAAAGGAGTTGCTTTTGGGAATTCAAGATCTGTCATGATTTTCATCTTAGAGAGAGGAGGGACAGGATGGTGAAGTAGGAGATGGATTATCTCAATATAGAGTAAAAACAAAGTAGGCTATGCAAGAGATTCAGAAAACTAAAAAAGGACAAGTATGGTGAGGGAACTTTGGTGTGCGCCTGTGTGTGTTTTTAAGGAGCACAATAAAAATGTTGGTGTAAGGACATGTGCCAATTACCTCAAAGGACTTTACAGGAATGTCTTACCCTTTCTTCTTGCCTACAACTGATTTTTTCTATTCAGACTGATGGTTCCTTATGGCCATCTTACATTTTGGGAAGGTCCTACTAGTGCTTGCCAGAGTTTATTCGCATGATGTAAGAAATTAATCATAGTGTGGTCAAATGATAGTAGCTTTCCTATCATAAACAGCTTTCATGTACTGTTGTGACATCTGCATGGTGCTTCTTTCTTAGATGGGGAGAGGTCATTAGTTTCGTTTGCAGCACTACAGACTCATAGTAGCCTTAGGAGAGAAAGCTTTCTGTTTTTTTCCTAAACAGAAAACCCTGCATCTTCACCTTGGACCGTACGAGATATGGGCATCTCCAGTTCTGCCAACCAAGAAATAAAACCCAAACCTAATCTCTCCTTTCTGTATGATAATGTGGAGATTTGCTTACTACTAAGCTACAGAACAATGAATGAAACCTGAGCAAAACCAGGCACGTGTGGATTTTGTTTGTCTTCCACAATGCCTGAACTTCACAGGATGAATATTATTATGGCGGATATAAAATAATGAGGTAAAGCCCAATATAAGACTTATGGCCTCATATTAATACAGGACAACTAAGAGGAATATAGTAAGCAGATAGGTTAGTGAAGATAGATGCATGGAATGGAACCGATGTGTCAGGCAGTTTTGTTATTACAAACAGTGGGGAAGGTGTTATGATTTTATCTCCTACTCTTATATGAGTTTTTTAATTAGTTTGTGCACAGGGCAGTCACACCATATAAATAAAAATGCTGGAGGCATATTTTTCTGTTAGTGTGTTTACTCTGAAGATCACTGTTAGCATGCCACTTGATATTGGACTCCACCACAGGCTGAGACAACCTCATGTTTTACATTGCCCAATATTAACCTTTTGTATACTATTGCTATTATCCCAATTGCTGTTTCTGAAACTACAGAGCAGGTAAAGACGAACAAGTATGCAAAAGCCCATTTTTGTCACCAAGCCCAAAATTAAGGACAGCATCTCTAATCTTCCTATTTGTTGCTCTCTCCATTAGGACCATACTGATACTGATAGCGATTAAGACAACACCGATGCCGATATATACTAATACATTGTGGTTTGCTGTGTTCAGTTATTAGGCTGTGATCAGTACCTCACTTGCATAGGCTACTATGCAATTATACTACTATGCAATTATACTATGCAATTATACTACAGTAATACTACTATTACAACTAACTGTAATCATTCACCCAATTTAAAATTGAATCAAGTAACTAATGGTTGGAAAAGTTTTCAGTATTATGTCCAAGCTTTTGGGTTTGTGTTTGGTTTGGTGTTTTTCTTGTTTGTTTGTTTGTGTTTTTTTGTTTTTTTCTTCCTAATTCACAAAAAGGAGCAAGAATTGTAGGAGTTTGGAAAAACACAAAGGAGTAACATGCTGTAACAGACCTTCAGTTTTATTACATCAGAATTGTCCTGAGTATTTAATCGCTAGATCAGGACCTTGTTACGCTTGTGTTTACTACAAGGGAGTTCAGCATCATTTGACACAAGTAATAGCTCCTGCTGTGAAGCATTTGACACTAAAGGAGACTGGGCCTGAGATGAACTAACACGGTGGAGGAAAGAAACATGAAAATACTGTTCTCTTCCTTTTTGGTAGTTCTTGTGAGTGGTATGAAAGTTTCTGAGCTTTATAAAATGAGATAATCTTCAAATGAATAACTTCAAAAGTACTAATCTGGTATAATCGTAGAGTCAACCATTTCTGTAGTAACTGATCAGATTAGTGACAGTTCTTTAAAATTATTTATGCATGAAGATATATTTTTAAAATTACAAGAAAAAAGTTCCAAGCCCCAAGTTACTACTAACACTTAAAATGCATCAGAGGAACCTGAAATTTAGTGTATTTTAAATCCCTTGTGATGAGGGTTCCAGTTACCAGATTAGAGAAATATTGCCATACATGGATGTAAGAAATGTGGTAGAGTAGAAGGCATTTAATTTAATACTCAAATTTGCCAAACTAATTTGTTTGGCAAATTTGGAGCTTAGCAACAAGACAAATGTTTCTAAAATCCATTCTGGTTTATAATATTAAACATACATTTATCTAAAAGAAATACAGTAAATGGTGCTTCTTTGTCTTGATGGAAAAAAGCTCTGGTTTGGCTGTTGTTTAAATTTATCACTTTGTTGAGTGCACCTCAGTTTTGCTGTACTGAGGTGTACATTTATCTAAATGAAAGTGTACGAGACCCAGAGTTGCCCTTCAATCACTATATCCTTTATGAATTAGAGTTCCATTTATCAAAATTACAGCAAGAAGAGTAAGGTCTCACAGGGCTGTCTCATTACAAGGCTTGTAAACACTGTCCTTACAAAGAAATGGTTTAACACCTAACAAATCAAAAACTGATTGGGAATAGAATTTGAGATCATCTATCTTTGGAAGACGTGCTGTACTGAGTGCACTTTGTGGCCTTTCTACCCATTCATCAAGAAATTAACAAGCAAATACCACAGACCACCAGATCTCCTTGGATCCTGAAATGTGAAATATGTTCAAAACAGATCTGTCACAGATGTTCTATTTTTATATTTCAAGACAACTTCAAAAAGGTTTTAAAATAAGAGAACCTCTTCAAATAAGAGTAAAAAGAAAAACAACTAGTCTCTTTAAAACCAGACAACAAAATGAATAAAAAATTATATGACATAAAACTATGTCTAGTATTGTTAACAATGATATAAAAAGGAGACATGAATAAATGAATACTTGATATTTCAGCATGTTTGAAAAAAATCAAAACTCAAATTATTTTTTCAAAGCCTCAGCAAAATTACTATGAAATGAAATTCATTTCCAGATATTTCATTTAAAACTCTTTTTAGAACACAAGGAGTTTGTATTTTAAAGTCACAATACGGAATTGTATTAATGTCAGTTCCTAAGTCTAATTAGAAAATGTTTCAAATCCACTAAAATAGGAAAAAAAAAAAGAAACTAGATATAATTTCAAGAAAGCAACATTTTGACATTGGGGTGCACAGAACTGGAACTGGCAGATGCTATCAGTTCTTGTCCTTATCAAGCTCCTTCTTAAGGGATATTTTCTAGACTGGGATTTGGAAAGACTGGGATTTGGATATTTGAAATAACTAGTGTTTCTTAAAATTACATTTTGCAAAGACGTTAAAGGAAATAAGTCACTCAGCTCACACTGAAGTCCAGCTGAAGTTGGTGTCTTAATTTCTTGAAACTTGAAGGCTCTGTCTTAAAGATATTTCAAGAGAATGTATGTATAAGACTAGATAAGCAATTTAAAAAAAAATCCATTTTTTGTTACACCTGTTATCATCTTGATAATTTTTTAAAATGTGCATATTAAAAACTGGCTTTCTACAGTAGCTTCAGGATAACTGAAAAGAGCTCATCTTTAAAAGAAATTAACGAAACCAACCAGCACTCCTCTACAAAACCCCAACTTCCATTAAAAGGTGTGTATTTTATATGTGTGAAAGGTTATGAGCTGCACAGTAAACTTGTACAGTATTGCCAAAAATTTACTAATGTCTCTTCCAGTAGCATTACTTTTCCTTAAACAGAAATTATTTAGCACACAAAAAACCCCCCATACCCCACACCAAAATCCCCCCAAAAACCTAATAATTTCCCAAGAACAGGAGAACCTCATGTTATTTTGCAGCTACAGCCTCTAGAAGTATTTAATACAGGCAATATTGAAATAAATTTTTGTTGGAGGTTATTGTAACATCTGAATTTTTGCCTCTCTATTTTCAGTTAAATCAGTAAATTCTTTGTTGGGCTATGTAGGTCACAACAGGTTCTAGGGAGGCATTCTAAATTTCAAAGATACTGTGTGTGTATACAAAGTGTCCAAACCCACAAAAACGTCCCTAAATAAAATTTTTAAATTAGCGATACAAACATAACATATTGTTGATTATATTTTGGTTTATGTACGCTTATTTTATTAGACATTACACTAATTACTATGATTTAGTTGATCACCGGAAGGGAGTTTTCAGTTCTCTCTTCTATCCATTTATTATATATTCAAATATAGCATTTTAAATTTTTCTCTTTGCATTTAGGATAACATGAGGTAAAAATATGTCTAATTTTAAGAAGAGTTTGCTTGGTCATACTATAACCAACAAAAGGAGACTACTGCTTCTTATAAAGTTATTTCCATAGTTTACTTCAACGAATTACCGATAAGGCAATTTATGCAGTGAGCACTCTTTGATCTTTGAAGAGAGATGGCAGAATGGAAAGTTAACCTCATTTTAATGTTACCTAAATATACTGACAGGAAATTCTAATGTTTCCAAACATCTGGAAATCTGCTTCATGGGATGGTGTTCTTCTTTTCTATAAGAAAGCTTTTTCATATATTGTCTTTTACAGTTTTATGTGGCTTCTAAAGGAGCATTTTGACATAAGTAAAGTCTGTTCTCTTTACAGTAAAATGCTGCATTTAATTAAAAACTCTCTTTTATAGCAGCTAAAGTACAGTTTTTGTGAAGCTTATTAGCTCTCCTCAGAAACTTTTAAGGGTAAAGTTGCTTTTTCTCCTTACAGATCACTGGTATGTACTGCTCTGTAGAATGCTGCTTTTGTTGGTGAATTTTAATCACCTAAGGTAGTTTTAAATATTTTATTAAATAAAGGAATTCAGAATTAGTTCCTCACAAGAGGCTACCTGATAGGTCATGATGTGAACCATGAAATTACATCACAGGTAAAATATAATTTATGAATAGAGTTTGTAAGAACTAAGCTTTTTCTTGGAAGAGATTTTTATGTTTATTGTACAAACTAACTTTTACAGGAAGAATCAAGCTTATGTGTGCACAGAATTAAAATGCAACACCATTATCTACCTTTTTTGTTCATTCAACATTATTAATCATTGAAAATACTTATTACAAAGCTTCATGAGATAATCTTCCTGCTTTATATATCCTAGCAGTTTAAACCCCTGCTTTCATTGCTGATCTTTACTAACTTGATTAGGCACCGGGACCCTTGCAGCGGTCACAGTTATGGACAGCAGCTGCTTGGGAGTCTGTAAACTGACCTCTACAAAACCCAGTAAGATTAAATCATCGACATGGTGACCACTCCACCCCAGCCTAATATCTTTCCGCACGGCTACAGAGCCAGCCCTCCTAGGACTGCGTTCACTCCATGGGAAACGTGTGCCAGGTATCCCTGGGTCTGCTCAAGACACCAGCCTTCTGGCTTTGAGTAGCAGACCCGTGCTGGCATATCATGATGAACTGTCCCCACCTGTGTCTGCTAGAGTTGTTATTTAAATTGCAATGTGTTTCTGGAACTGGCAGCTTTGACTGGCATATAATTTAGTTTCCCCAGAGAATCAGAGAAGTGACTGTTATTAAAGGAAGGCTGGTTTTAATAGATTTAATAAAAGCCAGAAGAACCTAAATCATATTTTCATTATTAAGGATCTTTGAAGAAATGAGGGAGAAAAACTATGAAAATTGTGTAGAAATTAAAAATTGCATACATTTGTATTGGAAATTACTTCCACCAAAAGTAAAACCAAATCACATTTTTGTTTTCTATAATAAATACCTGAAAATGTAATCATCATAGACATTCCAGACATTTTTCTCAATTTTTCACACCTAATATCTGACCAAATGATCTTCTTTATGCGAGTCATTTGTAAATAAATACTTTACTGCTGTATACATTTTCGTCTTAAAAATTCTCAGATGTTTTGCATTGTAAAAAATGAGACTGACACAAACTATACCAAAGAGGAGACTGAGAATATGGTCAAGGCCAAAATGAACAGGTTTCTCAGATGAAGTTGAGGGCTTTTAAAACAACAAATACTTGTAGTTAAAGTCAAAGTGTTGTATATTAATGTAAAAGGTCCTACATAAAATAAAGATGAAGTTACTACGTTGGACGCTTGTTATTTCTGTTGTTTATAGATAGGAAAACTGAGGTTCAGAGTGGTTATGAAATAAATTTTTAGAAGTTGTCAATATTATCGTTATATTTATTTGGGATTTCAGGTGTTCTGAGCATGTGAGAAAGGATCCTGCACTGATTCAGCACTGATCATAAACAGCCAGCGGGTGACAGAGCCGGATATAGCCAATCCAGCAAATGTTACAAGGCATTTTCAGGCTCCTGAAGGGCAGTCTTCATTCTGACTGGAACCAGAAGAAGTCCTTCTAACGGGAACTTAAAACAGTCAAATGCTTATATTTGGATTAAGATGTAGTTTGCCACTGTAACTTGTACACACAAGAATGGATTCATATTTCATGACTGATGACCTTTACAAATCCCTGTCAGTTTGAAATGCAGCCTCTCGGTATATACTGTAGTTTGATAAATTGCAGAAAGAAACTGAATTTTCTGATATGCTGTGGATCTCTTAAACAGGCAAAGATGACACACAAGAAAAATAATTAAGAGCAATAAAATTTTCCTGTGTTTCCAGCCATTTTACAGAAGTACAGTAATAGCTGAGAGGAAAATAACTACATCGCACCAACAGTTATTGCTCAGTGGAAAGGACATCAAGGACACTTGCAAGTAAGAGAATTGGATCAATATTAACGCGATTTTCATTTCATGCTTCCCCAACTCCAGTAAGCTGACAATATACTCTGATTATGTGAACTGCCTCTGAGTAACACAGAAAAGGTTATTAGAGCAAGAGGTGGAAATGGAATGCACTTTTTATATTGACAGGTCTGCTAATAGAGTGTACTGATTTTCAAAGCCATGCAATGCATTTTCACAATTTGGTTTTGACAGCAAAAAGGAATTTCATTTACCCTTAATTCAAAATATTCACATGTAAGCAAAGGTTTCTTAAGACAGGCCACTGAAGAGGATAATCAAACTATTTCAATAGAAAAATGTAATTAATAAGGTAAGAAGCAAAAGGTGATTGAATTTAAATATGTATGACATGATAATGAAATAATGAAATAATTCTGCTAAACGAGGCATTCTATGCTTTTGAAATAGAATCTGATAAAACATTTTTAAGATAACATATAAGTGAAAAATACATCACATCTCAACATTCAGGTCTGGATTTTGTCTTGAAAGTTTTAGATTAGTTCTGAGTTTGAAATACCTAACCCAAGCACACAATCTGCAGGAAAAGCCATGTTCTGACTATCTGCTTGCAGAGCCTAAAGACAGGATCAAAGTTGTCGGACTTCTAAAGAGGCACTCCCCGCACTGAGGAATTGTGCTCACATATGCTAGCCTCAATTTTGCTTCCTCCTCACAAAAAATTCTTACAGAAAAGGCTAATAATGATAAAGCCTTGGGAAGAAATTAAACGCTCTTTAGAAATACAAACACTTGGTGTATGCTAGCAGCCCAATGGTAACACAGTGGCATGTGAGAAACGTGATCTTATCTCCCGTACTGGGATATTCTACACCAACATTTCTAAACCTTATCTAACATTTAAAAATTAGAGCCTTCAAACCATGAGAGTGGTCCAAACCCCAATATTTTTAAAAAGAAAGATATAGCTGTAGTATTGTGGTCTGTCTTCTAATTTTTGAATTCTTCCTCTCTGTGGCCAAAGCATGGACGATTATGTCTGCTAGAAGACAACTTTGTCCCTCACCACCTCTGTTGCTATCAGATCTAAACGAGATCAGCTCTTTGGAAACAGGCACTGTACAGAGACATAATAGGACAGCTAAAAAATTCATTCTCTAATGCAGAGAATGAAGGTGTAGGAGGTTTAAAATTATTTTATAGTAGCTATCATAATTCCAGTAGTTAGGCAACTCTCTTAATTTCTATTGAGACTACTTACTTAGAGAAGAAAGCCTCAACAGCTCATGATCAGTGCTTCGAGAAACCCATTTGCCAACATGTCTGAAATTATTTTTGCTTTCTGGAATGGTAATCTTTTCAAATGAAATTCTGCTCTTTTGAGACATACAGAAGGAACATCTTATGCAGTCTGTATGTAGGCAAAATCTCCTATACATGACATAATGTCTCCTGTAACTGTTTCTTAAAAGGAATTGTCCCCATTATATATAAATAATAAATTTGTCAATATAATAATGTCATTAGAACGTCTAGATTTACTCTCCATTACATTGCCTTTTACTGTGCAGTTCCAACTGGTTCAGTGTGCTGCACTGTTTTTTTTTTTTTCCTGTGAAAATTTCATTTCATCCTCACATAGATCACCACATCTTTAGAACTGGCATACATCATTTTCACTTCAGCAGCAACAGTAACTGGTGGGAGGAACTGTTTCTATTTCTGTGTAGATCAATGCCTATAGCAACACCAGACAAAGGGCAGCACCCACAGGATATACACATTTGTGAGACAGCAGTGTGGCCCTAACGCTGAGATATTTGTGTTTAGCTCTTAGCTCTACTAAGGGACTATGCTCTAGTAGCAACAGACAGCACTTCTCTTTGGGCCAGGCTGTTGTAAAAAACATGAGCTCCTAGTTCCTGAACCTAAAATGCAATTATGTATCAAATTAAAATCAAAGCTTTGCTATTTGCTTGATTGGGGCCAGAATTTTACTCTTTTTTTAAAAAAAACCAAAAATAGCTGCAGTTATAAAACATCTTTGCTTCATACGGTCTAGCAGATGAAAAGTGAAACGGTAGCAGTATATAAGATATCGCTGAGATAAAGCACAGTCTGAGGGTCTATTACTAAAACAGCTCAATGACATAATCTACAAGATTTTCATTATTTTGCCTCTGAAATATGTGGCTGGTAATCACTGTCCCAGGTAGAAAGCCTGTGTGTATATTACAGAGAGATAACTCACAGAAATCTTAGCGGCGGTTGGCAGTAAAGAAAAAAGGAGAGAAGTATTTTATTTCACCTTCCATTAAGCTGCTGCGTGGGGTCTGTGGCGTCTTTCATCCTGCTTCACAAAGATCGCAAGAGAGTGCAAATCTTCCATGAAACTGCAGGGATACTTGCAAAATTGCTACATTTATGTTAAATTTGCAAGCACTGGCAATACTATTTTCCATTCAGACTGGGCCTGAGATGCTATTTAGACAACATGATCAGCTTTTTTGAAGGCATGGGATTGAAGGACTGGTGCTATATGGCAAAAAAGACACCAATAAAACACTCTTCAAGCATTATGCATGGTCCTTTCAGCTGGGAAAATATATCTACTGTAGACGATGTTCAGGGCTTTACACTTATAGACTGGGAGATGTACTCTTTAGGCATACAATAAGGATAAGAAAAAAAGTCATGTCATGATGTAGCATACATGATATGAAAAACAAAATTAAATATATAACTGGAAACATGCATAATATGCTGGCTGATAGACTTCTTAACAAGGTGTCTTCCTTGTCATGCTGGTTAGTGGTATATTTGAGAACTTTTCTATAAACTATATTTGGCTTTTAATACAGTGCTTTCACTAGGTGTTTCTGCTCCCCTGCCTGTACCTTTCACAATGCTGAAACTCATAAAATCTTCCAGTTTGTTTCACTGCACTGGTACTTCTTGTGTGTGTTTCAAAGCTAATGCTATAAAACGAGTAACATAAAATAAGTGAAACCGAAGAATTCACTATACTTGTAGGGATGTGGAATAGCCAATGAACATATACATAAGTCTTTGTTTCTTGTTTACAAATCTTACTATTTACATAAAACCTCTATGCTAATTTTAATGTGATATAATAGAAATATATTTTCTGTGATAAATGTAAAGTAGTGCAATGTAAAAAGATGAGTAAAAATACTTTGGTATATTAAAAGATATATTGCCTTTGAAAATGAATCCCTTTATTTTTGTAATCTATACATAGCGATTCTGTTTGCTTTCTGAAAGTCAAGGAGTCACCTATATTGAAGAGATTCCCGCAATCTGCCTCTGTCAACTTAACCCATCTTTACCTTGCAAGTAGCCCAAACGCTCTGAGAAACCTGAGCCTGAAAGCCTGTCATGCCTCCTACTGGCTGTCAGAAAGAGTGGGAGAGTAAAGGCTTTTAAAATCCATAATCTAAATCTATGATTTCCTAATTCTAGGCTGCAATGGTTGCAGCACTGCTGAAATAATGGCCCTCCATTCCAGCCATGCACTTGACAGGCTGTCCTAGCCAGGTCTTCAGAAAACACTTTCCTCCATACAGGCAGAAGTGGAACTTCACCTTGCATTTTTAGACCCATTTGGTCCAGCTTTGGTTTCTTTATCCAGTTATTGGTGTTACTAAACGCCTTTTTCCCTTAACAAATTATACCTATTTCCACTTACTCATATAGAAGTGGAGAAAGGAGTCCTGCAGTCAAGACATCAAGAATAAGAAGAGTGGAGAAAATTTAAAAATGGCATATTTTGTGCTTTTAACTATAGCCAAAGAAGATTTAAACTGCTGTTACTCCTTAATATGGAAAATAGGAGGTAAGAGAAGCACATAGTAAACCTGAGTCCCAAGAGCTACATTCACCCAGATGAGAAAGCTGTCCTGAAGGACTATTATTAGACTTTCACTGACAGAATGTTCTTCCAAAGTGTTTCTATGAGATGCACTGAATATACATGGGTCAATAACTTCTATTTCTTTGTCAATTAGCGATAGAACTGAATTAATAGAACAAATACACCCTTCACATGGGTTTGAAAACATTTCACATCATAGTAATTTACTGGGTTTGGTAAGTAAATTACTTTCATTTGGCAGAACAGACAGATATCATGTATTCTTTTCACAGGAACATATAACGGTCGAAGGGAGAAAAATGCAGCTAGGATTCTAAGACTGGCAATGGTTGTGATTTTTAGGTCTTAGGAATGGTTTTGCAGGCCAATTTGATTACTTCAAGAACATTCCGGAGTCATACGCTTTCAGATGAAGAAGTGAGAAACAGAAATAGTTACGTTAACTGCTGGTGAAAAGCCAGGAAGTTCTGCAGTAAAATCTATTAGCTCAGACCTATGATAGCAGCTAAAATCCAGGTCATGCCAGATAACCTGAAAATCTCAGAGGAAAGGCATTTGAAACCCAACACAGAGGTTTCGAGGGGAAAAAAAGTTTTCACATCCTATTTGGATCTGTGAAAAGCTTGAATTAGAGTCAAGATAGAGATTCTGAAATTCAAGATTTGAGGAAAACATTAGAAAAAAATGACTATTTCATGAATCTGCAGTTAAAACTTATTATAAAGCTGCTATGAAAATTCCTATGCTAGAAATAGCATATAACAGGAAGCAGATATTTAGAGACTGCAAAGGACCATTAGGATGCAATTGCAACTCCCTTACGTTACCTAGTTGGACAGCAGAAGCTCAGACACTGACTGTTCAATACAATTCAACACAATAGTGTTCAGTACTCTACCTAAGCAAATTCCATTACAGTTTACACCTTGAAGGTGTCTTTCATTACATTACAGTGGGTTACAAGAATAAGTATCATCATAATAGTAGATATATTTAATGACAACATATTTATGATTGGGAGGGGCAAGAAGTGCTAGAAAGAAGACCAAGTTAAATCTAGTATTTTAGATGTAATTATTCTCACAATTAGGGTTTTGCTTTGCAGATCTTTCTAGTAATACCTAACGTAAACTCTTATTCTTCGACTTTCTTTAAACAAATTTCATTTTCATCTGTATCTGACAATTACCATGTAAAATATTGAGAGGACACAATTGTTATGTCATATTTTCCCTAAAATCCTATGAGGATGAAATATTTGGAATTTTATTTGGAGAAGCAGTGGATGGCACTGTTGGGCTACAATTATAAGGCTGTTGATGCAAATCATAAATTGCCATGCTTACAAAAATACACAGATTTTTGTGACTCCTTGAGGCACACAATTGGGATGTAAACTCATTCATAGTACATTGGAGATTTCACAATCAGATGTGGAAGTTAGTTCATATACTGAAAGGACGTTGTGTAATAGGAGTATTATTTTAGGTGTTCCAAGTGAAGCAGAATGGTTTACACGCTTGTCTCACATGGCAGCATGATCACATTGAGACTAAAGAACAAAGAGAACTTACTTGATGACACATGGAAGCATTGTAATGGATTAATTTAATGACTGCATACATATTCTTAAAATGCTCACCACTGAACATCAAGTAACATACCTGTGTTTTCTGTCCATAAAGTGGATGCTATTTCTTAAAACTGCTCACAATTAATTGTCAACTTGTGTTTACTTACAGACTAAAATTAGGTATGCATGAATGGGGTGATGGAACAGGGTTTCTTTTTAGTCAAGGGCTTTTGTTCTTTAGTTTCTCTTCTATACTTAAATTTAATAAATATTAGTTTGGGATGTTATCTTAGATAAAGGTCATTACCTTCATTTCCCCAGAGCCATGTATTTTATGATATTTTGTGTGTTACTAATTTTCAGGATAGTGCATTAACTAAGTAAAAAAATAAAAAAGACTATAAAACATTTTTGTGGCTCGTAGTCACAACAAACTCAATCTCAGTAATAATATATATTATACTGTCCATGAGCAAATTGATATTGGAAGTGTTTTATGATGATCCATACCTGTTCAACATCTTCATTAATGATCTGGATGATGGGGCAGAGCATACCCTTAGCAAGTTTGCACATGACATGAAACTGGGAGGAGTGGCTGATATGCCAGTAGGTCATGCTGCCATCCAGAGGGACCTTGGCAGGTTGGAGAAATGGGCTGACAGGAATATAATGAAGTTCAACAAGGGGAACTGCAAAATCCTGCACCTGGGGAGGAACAGCCCCAGACACCAGTATATGTTGGGGGCTACCCAGCTGGAAAGCAGCTCTGTAAAAAAAGACCTGGGGGTCCTGGTGGACACCAAGTTGAACATGAGCCAGCAATGTGCCCCTGCTGCAAAGGTTAATGGTATCCTGGGCTGCATTAGGCAAAGCATTGCCAGCAGGTGGAGGGAGGTGATCCTTCCCCTCTACTCAGCACTGGTGAGGCTATACGTGGAGTGCTGTGTCCAATTCTGGGCTCCCCAGTATAAGAGAGATATGGACATAATGGAGAGAGTCTAACGAAGGGCCACGAAGATGATTAAGGGACTGAAGCATCTCTCATATGAGGAAAGGCTGAGAGAGCTGGGACTGTTCAGCCTGGAGAAGAGAAGGCTCAGGGGGGATCTTATCGATGTACATAAGTACCTGAAGCGAGGGTGCAAAGAGGACAGAGCCAGGCTCCTTTCAGTGACAGGACAAGAGGCAATGGGCACAAACTGAAACAGAGGAGGTTCCCTCTGAACATTAGGAAACACTTTTTGACTCTGATGGTGACTGACCACTGGCACAGGTTGCCCAGGGAGGCTGTAGAGCCTCCATCCTTGGAGATATTCAAAAGCTGTCTGGAGATGGTTCTGGGCAACCTGCTCTAGGTTGCCTTGCTTGAGCAGGTCCCTTCCAACCTCAATCATTCTGTAATTCTGTGATACGTAAATCTGCATTTCTTCAAAAAGTTTCATGAAGATTAAAGTAACTTGCAGTTGAGGATTGCATTTCTAGTATCAATCAAATGGTTCTGCTCTGTTTTGGTTTTAAGTCCATGAGAAATTACATAAGAAGATCAGTCTTGAATATCGACATATAAGTAATCTAGGGTTTAAAAAATATTACTGAAAACTAAGTTCTGGCAACCGTCTACTTTAAGCTCTGGCTCCATTATAAGAATCACAGAATCCTTAAGGCTGGAAGACACCTCTGGAGATTGTCTAGTCCAACCCTCTGCCCAAATCAGGGTCAGTTAAAGCAGGCTGCCCAGGACCTTGGCAAGCTGGGTTTTCAGTATTTCCAAGGATGCAGACTACATGACTTCTCTGGACAACCTGTTCTGTTGTTTGACCACCATTACAGTAAAAAAACCTTTTTACTTATGTTTAAATGGAATGTTCTGTATTTCAGTTTGTGCCTGTTGCCTCTTGTCCTGTCACTGGGCACCACTGAGAAGAGTCTGACACCATCTTCTTCATTCTCTCCCAAAAGGTATTTATACAGAACTATATGGTCCCCTTGAGTCTTCTCCCCCCTGGGCTAAACAAAGAGTATCTAAAGAATATCTGGATCAGTTTAGAAGTAAAAGTAAATGTAAAAGAAGCCTACAGAAAGATCTACAAACTCAACCCTGACAGCAGAGCTGTTCATATAGATATAGTATAGAAAGCAGTATTTCATAGACAAAACTGAAAGCATAATTTGGTCTTCAGTCTCTTACATGGTACATATAGAATGCTCTCACTGCAGATACACTTAGAAAAGTAACTGGTTTTTATGCATCTAGTGGACCTGCTAGCAAAACTCTGATAAGTGATGATCCAGTATCAGTTGTCTTCAATTTGATTTCAGTTTTGCATTAGTTACTGAGAAAATATTGCTTTCTTAAAGATAGTTCTGAAATTAGTATTGTTGAAACTGTTCTGGAAATATGGTAGGCATTTTCAATAAGTATAGACAAAAGATAGGGTGAAGATAATGCAGTCAAAAGACTTTTTCAAGCTGAGAAAAAGTAAATTAATGTTTTTAGATATATACAATTTACACAGTGACTATGACAGTCTTGAATTTACTGTAAACAATGGTGGTATTTTCACCAACAAAAGACACCTCTAGGTTCTTAGCAATGTCATTAGTGTCAACAACCTAATGTATCGAAGTGCAGAACCCAAAATGCAGAATATCTGGAAACGAAGACTAGCTTTTAGGTGGGCATTCAGACTTCCAGTGGGCTTAGACTTAGGTGGGCTTCCAGACTTCCAGACTTCAAATGCCTATAAGGCATTTGATTTTACAGCAAAGTTTCTGAACAGACATGATGAAATTGAGCATCTCCAGTTCATGGGACATTTTGATTTCTTCAAATGTCTTATCACCTGAAAATGTCAAGGTAAGTTTGTTTGTAAAACACTGACTTAGATTTCTGGAACAACATTTGGCACATGCCAAATGAAACCAGCTTCTTACCAGCTTCTCTGGAGTCTCCTCCCTCTATCTTGTTCTAACACTGACTGCAGAAGGCAGGGAGCCCAGCAGTTCAGGAGATGGAAGTCAGGAGCTGTGGGAATCTACTGCTCTAGACTTCTCAGCACTGAGGAGTTGCTCTAGAGCTACAGCTACTGAAAGTTCATCCTAGTACATTTTTCTTTAACATTGTGGACCATCAAAAATTTAATCTTCCTTTAGGGTCCATGGGACACCCGGAATCCCTGTTCTGAAGACAGTCCCTGGTTTGGGTACGGGTTCCCATGGATTTCAAGACTCCCAGTTTCATAGCAGGGAATACATACAGCCTTTCTTTTAAGGTAGTGCTTGCTTGAAGGTACATGTTCTGGGAACGTAAGTCCTTCAGCAGCCTGAAGGAATCCTGCCTGCAATTCTTTGAAAGTCTATCAAAATCCAGCTGCTTTCATGAAAGTAGATTTCAGATTTGAATATTTCAGATTTCAAAACCTGATGCTTTTTAATTCTGTTTGTATAATGAAACCGTATTTCTGGTGATGAGCACATGCAGCATTTGCTGAAACTTAGAGCACTAACAACAAGTCCCAGAAGAAGCCATAAACAGTCTGCTTCAGCTAGAACCACTCTTGAAATAAAGTTGCTAATTAGATGTCCAAATACATAATGGAATGAGTAACTCAAAATACGCAAGTTCAAAAGCAATTGCCGTATTGCACATACAAGACTTCTGTAGCTTTGTTTCAAAACCTGAATGTATTACATATTACATTATGAAGGCTTTTTTCCTCTTTTCTTTTTTTTCTTTTTTTTTTTTTTTTTCATTCTAAGCATTCAGGATCTGTCATGATAATCGGCTTAACAGGCCAAATATTCTTGAGCACAGACACTAGAAATATTTGACCAGCTTACATATATATGTTTAGAACATGGGCACTGAGTTATTTATGTCTGTTTCCTCCAGTGCAGACTAGAAAATGTGGCCTTTCTTGGACCCCCTCTATGTGCAAATGGTTTGTAGGCCACAATCTTTAAAGACTGCAGGACCAAAGCTTAATAAATTAACTATTTTGCTCTTAAGATGACCTTTGTGGAGCAGTATTCTGTCTCACTGGCAGGGTGGTACAGTAGTGTCTCATCTATACTAATCTCCAATGACTGTAAACTGTTAAGGTGATTAACTGGAAGAGACAGTTCTTTCACCACATGTACAAATCACTGTGAATTGGGTCATATCTGCATATTTCATGCATTTATTGGTAGTAAAATTTGGGGAAGTGAAGTAGAGTTTATAATCTTTTATACAATCTTTTATTTTTCTTCCTTTCTTTTCAGTCTACAATTTATTCAATTACACTGAAACTCTATATAAACTTAAAATAAGAACTGTTTAAAATCCATCAACACTATAAAGTTAAAACTGTACTAAAAGTTTCCAGGTAGTTCAAAATCCCATTATATCCACTTTGATAATGCAGTAAGTTGTATCCCTTTCAGCTTCACAAAGGGAGAAATGAATCTATATTTCTATTCAAGTAAGAATTTAATTAAAACAAAAGGGCACAACAGATACAATGCTGAAATAATTATGCTTGAATTTTAAATACAGATATGAAAGTCGTTTTAACAGATTACAAACAAATCCAATGCCTAATATAAAAAAACTTAAGAAATGGAGGAGACTAATCCAAAGGGAAAAATTCTCTAGTCCATCTCTTGGTAAATGCTGCTATGACTCTGACATACCTACAGTCTCAAAGGACAGCTAAGTATATAGCCATAGGAATAAGCTGTAATTTTTCACATAGTTGTATATAGCCATAGAAATATGTTATAATTTCTCATTGCAATATTTTTTACTTGCCAGCTACTTTGAACATATATATATATGTATATATGCACACACACATACCTATATGTATGCATATTATATTTTATCAAAACAAGGCATCTTGAACATGCATACAATGGCTGACTAACAGACTGTAGTTAAATAGAAGCTTCACCCACTTGCCTTGTAGCAGAATTTTTTTAAGAGAATACTGTTTCCCAGTAGTAGGTAATAGATAATGTTTTCTACAGGAAGAAGCCGCTTACAGCTAAAATTAATGCTTTTGTAGTTTTTTATCTCTTCAAGGTAGAATTTAACATTTGTTGTTACTTCTCTAAAACAAACATATAGATCACAGACACAGTTTTCATTTCCAAGACTCTTCTACTCCTTGATGACTCCAAGTATTATATAATTACAGAATCCATACATCCAACATCAACTCTGATTTAATACTGGAGTAGCTGTAGAGCACTTTTTTATTTATCAAGGTCATATCTTGATGGCTGCACAAGCTTAGATAAATCAGGTGTTAAGCAGGCACATCTCCAAGGAATCTGGAAATTCTCTCATCTGCAATCCTCAGCATATCTTATTATTCACTGCCAAAGAAATGACTGATTAATTTTGTCATCTTTGCTCTGTGATTTTTGCTCAGCTGAAACTGCCTGCCCTCTTCTGCAATGCCCGATCAGACCTATTTAAGTTGATGCCTTTGATCGTAGACATTGAAGAGCTTGCTGACTTAGGCTTTGACTAAACATTCCTCCACTGCAATATTTATGCACAAAATCCTAAATGATAACTGACAGTCAAAGTAGATAACAAAAACTTGTGAGATGTTTCCACTATTTTACTGAAGCTCAAAATAGCTTTACTTGTGCTAGAGGTATCAGTCAAGATGAAAAATTGCTATTAATATAACAAAAGCCCAACAAATTTTGCTTTGATGAATAGTTTACTTCTCACAAACAAAGTATCTGAGGTCAGGAAAAAAATCTGTTACTGGAAAAGTATGCAGTATGATTTTTTAAAAATGCTTTAAATTCTTTCTGTAGTGTGATATCATGCATAGTTTTGGAAGCTAGGGGCATTTTACTATCAAACTGTTCCAAACAAAATTATGAAAACAAAGCTAATAAAAAAAAATACAATGGAAAGTTAAGCCCAATGGAAAAAAATCTGCCTCCAGCTCTTTATTAATCACATTCCAACACCAGAGGCTAAAAGTACATCAAACTGCACCAAATCCTTTTCACATGACAACCTCATAAATTATTCAACTCATTAGTAACACCAAGAGGCATAAAAATAACATCAGTATTAAGGATGTTTTCTTACAGAGAAAGGTCAGCTAAAAGTTTCAGTATTAAAATCCAAAGGCTTAAGCCTCTGAAAAGTAAGTATATCTAGATAGAATCAATTAATTATAACTTTGATGCATGCTGTTTTAAAATTCCATATGTTAATTTTAATATATGTGAAAAGTTAGAATTATTTATTTTAATTCTGCAAACACGACAATTTCAACCTATGGTAATTTTTATGCAACTACTAAGTTTGATGCATACCACCTCTAAAGACAACTGAGCTTTAATTTAATTTAATTTTATGTTGAATGCACTAACAGGTGAGTAGTGTGAAATTATATAGAAACAATCCAACATGAAACTACAACTACTTCAGTTTTTCTGTTTCTTTTGGTTGTAGCTTTGTCTTGCAGGCTAGGCCTACTACCAGGCAGCTGTCACCTGCACTAAAATATTAGAACACAGAAACTACATAAATGGAGGCAATCTTTGCAACGCGCTGAAACTGTTTAAGTGCAACTTGTATTATACTTCTCATAAAAAAAACCCAAAACCATTTCCAGCATCCTCTGAGTACAATCTTATCCCAAAGATACAACACTCCTGCTATAAAGGCAGGAAAAGTCCATCTAAGTAAATGGAAAGCTCCTGTTACTTTAAAATCAGGAAAGTATCAAGGCTTAAAACTTTCGAATAGTTTATAAATCAGATTTCTTCCTGTTTTAATGCTAGCTTAATATCCAAAATTAAAAATATTAATCAATAAGGATATTTTTAAGGGTTCTTATGCCTGTAGAATGCATAAAGCCCGTGGTTTTGATGATTATTTGCCTTACAAAAGCAACAGAGCCATTAGCGCAGTTTTGCATCTGCCTCCCATAATATCATATTTTGATATTTTGGAAGAATGTGGAGAAAAAAACCCTTTGTCAAATAAGCAATACTATATACTACTGGGGGAAATGTCTTGCTTAATCCAGCTTATGAAGAGTTTATGACCTGAAGTCCTGCACATGATAGCCTTCATGTTTCAATAAGTACTAAATTACACTAGCTCGTATAACTACACACACAGATATTCATTTATATGTCTAACCTTGTTTGAATCCCAGCTATTTGCCTCAACAACCTGCAAAGTTGGTGAAATGTGTAGGTCACACATTTCGCTTTATATCTATCATATTCAGAACTTCTGGCAACATTAGCCTTTGGCTACACATCAGCTGAAAGGTTCAACTTGCTTTGTGTATAATTACTTCCATTTTTTACTCCTAAATGCTGAAGAATCCCAGGATTTTTTTTCAGTACTACAGATTAAAAAAGGACAGAAAAACATTTCAATATTCTTTAAAAAATTCCTGTCTTTGATATGTGAGAGAGGTACCCCATCTTAAACCTGAGAAATAAATTTGCTTTAGACTTTTAGAGCACTCAGGTTCAGCCTGCTGTACAGAAGTCACTGAACATATGAAACTTTTAGATGATATAAGGGAATTTGTGAGCATGTTCCTCCTTCCTTTTTTATACTCCAGCTACCTCTCCAAGAAAATCAAACATCATCTAATCCTTAAGTTCCTAGACTGAAGCTCCTATGTAGTCAGTTCACTATTCAAATCACAGCTATCCTTAAAATAATTATTTTAAACAAGTTCTTACGTATTTCATGATTTGCAGAAAAAAATACTTTTGGCTGAGATTATGCATGCCAAGATAAAACTTCTGATATTTTTTAAAAACAGTTAATTCCTCATTCACGAAAGGTCTCCAATGGAACTATTACGACACATTAGTTTGACGGCCTAACAGTTTCATTCTGTCACTCTGGAGAGACAAGTTCAGTTACTTTTACCAGTGTCTCAAAATTAGCGTCTGGGAATGCTAGAGAGGTATAATGTGAATCCTTTGGGGATCAGAGAATTTAACAGCCCACAAGCTCAAGTCTTCTGGTTCATTAAAGTGTAAGAATTGAAAGAATTCCTTTTCTAAGAATATGTTGTCGTAGGAATTCTCAGCTGTCCTTAGAAAAGAAGGGACACTATTCTCAGGGATTCATGGACATCAAGAAAATATCATAAGCTATACTTTTAAGCAGGAGTTAGTACTGACCATATTCCACAGCAGCTTTTAGGAGAGCATCAGAATGAGTAGACCCAAAAGCATTGCGAACAAATCGCCTCCGCCGGCGCAAATCGTCTTCCCAGTAATCCAAGCGCCAGAAGTCATGCAGTTGGCTATGAAATAAAGAACACACACATCAGCACCTACCACAGCCTGAACTGTATTTACATACATTATAGTATAATTTCACTGCTGCTTTCCTATTTCAGGAATACAATCTTGTAAAAACATATATTACTAAAACTTATAATATTCTAATGTTTCTTTACATGCATTTATATATTATAAACCTCAGCACTGCCTTTCTCAAAATGTTCTGCCTGCTGCTAAAAACATTAATCACACTGAGCCCATTAACAAATGCAGCATCAAATTACAAGTATTAATGGCACAGCTTGCTTTCTTTTACAGTGTTTTTAACAAGGCTTGTAAATCATAGAATGGACCTCAGTGCAAATAGTTTGCAATTTAATGACTATGGTCCCTTAGCAGACTGAACTTAGAAGTATAAAATATTGCCCACTTGAATTTTGTGGAACTATGATTAAACTAATGTGCTGAAATATTCATTGAAATAATTCCCCACTGCCCCTAGCAACCTGAGAAAATTGCAATTTTATTCATTATTAATAACACTGAATTAGAGCAGCAAAAAAATTCCACCATGTGGTAATTGTCTTGGTAAATTATTATTCCAGCACTAACAGAGTACTAGGATGATTTTATAGCTTCCAGCTAATACAAGCCATTAACAACCATGGCCATCTTTGCGTTACATTGCCTTTTTACATTCAAAAGCAATATTGAAGTTCTGTAGAATGATATAAGCCGTTGTTAATCTATATTCAAGTCAAAACATACACATATATAATCATCTGGTATTCAACTTCATTTCTAAAGAAATGACCATCTCCACTTTCAGACAACTTCTTGACCTTACCAACACAAACATCTCTCACATCAATTTTATAAGTATGCTGTGGGATATTCAAGCAAAGCTGTATTTTAAGCCAACATTTAAAAAACTTTTTGGATCACTATCAAATACCCAAACTGTTTGTGGATACATCCTTATTACCAAACTTGCAATTGAACACACTATACACTTAAAATTATTCTGCAGATCATGACCTTGCAGACCATAATTAGGGAACCACTGCTTTAAACCAGTCATTTTAAATCTATCTGCAGAATGCTGGAGGTGCGTGGACAAAAGGCAGATAAAAAAGAAAAAAAGTTGTTGTTTTCAACTCACGAGTATGGACTACATCTGTGCTGGATTTTTCTAGGTGTTAGTTTAGCCACTGTCTTCTATATTGCTTTCACTTTGAGAAGCTATGCACTGGTAGCCATTTCCAGAGGAAATGTAGAAATATGCTAATGTAGAGCAGACCTTTTCATTTTTTACAGTCCACAACTACTTTTTTCATGCTTGCATGAGTTCTTGTCCAACTTTACGAACTGCTGTCGTGAGACCTGGATCAGGTCTGGAGGGCAAAGCACCAAGGCGAGTGGATGTAGCAGCATACCTTCTAGCCACTTACAAATTTTCAGAATCAGCACACCATCATTTTTAGTCAATGTATTTTTTTTGCATTCTGAATGAAATTTTCACTATGGGCTTGAGTCTGCATCAAGGTCCTCATTGCTGCCTTGCAGAACAGGCATTTTACTTATCTACAAGATAAGAGTTCAGTGGGAGCTGCTTCCTCACCTAGAGCAGTTCAGAGCATCTTGTGTAAAGGTGAGGCAGGGACTCTGAGCTCTCACGGTGGGAAGATGCAGCATTAATGGCCTGGTCTGCATGCGATGAGACAGAAATATCTTGCTATCCTGAGTGTCAATTATCTTTTGCAAAGTAAAATAGCCTACTTTGGTTTTGTACTATGATACAGTTTTTGCTCACAGATGTCATCTTAGCTTGAAGTATCAGTCCATCATTTCTCCTCCTACACTGAGCACTGAATAATTTTATTGCCACTGCTAAATCCCCTTGACCCTTACGTGATATGAAAGCAAAAATGGGCAGACAACTGCCCCATGGTTTAAAAGGCAAAGCTTAAAGACTCCTTGCACACTCCTAGTCTATGTTTTAAACTGATTATATAAAAGATAATCCTAAAGGCTTTTTATCACAGTGATTATTTTGAAGGGAAAGAAACTTTCCCTTTTTACTTCCATCTAAGAGTAAGTCATGATGAAACAGGAGTAAAGATATTAATGAAAACTCTTTTAAACACACAAGTTCTCTGAAATGGCATTTGTCTCCACAATAATAATAAAAAAGATTGTTAGGTTGATAAGAATGATACAACTATGTAAGAATTAAAAACTTTTAATGAAATTAAGAAATATTCAAAGACTAAAAAAATTACATTTTTAATTTGTTCTGTGTTTAATCTGGTAATCCATTAATTTCATTAATCAGTCTGAAAAATACTGTATATTCTCAGCAGAAAGTAAAATAGATTTTAAAGTCACTATTTTAATGAAGTGCTAAGTAAAGAAGTGATGAAATTGTCAGAGCATAAAGCCTATTTTGGGGACTCAAAAGGGGGTTAAAAAGTTCACCAGGGATCGAAGTCTGAAATACATAATAATGGTGCAAAATAAAAATTTTGAAATAATAGAACACAAACCTTATTCCTAATCACAGATTATATGGCTTTTTAAAACTGAACTGAAGTTTCTTTCCAGAGTTTTCTACAGGAATCTATCCTACACCATTATTATATACTTCCAGATACTGGAAGATGGTATCTGAACCCTAAAGAAAAGGTTTCAGAATCTGAACCAGTTACTTTCAGATTTAGCCTTGACTCTTTGACCAACATCTTCAATAAAAAGACAAGACATTTTCTCCTACCCTATTGTTAGCAAGAAAGCAGACGCCTGAAAAGCTGATGGCTATACTTACAGAAAGTTTTGAATGGTTGAGTTTCATCACTTGCATTATAGACAGATAAATTTGTGGGATTTTCCTAAAAAGTTATATTATGACATCTTTGGATTAGATTAAAAATACTAGTAAGTAGAAGACTGTGGCCACAAGCTCCACCCTAAAACTAATAATTTAACCTGCTTTAAAAGTCCAGAGCTATAGACTGAATCAGTATTAAGTTGTCTAGCCCCTAGATTACAGTACTTTAGAAATACTTATATTCTAATCCTGTGGATATTATGCAGGCTTTAAGATTTTTTCAGGAATTTAGGTAGCTGTTAGGTAGCTCTAAATGATGGCTGTAAATCAAGCAGAACCACACTTTCTAACTCTGTACGGGGCACAAGTCAGTCCTAGAGAAAGCGTGTCTGCAAATTGTCCACATCTCTTTCTGCAACAACCCATTTTTCCTAGAAGTGACTTGGCTAAATCAAGTCATTTTAGTAATTTATTTCTGCAACAAGTACAATATTTCAATAAGCTTTACTTTTCTTAATAATGTATATTATTAATAATCCTTATTTCCACAGCCAACTAGATTACATGTAATTTCTCATTTCCCCATATCATATACCAGTTAAGTGACATTTTGAATCAGGCTTGTTTGAATGAAAAAGTATATATTAAGCATACTGTAATGAATTTTTTTTTTAAGAACTGAAAGTTCATAGTATAATTCATGAGCTACTCCTACATACTTCAGAAAAGAAATATCTGTATCATTTTAACTGAACAGTCATTTAAAATGCACTCTAAAACACATGACCCAAAGAAGTCTGCACCATGAGTTTAACTGTGAAGATAATTTCCTTACAAACGGTAATATAATCCAACATAAACCTTTATCATCCTTATCATAATGAGGGCTGGTATGAAACTAGTGATATTACAAGGTTACTAACAATAAAAAATTTTATTTGGAGTGGTGTGCATATTGCAAACTTAATCCCAAATTTCAGATGTGCAGTATTTCATACAGTTAACACAGACACAGAATGTACATGTTCTAATGGAATAAGCCCTATTTAACTACAGTTAATGAAGGATTACAAATTCTATTTCACTGTCATCACTGGTGCCCACTTAGCAGCTCGCTGTGTACATTCTCCTACTGTAAACAGTATTTTATCTTGTTAAAGGCCAACATGGAATGGAAAGGCAAAGTGGTTTTATGCTACCCCAGATAGCCAATGTGGACTTTGATAAGATAGAGCAAAGAGCTTTGAAGTGTCCCAAGGGCAGGTTGCTCTAAAACTCAGAACTGCCCAGAATTCTATATAATACTCTGCTACCATACCACACACACCTTCCATGTATTTGGGGACAAAGATTATCAAGATGGACTAAAGGATTTCAGGTAGCCAAATCTATTACCTTCTTGGAGGAGAAACTGGGTAGCGCTCTGCCGCCAAAACAATTTAGAGGAATATCAAGCCAGCTTGAATAGCAAAGTCCTCCGTGCCTTTTCACAACACCTCTATAGCTCCGACTTTTTAAAGACAACTTTTGAAAATATTTCTATTAACTCCTTCAGCCACAGCTCCGAAGAAGAGTATGGGAAGGGTTTGTTCTTTTACTTATGAATATTAGCTGTCCTAAACAGCAAGCTTTTGTCCACCCTGTGGGCAGTTAGCATCAATGACAGCAGCTCCATGGCTGTGAAACCCAGTCCCTGTTCACGTACAAACGCAGTTTGCTGTATGTCACCTACAGCTACAACAACTAGAGGCAAATACAAACAGTGGAGAGTAGCAGTGCACATGTCCATAAAAGATCCTCAGACTGCAGCCCAAAGGATGGGCTGCCCAAAGAACGGGCTGCCAGATGGAAAAGATTAAGTTCGAATATGTTAATGAAGAGGAACAAGCCTGCAGGCATGGGGGAAGGGGAAAATGTTGTTTGTAAAAAGAGGTGGGTCACAGAACTGGAAGGATGTCAGAGAATCCATAGTCTTTGCAATACTGGGAAACTGCCTAGAAAAGGCAAGGAATTGATGATTTATAATTTCAAGAATTAGTCCTGGCTGTTTTTCTGCAACATATTTTAAAAAGGAAAAACAATTCTTTTCACAGTGTGGAATTACGACTGTTTTGAGAAATTAGAAAAAATGTTTATTGGAAAACTATAAAGCATTTCCCTAAGGTAAAATGAAGAACAGAAAATTTGTAACATTAAAAGAAAAAAGTAAGTAAAAGAAAACTTGAAATACAAAACATATAAATCATTCCTTATGCAATATTTATTACAATTAAAAAGTACAAGCCAAAATATAAATCTATTTGCCAGAAGATCTAAGTAGTAAAAGTCTGTAGCAATGAAAGAGCAAATACTGCTCAGAAGTGGTATAGCACCCTGACTGTGCTTGAAAGAGAAACAGTGACTGCTGGTTTTATCAAGATGGTGAGACAGGTATCCAAAAATCACATCCCACGTTACAATGGCTAAAAGAAAACAAAACCTTGTTGTACATGAACAGAAACAAGAATCAGAAGCCTTAATTAACATAACTATTATAGTTACCCTACACAAAAAAAGATTTTTTTAGTTACAAAAATCACAAAGCTCCATTATGTTTTTCCAAAGAGCATGGTACAGAATCCCAGAAATAAAATTAGAAACACTGAAAACTAAGAATAATGCTAAACAAATAATGCCAATAATACTAAAAACTGGAAATACTAACACAGGGAATAAAGATGTCAATGAACCTGAGAAACATCTAATGCCATGAAAATTGAAAAAGATGGTAAAAAGATTATAAACAGGAGTTTAAAAATATCTTTAGGCATTCTTATAAACAGCAACATATTTTTTTTCTCTTAAGTACACATGCACAAGAATTATTATTGTTAAACATCAGGAGTATATTTGGCAGAATTTCAGGGCAGAAGGGAAAAAGTCTCAGAAAAAGAGCTTACCATTTAAATAGAAGGATGCTCAATACTCGGGAAAATTTAGGTAACATTTAATCTTTTGAAAGTTTTTTATGAATATGAAGTTGAGTGACTCAATTCTTGAGTGAGAAGTTTCATACTGTAATTTTTGAAAGATGCTGGGCAGATGCATCCTAGGGAAGTCATGTGGATGATACATGGATTGCTGGAAGCAGGGCTACAAGGTTTAAGATATCAGTACAATACGATGAAGTTATGTTCACAAACTGGTGAGGTGACATAACAGCAGGAAGACAGGCCATGAAGAAGAACATAAGACCTTGGTGGAGAGGGCACTGGCAATACATATTGGGGGATGGTGATGAAGGCAAGGTTGTGGCAGTGGGCAGACAAGGGATGCCTAGGCTGTTGGTTAGGGATAGCATTCCCTGGGGGATGGCTGGATGGTCAGTGACTGCTAGCTTTTTCTCCAGTTTATCTTGTATTTGTATTCAGTGCAGCAAACGAGCATGGGTAGAAATGAGAGAGAAAGCAAAGGAGCTCCCTGCGAATTTGGTTAAGCAGTTAGTGTCCTGGTCACTGACAGCTGGAGGAGGCGGTGGGGAGAGCACAGCAGTCCAGCTAGATGACTTACATCCCAGCAGCATGGCTAGAAGGCACGCCAGCACTGCTGTATTCAGAAGTGTCATGAGAGATGAGAGGTATTTTTGTACCTCCTGTGTAGGGCCGCCAAAATTTGAAAAATTAAAATGAGAAGAGACATGAGACAGGAATGACTGGTGAAATTTGAGGAGAAATGTAGACAAAGTCAGAGCCTTAAAAATGAAAAAGGACTTGATAGAAAGTCTAGAATTAGTTAGTGAGGAATTAAAAAAGAAAAGTAATAGGGCCTACCAAATAGATAATATTCATTGGAATAATTTTACTGGTGCAGGAGTGAAACAGAAGGACAGATTAAGAGGTTTCTTCTGGCAATATTTTCCATGATACTGGGAAATGGGAAACCATAAAGACAACAGATTGGGAGGCAAAGAAATTGAAAAGCATAGATGAAAAGTTTGAAATGTAATTACTGATTGGTGAAGAAAAAGCAACATTGAGATGGAAAAAATGGAGAAGCAGTAAATATGTAAGGAACAGATATGTGAGAAGAAAACCGATTACTATGGAAACTAGTGGCAGAGAAATAACTGTGAAAGTGGATGAGAAGAGAAAGAAAGCCATGTGAATAATTATGGATAGATAAATGGATAAATACTGGGTTATCAAGAATATGTTAGATAATCTATAATATTTTGAGACCTGTGAATTTGAGCTACTTTTGTTTAAGGCAGTGATCTCCAGAAATCTGTGGTTTAGGGCTGATCTGTGGGGTTCTATGATTACTTTATGAACAGAAAAAGGGAAAAAATGCTTCATTTTAACACAATTGATAATATACGCAGCACAACTTAGCAGAAGATTACATACTAGTTGACCCACAGGTTTCCCTGTGAAGACTGGAGAATGGTAAAAGTTTTTAAAATAGGGAAGAAAAAGTTTTGGAGTTGTTTACACTTGTAAAGGATGAATGTAACTGATAAACCTGCAAACTTTTACAGAGATCGGTATCTGTGTGTTGTAGCTTTGCAAGGTTTGGGTGGAGGGGAAAGGTTTTCACGTGGACTTTGAAATAAGGGTGAAAGACAGAACGGAGGAACTCAAAGTAACAGAAAATACTACCACTGATCATCAGAACAGGAGCAGAGGAGTCACCTTTGAAAAGCAAAAAGAAAACTGCCAACACAGTTTCTCTCCTATTATCATGTTACTAATGGTCTTGCATTAATAATGAAGGACAAAGCTGAGAGGAACAGAGAATTGGCTACAAATGAAAAGAGAGCAAAAACTATCAGAAGAGGACTAATGATTAAAGATCCACCAAATTCCTGGAGAAGAATTTTCTAAGAGTTATTTTAAAGTGTAGCATCTTTGTCAGAAAAGAGGGGGGTGATTTATGTGGCTTTTAGTCTCTTTTTAAGGCATTGGAAAAAGGTATATTTAATACACACTCTTAAGGAAACCCTCCAACTCCTGAAACTTTTATGACTTAATTTCAGTGAAAAAATTGAGGACACTGAAGTTCAAAAGACGAAAAATAGAAAGGGGAAGCTGAAAACAGAAATCTCTCCAGATGTATTCATCTTCAGTCAGATGAGACATCAGAACGGAGAGTAATGCCAGTAGATGTGAAAAGGAGGCTGTGGCCATAGAGATGTTCCTTTTAGCTGTGGTAGTACCTGAAACACAAAGTTCTAAGGCAGTTAATTCCCAGACTACACTGTATGGTCTGATAACTTGCTTCTGAACATCAGGAAAATTTATATAAAATGCAGACAATTTGTAAAGGGATTGGGGATTTTAGTATATTACATAGGGTCTGAAGGAACAAACCGATAATGAACACACACACACTCACAAAGAAGGATTAACAATTATCCTGACTGTATAGATTTTTTATAAAGCTTAGATCTCAGAATGAGATGTCATTCTGGAATGCCTGCTATATTATTAAACAGTAGTAAACTTATACCAAGAAGCAGTAACTTTAGGGAAATAAGACTAACCATGCATAATGCTATATGGGAAAAAAACATAAGGAAAAAGTCACGAACCTCTTAAAAAAATTAGCAATGGAATGACAATAACTCAAATGTCTACAAAGTAAAACTAAAGGTAAGTAGAATTTTTTAAATTATCAAATTGCTTTAACATAAAACATAAATTTATAAGTGATGCGAGATAACTTTGGCAAATCTATCTAAATACTAATGTGCAATAGTAAGACACTACATGTAGTGCAGCTAAATGAAGCAATACAATTTCCTGAAGTTTTATACTCAGTTCATTTTAGTTAATCCTATGACACTGAATGAACAACTGAGGCAACATAAAAAGTGGATACATAAATTATCAGTGTTTGACTCACCAGAATCACAATGGGTGTTTTTAGTAACAAAATATCAATAACAACAGAATTCAAGGGCACCAAATTCTAGGAATAATAAATTGTATCCCTAGAAACACTAAAATGCAATAAATTTTAAGGTTGCTAAAATTATGACATAAAATAATACTATCTCTGAAGAAAAGGAAAAGAAAATGTTTGGAAGAATACTCTATAGTTTAACTCCTATTTCTAGTTTGGAACCTTTATTCTATTTCAGAATGTGTTGTCATCACTCCAAACAAAGAAGCAGCAAAACCCCCCAAACCCAAAAAGCCTTTTCAAAGTTTCAAACAAATGAAAATTTGGGTAAAATTAATTTTTGGAAAATGTCTTGGAAGAATATACAGTATTTTAGGACATTTTTATTTTTAATGCATTTTTGTTACGTCATGCCATCTCAGCACAGTGGCGTACTTGGTAAGATTTCATAAGTACTACCATGATGCCACAGTATAACCAACTCCAAGATGGAATGAATGGTATATTGAGGTTGCCTCTCTCTTTCTTAACTGACTGCAAAAAGAGACAGACAGAATGGCTTAGACTAGAAGCATAATTGTAGATGGCTAAAATTAAGTAAAATGTATTCTATGCTAAATGTGCAGCTTTTCTTATTCAAAATGTAGAAATATCTCAAAGTTTCACTGACACAAAAATTGAACTATCTAGCAAGCTATCTTCCAATTTCAAGAATAAAATATCTATTTATTATGCATTTGGACTACTACGTTTGTTATAACATCACATCAGAAATAAGTACCATGACATCAGCTTACGCACTCCTGCTGTGAAGAAATACATGAAAATAAAATAAAATTTCAAAATGAAAAATTTTGAAGGCTTTTATTAATTTAAAAAAATGAAAGGGAAAATATCAGGAATTTTCATAGAAACTTATACCATCATAATTTTTTCACCAAAAGATTTAACCAAAATAATGTTTTCTGATTAAAAAAAGTTTTAAATCAAAATTTCCATTCAACTCTTCTTCCGTTTGTACAAGTATACCACCTGCTGGTAGCAATATTATTTTGCTTCTTAAGCACCTTGTGTGTCAAATTAAAAGAAGAATAAAAGTGGGTGCCCTCTGAACACAACAAACAGGAGTCCTCATGAAATAGTACAACTTTTTGGCAAAATCGTCTGGAAAGTATTTTGCCATTTTACAGCTACAATCCATAAGTAATCAGATAAACATCTCAGAAAATAACTTGTTTATCTTAATTTTAACAAAGTAAAATGCTCATTTAATAAACTAAATGGAAAATGTTTTAGGACAATTATTAATTTTGCCATAAAGATGCTGTTTTTTGAATGAGGTTAGCTTTAATAGATAAAGTTCTTATGATACTAAGGTATTTACAGAATTGAAGTTCTTTTTTTTTTAAACCAAGTATTCAATGTAATTCAACTCTTGGAACTTCAAACATTAAATATTCTTCCAGCAACAACTCTGTAGACAGCATTTGTCTGATAATACAGCTTGCTACTTCAGTTTTTCAGCCAAGAATATCAAAGTGCGTTTGAGTCAGAAGCATGGGGACTCAGTTCTACCTTGGGAAGGTAAACAATTGGTTGCAGAAAAAACACATAAACTGCTGTTATGACCAATGGAAAGTAAGAGAACTGTCTCTTGTAGTTATGCTTTGCCTCTAGTATAGCATCTTATTGTCTGAATCCCTTCTTGCACAGAAATTCATTTAAAAAAACCCAAAATCCAACTTCCCAGAAAACAACCCTTGCCCACCTAACTGTTTTTTCTTGTAATTCGCTTGGTTCAGGTGTAGTACTGAAAAGGGAAGACAGAGAGAATGATTTATTCGTATCTCACAGAGACACCATCCTCCTTTGCCTTCTGCACAAGTGCCATCTTCTCCACTTATGTAAATGATAGGCAATTTTGCTCCTGAGTGAAATGACCACCACTAGGTTCTTTAGATAGCTTTTTCTACTTTTTCTGAAAAGAAAAAAAAAGTCAATTTTCCCTTTGAATTCCGAATGGCAATAATACCACTGCATTAAGAAACTCAGATAAGCAAAGCTGGAGGTTGGGGTCCCTCCTCAGCTTGTTGTAAATAACACCCCCATACTGTCCACATCAGCACATCACAGAAGTTCTGAGATTTTGTAGATGTTACGATGAAGCAGGCACCATTTACAAGAAAAACAATTTACTCTGTATTTTGAGATTGTTATTTATCATATTAAATATATAACTAGGGACAACAGGGTCCTAGCTTCTCAAAAAAATCTAGGCTTTTGTGACTTATCTGCAGTTCCAGAAGAGTTAAACACTAGGTCAACGTTGCTTCAGTTAGAGTTTCTGTGCTTGAACAAGTGAAAAAACAGTCCCAAGTTTTCAAAGTGGGAATCCAAAGTAAGAGAGTTTGTGGAAGCTCTTGAAAACTTTGGTGCCTCATTGGCTTACTTAAAGGTCAAACACTAAAGGCTCAGACTTGTAAGCAGGGATAACATATGTGACTGCTGATGAGGATGCTGCCCCAACTGTCTGCTCCATTCCAGATGCACAGATTAAGGTGTCTGAATTTCTTGTGAAAGAACTACTGAAGAAGCTACTGAGCATTCAAACTACAGTCCAGTTTCAAGGCAAACCAGCAATGACTTGCCAAAAAAATCTAGAGCTGTACTTTTAACATAAACAGCAGGGTTGAGGTAGACAGCTAGGACTTGTTATCTCATTAGTTACTCCTGTTTGTAAGTCACAGCTCAAAGGCTATGGTATCCAGGAATAGAAATTTTGTCTCTCAAAACTTTTAATTAGAAGAAAGAAAAAGTGTTTTATCTAAATATTTTTAAAGTGTTATTCTAAAAGTAAGACACACAGCTTTTTTTTTTTTACTGCTATTTCTTAAAAACCCATAATGAATTACTGTTTCAAACCTTTATAAATTATTCAGGCTGCAACTGTTTAAAGACAGCTAACTTATAAACCTGGCATTGGGATGAAATAATTAGCTTCCTTGAGGCCTATCAATGAACAGCAACAATAATCAAGATCTAATAAATAAATAATAAAGTTTTACCTAGGCAATTATTTTCATTTCCATCATGCAGAGCTGTTTATTAAAATGCAAGTCTAATAATACACTATTCTAACAGAATGATTATTTTTGCAAAATGCTGTTTCAAGCTTGGTAATTGGAAATCTTTGAATTCAAAATTTATAGAAGTCTGAAGTTTTACACTTTCTGCAAGTTTTTCGGGACAGATTTCTTTTTCTCCTAAGTATCATCTGGAAGTACAGCATAAGTTAAGACAAAGCACACATCTAGCTTTAAACCTAATATTGTTCTTAAGAATTGAAACAAAGACATGCTGGCCCAATTAGTCGATATGTCTTGACTGGTGTATAACCAGTTATTCCTGTCCACAAATGCAACTTATATTGATGAAATAAACATTTGCCAAGTGGCATAGCCATGAGTGCTATCGAATTTTTAATAGAGACCATGTTTACAATACTATCAAATAAATGCTGAAGTAATCCTAACTTTGAATTTTTTTGTTCCTGGGAATTTTTGTAAGAGCTAAGAAACCAGCTTGGCAAGTAAATCAAAACTGTTCTATTTATACTTTCTGACAGTCAAGAGGTTCTTTAGAAGTATAGAAACAGTCTTCTATAAAACATCCCAAAATATATCAGCATGACCTAATGAGTTATTTTTGGCTCTGCAAAACTCATGGGAGAAGAAGCAGACATGACATTAAAAAAAAGGACAACACAATTAAAACTTCCTTGTTCTCTGTCTTGAAAAAAAGTCTCTATTTTAGTGAGCTTTGAAAAACAAGCAGCATAGGCTTTAAAGAATTTTTGCATACAGAGTATTTGACAATGCATTATTCTGGATATACTTTTTAATGTTATCCTTCCTTTTAGCTACTTAATCTGTTAAGCAATTCTGTGTGACAATCACGAGACACAGCTGATTTGTCCCCTCTGTAGCATGAATCTGTGACATGACCATATGTATCTTCTGCATTTTCTATGTACTTTCATAGTTCAGTTGATATTGTATAATGTGATTTCCTATAGGGATAAGCTTTACAAATATAATATAGAATGTATATTTGGCTATATTTGGCTGTATGTTCTTACTTAAATGAATACTACAGTTAAAGAAAAATCAGTAGCAGCAGTTTAATAAATTTACACAAAACCCCACTGCTTTTCTGTATAGAACTACCATGAGGAATTCCAATCCTCAACCTTGCTAATTAAGCTGATTTCATCCTTTACATGTTCATTGCAGGGTTTTTCTTTAAGACTTTATTGACATAGTTTGCATGGAAGATGAGAAATGAGAACAGGAGTTCAAACCCATCTATTATTACACCAGAAAGGAAAGGTTACTGACTGGATCAGTACTGAGGTAGACAATTGATGGGGGAAGGAACCATACAACTGGGAACAGAAGGATGTACTGCTCTCCCTTCAGAGCATGGGTAGCCAAATTTCCTGATCCAAGAAAGCAAAAATCAAAAACTTCACATGACTGTGAAATACAAGCTATGAGTTGAGAAGAGACAACATTCTAGGAGTAGTTCAAAAGTGGGAGAAAGTGAGACAAAATGAAGCTGGACTCAGTCTGTACCTGGGTTTGAATGCAATTTGGTGATGGTATTATTTGGCTTACTTTCATTGAGCTGTGAATCTGGATCATCCAGAAAATTTTCTGCCAAAGCTGCTTGTGACACAGGCCCTGGGAAAGTGTTGCTCTTGAAGTGCTGAAAAGTCACAATGTGGCTTAAGAGCCACGGAGCAGGTCATGCCAACCTCAGAAGTTCTCCAATTTCTAATGACCAACTTGGAGGAAAATACGGTCTGCTCCCTCCCTTCTTCACCAACTTCATTCTTTTGGAACTTCTTGCTTCATTTAGCTGCTCCAATCTCCTCCATGTAGCTCAGTAGAAATTATGTTTGAAGATGCTGTGAGGTTGACTATCACCTTGTTTTTGGAAGCTGCTTTTTCTACAGGGACCAAATTGCCTATGACCTGGTAGAATTTGTTTTCCTTTCTTGCAGTCTGGGAGGCACAGTTCAATTACTGGGAAGTTAATACTAGCAATTGACAGTTGTAATTTACTGGAAGATTAAGGTTGTCAAATTATGCCAAATGATAGCTGAGTTCCTTTTATCTAACTTAAGATGTCAACATTATTGCCATTTAACTAATCAACCCAGGCCCATTTCATAGGCGATGGAGAGAACTAGTTGCACCTTGGGAAAAGTTAGGTGATGGGAATCCTACTGCTCTTGTCTCAAGTAACAAAGGTCTCAACAGCAGAGAAAGTAAAAAGCTGGGGTTCTCACAAAAGAATCTGGCATCTAAGACTTGCGTTGAATTGTCAAGGGAAGGATCAGGTCAGAGAATTCACATGACTGAGTGAAATCCAAGAGGCAGGATAGAGAAAATGAGAATTATAGGCTATATGGATCCCATTAAACGAGAGAATTGGAGAAAGTGGTCGATTGACTTGTCCCAGTCTTATATTACTACAAGTAAAAGTTACACGGAGGTGTCTTTTCATCACCTGATTGACCTGCTAAAGGGAATCTTGAAATATAAAATAGACAAAAATCACAGGAATCATCTCCTCTGCGTAAATAAATAAATAAAAAAAAAATCAAAGTTCCTCTTTTAAAGAATGGCCTTATGATTTTATTGCTATAGAACAGCAACGGAGAATCAGAGAGCCAGCATTCAAAATCCCCAGATTCAGACTGTAAATGCCTTATGGGAAACAAAATTATTTTGAACTCATACAAAATAATGAACATAAAATTATATACATTCAGGAAACAAAAACTATGTAACTTCAAGCAATGGAAAAAAAAATCTGACACTCTCAAAACTCAGACTATGTTATTAAATCAATTGAGAAAGCCTAATATTTAAATACTTAAAAACAGAATACTCTTTATGCATAATACAATGGTAAAAAATCAACATTATTTTTGAGAGTCTGAATCTATGGTGTAGTATATACATATTTTTGAAGAAAAAATATAGTTTAGGCCCAGTTCTAAAAAGTATGAGCTTGTTTAAGTATAAGCCTATGAGAAATCCCATTAAAGTCAACAACATATTTAAAATGAGACATGTTTCAGGACATATGTTAGGGGCTTAATTCCACCAAAATTTGAGAAAATGCTTTAAGCTACTGATAGAATATCAATGTATTTTTTTACACTACAGATTGAACACTGGTAGGCAAAGTTATATAGAAATTGCTATTTATTACATATAAATAAGACTTTAGTTGAAATTATTTTGTTAACTTTTTTCTGTTTTCTAAAACAGCTCTTTTTTCTTTAAGAAGCAAACAACCAAACCAAAAAGCCAAACTGGTGAAAAACTTCCAACATGCCTAGTAAGCAATGGATTGAATTGACACAGAAAAAAAGCTGCTAAATCACTCTGAAAGATTATTAATCTTTTATACAGAAAATGAATGCAGATTCTATTTTCATCTCATGCTTTATAGGACTTTAAATTAAATAAATAACTCTAATACAGTTCTAGAATAGCTTTTGTCTAATATCTCACACTTTATTTAAGCAACCAAAGCTACATGGGACTAGGTGAGTGAATATACATGTCAGACCTGTACTCTGTATTGCTCAACAGCTGTGCTATTTTTTTCCTCATGTTTAACTAAACTAGCATAAGGCTCCTTGTCCTATCAGCAGAAGACCAAATAGTTCAGTTCATTCCTCTATATTGTTTTGCTGATGGATATTTATAGATTAAGACCTTCCATGAGTCTTTCTTTTTCCAAACTATCTAAATTAAGTTGCTTTAGTCATACTCATATTATCATTGACCTGAAGCATCCTTGTCTTTCTATAGATGTTCTGTAATCTCTGCAGTTAGTGATGTAGTTCCAAACTGCACATACAAACCAAGGAACAATATATAACAGATCTACTATTGTTTTAATAGCAATATCCTCCCATGGAGTAGAAAAGTTGAATTATGAACCAAGAAGCCAGCTGCTCTTTCTAGCTTAACACTGAATCTGCCAAAAGTTTCTTGTGTGGTTTTGGAAAAAAAAAACCAAACCAAACAAAGACAAAAATGTGTTCTGGTTTACAGCAAAAAAGCATTCTGCTTCAATTTATCTTATCCCTTGAAAAAAATATGTAATACTTCCATTATTTAGCTTCAGGAAGAGGTTAGAAAAATGACACTGTACCATAATATCTACATACAGTGCTATGAAAATACTCTTGCTTTACCCTCCACCACACTTACAACATTATGTTAAGAATTAATTCCCGATACCAGCAATATTATCTTCCAAACAGGCAGTATAACTCAACAGATAATGAAAAAAACACTGTTAACAGACAACTGCAGTGTGTCTATGACTGTAGTGATTTGGTGACCAGTGAGAAGGCAATATGATTCAGAACTTACTCCCTATCAGTAATTGGATCACTTGCCAAAATTTCTTTACCTGATAGAGAGTCTTGATGCTGTCTGACCAGCCTTTGGTCAGCAGCAGGACCGTCAGTCCTTGCACAATGAAGACCTCTTTGCTGATAACTCATAAATATCTGCGCAGCCTTCAGCATGGCTAACGTGGTAGAAAAGAAACACACTAAAAATCTTACACTCAAGGAAGCACAAAGTTCAGAACTAACTCTCAGTAATACACACTTCTCAGACACTAATTTGCTAGAGTTTTATCAGTCACCAGTTAATAGTCACAAAGGCATAGGCTCAGTCATTTCTTCCCTTAGGGCCTATTCTGCCATCACGAAAATGGCTGATGGCATGGAACCGCTCAGAGTCTCCCTTTAGAGCAGATAGGTTCACAAGAAACACTGAAAACTCAAACAGAGTAGATGGAAAATACAGGAAACATTATGGAGGATTGTTGGATGAGCTGGTAATAGATAATTTATTTATACTTTGTGTTTTCACTACAAATGTTCATAAAAACTGTTTAGTGAACATCTCCAAAACCTTCATTTGCCTGCAGCAGGCCTTTGAAATTAAGCAGGAAGAAAGCAATCAGGTTAGAGCATTGCTCTTTCTGATATTAAATGCTTTTCTGGCATAAATGAGATATAAATTCTTGAAAAAAACCTGTGTTCTACTTCTGTTCCGTAGGACAATGTTGGCAGCATCCCAAAATAACAAAGTAAAATAAGCATAATACAGTCATAATGCTCCAATGATCCTGGAACGGAAGTAGACCCAGCACTAGGACTATATGGAAACTTTTAGAAAGATGAAGAGAAATCTCTCCCTACTTTGGGAGGTCTCTACTCCCCAGATTAGAGTTAATTTTTTGCCTAAGAGTCACTATATGTCATTCAGTGATCAAGGTGTATGCACTAGGGGAAGAATCGTGGTCGCTCTCCCTAATTTTCAAGTTAAATTTGCAAGCAAAGTATTTTTAATTTATACACTGCATATCAAAAAATAGAGAAACCACTATTTAGCATTGTGCTCATACACATATGCTCTAACTTCACCAACATCCAAAGGCACGAGAATGCAATTCACTATGTAGCATTATGCCTCCAGTCTTCCAGAGATACTCTGAAAGCTTGCGAGAACAAATCAAAATTATTTTTTTCAGGCTTTGTCAATGAAGTGTTTCTCTCTCAAACATACGCATCAATAATAATTTGTGCCTACACTGTTACAGCTGATTCTATCTGAAGGTATATACAATTAGGCAAGAAAAGCTATGGCGGACACCACATGCTTCCCCCACGAATCACCAAAGTTTTGCGGAATGGAACACTGTCAGCCTTTTCTGATGATGCTATCTCATTTTACACTAGTAAAACGTTAATTGGAAGGGGGAATGAAAGGACTACAACCATATGGCTCAGGCCCAGGCTCATCTCTTATCACATTGCTCCAATTCAGAATCCAAGTCTTTACTATTTTTCCCCTTTTGAAAATATTGAGTCAGTGTAGACGTGTGGATTTGGTTGAAGAAGCTTTAGTCATTCCTGGTTAGCTTCCTAATGGCAATAAAGCTACAACCTGGCACATTGCAGAGGGGGGAGGGTGGGTGGGGAATGAGAGAGAAGCAAGTACATGTGTATGTCATTCTCTTCTCTCTGGCTATTACACAAAGTAAAATAGCTCCAGCTGGAAAGATTAACAGAGACCTACTCCAGAATAAGCTACAGTCTGCTAGGGGAGCCTCCAGAGAGGTGGACAAGGCCATTTCAGACCTCCCCAGCTAAAGAACAGAGCTATAACTGAGGGACTATGATCTTTAATATTATGAATGGCATCAAGATGGTGAATAGGCAACGAGGACTCACTATTTCTCGTAAGAAAAGACCTAGGGACTACATACAGTTATTAAGCAACAAGTTGAAAACAAATGAAAGTGCACTTTGTGTGAATTTCTCACACAACGTACTCTAGGTGTGGAACTCAATGTTACACCATATCATGGACATTAGAAGTTTACAAGAGATCTTAAAGGGATGAGACATTTCCTTTCATAGAGGAAAAAAAAACCCACCAAAAGTTATTAAACTCAAGGATATCACCTCTGGCTCAGGAAGTCCCTGAGCAACAATTTGCTGAAAGCTATGAGGATATGCTGGGGAAGTATCATGATAAAGTCACCTAGGGAAATACTACATTCCTCCCTCGGCCTCCTCTGCTGGCAGCCAACAGATATCGGAGTAGCAGACTTGTAATCTGATTCTTGTAGTTTGCTGTTATATCATTTTCCACTATTATTTTGGGGCTGATTCCCCAGTGCCATCAAAATAGCCCCATGTCAACTAAGTTTCAGCCAATTAACTTCCAGGTTAACAGCAGTACTAGGTAATTCATGCTATTGCTCAGCTAACGAGCATAGGACAGTGTGTTCTCAGGGAGGACTTAGGCTCTGCCATTACTCTTTCGAAGAATGTAGGTTTGGCCCAAACCTTTGGAGGTGTTCATACAACAGATAAGACATACTTACATGTACTAATTCATTGGTCTTGAAATATAAACTAATTTCTAGTATAAAACCCCCTAAGTTTATAAGCTTTTAGGTTTTTAAAATGTCATCTAATACTTACATTCACCGCCAGGTCACAAATAGTATTTTGTAACATCTGAATAAGATGATTGATTTATAATCTTAACATTTATTCTTTTGGAGTAAGTGCAGTAAATACAAGTGTAAACTGTTAAGTAGGGGAAATTAATATAAACATGAAAGAAATTCACCAAGCTTCATCAATATTATGGCATTCTGCTAATACAGAAGAGAAATCACCCTAGCTGCACTTCAACTGATGAAATATAGAATTTGCAATTACTTTTATATATTATTTTAAATCAACAATATTTTTTGTTGCCATTTTTTTAAATGGCGATATTAATAAAATCACAAAGCAGCTGTGGAAGACAATACACATTTTATGATATGTATAGTTTAAGATAATTTATGGAAGGAATGTCTGTAACAACTAAATTGCATAGGGTTAGACTGCAATGAAACTGTTATAATAAAATATCTTCAAAATTTTAAGAGTGACTGATTTCCTTAGTTTGTAACTGAAAACTGTGAAACTAAAAGAAATGTGAAGTTAAACAAAAGAAAAAAAATCAGTATGCTTAGGGCAGCAGTTGATCCATTTAAAAAACACCACTTTATCTGTTCTCTTTTCCATTGCAAAATCCAATAAACTGCCATTATATTCCTTTTAAATGGTTCCATTACAAGGATTCTATAACAACAGACTAATCTCTTGATAATTATAATAAATGCCTGTAATCAAAGCAGGAACCATTTAAAATAAGGAGAAAGGCTGTTTTCCATCAAACTCATTGTAGTTCCGTGACCTTTGGAGCATTAAGCTACATCATACGCTGCCACCTTTAACTGCAACATAGCTTTCCTACCAATCTTGCTCAAATAAAAATAAAAAGGATGAGGGATCAATGGCAATGTGGATTGACACATGGTAAGAGTTCTTACTTTCCAGCTCTGAGCCTTGTAGAACATAAAAACCTCAATTCGCAAGATTCCAAAGGCTCAAAGCCGGCAGGATTCAGCCAGCAGCTCTTTGACGGGCTTTGATACGTAGTGCTTCCCTTTAGGAGGGAACAGGGGAAGGAGCAGACCGGTATTTTAAAAAGTCGTGCTATGGCAATGCGAGCTGTATATCACTACTAATGCTTAAGAAAGTATTACTTTTCAGAAAGACAGGACATTTTATCACAAAATTTGATATTGTATTCACATGAACAAACAATGATTTCCAGAGATCATTTAAGAAACTGAAGGCTGATAAAATTACGGGAAATGACTATATATGATCAGAATGGCTTTCATCTGCATTTTGTTAGACCCAGCATTGATTTCACTTTTCAGCTGTGAACAGCAAGAGGCCAGCTGTGGCCAAGGGAGAGAGCAAGCAATGAACCAGGGTCACAATAGAGGCTGAGTTGTCAGAAAATTTAACACTTTTAATGACTAAATCTCAGCAAAAAATCTTCGAGTTACAACCATTTGAAAATTATATCCAGCGGGTCCCACAAACTGTCAGAGAATAGAAGATTTAATTTATGACAAAGTAAAACCTTTGAACTCTAGTTATGTGAATAAACAGCATTATAAGGGGAAAACAAACAAAGCAAGGAAAATATAAAATACATTGCCTTCAAGGCAGAAACAACTACATTTTACTTTGTATTCCCAGATGTGTTAAAGGGAAATTTATGACAGCATACTGAAAAGCAAAATTCCCATTGTGAAACCCTTCACATTTATTTAACTAAGCACAATCATTGAAAATGACCTTTATCCAAACCCTTCACAGCTGTCTTAAAATGATCTAAAACTATTGCCAGATTTTCTTTAACTAACATTACTTAACAAAAAGTCATTACCCCAGGGCCATATTACACTACTGGCAAGTAAACACAGATCCATTTTCAACAACATGCTACGAAGTTTTAATGAAATATTGATAACAAATTGAAAACTCCCCATTAAAAAGGTGCCAAACAATACAAATCATCATAATTTTCTGTTCTAGCAATAAATACAATTTCCTTATTTCTGATAACGTATTTGTCACCTATTAGACATACACACAAACAGAAAAATGGCTAATACTTTAAAAAAATCTTACATTTAAAACTGTTATTAAATGAGGTGTCAAGATTATTATAAATGAAGCTGTTCTAGCAGCATATTGTGAATAGATATCCTCATCTGTTCTCAAAAGACAGCACATCCAGAATGTATATTACTCTATAAAATTAAAGGGCTACTGACAATAAATTCATACGGCAGTTTTCGTTGCAGTATACTAATAATTTACCACTGCATTAATAACGTTTGATTCCAAGACTTAAAAAGTAGTGTGTCAAAACAATGAACACCTTAATCTTTCTCCTTTTTCTACACAAACACTAAACATAAAGATTAAAAGATTGTCACAAAAAGCTGGCCTCTTGCAGGTCTAGGTCGACTGATAGGGGTTAGGGAAAAAAAGAAACATACTTGTGGATTCAGAACAGAGCAGGTCGATTTTTAAAATAATAGTATAAAGCCACAATTAAAGCGGGTACCTACTGTGGGGAGGGGGAAAAGGACTTTATTAAGGGGCTGGTTAGTTCAGTAAATCATGGCTTTCAGATAAAGATGATTATGGTGGTTCCTTGGTGTGAGAGGGAGAAGGGTACAGGAGGTTCATTTCACCACCAAGTAATTATGCTGACCCAGAGTGTTACCATTTATCATGGCTGAAAGATGACACTCACTGTTAGCCAAGGGAAACTGCTAGTCAAATGCTTCCACCTAGATCAATACACACCACATTTTTCTGCAGCCAAAAGTAATTATACAACAGAAAACTTCACAATCAATACCCACTCGAGCTAACTTATATTCTGCTGTACAGACATGAAGGTATGGCACTGTCAACTGTCACTGAAAACTACTGCAGTTGACCCAGATTAAAGGGTTTACCCCCACCATTATAAAGGATTTTGCTATCTATTTTCTGAGTAAAAGCAAATGTATCCTCTTTTCTCTATTATTAAAAACAATGAGCAACCACGCAGGTTTTCAGGACACATTGCAACCTGCAGCTGAAACTGATGTTCTTGTTATCTTTTCATAAAGTCTCACTTAACACAAAATAAAAAAGAAAATCAGTCAGTTAAAGAAAAATCAATCTTCCTAACCACTGAAAGCTAAAAGAGTTTCTGGAGCATTAGTTTCTAAAAGCTGCAGTTGAAGACGTGACCTTTGTGAACTCCAGAGATCAGAAAAGAGAGAAACATATATACCTGAAGTATTAAATCAATGTCATTTTCAGTATTAAACATATATTCATGTTTGTTTACACAGAGGTGCACCCATACGATTACCAGCAAGCCAGCTAGTAGACAAAATTAGGCTTTAAGAGTTTAGGTTTTGTTTCAAAATATATCTAAATGTCAGTTTTGACAACTGCTTTCAAAAAGGCAGAGCTTAGTCTTATAAACCAATCTAACACATCAGGAAAGGTTAGAGGGCATAAAAAATCACTACTTCAGTAAAAAAAAAAATTTGACATCCAATTTTCAAGCTGATTTATCAGTGGAAAGCTAAAATTGATAGTTTGCCATTACTGGGTAGCAGGCTGTCTAAGAAAGCTGTTACAAAGCCTTTCATTTTGATTTAGCCACATGGATCAATACAAACCTATACTGTTTCAATTTTACAAATATTGATTTTCTGATATAACCTCTGTGGGAGAACATTCATCACCTGCCATACTAAAAAATATTGAAATTTATTTTGTAAACTTTGATTTTCAACAAAATATGGTGTTCTACTCTGTGAAGTGAAATCTATTTTTCCAGATAACAGCTAATCACTGTTAAAATGATATTTTGAGTAATATATTTTTGCCTTTTCATTTCAGAGTCTGACTTACACTGTTAATCCTTTAACTGGATTCATACCAAGGAAGATCATAAAACTTCCCTTTGTTTTTTGATCAAGTATCTTGAGATTCTTTTCTGTTTTAACGAATAGGAGCACAAAGTAGAAATTCAAGTGAAAATATTCAGTTACAGTGAATATTAAATTCTTACACTAAGTTGTTCCCCAAACCTAGAACCACTTAATGCTTCAGGGAGGAGGATTTTTTTTCCAGATATCAAAGAAAAAACAAATTCCTAAAGTAGAAACAGCTATTTTGTGAAACAAAAATCTTAATCCTATATTTACACAACTACACTATTTACACAAGCACACTGGGTTTTATCCACCTTAGGCGTTTCTAATCTGCATTTTATGGTATCTAAGAGCTCCGTTGTTCCTCAGCATTCAAAACATACTATGTTTTTATATGTTACTTTGCTCATATGTAGTTATGGATTTGTAGGACAGCCCATTCAAACTGACTAAAAAAAAATGTGTGATTTTGTAAGACAATTTTTAATTGTACAGCTTTTCTTGTTCCAAATTATTTCATCAATCCCTAGTATCTTATTCATTAAAAAAAGCTTAAAAATCATTTACAGGTTTGAACCAATGACTTTTTTTACCCCCTTTTTTCCCATTCCCAAAAAGCCCCTTTATGAGCTGCCTAAACGGGACCACAAACATTTCCAAGTGCCACACTGCTGTAGACTATCCAGCCAGGGCATCAACACAGAAAAGACACTGAACAGGTTTTTGGAGGAAATACACCCTGGATAAAAGTGTAAAAGGATTTTCTCAGCAGCGTATGAGAAATAAATGAGAAAAATCATAATCCTGTGTTGGAAGGACACAGTCCAGGGATGAGATTCAAGCAACACCCAAGAGTATTTAGATTAGCAAATGCACACTCAGAACATGTGCTGGTAACACAATGCCATTCAGATTAGTGATTACTGAACAGGACTGTGAAAAATTCCTAAATGATTAAGTTAGACACTAAGTAAATGAAATTCCTGAAATAAAAGCAATATTTTCATAATGGAAAGAATATAATCCATTCTAAACTTTCTTGTAAATGTAATGTCATGAAACCAGGGTAAAATTTCTTTGTAGACTTAGGGCTCAATATGGATAGTCTGTCTATTTATAGAATACAGAATGTTATTTCTAGCATTTAGATACTAAATTCATCTTCCTGTGTGTACCTGAAATCAAATAATACCAACATCAAAATATCTGAATTTGAAAAAAAAAAATAGTATCACAAAAATTCTGTAAGAGAGAGAGGTGGCAGAGAAATCCACGGAAAATAAATAAAACAATTTGACTGAATATAGAAGTAAGGACTTGCTAGTCAAATCAGATGTGCCATTTCATTCTGTTCCAAAAATGCCAGAAACAGCTCTTAAGTGCAATGGCAATGGCTACATGCAGCTAGAAAGGCTTCTATATGAGCCATCACACAAACTCATCCTGTTATTCAGATGCTGATGCAGATTCAGATGCTGGTGATTTTAACCATCAAAACAATGAACACAGTGAATCTGGGACATAGCAAAAACTCACTGAAGAACTACACGACTAAAGCATGTTTAAAAATAAAGCAAAGCAGCACTAAATATTTAAAACCTTTCTCTTAAAATATGATATTAATTAGAGCACTATTTTTAGGTTTTTTTTTTTCCATCAACAGATCTCAAATCACTCTGTTAGCAAAGTACCATAATTCACGCATTACAGATGGGGAAAACAAGGTGGATAGATAAAGACTGGAATGATTTATTCAGCATTGAGGTGTCACCTCACTGGCACCACCAAGATTATAACTTCATTATTTAGGGCATAAAGTGACTGCTTTCATAGCCGAAGAAAGAATCTTGCTTTCCCATATGAACTGTACTGTGAATTCTAGAGGGGAGAGTGGGTGGAACGGTTGGTATGTCTTGGTCGGAAGTGCCATGAATTGCTGTTCTGATTTGTTATTGGCACTTATTAAATCCACTTATCAAATCCCATAAATATGTATCTTTTCAACAAAGATTTAAAAACTACAATAAATTTGAATAATCATAAATCCAATCCTCATATATTATTTAGTTAAAAATATTCCAGCATTTTGAAAATATAATTATGTTTATTATGTAACAAAAATTGATCTCAGTGCAAAATAATATTTAATAATTTATGAAAAATAATTTTCCACCTAACAGGACTGTTTTGTTTCTTTTTTCTTTTTAGGGAAAAAATAGGTCTTTCGTGGTCTCTAGTTTGTTATCTTGGGTTATTTTTGATTTTGTTTTTTATTTAATGAAGAAAGAAAGAAAAACCCGGAAGCAAAATGTCTTGTTGACACTTGGGCTGCCATCATATAATCATAGTAGCAAATAACTAAAAAGACAGCATTTGTAGTGAATTGTTTAAAGACCCTTTCTTCTATTAAGGCTTTTCTGTATCTAACTATATTCAGAACAAAAAAAGAATGACCTTTAAAAAGTAATGATGGCGATTATCCATATAATGGTTGTAACATGCAAATATACAGCAGCCATGTAAAGGAACAAAAATCAGACAGCAACTTCACAGTGCTTAAGGGCTTCATATTTTACAGCACCAGCATTAATGGAAAAGTTAATGTAGCATTGAATAACAGAGTTGCTCAGCTGCTGCTACTGCTGCAGAACATTTAGATCATGGAAATAACACATCATTTTTTCACTCCTATTGCTTTCTTGACCCACAGAAAAACAGCTCTCACCCACCCCCAAAATCACATGCAAAATATTCCTGCATCACTGAGTTGCTTAAGAAATATGACCAAGCATATAATTTGTCAGACCAAAAATTCAAATAAATAATTAAACCACAAAAATCAAAATAATTAAGCAACAGTCCTGAAGAAAATCTCAAAAACTATACTCTGTGACTTAACATACTATGGTACAAATGCATGCATGAGCACAATCACTTAATGCAGTACACAAACTGAAACAACATTTTACAGTACTTTTATCTCTTAATTCCTGATCTCAATACATGAAACATCCAGCTAAATTATGCATGTTAAATTGCCTTGTTTTCAATATACTAGAGAGTAAAAACTACTGAGTGCACTCAGTACAGTGTCATTTTAAAACTTTTCATTCATCCAAGTCTACAGGAAAGTTTTGGAAGGTAGGCAACACCCAGATACTGTAAATGGAGGCACATAATTGGCTCTAAATTGAACTGCACTGACAATTGTGTTCAGGGAGAAATCTGAGGAAGGGGCCGCTGACCCCAGAACTATAAATCCTGTAAACCATGTTCCCCCTTTATTATTGCTGGCTGGTTTAGAAAAGAAAAAGAAAGGAAGTTGTTATGTAAATATAGAGTAAATTTTGGAATATACCACCAATCTTTCCTCCCTTCATAAATTCAGGCAATAACCCTAAGAGTTTTGCTCCTTCTTGATGCAAACTGTAAAATGTGAAGACATATCAGAGTTTAGAATTTCCATTGAGGAAATTAGTCCTTCCTGGAATTCCTGAAAATTATTCCAGCTCATAAAGGACTTCAAATTTCAGTGTTTCTGCCCTGATGTTGGACTAATAAAACTTTTTGATTTTGTTGCTGATTGCCTTTTTTTACCATCAGAGGGAGAACAAAGTGAAGAGTGGTGAGCATGGTTATGGAAAGGGAGAAGATTCACCCCTTTCTTTTCTGTTCTCCAAATAATCAAAAAAGGTGCTACTAATTTGAAATTCAGGCAGCTCAAAAAGTAACACAAATGCTTGACTGATACTTTATAGTTTCACTGTTGATGTCAGACGTGAGAATAAAAACTGGGGAGTAAGGACCGCTGCATTCAGATCCTTCCAAATTTGCTTGTCTGCCAAGTCTAAACTCAAAGGTTTTACAAAATGACTCTTCAGACACACCTACAGCTGTTTCTTAGTCAGACAGTATTTGTCAGGCAGTATGAAAATCTCCCTCTCTGTTCATCTGCTCTACGTGTCCAAGTGACTGCAATTTCTGGAACCACTATCATTCAGTTATATGTATGCCAATTATATAATTCACTGACCTTTATGCTTTTCTAATGTCTGTGATGATATTAGCTATGAATGTCTAATAAGGTTGAAAAAGTACCAGCAGAAGGTATGTGTCTTGCCTTTACAGCTGGTAATACCAACTGGTATGGGGAGAAAAACAACAATGAAAACTTCTGAGTATTAGAGCCAATGGAGAACCTAAAAAGCCAGCAGCCAGGAAACCAATTATTTACTAAAAGCTACCTCAAAACATGCTTGTGATTTAACATCTTATAAGTGTTTTGGAAACCATCAATTACAACAGGAATCTGTAGAAGTTCTCTTGTAAGGGAATGTCCATTGTCGCCTTTTCATTTTTACAGCAGAGATTTTTCCTAAGGAATGTATGCCTTTTAGGAAACAGAAGCATTACAACTTTACTGTGGGGATTGTGAAAAGTTAACAAAAGAAGGGGAAAAAATAAATATATTCTCTTAATCGTAATACTAGAGAACAAGAATTTAGAAGTACATTTTTTTTTTGTTTTAGTGTACACAAATTGAGAATTTGTTGATTATTTTTAAAAAAGTGGAATCCTCTAAATAAATATGGCATTGAAAGAGCCGCCCTTAGTAATTTGTCACTGTGTCAATGAAATAAAGGAGCTATTCTAGTACTTTCAGAATAGGACATTCCTCAGAAAAGGTCTCTGTTTAAAATTTAGTGGTGTCTGGCAGAACCTTTTGAACTTCCCTGCACAGTTGGCAATAACATCCTTTCATAGCTCAGCTGAAGATTATCAAATGATCCAGATATACAGGGAATACCATAGCCAGACCCCAACATATGACCTGTAGATTTACCTTCTGCAACACACACATTAGAAAAATCGATGTACCTGGCTTCCACTGGATGCCCATTCAGAAAGAAACATGTCTGTTTCTTTCCAGGGAAGAGAATAAATTCATCACCAAACAAGAGCAGCAACATACACAGTATCATTAGTCCAAGAAATAAGAAAAAAACTAAGCCTGAATATATCTGATACACTAAAGGACAATTTACACTAATTGAAAAACAATTTGTATGCAAAAAGTAATTTCCTTGTTTTTAAAGACAATTGGTAATATTCCTCTAACACTACTGAATTGTACATAAATGCCAATCTATCCTTTATACTAATTTTAATAGTTTGGTTTTATTCCATCAGGCCTCAAACCTTTATAACACCTTCTTTGTTAAAATTTAATAGACAGTATATTTTTCATTGAGGATATTATCAGAGAAATTGGTGGCCATTCCCACAAGTTTCCAATCACAGTTTTTCTACATTTTTAATTCCAAGACTGTTAAAAATGAGAAGTAACATATACTTGGGGAACAATTAAGCAGTTTGTCTGTCTGTGTCCTCTGAGAGTATACAAACAGAGATTTTCATTAACTCTTCATGATGATCTCAAATGGAAAGACTATTATGAAATAAATTATTTTTTTCTTATTCAGCCTTGCCTGGCATTTAGCTAGATAATGTGGGGTGTGTTTTTATTTCCTCTCATGCTTCTCAGTGGTACTTAATTGAGGTTAAATCAGAAAGGATAGCAGATTCCATTTTTTTCTGGTGGATACATATCACATCCTGCTCCTGGCTGCTCTTCTTTCCTGACAGGTTTCACTCAATTAATTTTCATAGATTTTTAGCTCAACAGTTCAGTATGAAACTCTACTACTGAAAATACTGTCTGAAGTTCACTAAATAAATTTCCTCTACTATTAAGCTGTCATCAACTTTGAAAACATCACTTTTTATTCAAGAAAACATAAGAGGTTGGGGTACTATTCAGTGTAAAATACTACTATGTGTCTGAAAATAATGCATTGTTAGCTAATAGAAATTGGAAACTTGAATATCTATACATTAAAAAAATTTTTAAATGAACATTTTTTTAATAATAACAAAACAACACTTCCACGCACCATGAGGCAAATATATCATGCTTTTCTTTCCTCCATGTTTTCACATAGCACAAGATATATTATGCATAAAAATTAAGGCCCTCTTAAGGCAAAGTATCCCAAAGGCTTCAGTAGTATTTCTAAATTGGGCCTGAGAGACATCAAATTTAGCTTCCTCTTTATGTACGTTTTTATTGCTTCCTACCATTACTGCAAACATAACTTCTAGTAGATCATCAAAAGAAATTTCTTACACATTAATCTTTCCTAGATTCAGATTGTGACTGTAACAAAACCAAAAAGTATTCCCACCCAATAAATATAATTTGCTATCAGGACAGAAGAGAAAAAAACAATGGGAATCTGAAAAATAAGTACACTTAAATTTTAAGCAATAACTTTATTTTAATTTTAGTCTATTGGCATTGTGTATACAGAATATTTTTTAAAACAGTGGTTAGTATTCTCAAATTGAACAGCAGAAGTACATGCAGCTTATGCATCTTTTTGTGGATTTTCTAATAATCTAGACAATTGGATAGTTTGATACATTATTGGGTTTTAAAATGGTTCAGCGCTATTGAATGTTTAAGAAATATTTATGGCATAAGGCAGTATATTCCTGAAGCTGAAACAATCATTAGACTCTGATGTTCATCTATTTTATTGAACTACCCGCAGGGAGCTTTATGGGCATACTATCATGTCAAGGTCACAGGATTAAGTGAGCAGTGATGACAGTAAACAAGCCTTTTCTGTATATTCTAAAGGGTCTTACTGAGTTACTTAAAATGCCATAAACATAAATATTCTCCTATCTCTACAACACATCCATGACAGATGACTTCAAAATACAACACTCTTGAGCAATGGAGCTTGACAACCTAACCAACAGCCTATATTATTGACAACAGATATCAGTATACTGGGGAGCACAAATATTGGGAGAAACTTGCAATCTGTCATCATCAGATATTTTATGTCTGTAAGTGTACAAGAAATATATCTACATATACGTCAAACATCTATGTGAACAGATATTACTGCTGAAAAAAAACAGTTTAAGAAAAAACATGGTTATATAAAAAAAGTAAATGCTATAATAACAAATTCACCAAATCTATACAAGCCATGTAAAAACAAATAATGAAACTAAATCTACACAGTACTTTAAATATCATCTTGAATGATTTAATTACTCTTTAGAAGTATACTGTGCGTTATCATATCTCTGTTATCAATGAGGAAAGCAGTATAATCAAGTACAGCAACCTCCTTCAAGTCATGTGAAGTCTATGACAGACATGGTGTTCCTGAATCAGTCAAAATAAACCTGTGTAAACTTATTTTTTCACTCTTTTAAAAACACAAAATCAAACAAAAAAACCCCAGCAGTTATCAACTGAAAGAGAAGTGTCTGCGGGGAAAATTTTTCAGAAATCAGAAAAGTGAATTGTGTAAAGATGATCTTCATAGTTTAATATCTGTGAACATGCAGGCTGTGCTGACAAAATGCATACAGAAACACCAAACCCAAGGAATGTTCCTGCTAAGCTATATTAAGGTAAGAAGGAGGGGACAAGGCTCTGGTTGCTGGCCTCTGTGTCCAACAAACCATGTTCCTCCTGTACAGCTGAAAACAGGACCTCTTCTGTGGCACTTGGGAGCAGCAGTTGCACGTTCACTTGCCTATCACTCCCCTGTAGTAATACCGCAAGATATGACTCCAAGCAGATTAGAAATTACTGCAGACAGAGTGAGAGGAGATAAAGTGAAATAGGCACAAGCACAGTGTATTTCTGGTTGATGGTAAAGGTACAGCTCTAAGGACAGAACAGACACTGCTGAGAGGAGATCTTTGATTTCCTCAAAATATGGGACTATGAACCGAAACAAAAACCTGCTATGCAGAGATAAAATATTTTCTCTTTAGCATCAGATGACCTGTATGATTGATGCATTGACTTAGGAAAGCTCTAAACTAGTTTGAAGGAGGATGATGTTGTACTATAGGGAAGCAAAAATGGGGAAAACAAAAATCTTCTTGAAGGTTGATTTTTTTTTTCCCCCCCGGGGGGAGGAGAAAAAAAACCCACAACAACTGAGGAGACAAGAAAAATGGATCAGTTTGTTACATATCTTAGCTGATTATACATTGCAAGGAGGAAAATGGGAAATACAGGAACTAAGAAGTAAGAAGTCTTAGTATCCAGAAGATAAAACTTAGGCTGGCATTATAGAAGCTTGCCAAGACAAATCAGGGTTTGTTCCTGGGAAAAACAAGAAAAAAGTACTTTTTGTTTAACACATAATAGTTTACTTCCTCTGAAGTTTGGAAACAGGCATAAAACATACTAATTGAAAGTCTGTGCAATGTTAAAAGGAAAAAAACAAGTTAGTACTGCACTTTGAGATATAACAGAAAAATATCTACCACCACCTATGAAAGAGGATGGAGACAAGAGATGTTTAAAAAACCTAAAATTAAATAACTGAAAAAAGATAAAACTTGGTGGTAAAGGACTCATTTATTAAAATAATAGAGCTTAAAAAACTAAAAAAAAAAAAGTTGTAAAAAGATGTATGTTTTGTATACATGTGTATGCTAGGTTGAACAGTAGCTTAAGTCCAGTAAGGTAGTTTAGATTTGATTCTGACTAGTTCAAGTTTTTTTCATGAGAATATCTAAGAGGAAGTATATCTAGAGTGAAAATAATCACTGAAACGGAGTTCATATCTCCAAGAAAAGACGTTAAAGCTACAGAATAACCAAGTTTAAATCCCCCAAACTTAGAAAATTTCAGGAAACTGCTGGATAAACCCCCTTGAAAATAAACCTGCCATGATTCCTAAACCCAAAATTACATACACAACACCAAACAATTCTGATGTGGAAGGAAGACCAAATATACTAAAATACCAATGTGGTTGTAGTCAAGAGCTCTTAATAAACTCATATAATCAAAAAGACAATGTAGCAAGAAAAAAGGAGGAGGAGGAGAGGGCAAGCCCTGACCACTTAGCAGTTCTCTGAAAATTTATGAAGGATAGGTGTGATTCCAGATGACTGGAAAAGGATGCTATGTGGTCTATAAAGGGGAAAAGCACACTAAATGCATTATAAACTAATGTTTACCTCTGATACATGCAGATACTAGAAGAATTTATCAATCAGCTAATTAATATGAAACAATATAATGTAGGTTTATTATGAACAAGTAATTTCCTTTACACCTTTGCCATTTGATTTATTTATTTATTCATCTACAGCATAATCAGAATAGTGAGCTTTTGACACAAGAGTACTTACTGTTCGCATAGACTAAGAGAAATATGTAACAATATAATAGAGGAATACATGAATGGTTAAAACCTGGATTTTTTATAGTGAGTATCAAAGGTTTGTGACCAGATTTGGAATATTTTCAAGTGGGAGACTGTATGGGTTGTTTCCTGAATTCTGCTGTATTGAACATTTCTTTACCAAGTTTGATGAAGAATCAGAGAAAATCCACAATAAAACTTGAGGTGACAACAAGCTGTGAGAATTCTAAGAATACCACAGGAGAATAATAATTCAAAATTACTTTAAAAAGTCTAAAATCTGTAAGATGGAAGAGAGAGACAACAGTCTTAAAAACAATTACAAGCACAGATACAAAGCAGCAAATGATTGTCAATTAGGAGAAGGGAGTAAGAGCCTGCAGAGTGGTTCTGGGAAGTACTGGCTGAGCCTACAATCTCATTTTAGGATGCATTAGTAAAGCTATAGTGTGAAACAACCTTAAGCAGAGTTGTGCATTGTTGAGGGCTTGCCTGCAATCAAGTGCCCAGATTGCAGTACCTCTTTCTAAGGAAGATGTAGGCAAACTGCAAGGAATCTAAAGCAAGACACCAACATTATACAAGATATAGATAATTTAATCAGCAAAGGAAGACTGAAAAAACTGTGTTTGTCTAGTCCGGAAGTCAACAGCCTGAAAGGACAGTATCAGCTTCCAAAAACTTTGAGAAGGGCAAGGTTTAAAACCAGGTATAATTAATCTAATTCGTAGCAAAGAAAATGATTCTATAATGTACATGCAAATTCAACTATAAAGCTATCAAAGATATAGAACACGTTTTCTAAGGTGTTTGTAGAATTCCACCCCCCCACCACCCCCCAAAGAAAGGGGGATGCAAAGCATGTGATAGGGATTTACCAGACTACGCCTGCTTCAGTGCCTGAGGATGATTTAATCTTCAGTTCCTTTCCAGACCCTACTCTGAATGTCTCAAATTATTTTACAAACATATGGTTGGACATAAATATATTTCAAATAAAAAAGTACAAGACACATTAAAGTTTTGAGAGGAGGGGAATCAAAATGGCTCCAGTGGGTTTTCACTTCTGGTTAAACTCTGCATTTCTGATGTTTCCAACAAAAATGTCTGAGAAGTCTGTCAAAACACTACAGATGTTTCTCTCAGAAACAAAACCAAAACATTTTCTACAGCTTTGCATTCATCTTCTGTAATCTACTTGAAGCATCACATGGGAAAGAATCCTGGAGTGTAATGGTACTACAACAGCTTACTGTGACTTAAAATTATGATGTTTTTCACCCATTTTATGTCACAAAACAAAGAATAAATCAAAGAATTTTCATTTCTGAGAAAAAAAAAAGGCCTTCTTAGAAACATAAACTTACTTTTTCAGAATCTTCTAATCTATGGTTTTTGTTTCTTTTTTATTCTTTGCTTTCTATTCTTACATATGGAGAACATGGGAAATCCACTGCTATATTACACAGGTATTACTAGACAGACATGGGAGAAAAAGTGAGAATCATGTGAGGGAAGTGTTATCTGCCTAATGAGAAATTCTTCCCTCATGGTTTCTACTGAGTGTCTACTTCTATCTAAATTGGCGGCAGAGAAAGAAGGAGCACAGATACTAGAAACGTTGTCCAATACCAGCAACTGTTAGTCCAGTCTGCTGATACCCACTGCAGAGGCTGTTTCACTGTTGTGACCGGTATCCTGGAAGCTGAATGGCTGCATGTGCACGTGATAGCTCTATGGCTAGACTTAAGAAGGAGCAGAAGTCCCTCTTGGCTTGTTAAGGTTGGCCTTTCTCTTAATATATGTATACTTTAAAATTCCCTTGTTACTGCTACAATGAAAATATATGTAGTAAGTTGACTGTATGCAATTTGGATATATATCCTGATTGCTGTTCCAGTTAAAGACTCTACTGACATCTAAAGATCTGTTGTTTCTAAAGCTTAAAGAAAAATGACATTGCCACACTTTCCTCTTTGTGTTTGCTGTGAAGCAAAAAGGGAAAAACAAATTTTAGGCAGAAACAGAGAACATGTTGAAGAGAAGTGAAAAAAAAAAAAGTAAAGAAGAAAAAAGAATTATCTTACTGCAGAAGTAATAATGTGAAAGAAAATGCAGAAGCCTTCCTTCTTTAATATGAAATAAAATGTACCGTACTTCCTAGAGATAAACAAGTCTTTCCATAGAGTTGAAGAAATCTTCCCTGAATGTGTTTCCCAACATTGGAAAATACTACCTCTTTCCAAAGAAATTATTTTCTTCAGAGGTTTATTCCAGCTGTGGGAAAAAAATCCATAGTGAACAGCACCACAGTCCAAAACAACTGAGTAACCTTGCGCAAATACAGAACTGAATAAATCTCACGTAATCAAACTGTGCACTCACTCGTACAGCCCATCTCCGGTTATACAATACTCCTTTCTTGGCAGGTATCTCTGTGCTGCAAATAGCATCCTATAACTTCCTATTATTAGACAATGATAGAGAATTCTTCTATCCCCCTTTTTCCACTGTGCTCGTCAAATGCCACAGCACCATTAGCAAAGGCTCCTTCAAATAGTCTCTGCCTTCCGCCACAGCAGTAAGCAATCAGGGAGGGAGGGAGGAAGAGGGTACGTAATGGGTAGGGGTTGTAATATAATGGGGCCAGAGCAGCAGGAGCAGCACAAAGTTGAAAGCATAGTAAGAAACGTAGGAAGGGGGTTGAAATAGTAAAATAGTACAAAAGAGTGATCAGATTAGAAAAATAGTCTCACTCACATTTATGTTTAAAACCTGCTACAGAAAGATGACTAATACTGGACCTAAAACGTGAATAATGCTGACACATTTGCTGATCTCAAGGTATCTCAAGTAGTGCAGTTACGTAAAAACAATAGAAAACAGAAATGCATTTTCTTAATCTTTTGTTGTAATGAAATTGTCTCAGAACTAAATATTTGAACCTTGGTATTCAGGATAGCTAATGAATGAGCTGAAAAGTATGCAGGTTCCATCAGATCAATCTGGAAGGATCTATTCTGCAAAGAAAAATAGATTCCACCAATTCCAGAAACATAGAAAACTCATAGTTCTTACAGAGTATGTGGAAAAATGCAGAACCTTAACAGGCCCTCTAACAACAGGCATGTCAAACACCCTGCTGGATCCAGTAGACAGGATCTGGTCCTACATCTTTTCCACTGTTCTAAAGCTCCCTTTGTAATTTATGTCTAGCAGTTAAAATGAGCCAGAAATGAATGAATAGCTAAACCAGATGAAGCTGATTTGCAGTGGGGGACAGGATAGGTTCTGTGTCTCTGAACTTCCTAAGACAGCAGCTAGTATAGCGATGGAGTCAGAGCATGCCAAAGGCTGGCTGTAAGGGAAACTCCTTCTTACTAAATTCCTGCGTTCTGGTCTCCCTTGCTGTAAACTGGAAACATTTGGCTTAGAAGCAGTGTCATCCCAGAATCGACTTACTTAACTGCCAAGCCCCATAGGCTCAGAAAAGGGAAGTTCTCCTCTTTCCGCTCTCCCCCCTGGCCCCCAGCAGAACCCAATCTCTGCAGAAGCACATGCTGCGGTGAGAGGCAGAACTAGCTGTCTGGCAAGAAACTTTTTATTTCCAGCCTATCTCCCCAGACGAATTTGGTCTTCACCACAGAATGAGTTTGACAGCTCTGCCCTCCACCATGAATGATTAATTTGTTATGGGTGTCTAGTTTAACCAAAGATGGATTTGAAGAGAAAAAGCCCTTGTATACTTGCTATTTGGTAAAGCTGCTTTAATATAGGTAGAACCTCCTTCATCAAATCACGGAAAGCAAGAGAACCAAGTCTCATTTTTAAATGTCATTTTTCTCATTATAGTAATCCTCCTGTGTATATCAAAACTGATCATGTGAAAATATCTATGACAAGTATTTCATATTTAGATTTAGAACACAAACTGGAACTCAGAACGCTTTGTATTGCCCTAGATTGCCTTAAACCTGTAGAAATGGTAAGGTAGAGCTATATATACAGTATTCATGAATAAAAGTTTTTGAAAAGTTGAGATATGTGATTAAACCAAGAAGGTGAAATAAGAGAATACTCCAGGCAAACACGGTAACAGATTATGGCCCAAAGCACAGGCATGCATATGGCTGATAAGGAATTTGAACTGTGTGTACAGATAGGTTTCACTAAACTTTTTTTTTTTAAGAAAGATGTGTATGGGGAGCAAAGCAGATGGGGAGGAAGAGAAGCACCATATGAAGCTGACAGAGAAGACAGAAGGAAGCATATGTTGTGACACGAAGACTATAACCCTGAAAAAAGCTAAGGGTAAGTGCTGGCTTAAAGAAGCTTTGAACACTAAGCTATGAAACACCTTGTTTGATTCTTCCTGAGTTCAAGGAAATAGGATGTTGCATATTCACTCTGAATAAGTGGCAATGCATCAAAGAAATAACCAACTCATCAATTTCTCATCCAAATGGGAAAAACCTGCAGAATTCTAATTTTGGTATAATGCTGAAATTAAAAATGGGAAAAACAGCATGTTTAGGGTAAGCTATTACAAAGATACCTAAAAAGTGTCAAATTGCCAAAATGAGGAAAACAGAATTAGTTTGGTTTAAGGGCACAAACAGGATTTATAAAAAACTAACGAGATTTATTTTGAAATCTATTATTCTTTGTCTGAGATATGTAGGAGAAAATAAGATGATTCAATAATTTCCTTTTGTTGTAGAGGAGTTAATGCTCACAACTGCAAGAAATTGAGCAAAAGAACTTTGGTTTTCACTTTATGAGGTGAAGGGAAAATATTTGTGAAGGGGGAAAGAAGTTAACGCTGATAAGCAATACAAAATAAAGTTTTTTTCAAGACTGTTATTTACCATTTTTAGACAGAAGGAGATGACAGAGTAAACAAGTTCTCAGATCAACTCAAACTGTACTGACTGATTAATGTATGGACAGGGATAGGTTGTACAATGTTACTGTGTTTGTAGGCATTTATTCAAGTGTTGGAGCACTTGCATATAATTAACTTCTTCATAAATTAATAGCTAATTAAGAACATAATTGAAGTGCATCACCTACTATTTTATGCTATTTTTAATTCAACTATCTTTATGTAACTATAAGCTAACTTAGAATTGAAAGTTTCATATGGTATTTTGTTGACTCACACCATTCAACCTCACTCTTGTTTCTTCAGACATTTTGAGAAGTTTATGATAATATACTTAAAATTCAAAATTTACAAATACTATAGAATTTCACTCATCAGACCTTTTGTTTTTCCTCCCAGTGCTAAGTTTCTATGTTTCTTAATAGTCTTTTTGTTTCTTAATGAACAAAGAGTAAACTTTGTGGCACCTATAGATTACCTACAGTAAATGCTGGTTGCTGCTTTCTGCAAAAACAGTACATGCAGACAACAAAATCTGGGGAGGCTTACAAGCTCATTGTTAAACCACAAACACAAGGAAAAATATTCTCTACAGCTGAGTCATATTTCACAAAATTCACCTTAGTATTTTATAACATGAGCATCTGTGTTAAAGAACTTAAAAATTGTTCTTTACCTTAAAGAGAGATAAACAAAGCCACATATATATGTGTTATATGCTACAATTATCAGTAAATTAGTAGCTGCAGATTGTGTACGTGATAGAGAATTGAAGCTCTGAAGTAGCACACTCATCCTCCTCCAATTAGTTTCTTACCCATCTTATCCATTTTGGACGTCAAAAGGCTATTGCCCAAGTATTTATCATGCAGAGGCCTATTTCTTCCTCTGCCCCTCGTGGGCCTGAGAACAATCTCCCTCATTCATCGTTTCAATGAACGTTCTCCAGCGCAAGAGATGGACAGGAGACCAGCACCGCGCCTTCGGAACTGGCAACCCTCTCCCCGACAGAAATGATGGAGTCACTACAGAGGTCTAGAGGTCTGGAGTGTCAACCCATTTTTTTTCTTAAGTAACTCTGTATTCCAGTCAGGCTGTATCTCCTGGGGCACAGAGAAGCAACAGTTTATAAAGAGACTGCTAACGCTGTAACTGTTTGTCAGGAATTAAAAACAGAGACTTGAGGCCTGTTGTGTCTCCTGCCGGCCAAGACCAGAAGTATGTACAATTTTTGAACCCATCTCAATTTCCATCATATAAACAGTATTAGAGGAACTACCTAATTAACAACAGGTTTTGCTTTCTGTGCCTAAGCAGTTTAACGAGACCCCTCTCTACTTTCTGCACTTGAAGTCTTTTAAATCTGCCCACTGAGAACCAGTGGCCTTGGTTCTTAACAAGGCTTAGAGGCTCTCCCACTGGGCATCTCCCCCATACCTGCTGCCATCCTAGGCCTTTCCATTCACAGTCCACTAGATCTCGCGACCGAAGCCGCACTTGTGTGGTGGATCACACAGCTGCCACGGCACACATGGCGAGACCTGCAGTGCAAGGCCATTTTCCTCCTGATCGGCTCCTGCAAATGGGGAACCCCACTTGGAGACGTCGCGCTGTCGCCATGTCCCCCCTTCTCCAGGTTAAGCAGCAGCCTGCAGCTAAAATACAACCAGGCCAACAACCAGGCACACGGCGAGTGCCGAAATGGGAAAGGAGCACTGCAAGTAATTGAGAAGCAGGCACACCAGGGAAGTGGCATGACAGGAATAAAATAAGAGTTTCTTTTGCTTGATGTAAGAAATTTGATAGGTTTGTCACAAGTGTCAAGCTGCTTCATGGCCCATCAAAAACTATCATGGACTGAAGAGCAAAAAAAGCTGCAGCAGTGGTCTGTTGCCATTTAGGATGCCATCAACAATCCAGGAGAGGAAAGTTATCTATCTGGCCCAAAGAAGAGATGGTCTCCTGAAAAAGTTACTGACCAGGAACTGACTTAAGCCTGCAAAGTGGCTGCAGCCATTCACAAACCTAAGCAACAACTTTAGTCAAAAATTCAAAGACATTAAAAGGACTGAAAATTGCACTTATTTTCATGACGCTCAAGTCTCCACATGTACAGCTTTAAGCCTCAACTAGAGATAACACGAGTGTCCATTATGGACGAAGGCTGTTTTGAATTAACCATATCACAATCTTCTACATGTCATTTTTGTAATTTCCACCAGAATGTCTCAGGCGTTAGACTACAGAATTTCCATAAGACTGAATTTCTACACTTTCTACCACCTTAAAAAATAAATACATCTCCATCATCATCCAGGAAATAGTGATTTCTTTGGAAGATATAAGGCTGTAAGGATGATGCACATGAAAAATTACATTTTTTTAACACTGTATACCTGCAAGAACCAACTAGACAGAATGACAAAAAGAATGAACAGTATATGTGGCATTTATTAAACATTATTACTAATGTGACAAATTTATTACTTGACAACTTTTCTAATAAGCTTAAGCCCTAGATAAGTATTCAAGCTTAGATTCAAATATATTTTTTGAAAGAAAATATTTATCTAGAGAAAAGTTTTTGTATTAGTCTATCAGTCTCAACTATATTTTTACTGAAAAGGTTTTTCAGAGCTGAAATGGAACTTTCTGATCTGCTCTGCCTGACTCAGAGCAGACTTTATTAGGATTTAAGTAGAAAATTAAACTATAAAAATCTGGAAATTTGGAAGCAGAACTTCCTTGATTTCTCTTGTTTGAGCTGTTCCACTTTGAATACATAATCAAATATTTGTGGCTAGAATGCACGAACAAGAGAGAGACTTGGCAGTCTCTAGTTTTGCAGACAGGCTCAAGACCTTGCTCTGAATGAAGGAAAGGAGCTATTTGAGGTCAAGTCTTCAACACGAGGGTCAGCACCTTAGCCACTAGCTATTTTTGTGACTCAGAAGAGCAAGGCTCTGGTTTTTTGCATGATATATGAAAAAGTTTAATTTCACCCCTATGTGGAATAGAATGAACTTTTAAAAACAGTATTCAAGGCAGCTCTGATTAAAATACTATATTATCACTTGCATACAGTAATAATTATATATTTTGCATCATGCTTTTTAAATTTTATTATTTTTTTTAACAGGAGTACCTGTAAAATTGAGCTGCACTTTGGTTATGTTCAGCTTTGCACATGCTACATTTAAATACAATATAAGTTTGCTTTAAGCATACAGAGTTTGGCTGTGCATGGCTGGCACTGACTACTGTTTTGTTGTAGGAGAGTTAAGATTTACCAGTGGATCCTACCAGTTTGTTACTTGCACAGAAAAAACTATAAACAGAAGAAAGCATTAGACAGTGACTAAAGTGACCTGGTTCTGCTGGTTATTCTAATACTGACTTACTCTATAATGCTAGACAGGTCGTTTTGACTCTCTCATCTTTATTTCAGGCTTCCTCTATCGAAGTCTATATGGAAATCTCTACATCTCTCAATATCTTATTCAGGACACTTCACTCAGATTCTAACACTGGTAGGAGCTTCAAAACTACTGATATACTAACAGTAAAATTGCATTATAATCAACAAATACCCATTACAATTTATTTAAAATACTATGTTTGCAGTCTATAAAGGAATTTGATCTGTGAATCCTTAGCAACGAGGACTTCTCAAGAACCAGTTGAAGGAAAGACTAACAGAGACAATACATTTTAGCAATACTAGCTCCTCACACGTTCATTTCAGTTATACAATGACTGCTTTTCTTACACTTTGAAAGTAACCTTTAAAACCCACACATTTGACATTTGCAGCTTACCTGTGAGAAACAGCTCCCCAGGCACCATGCTTATTTGTTAGTATGTTGAGTATCTTCTGTTTCAGCTGATTGGCTGTAACGTGATCTCGATGCTTAGCAGCACTGATAAGATGATCACACATCTTCTCCTCCTCTCTTCTGTCAGCAGCATACTGAGCACACTGCGACTAGGAATGAAAGTATATCTACTTCATAAAAGACAGGCTATTTAGAATCGCCTTAAAATGATTATTTACTAAAAATCTTGAAATATGACAAGAACTCTTTAAAATACTTTTCAGAGGAATAGGAAACACCATTCAATTGAAATGGTTCTACTACTACATATTATCCATGAAAAAGCACTCAGTTAGAACATGTAAAAATTGAAATATCAAGGGCAAAGACAACAGAATTGCAATTAAAAACATCTAGCTATACATCTCTGTGTGTATATGTGTGACCACAGGTATGCCTTAAAAGTTGGCCTTTATTTGTAAAAGTTTCATGTGTTCTCAGGTATAAAATACAGGTATAACATACGTAACATAATGCGCAGGAAAAAATTATGTACTCTGGTTTTGATTTTTAAATTGCAATAAAACCTACAATTAAAAAGCCATTTGATAATTTTATTATTATGGACACTAAAGAGAAACTCCTTTAACTGTGAAATTAAGGAGTATATTTTCTATTTCATATCACACCATGAAAAATTTTCATAACATACTACTAATTCCATAAAACCCCAATGGTTAAAAAATCGCTCATCTTTTAAACTGAAAAAGATCTAATGTTTTCATCATGTTTCAACCTCTAAAATAAATGCCGTGGTTATTGACCTGCATGCAAATTTGTTTCTAAAACTGTCATAACTCTATAGTGTATTTTAGTTTTGATAAATCCTTTCCTTATGTATAATAAGCACAATATAATTTTTCCATTTATTTTCTCAAAATCATGTTAAGTTCAAATTCAATTTCTCCTCCTAGTAAAGATCCTTTCAAAATGTCTAAACAAAGCAAATGTAGCCATACTAATTCAAAGAAATCCATTATAAGCATAATTTTCTAGGTATAAAGTACAAAGGCTAGATTATTCTCAAAACAGCTAATTTTAATATCACCTTTTAAGATATATTTTTGCATGCACAGTTATTGTGCACCATTTTAGAACGTTTAACCAACATTCAGTGCTATCACACAATGCTGAAAAGAATCCTATTTTCTAATATTCAGAAGAGCAATTTAAGTTAAACCTCATACTAATTTGTAGTTTATTCTTCATATTTCTGCACACTACCTTTTTACTACAGATCACATTAGCATTCAGTAAGATTTTAACAGTGGTCTTTCCACTGTGTTACAGCCATTATTTCAAGTAATCTATCTCGAAGAGAACAATCATTACACTAATTCATAAAGGGTTAATTCATTTTTCAATTTATCTTCTTGTACAGGGAAGCACCAATTAGTACAATGATCTGCCTTAGTAATGAGGTTAATACTTCACCAGCTCATTGGACGGTAAAATTAAATTTTCATTTTTCTTCCTGAACAATTACAAAGGTTAACAAAATGAAAGTTAACTGTAAAGCACCCATTCTGGGAGGAATTTCCCTGGCCCTGACTGCAACTGGAGTCACAGGATAAAATTTAGATGCTGGTCCATGGCCTCCCCACTACACAGGCAACATAGTAACTTGGTGCAGCTTGGGCCAAATCATTTCACCCATAATGATTCAATTAAAGTTTAAAAGGTAAAAATAAAATAGCCACTCACTTCTCTGGCTGAGAGCAATGATTAACATGTACTAAAACCCAGAACATATACCAATACAGCTTATTAAAAGAAAATGACAGATTTACAATTATGCAACAGAAAACTACCAGAAATATCTTTGTCCCTACTACTTTCAAGTAGAATGAATAATAAAATGTTCAGTTATATACCTACCATTATTAAAGACAATATAGAAAACATTCTTTCAGACTTTAACCATCACCTTATTTTAGTGCATCTGAGTTTCATATTTAACACAGGCTACATTTCTTAATTTTCTTTTATGACTTGCAGATTCTATCTTGCTCATCTAAAACATGTAGCTGAGGTTTTTCATGTGACAAATATAATGAGAATTTTCATACATGAAGAATGTGTTGGTTTCTTTACCAGACAATAAGATTGACTTAAGGCTATTCCTTTAGGGAATTTAGTTAATATTCTAAATCCTATTTGCTAACAGAAGCTGGAAGTTAATTGAATATTCCCATTTTGTCTAGAGTTCTGACAGATCTTATACCTCAATGTATTCTTCAAACAGCAGATAACTCAATCTTCTATTGTCATCTTAGGTTACTGCATGATGCTCTGATAAACATCAAATGTTATTTATTGTTGAGGCAATATGAAACTTCACTGTGACACACACTTAATTGTAAATGTGATTTTATCTAAGTTCAAAATATCCAGTATATGCTTGGTAATAAAGTTGTTGCAATCCCATATGACAAGTGTCTGCTGTCTGCTCTGACAAAATGAAGTAAAGGTTATGTGTATTCAAAATGACAACAGATATCTCTGTGTCTCACACTTTTCAGCTAGGTCAAGGAGCACAAGAACTAGTACATCAAAGTGCACATTTAAGAGAGCTGTTTCAAGGAGATAAAAACCTCATCAAAACTAAGATTACTGGATCTTATTTCTAGCTACTAGGTGCTTGTTGACATTTTCTGACAGATGAAAAAATTGATATAGCTATTTATTATCATCAGTACTAAGTCAGCGTATCTTAATCCTAATGTTAGGTCACTTGAGCATTAAAACGTGGAAATGTATGTTTGTGTGTATATACTTACACATACACAAATGTATGCAAGCGCAGACAGGTTTGGAAATAATAAAAACCAGTGATGCTGAAATGTATAAAACATCATAAAAATGCAAAACCATATTTGATAAAATCATGTCAAAAATTATTTTTTAACTTTACTCCATCACTTTTTCATTAAAATTGTTTGAACAGGAACAAAATTAATCCTGAAGAAATAATCAAAAACCTGTTAAACTGAACACATTTTAAAAATAGCTTTTTTGTATATTTGCATCATTTTCAAGCAACATAATTTAAATTGTATACTGCAACACTCATTGATGAAAAAAGCAATTGACTGTTGACTCCTTTTAGGAGTAAGAATTATAGACATTAAAGAGTTATGGGATCCAGCTGCCATGTTACTTCTTCCAATACTTAAAGAGAATAGACGTTTTAAACAATCTTACTGTCAATAATTAATGATTCCTAACTAGTAGGAAAGACATGTAATATCATATTTCAATATATAGATTATAGCAAGTAAATGTTTTAAAGTGCTCCAAAATGCAAAATGTTCTAACAAAATTACCTTAAAATACTAATTCTAACAAAAAAATTCTATTTCTTATTTTTCATGAAGTGCCTTAAGTGTATTAATTGCTTTTCTTTCTTACTGAACTCATAAATACTGTTGATAAAATCCAACAAAAATAATTACTAAAGCGATTTGCATTACTATTTGCAATAAATCAGAAAATTTCTTTGTGAAGCTAAAGGGTCTGCCATATCAGTTTAGACATTCTGATTAAGGGATTTCTTCAAGCTATAAATGTTTTCATGAATTTCAGTGAGAAGATGAGAAATTAAACCCGTTCTTTGTGTTTGACATTTACCAAAGCTTTTAAAAACTACTTTTGAAATGCCTTCAATGTAAATTTCTTTCTTGGAAGAAAAAAAAAATCTTTATTGTATGGAGTTACAGTCTAGGTGACAACTGAGTGAAAACAGAAGCAGAAACGCACCAACTCTCAGGCTTACCTCAAACTCAGCATGCTTGTGGACATCTTCAGCTCTTTGTCGGTTCAAAATAAATTCTGCTTCATTTGCGACACGCACTATATGGTCTTTCATTGCATGACATAATAATCTAAAATAAGAGAAATAAAAATCAACCTTTGTATCTGATGTACTTCAAATAAGCTATTTCAGCAGATTTACTTAAAATGGAAAAAAATAAAATTAATGAAACTACTGTAATGCAATTGCCAAATTAGTTGATATGAAATATTTAATTTTATCCAAAATTTTCTGCATTTGTGAAAGCACAAACAAATCATGTTATATGGAAAAAGCTTGCCATTTATTAATGAAGGGAAAAGTTCTTTATGGAAGTATTATATTTCTAGTATGTTTTTAACAGCAGTCTCAATATGAATATGAATACTACACTATCATTAAAAAAAATCTATACAACTGCTTAAACTCTTATTGATACCATTATATCATTAAATATAAATATTCCAATCTCAAACTCTTAAAAAATAATGAGATTACTGAAGAAATAAAGTTGTATTAAAATTGCAAAATAATATAAATATCTCTATGTAAGTTTTTCAAACACAGGAGTGAAAAGTGCGTCATGTTCCCAAGTTTTCATGGCATCAGAACTAGATAAACCTTACTTAAAAAGAAGGAAAAAATACATTAAGATTGGACTGAGACTGAGGATGTCAATCAGACACCTTAAATTAAGACTTTTGTAAAGACCACCAAATACCATGAGATGCATAATAAAATTGCAGCATAAACAACACTGTGTTGTTAATAATGCTGATATTTTATTGGGCAGGAAGAATGGAAGCAACTGCTTTCTCGTCCCTACAGTCCATATCTCAGCTTGCCCATTCTATTCAAAATTGCTTTGCTCTTCTTATCAGCAGGGAGGAAACATCTTTCAGGATGCAAAGATCTGACAGGTCTGTTTAGGATCAGGAAGAACCGTTTCTCTTTGTGTCAAATTAGCACAGTCTGGGATTTTCCTTCTTGCAGCATCAGGGAAACACACTTAATTTCAGAGATTCTTATATTAAGAATGTGAAATTTCTAGCAAATTCCACCCTAAGGTTGGTGTCTGGTGCTTAGAAGCACCACAAATGAAAGCCACGATTATTAGAAATGAAAGCCATGATTACTAGACCTTACATCTATAAGATGGAAAGATCTGAACTCTATTCTGGCCTCCTTTGGTGTGTTCTACCATCTGTGAAGGAAGGAAATCACTTACCCTGAGCTAATGTTTAATATGGTGTGTGGCATGGGAAGACATAAATGTTGGGGCCTCTGTTCAGAGATAAAGACAACAAACTTGGGTCAAGGTTTCACAGTGGATATTCATGCTTTTAATAAGCCTTTTTGTTATATCTAACCCTTTGCTATTCTTGAAAGCAAAAGGTTTTTGGCAAACTATAGGCTGAAAGACTAAAATTGCCTCCATTGTAGTCTTCAAAATTTAGCTTTATTTTTTGATCTACCCTGCTGGAAGATATGCTTTAGTATTTTATTACTGTTAAGTGTTCAGATTTTTATTGTTAAGAGGTAAGTGTAGAACTGCCCTCAGATATGGATTAGGAGTGAGCATTCATGACTTTAACAAGCTTCTCTAAAATGAGAAAATACTAGAAGTGAGTGTTTAACATCTCCAATCAAATTTTGCATCACTGGTCTTCCTGAACTTTTCCATATGACATTAACGACCTGGAACCAACTAGCTAGGATTTCAAAACTGAACATACAGATTTCAAGTGTCTACTAGCTGTACATCCCTTCCTGAATGAATAAACTATTGAATAAATGGAGCACAGTGCAAACTCAGTATCTTTGAGTCAGCTGTGGTCCAGGCAGGATTTCTAGTTCCAAATGGCTTTAGGTGAAATCAATAGGTTTCTTAGACACTCCCTGCCACCACAAATTTGGTGAGAAAAGATCGAGAGCAACTTCAGTCCACTGGGTTTATTATTTGGGACATCTGGCCATAATTTTTATACCTCAAAAAACAATCTAAGCTGCCTCTGTTCATGAGCAATGATAAAAACATACCATCTTCATCTTAGTCATATTTATCTGTATTAAGAAGTGTTCACATTCTCTGTGCCCATTTATGCACTAAAACACCTACAGGGGACTTCAAGTGGATTCCCAGAGAATGCTAATTTCCACAAGTTATAAATAAAACTCTTGCCAATACTCAGGGAAAAGATATATATATATATATATATAAAAGATCTGTCAACCCTAGTCTCTGGCTGCTTTACAGAAAATGAAGTTTTATAGACATGCAGCAGATGATTCAAATCAGCTGGCTGAAACTGCTGGTGACCCCAGCTCTACCTCCCACCCCCCTAATGGACCTTTCTGCTCCAGAGACTGAGACCTGATGCATTTGGGAACAACTCCAGAGTTGCTGCAGCTTTTGGACAGCACATCAGGCAAACTAAGCCAGATTTCAGGTAACCTCGAAATGCCACAGGTGTTCAGGGTCCAAAGTCAAGGAGATGACAAATAAGAGGGGACCAGGAAACATGCCTGAGCACTGGGTCCTGACTGCCTACAGCACTCAAGTCATTAGCTTGGCCTCCAGTCATTTTTTGGCTCACTCTAACTTCCATCCAGAAAATGTATAGGCATGGTCCAAGGGCGGTTCACCGAAGACACATTGATGAGATTGAATCAACTTAAATGCTCTCCAATGCTACCCAAGAAAGTTCTGCAGGTGTTTTCATGCCATACGCCAGTACACATAGAACACATCATTCTAGTGGGTAGCCCTCATGTTATTCAAAATAATCGGAACTAAACAGACAAAACGGTAATGATATCTTAAAGTGAAACAGGAACTGTACAGGCTTCAGGGAAGAGCTGGACTAAGTGCTCTATGTAGGATGAAGGAAGACACTCTGCTCTAGCAGGTGCTAACTGTAAGCAGTATGAACATAGGCCAGTCCAGGCTATTTGGTTTTCTTTAAAACCACAGACATACCTGCTCTCTTCCTTTTTGTTTGTTGTCAAAAATCTTATCTATTGAATATCTCAGTATTATTTCAACTGTGTCTAGCCAGTTGTTTCATGCACTCTCATATCTCTATCACTGATTGCAATTTCTTCAAGAAAAAGACAAAAAAGTGTTTCTATGGTTGTCAGCACATTGGGATTATGACAAAAGTGAGGCCACAACCTATCAACACTATATAATAATTAAATAATATTGTATCATTGTGTGCTAATAAGGGACATATGGTGATTCACTTACCTTAGCTGCTTGTATGCACCTAAGATAGAACTTCAAAGACTACGTAAACTATGCTTTTGCATCTAGAAGACCATTAAGAATTACACTAGTCTTAAAATCCCTTGCCAGAAAGACAGACTTTTGAAAAAGAGAAGGGTTAAAATCTAGGTCATCATTTAGAAATCTTGCATGCCTCCAAAAGAAGCCTTGGCCTGGATGTTTTGATTTGTAAGTGCAGGAATGTAGGGCAGAAAACAGAAGCATAATAAGTTAAAGCAGTTCAATGTGTCACCTTAGCTTTGAAAGGAAAGGTAGCTACTACAAGGTCAGGGAAGCAATGCCTTACAGAGGGTTTTGCAAAGAAACTTGCTTATGTGCTTGCTGTACTTGTTCAAGGAAACTTGTTACTTTTTGAAATTTAAAAACACTACTTAAAAATATTTTTTGGTACTGATTTTTACTTCTAACGGGAAGTTATCCTGTATTCTCAAACTATATTTCTACTAAGCAAAAGATGGCAAAAGTGTTATTACTGTTATATCTGGATTAAATCATAGCCAGCTAACTCTGATTGAATCTCAAATTCATATAGACACAGCACAACTCAGCATACTGTCCTAACCGGGTTACACCTGACGAACATGCATTGTAATGTTGTCATCCTTTGAATACTTTCCAATTTTATCTAAATCCTTACTAACTCAATCACATGCGTGGCCTAAGATATATAAAAAAAAAAAGAAACCTCATGCTTTTCTGGCATGACAATAGTATTTACAACTATCTTTTGGATTCTCATAGAAAAAACAATATAGATGATTCAGAAAGGATCCCAAACCAGGAAAAATCTCATACTCAGGAGTACCAAAGGCTACCAATACATCAAAAAATCTCCCTTCATGCACTGCAAATAAGAGAAAGGAACAAGGACCTCTAGGTCAGCAAATTCACTCCTTTACTGCAACATGCAGCTACGTCATACAAACTCTTTCATAAACTATCTTTAGTTTATGAAAGGCATTTTCATGAAATCTAGCTCATGAAATGTGTCTTCAGTTTATGAAAATGTGATCGAGTTGCTTTCCTCCAGCACATCTTTGGAAGGTCCTCTGAAGGTTAAAACCCTTTTATTTTCCCACACAAATGTATTCTTCAGCAGCCTTTACTGTTTCAATTTTATGCAAATGTTGCCCTTCGGTTTACACAACTCTTCTTCCTTCTGTTGACCTTCTGATATTCCATCTACCCCTATTTTACTAGGCTAAGTAAGTCAGCTGTCTGACTTTTCTTGTATGGCAAAACAGTTCATAAAAGAGATTGCCTTTTGGGTTTTTACTGATTTCATACACTGATTTTACCTTTTCTGCAAGTGCACAGCCAAAACTGTCAGCAGTATTCTAGACAACCTCTAGTCACTATTTACACAGTAATATTAATGCTACCTTATTTCAATGGAAATACCTTTTCTGAGGCAATTCTAGAACTGTGTTTTCCTTTTCCTTAGCCCTATATTCTATGATTTTGCACAAGAAAATTTCAGTGATAGATTGATCTTTTACCTCCTCAGACATTTCCAAAAGATGAACCAACAGCCTCTAGCATATATTCCCAAGAATGTGAAATCCATGTACTGTTACGTTATAAAATATTTATGTAACATTTTACATTGTATAATATTTATATTAGTGCAGGTTTGAAATCCACCCAATATATCCTGATTGATATTTCAGTCTGCCCAACTATGCTTTCCATCCACAGATTTTTACAGACCACTCCCTTTTGGGGAAAAGTCTTTTCTCTGCATCTTTCCCAAGTCATCATGTATTGGAGTCACCATCCAAGTAAGAAGGAGCTTGAGACATAAAATGCATATATACTTGCTAAACAGAGGGAAGATCTGAAATTTGAGAGCAGTACCATTTTTACTCTCCTTTGGAAATAAGACATGTTCTTTAGTGAGATCTCCTCATCACTGACAACTGAACATTTGTTGTGACTGAATTATACCCATTGTTCTCATTCACCCTTGTAAATCCTCATCCCGCTTTAGCAAGCGCCACCCTCAAAAGTCCTAGTAGATAGACTGATGTTGAGACAGTGATGAATCAGGCCTTCTGGTCATACTTATTAATCTCTACACAAGTAGTCCTCCCACAGGGCTAAGGAGTTGTCTGAAAGTACAGGCTTGCTGTACTTTTTATACTATTTTCCAGTAATTCCTGAATTACCAAAAGAAAAAAAGACATTAACCTAGAATAACCTTTGGTTTATATCACACAATGTCCTGTATGACTGTTTCTTCAGTTGCACCACTAAAACTCCTACCAGAATTGGAGCCAAATGTGCTACTGCGTCCTTCCCCAGCTGAGCTGATCTCAACCAGGAACTGATGACCAGCAAAAATCTTATCCTCTTTGAGCAGCAATTCTTACCACATAAGGTAGAGATTAAACACTGACTTGGTAACTTATGGTTTCTCTTTACCAAGACAAGCTTGATTTCGATTAATGCCCACAAATTTATGAACCACATTTAAAGCTCCCTTACTAGGAAATGGGTTTGATTAGTTTTTAGACTGAATCAAAGGACTTTCAGTAAGGAATCCACCAACAAAGCAGTCTGAAATCACTCGTGACTCCATTCCTGATACACTTCTGTGGGGAAGTGAGCTTTCTGTACAGATAGCCGTGAAGTTTCCAGATGAAGATATGGAAAATGGAAGTAAAAACTAGAATTAAGATATGCTGGTACTTACAAATAAGCATGACAGGGCTTAAGTATCTGTAGGAATAAGAGTAAAAGGCAGGCTGTCCTTTATCTAAAAATCGAAGAGTCTCAGACTTATGAGTGACAGCAGACTAGGTGAGAGTATGTCTCAGGACATGCTGATTCCTAAATATGAGTTATTTGCAAATGCTATTTAGGAGTATGGAAGAAGTTATTTTAAATCCATGTGGCTTGCTTTCCTGAATTCTGTCCTTAGCAAGGTTACTTTAGAAGTCCAGACTGTTTACAGGTTAAAGGAAGTTGTGAAAAAGTATGTTCAATCAATCAGAAGCCCCTGTGTTTCAGATACTGGGGTTTAAAAAGGCTGGATTGTGGAGCTCCATATTCCAAGAAGTCATTCAGGTAAATAGCCAGAGCCTGGGAGTTTTGGGGTTTTTTTTGAGAGTTTTGGAAATAGAGACCGTTACAAGACTATACCCAAACTGTCTTGGAAACATGTAAAAACCAGAAAATGTTTGCAACACATTTAGATGTGGATTGGGATAGGTTGAGACAAACAGTGCTATTTGTACATCTATCAGAATTGAAAGAAGGATGAAAACTTGTATCTCACTAACTATTCCAAACTGACTTTGCTATCCTGCAGTCAGTTCTTCCTAGTAATAATCTCATACAGAGAAGTAGAGGGCTTGTAGCTGTTACGCTGCTAGATGAAACAATTGTGCTTATGTTACCCAATCTTTCTGTCATTTGAGATAAACTAAAAAAGCATATCATTCCCAACCACCAATTTTCAAAACAGATTACAAAATTAACATTTGTTATAATTTAGCTAAGGTCTTGCTTCCTCTACTCATTCCTGAAGTTCTGCCAACTCACATGTCCAGGGAAACAGATGTTTCTCTGACTTACTTTCATCAGATGCCCATAGCTTAATTTTTCCAAGAAGCACCCTGGAAATAAGCCACTTTTTCACCAAACACAGTTGTTTTGACAATTATTACTCCTAATGGCATTCATAAGAAATGAAATCTATCGTTGCACTTGGTATCTATAATAGCTTGAATGGTCTAACTTGAAGAGTTTGAAGTTCTACAAGATGCCGTACTGCTACAAATACTTTGAAAGTAAATTCCTATAAATTTTAGAAGGTAATGTCTAACACAGGGGTCTGATTTCTAGCAAAAGGGCAATGATGAAGAATTTACTAGAGAAAAGTTTGAAATCACAGCATGCAAAGACCGGCTACTGGACCTCAACATGAGCACATTGTCAAGATAAACTTCATGGAGGGTAACTATTAATATTTCAGAAATGCCACAGAAGCTATAACAGACTCAGTGAAACTCAGAGTTGACTACAAAGAATCTATTCCACTCTTCATAAAGATTTTCTATTTTGCACAAGAATTTTCTAAATCGAGAGGAATCTGTCTCTTTGAAATAGTGACCATCCAGTAAACATCCAAAATGAGCAGCTACAACTGAGATGGCCTGCATCTCAGAATCAACCTCAGCTTTGCGATATGACTGGATCAGCCAAGGTTAGAAGGTGAGAGGATGCCTCAAAAACCTCAAAGAGATCTAAGAACTCCAGCTGTACTGACCCTACAAATAGATAGACGGTTACCATAACAATGTATGCTTTGTCTAACACAAACTGACTATTAGTCTGGAGGTAGAGCAAGGACAACTGTAGTACGACATTATAAAAAAGCACATCTAACAGGGAGCTCAAGCTCATGCCTCAGCTGGAGCAGAAATAGAGACATTCAGTGCCCAGTTTTACAGAAGTATCTATGACAGGAATCTTCTACTGATGGAATATGACATTTAGGATGAATTTCCATAAAACAGCCACTCACAGTTGATAAAGGATTCCTCCAATCAAAAGTTACAACTGGTGAGGATGACAATACAGCAACAGAATTTGGTTACATCTGTCAAAGACAGAATAATCAAACACCTTTGTTCTTGTTTATATATTGTATCGGAGTGCTACTGCTTCCCCAGTGCTATATTCTGCCTGGATTTGCATATACTGGGTTTTGCACATCATACTGGAATCCTTTAGAAGTTGTTCTGGTAGCCCTCAGCTACATAATAGCCATGATGGCTGAAGACCAAGTCTCTTGCATTCCTGGATGATTCAGGTGAGCTCCCCATTCTGACCTCAAGATTCCTGTAATTGAGATAATTGTCAAGACAGAAACAAGGAACAGCATCCTTTCTCCATCTTTCTTGGACCCAACCACTAAAGGAGTTCTTCAAGGGGTATCTAGGGATCCAACTGTAAATGCATGTCATAAATCAAATATGGCAAATGGCACCATAGATATACCTTTTAACACAAGGCCTGAACATTTAAGTATTGCATGCAGTGAATAATGACCGTGAGCTCATTTACCACAAACCAAACATATCAGAACTGCCAAACTGCAACAGAGGATGTCCAAAAGAAAATTTGCTGCAGTTACCCAACAATCCTAGTTGAGGTAACATGGAAAGAATGTAAGTCTTTATTAGCCTCCTTTCAGGTTTTAATCAGCAATTCATCTAAATTTAAACAAACACAAATTTCCAGTCTATTTAAACATTCTGCTACTCTTTCCAGGAAATTAGTGAAAACTCTCAACAAAACAGGGTTTAAAAGAAAAAGGCCTCCTGTGAATTTTAATTATGCTTGGAGGTCCAGGTAGGTGGATATGCAAGAGTATATATTTTCACAGCTAAAGGCAGAAAGCAGACTTAGGTACAGAGATGAAATTACAGAAACAAAGCCTACAATTTTAAATCTGAGATGAAATATAGTCTCATGTTCCCTCAAATTTATATTATGCTCAGACTACTCCTGCTACTTAAAATGAGGAAATTCTGTAAAAAATAAAGGAAATTATTTTAAACAAAAGGACAAGGTCATCTCTTTAAAGAGGTGAGTGTTATGAAAACATAAAGGGGGTAGGAAACAGACATTGAGGATAGTAATCCAATTCTGAAAGACTAATAGATAATGATCTGTAACATCCATCTCTTAGGCAGGATAGACCCCTGAGATACTCTACTTGTCAAAAGCATCAAGGTAGAGTATGACCAATTAACCACAACCCTCGGAGACCCATTATGTAGCCAGTTTTCTACGTATTTAGTTGTCCATCCATTCAGAATGTAGCGTTCGAACTCTGATACATAAGCATTGTGGGACACAGTGTGGAAACCTTGCCAATGCCAAGGTAAATGATGTTCACTGCTCTCCCTGTGTCCACAAATCTAGTTGTTTTATCATAGAAGGCAAACAGGTTGGTCAGGGATGGTTTAGCTTTTGTAAATCCATGCTGGCTGTTCTCAATTACCTTCTCCTTCATGTGGCCAGAAATGTGTTCCAAAAGGATTTGCTATATGGTTTTCCAATGAACAGAAGAAAAGCTGACCAGCTTATAGTTCTCTGGGTTTTTTGGACTATTTTGAAGATGGATGCAACAATTATCTTTCTCCAGGCATCTGTGACCTGCCCCAATTTCCTTGACCTTTCAGAGAGAATAGTGATCAGCCTTGCAAGGACTTTCACTCCATCAAGATATGCCCCATCAGGTATTATGGATTTGTATGGGACAAGTTGTCTCAAGGAATCCTTGACTCAATCCTCATCCACTGCAGGTAGTTCTCCTCTCTGAACCCTTTCACCAAAGACAGAGGCTTGAGAGACCTTGGTGAAGACTGAGGCAAATAAGGAATTGAGTACTTCAGTCTTATCTGTCACTAAATCATCCATCCCATTCAGCAACAGGCCACATTTTCCTTGGTCAGCCTTTTACTAGTAATGAACTGGTAGAAGCTCCTGTTGCCCTTGATATCTCTTCCAAGTCTCATTTCCAGTTGAGTGTTGGCCTTCCTGACAACATTCCTTACACACTCAAGCAATGTTTCTAAATTCCTCCTTTCTAGCCTGCTTCTACTTCCACCTCCTGTGTACTCTCTTTTTGCACCAGAGCTCTACTATAATTTCCTTGGTTAGTCAAACCAGTCTCTTGATATATCTACTTTTTTTCCTGTTCTTGCACTTCGATAATGCTGTACTTAAAGGCCTGCCACCTTTCCAGAGCTCCCTTGACCTCCACATCTGCTCCCCATGGGATCCTACCTATCAGTTTCCTGAATAAGCTAAAATCTGCACTCATGAAGTCTGTACTCTGTTACTCTCTATCCTCGCTTCCCTCAGGATCTTGAATTCCACTATTTCACGGTAACTACAGCCAAAGATGCCACTAATTACCACATCCACAAACAATTTTTCCTTGCTAGTGAATAGCAGATCCAGCTGTGTGTCACTCTTAGTTGGTTTATCCTGTATCAAGAAGTCATCCCCAGCACCCTCCAGAAATCTCACCTGCATGCATCCCACCTTGTTGCACTTCCAGAGGATGTCAGGAAGGTTAAAGATCCCCATGAGAACTAGGGTTTGTGATCCAGATACTTCCTCAAACTGTTTAACGAATGCTTCTTCCTTTCCTTCACCCTGAATGGGTGGTCTGTAACAAACTGTCACCACAACGTCACCCTTACTGGACTGTCTTCTCATCCTGTCCTGCAAGTTATCAGTCAGACTGTGACCCATCCCATTGAAGAGCTCCATACATCTGAGCTGCTCCTTCACAGAGAAAGCAACACTCCCTCCTTGCGTTCTCTGACTATCTTTCCTGAGGAACTTGTATCTGTCCATCGCAGCACTTCTGTCATGCAGCGCAGGCTGTCCCACCAAATCTCATTAATTCCAGTGATGTCATAGTTTTGTGATTGCATGTGGAGTAATTTCTACTGCTAGTTTCCCAACCTGTATGCATTTGTGTACATATTGAGGCGGGTGCTCCAATCTTATCTCTTGTTCTTGTTGCCCTGCACCCTTTTCTTTTGACCTCATCCATCACCACCCCACTTACATGTGGGTTGTAATCTCCCTCCCACATCATTCCTAAAGAACTCTTTTCATGTCCCCTTTTACAGTCAACATTGCAGATGTATCCAGCTCTTAAATCAAGAAGCCTACTTATGTGTATACCCTAATGTAAATCTGAAATCCTAATTAAGCTGCTATCAGTGAAGCTCTTGACATGTGTGATACCCTCAACATCACATATTCATAGCATGAGACTGATTAAAAACAAGCATAAAGTTCAAGACCATAACCAGGATGTCTCTAAATCTTTCAGGTATATTATAGAAAGTATTATTCTACACTTCCAAGTTAAATATCTTTATATATGTTTTCCTTGAAAGTATTAATTTAAATCTATAGTCAGATACTCTTGTTATACTAAAAACTGTTATAATAGTTCCTATTTTTAGAAAGCTGTATTGGAGTGTTTGTACACTGAATTCTACAAATATGTGTCATTCAGACCTTCCTAACAAAACATTATCTAAACCAAGAAAAAACAGAAACAAACACAGTAAATCCATTGATTTAAAATGAAAATGCAATTTATTAAAGTGACAGGAATATAGATGTTATAGTCTTTTTAACTACAGCTAAACTGAAATATTTTGTTTCAGAACATTTGTAATAAAGTCAAAGATCAGAAAGGCACTCGAACTATTTCAAGCAGAAACAACAAAAGTTAGGTACTCAGAAAATCACCTTATAGCATCTGCATATTAAAACAGATAGACAGCTAACTGGAGATATTAAAAACTATGCTCCTCTGCATTACCTCTAAGCCTTGTCCTCCACTCTTGAAGGAAAAAGCTTTCTCAAAACTGTTGATTTATTACCCAGGTCTCTCAAAATCTTACCCAGAAAGTCCTTCAAAATATTCTTAGTCTTCATTTTGCTTTTAATAATTTAAAATTCAATCATTATTGCACAGCGATTATATGCAATTTTACATCCCATTAACCCTGCTTTGTTTTAATTATAAAGATCCTTTGTTAGATTCCTTTAAATGATCCAGTTTATAATTTCAGGTTATCCTAGGGAGCACTTTAATTCCGCTGCACATTCATCAACTGTTTATGTCCTGTTAATTGTTGACAACTGCACAATTGCATTCTCTAGCTATGATTGATGAATTGCATTCACAAGTTTAGCTATTAAGCAGAATAAATATTTATAACAATTTCCAGTTAAAGGATTGTTATCTTTATACCCAAAAGGGTAAATTAAAAACAGATGGGCTGATTGCAAAGAAGAGTGTTCTAGTAATGCACGCACACTTGTTCTAAAACACCTTTCTGACAAAAGTACATGGAGGAACATGTGTCTAAGGGCAGTTTGATTAGACATTCTTTTGACTGGATTTAAGCAGCAGTTCTTAAATACTACTTTGTTTTGAAAAGTTATTGTTAGAGGAGAGTAGAGGGTCCACTGATATCTTAATACCTGACCGCTAAAAAGATGCAGATATAGGATTTGTTCAGAATGAGCATTTTATCAATAGCGAGCATGCAATAATATCTGAATCCACTTGCCTGGTTGAGAAAATAAAAAGAGTCAAAATGGGATTCTATCCTACTATCCGAGAACATAAACTTATTATAATTATTCAGTCTATTACCATGTAATATTTATTGTATAATGTGCAGTATGTGACCCACTCAGGTGAGCCCTATTATGGTGCAAACGCATATTGCTGCTTTGTAGCAAGAAAAATTTCCAATGAAAGGACTATATTTCCAACTGCTATATTGCAATGTAACTTCGTGTGTGTTCAGAGAATTTACACCAACCAAAAATTGGGTATAAATCTACATACTCCTGTTTTCCAGATACTAATGTTCCTATATTCCTATCTCTGATGTTTTCTAGTCTTCCTTTTAAATGAATGCATGATTTAACCACTGAAATATCAGCTAGACAAAAAATATCCTATAATAAAGAGAAGATTTGATACTTTACTATTGGTAATGACATACTATTGGTGAAAAAAAGAATCACACATAAAATGACAAAATCTCTTCAACAGGCGTATTGCTATATTTTTTTTTCAGCTGCACATATCAAGACATCTAGATTCAAATGGATTTAATGTACTGGCCAATACAAGTCACACACATTACACAAGTGGCCCCATTTGTCTTTGGCATTCCACTGCCAGGCAGGCCAAAGAGTCCCCCTTTGCTGCCCAGCTTGCTGGCTGAAAGTACTGACAAACATTGCACAGAGTAGCAGATATAAACAGATACAGCATTAAAATTACTTGCGGATTGATAATAAAGTATCTTAACAATTTGCAAAAGCAAGGCAGCTCTTATAAACGTAATGTCCTGTGTGTTTTACAGGACTCAAATTGGACCAGAAATTCTAGATAAAATAATTCCTCATGAACTGATAGTATAGAGAAGTGCATCTGTACAGTGAATGCTGTGCTCCTAAAACAGATGGAGCAGCAGATGGGTTTACAGATTGGGCTCCCTGGACTGTCTGGGTAAAACAACCTTGCTGCTCTGGAAAATGGTGGTTCAATTCTCAAATAAACCCAAACGTATATACAGTTCATGGGAGCTCTATGTCCTTCTGTCAATAAACAAAATTTCAGAATTTACATATTTTCAAATCAAATATTTACTATATAAAGTATCTATACAATAAATCTCTTAATTAAAATGGCCTTTTCACAATCTTTTTGGAACAGATGGTAAGGAAGTATTATCACCCAATGGAATAAATGCAAAATGACTACTTGTTCAAAAGCTTTAAAATTAATTACCTTCCTTCATTGATGAGCTCAATAAATGCAAGTCCTGCATTCTTCTGAATAGAATTTTGCCATTCCTAAGAAGATAAAATATAACATGATCAAAACTCAAGGATTTTAAACCACATTTCTGAAGCTGACCCTTATGACTTCCTAAGGAGCTTGAATTCAGGCTGAACTTAATTTAATGTTTTTCTTTGTTTTTCCTTTTCTTTTTTTTTTCCAAAGAAGAATGACCTGATCATTTAAAAACTGTAATTCATTCTGATTTTCAAATAAATTTTAGGTGGTCATGCTTTCGGTTTCACCCTTAAGCAAGTTTTAGTTTCCTTGTCTAGAGAACATGAAAACACATCTTGTTTCTCCAATTCATACAGTTGCCCAATGAACAGATTAAGTGCAACAAAGTACGGCAGCAGTAGTTTCTTCTCCTTGCTTCACTGTTACACCTTGTACATTTTATCACATAGAGCAGGCAATAATCTGTGTACCATCCATCCCTCCTTGAGTTCAATCTTTGTTTCTTCCCCATTATAAGTGCAAACAGAACCAGTTGCTAATAACAAACTGAGTTTAAAATTCTTATACTATTAACATGGATTTCCAAGATAAAATTTCAAAATTTATTTAAACCACTTAATAGATATTAAAAGGTAACACCATTTACTTCATATACCACTAAATTAAAGAGAAAATTCTCAATACATTACGAAGAGCTTTTTGCCATACAACCCACTGCCTCTATCACACCAAGAGACTTTTGATACTTGAGATGAAAAAAGGTCGAGGTATCTCTCTAGCAAGTAAAGTTTACTTTTTGGGGGGATAATTCCTTAAAACTTTTCTTTAAGAGTAATAAACATTTACTTTTCATCATACAGAAAAACAAATCAAAATACATTAGCTGGAGTACAGTTCAGAGAGAAATTTTCTAGTCTGAGACTTCATGTTATAAACAAAAAATGGGTAGAGAGAGTTACAGTTACAGACCTACTCTGCTTTACATTTCCTTTTTTCCAGAACTAAAAAAATCAGGCAGAAATCCCCAATGCTTTTTTCCTGATATGGGCAAAGATGATTAGCTTTGCACAGATAAGGAAATTTTCTCAAATAATAGTTGTGAAAACTAGTCACTAATCAGCAAGGTGCTTCTTACTGATCCTATGAAAATTCACAGATTTGACCAAGTCATGCATTTTAAAAAAAAGCCCAACAACAATAATCTTGTGCTCATTATTGGTTTTACAAGAGGCAAGCTACTGAAATACCCAAATAATGAACATACTCTTAACCTATTACTGAGCAGGTGAGTCCTGAGTAGGGAAGATGGAGTATGAGCACTCAAGCCTCTAGCTTGTGGGCTAGAAAACCATTGTAACAGGTCCTTTCTTCAGTGATGTTGGTTTTGTTCTTTTCCAAATCCAATAACTGAAGCAAGCCTAATGATCTAATTTTTGGAAGCAATTAAATCACCTTAGTATAGTATAAAGTCACTCTGAGAAACTAAGAAGGAAAGGATTCAATTACCTAAACATAGGCACCTAGTGCCATTTTAAGAAAAGACAGTTTGGCTTAGAGATAGTATCTGAGGTGTAGCATTATTTTTTTTTTTTAAGTCAGAGCCTTTTACTGTACACTATAAAAACCTCTATTAGGATTTTCTTTTGAGATGCTTTTTTGCACCACAGCTACTATGACTCTGAAGTCAGGAAAGCAGAACTGGTGTGACTACAATTTAGGAAAGAAGTTGAAAAGAGAGAAGACAAAAAAAAAAAGGCTTCCTAAGACAGCTAGAAGAAAGCATGCTAATTAAATTTTTAAGGAGAGACAGAGGGTCTCCCTGTGTCTGCAAAAGACCAAGAGATTCTTGCAAGTCTTTTGTCAGAACTTCCTGCTCAGTGCAAATGTCTCAGATACTGCAGGACATCAAAAATGGCTAACTGGATTTTAGGTGAGGTATCTTAAGGTACCTAAAAAGCCATTAGATATCTATGTGGCAAATCTCTTCAGAAAGAAACAAATCTCTTCTTATGTCTCCATAGGTGGCAAATCTCATCAATTTATCCAAAGTAATTATTCACGATAAAAATGTGTGAAACCTGCCCAACTATCTACCAAAAACTAGTGAAAACATAATGATGCAGAACCAGAAAGAAACAAGGATTCATGGTTCATGCATTGCTTCACTACAAACTCACTACTACAAACTTCACTAAAAACTCCCAACCCTCCATTAATCCACAAATAAGGGAATAATTATCACTACTATAATTTCCTCTCAGTTTTAGGCATAATTTATTATAACAGATTCATGATCCTGAGAGGTGAACTGTACTTGTGAAGAGGCACCTGGTTTTCTTTTTCTCAGTTTCTTTTTAAAAGACCCAAACAATAAACTGAAATACTTAGAAATGTCAGCATTACAGTTGCCTTTGCAATGGCTGTTCAGATCACTGCATGCACTTTAAGAAGTGGATTAAGATGTGGAGTTATACACTCAAAGAACGTGCAGTGATTTTGTTTACATTATCTTAGATTCCACAGAAAATCTTTCTCACCCTCGAGATGCAAGAAGCAGAACGATAAACACCAAATGTAATGGACACAGTGACGGTAGTTGGAAAATTTATGTTATAGGCAAGTAGAATCATTACATAGACATTTGGTTATTAGCGGCTAAGTGCTTGAATGACCACACTACATCTCAGGTGGTTTTGGTGTAGTTCATATCCTGAATCTTCTGGGCCTTAAAACAAGAGCTGGGTGACTCTTCTGTGCCTCAAAAATGCTGATGCCAATTACATGCTGAAGTAACGGAAGACTTCGACAAAATCGTATACCAGAGAATTTCTTCTGTACATGAAGGATGCGTTGACCTTTCTTCCCTTGGGGGTCCTGCTTGACAGGGCAGTGGGGATGACTATTACTGCCAGCAGTGCACCTCTCAGAACAAGGTACGGTATAGAAGACTCGAGGATAGAGGCACATTTAGAGACTGTCTAACACAAGACAGTGTTTAAGAATGATGACACTTATCACTTCTTTGTACTAAAACCAGAATGAAGATATCAAATTTCATTTTTAACTTTATTCATGTTGAAAGAAATAAAAAAAATTGTCCTCAGACACAATAACTCAACATTATAACTTTAGACATTCAGTTCAATTACTGTCCACTATGGCTATGTTTTAAATATGTTATATTATGTAAACTTCTATTGAAGACATCAAAAATGTACTAAGTGATTAGGATACTGGTAATTGCCGGGTCCCTGCCCTCACCTAACTTGTCCTCCTCCTCTATTCTGTCGTTGCTTGAAAAGCGTTACTGCATCCAGAAAGCATCAGTACACATTCCCTGACAGACAGTTCAGACTGAATCCTGTTATGAAACTGTCCATGCAGAGGAGGACAGGAGATGAATAAAACTGGGATGATAGTAAAAGGCTAAAACTTCTAAATAATGAACAGTAGACATATTACTTGAAATTCAGGTGGTTTTTTTTTCTTTCAAATCATGACATACATTTTCTTACTCTCTGATATTCTTACAATTTTTACTTTTGAGTGTATTTTCCTAGTCCTATTTCTTTAAAATTCTCCAATCCCCAGTACATTAAAAAAAAAAAAAAAGAGGTTAGATAGTATTAACAAATTTAGCAACATGTTAAATTGATACCAGAAAATTTGCACAGATAAAAAATAATAGTGAAGGAGCAAAAAAGGAACAACTAGACTTGGCATGCTAAGAACTTTTTTTAGTTTCTATTATACTTCTTTCAAAATCAACCTTTGCTTACAATCACCTTTAAATTTTTATTCATGATGATTAGAAAATTTCTTAAAAAAAATCTTGTGATAGTATTAAAACATAAATAATAAATCTGACATAGTATCTTGATAAAAAAAGGAATAGTGATTCTCAGAGTTTTCATAATTTACATGAGAGCTCTCACTCTTTCCAATATCTGCAAGGAAGTCTAAAATTGTGTCACAAATGACAAATTTCTCAACAAGCTGCAGTTACTGAATGGACAGATAACTGGTCTAGTAATCACCCTACAATTCTCCTTCCACTACAGGTGCCCCTATCTCAATCAGTTGTAGCTTCTTTGGATTTCTCTCTCTCCACATCTTAAACTGAGTATTTTTTTTTCTTTCTGGCATATTGAATATTTATTGAATTTTCTAGTCTAAGGTATTAATAACTCAGACGATACGTCAATTCTTCAGTCACTGTATTTTAATCATAACTTATTGAGACAGATCAAATTCTATTATACTGACTCTCTTCTTTCTGGAACCTTGAATATGTTTGAAGAAAAGTCTTGTACAGAGCTGAACAGGTGCTACATTTTATCAGGATAAGGAAGGGGAAATTTTATAAAAATGTGTTTGCAATTCACAACATGCATGTAATTTAGCTTGGATTTGAACTCCACGTTGTGAAGTTACCTTCTAAAATCACCAATAACTTGCTTTACTTCACTTAAGAGGAAAGATTCAAAGGAAATGTTACAAGATTGAAGGAAATGTTTCTTTATGGCAGAAAACCATGTCCATTAAAAGTAGGTAAAACCAGAAAAACTAACTGATTTCAAGATACAGCCTCATAAATTTTTTATCAGATTGCTCATAAATTTTTGAGAAGATTATATGGTTTTTAAGATCATAGGACTGTCCCTACCATTCCTAGAAGAATTGAACTAAAGATATTGGAGTCTTAAAACCTTCCATTATTGTTTGGAATGAGAATCAGATCTAAGAATTCAATTTTACTGCCTTTATCCTTCTCTCACACTCACATGTATACTGCTGATAGATGATAAATAAAATGTATTTTTGGTCTACTCTTTCAAGTAAATTTGGGATCAATTTCAGGATTTTATGATAGGTCATCCATTTTAAAAGCGACTATTTCCCACAATAAGGAAGTTGCAGAATGACTGACGACATCCTCCTGGAAGGCAAATCTGCAAGTATTGGAATACACCGGGCTTCTGGCCAAATCACAGAAAGGAAAAGAATGTGAAACCTTCACAACACTATTTATGTGAATATGACTTTAACAATGCAGCAAAGGTAATAGGAAGTTTCAGATTTCACTTTCACAAGACTAAAGCCTAATTTTTCCTTTATTTTCTTGACTTGGAGTAATATGTTAATTTTTCGCTTTCTTGGAAACACACAGACCCATTGCCCTTCTGATCACCTGTGGTAATTGCCCAATTTATCTTGGAAATGAAGTCAAACGTTCCCAGAGGAACATTTCATTGGTATCTTAAAGGAAAAGAGAAGAAAAAATTCCACAACTGCAAAAACGTTTACATTATCCAAACAACACTAGGGAAATGGCCAAATTTATTTAGATGACACAATATTAACCTTAATCACCTTATAGAAATTCTGCATATCTTCTAATGCAGTCAGAAGATATGTGCTAGAAGATAAATGCACCTGCATAACTTCTAGAGCTTGCTTCCTGACTGGAAAAATAGTTCTTAATTTAAGAGACAATAAAATTATTATTAACAACATGTGTTGCTACGTACTGCTATTAATCCTAAAAGCCAGTCCACTTATTACTCAACCTATCTTTGATGTTAGAGGTGGATAACTAATTTGAAGTCTTCCAAAATGCACCATTGAAGAGAAGACTTTTTGATGAACAGAAAACTACTCCTCACATTGTCTCCATTATATATATAATGACCCCCCCCCAAATTATGGTATATTTATTAATAATGATGGCCTCCAATAATGAGCTTTTGCACCCTTGCAGCCCTTTAAGAAATACCAGCTGACTCTGACTTTCTCAGTGTTTTCCTCTGATCTAAGATCCTTCTCAATTGTAGGCAACTTAATAGAAAAGGCACCTTGCCATATTAGGATATGGGGAAAGTAATTCTTATAGTTTTCTGATCCTGCCTGTTTTGCCATGAATCTAGAAGAGGTTCAGATCAGCATCTCGCTGATGTGTAATAAATGTCGTCTTTGACATTTTTTGACAAAAATACTCTGACAAGGACAGGCAAGAGACAGGACCAGAAGTTCCATGATGACTCTGATTTAAGTAAGATATTCAAGAAGAGATTCAGGTTATTACTAAAGGCAAAACTCATAAGTAGTCTTCTGAGTGTACGGTGATCTGGAAGGACATCTCACAGAATAATCAAGGAAGTAACATTGCCCAACAAGTAGGAAAGAATACACTGATGGTTTCCATTTGAAAGCTACATTATCAGAAGCAGATGGCCAAGAGATGAAGACTGAGATTGGGCTGGAAGACATTCCACACATGGACAAGGCATTAATGAAAGAAAATTCTCTGACACCCCTTTAGAGTAAAAAAAAAAAAAAAAAAAAGAGATAATGCAAAGTGATCATCCTTTGGCAAACTTCCAGAATTCTATAAAGCAAGTGAGAAACACTGGGGGGTGGGGAGGAACAACCACCCCCAGCCTCCAACAAACCACTTAATTTCTAGAGAAAAACAATATAAAGGAAAATGTTTTCTACTTCCCCTGCAGCTTGTACTGGAGTTCATTTCTGGTTTTGGAAATTACACTAAGTGTGTATATCAACCTTTTTTTGTGTAGGCCATGTTCTGGATTATGAAGAGCCTCAAATCAACACCAGAACATAGGTACATGATGTATTTGATAACGCATAAGGACACAGTAGAAATGTTGTTTCTCTCTTGCTGGACAAATATGTAGTCCAAATAGGATGACAATATTAGAGAAAGTACTTGCTTCAGCTCCAAATACTTTACTTATTGAACTTAAATTTGAGTCTGTGATAAAAAGTGGAGTTACAAACCCTCAATTTGGAGCTACGTGACTGACATTTTCATACACTTTTCTAGTGCTTTGTCCAGTGTATGACAATCTATGGGATTTTTTTGGGTTGTAACTTATTTCTCTCCCATCAAATGCCAAAATTCCACTCTTTTTTCTTGACTGTTACAGGGGCAGTCTTTCTTTCCTACAGCCTCAGCCATCCTACCTGCCACCTGCTATGAGCTATTGCTTTCATGGCTACTCTAGAAGTATAATTGGTTAAAAATTACTATTTTATCCAGAGTTACTTTTTATTTTGATGTGACTGTTTCCACCATTGCATGTATTGGTGAAAGGGAGCAAGCAGGAATATGGAGCTAGGCATGGAGAAGATATGATACCTCTGCCAGTGTGATTTGGGCCAGAGAGAAGCCTAAGCTGAACTTCGAAACCGCAGCCTAAGAGTCTGATTCCATTAGATGCAGAGATCTGAATTTACAGCTTGCTGCCATGAAAATACAAGTAGCATTTTCTCTCTTCTCCTCTGTGCTCCCAGATTTGCAATCCTGAATCCTTCTCTTTGAGTAGCTCTGGTGGTTTTTGAACTAGGGTCTCAGCCAGCTTAACCCACTAAACCAGGAAACAAACGTCTGAACAGTTTTCAGATGTGTTTGTCTTACGAAGATCAGCACTGGCACAAAAGTGGTGTTAGCAGAGAAGAAGCTGCAGGACAGAAGCAGTGTAGCAGATCCAGAACTTTGTTAACTGTTTTCAAGATATGCTTGAAAAACGGATTATTGAAACAATGAGTTTCTATATGTTTGCATGTGTGTTTCTATGTATCCTTCCCTTACAGATCAAATCTTAATTCAGACTTTTGCAGTGATATGATACGCAGTGTTGTCTCCTCCTAGTTGCACTAGTACAAATACAGAGACAGTGGATAATCCAACAGGACAAATAGGAAAACATGGCCAAAGGTACAACATCCAACTTGTTTCATGATTAGGAAAAAGAAAGATTAAAAAATTACACCTCCGTAAGAATTTGCATAACCAACCTTAATTTCACCATTAAAATTATATCAGACTTAATTTCCTAAGTAGATTAAGTCCTAGGTTCATTGTTCTTTAGAATTAAGAGAAGAAGTCATTACTTTTAACTTCTCTTCAGCCTTCCTACTGCAGCTGGTGCCAAAAAGACAAATAGCAAACACTTCTGTTAGTGTGCTACTATCACAGTTACTCTGAAAGAGCTACCACTAATCAAACAAAAATTAAGGAGTATGAGAACTCTAGGAATACCTTTGGAGGGAATAAATAAGGACCTATAAGCATAATCAAAGTTGAATCTAATACTGGCAACAGGAATAAATACATACAAAATTATTATAAATAAATCTATAATGAAAATCAAAAGGTTTCTAATAATGCATAATATTAAAATGTAAAATAGACATACAAATAGTGTAGTACAGAAATAAAGCTAACTGTCTTAAGATGGAGCCTGGTAAGATACCTATTAGCGTGGTGCTTGATAAGAAGGCACTGTACAGCAGAGCTGGAGAATTCCTACTTAAACTTTTCTTGAAAGCCTTGAATAGAGTATGTTTAGTATCAAGAAGCATGGATTGCGTTTCTATTATATGAATCCCACATTTCAGGGCTTCTTCTGGTCAGCTGTAGGGATCAGAAAAGGATTTATTTTTTGCTTGGTTTCTGTGTTGAGCAGCTGCCAGTTTCCGAAGCCCAAGAGGTATCCCATACTTTGAGGCAGAATGCACATTTAGATATGCTAGTGCGTACTGAAATCTCTCCAGTGCCTGGTTGATAGGTCTTCCTATATATTCTCAGAACTAAACCTATCACCAAATTTACTTAGTGAGAATTTCCCTCGAATTTGCACTGGCGAGGCATACCTTGCGGCGAGGAGGGGGGGGTTGGTTGGTTGTTTTTCCATCTGTCCTTGGAGTGGGATTAATTTATTGATATTGTTTAAAATTTTTTCTTGCCACTTGGAACAACAGGCAATGCACTCATTGGCCTTCCCCTCTCCCACCTTCTGCCCCATTTTGCCACTTTATAGTTTTGATTGCTATAGTATATATAGTAGTATACAACTACTATGTTTTACATGTGTCAAACTGCTGGAAAGTGTTTTATGGACTGAGCTGCATGGGAGCAGATCCTTCACAGATCAGTTTTGATTAAGTATGTACTGAATGGCTGCCTGTGATATGGAGAGACAGACTGCATTCAGCCCAAGCAGCTTCTAAGTTTCCAGGTTAATAGATAAGACAATGTGGACAGACACAACTCACTTACGAGGCTCACACTGTTAACCAACGTTTGAAAGGCTTAGCTGAAGCTCAGTTTACCCATTAATTATATACTAGAGTTTGTCAAGTTATGGATATACTCTTGGTATAATTTGCTTTATTTAAGGCACTTTAAGTTCTATAATTTTTCATAAAAGTAAACAATTTACAGAATCTACTTACAGCTTAATTATAAGAGGGACCATGTGTTATCATTAATTTGAGAATCTCCTAACAGGTTTTAATTGCCAGTTTTAAGTAAAGCATTTCTTGGTTATGTATATCTTTTTCCTCATTCCTCATACAGTTTTTCTAATAAAAGCCTGTTTACAAGGGATAGCATCTAAAATAAATCTTTTTCCTCAACATAGTGATTCAGAAGCAGATTATTTTCATTCTAGTTTTGATATTTCCTTTGTAGGCTCCTGAATTGCATTCTTGATCAAACTTCCAACATGGGGGGAGGGGAAATCAACAGAATGAATGATGTATTGAAAATTACAAAACCCTGAAAGTTGTCAGATATTCTACACATATTCTACAGTCACAAATGACATAGCATTTTTTCCCTAAACTAACTATTTATCCATTATAATAGTTATATTTTTAAACAGGTCAGGTAGCAAGATGTCTTAAATACTAAGACAGTATTTTCTGTTTAAGAAAATAAATTTCCCCTGTTAATAGATAAGATACATAAAAATACAAGTGGCATGAGATAAAAATCCTTTGGGATAACATCATTCAGTTTCTGCAGAAGCTGTATCCCCAAAGAGAAAAATTTGCAAAAGATCTGGAAGTAATTAGAAACTATTGTAATGTTTTGGCTAGGAAAAAAAAAAAAGAAAGAATAAGAAAAAAGTAATTGAAATCTAAATCTGAAGTAAGAAGGAACTACATTGCAAAAATTAATGTATTTTTATAAAAAATTGTATGGTTTATTGAAGAAATCTGCCACTCCAACAGCAACACAGCTGTGACATGCTCAACTAGGCCGAGGGAACAAAGACCAGCTAATCAAGCACAGATTTTGTCAAACATAACACATCTTCATCCATTTTATGTTAAAATAGACTAAATCCAAATGAAAATGCCTGCTTTATGAAAAGTGAAAATCATTATATGTTTATTATCAATTATCTAGAAAAAAAATATATTTCAAGTACTTGGATGTATGCTTTTGGTTTATATAAGAAATAAAGAAAATAAAGCCTTCAAATTAACCTAAATTTAATCTAGTGAAGTAGGTGATAATAGGAAAAAATAAAATAGGTACAGGGAACCAAGTTACAGTACAAGAGAGATTCTGAAAATACAAAGAGTAGAACTTTTTGTTCTTCCCCAAACCCACAAATGATGCACTATCCCTACAGGAGTTCCTTTAAAACTTAAAATGTATTTTTCACAGAAACTCCAAATTCCTTTGGGGGAAAGGCTTGATTGCATATCCCTCAGAGTCTAAAAGGCTGCCCATATGAACTGAATTATCCATGACATGTACCTTCAGACATTTGTAATGTGATATTTCATGTAAATTTAGACCATACCTTGGACGTGAGCCGCTGGCAATGTTGATTTTATTCAGGAGCTCAGATAAGAAAAAAAATTCTGACATCCTTGCTAATCTGTAGTCGTTAACATGGAATTTCCAACATAAAGAGCATAAAAGCATCTAATTTGCTGTAGCAAATGAAACGAAAACAAACTTCGCATTTCCCTTTCCTTTTCAATGTCTAAAGTTACTCTGTTCTTGTGCAAACAAAATTGTACTTTTCAAAGGTTTTTAACATTGTCATCTATCTTTTGAATGACACGTTTCAAACTTCCCCACATAATCTGTAAAATGTCATTCAGTTTGAATATGAAGGATTTACCCATGTTAGGAAGAAAAGCCCTAGTTACATTAGGATTATTAAAAACCGCAGTACTTTATATACTCTTTCCAGTCCATGTTACTCAATTTATCATATGGAAAAGCTCAGGTACCACTATCTGGTTTTTTTAGAGATGAGTTAACCTCATTTGCTGCGGACAACATCTCCTAAACTCCTAATTCCAAGTTCTGTTAGCTATAGGCTGGATTACGATATTTGTCTGTCTGCTATTCTCTTCTAGCCATTTTACGTATCAGTATTTTTATAGCATTTACCTCGTATTTTCTTTTGACACATAGTTTTAAAATGTAAATAGAAAAAATTAACTATTTTTTTTTCCCTGCAGGTGAATAGAACTACAGACCTGATTGTTTAGTACACCTACAGGATTAAATACAGTATTCTGTGCAGATGCAATTTACAGAAGCAATACTTTTGGAGTTAGGAAGGTGAGTGGAGGAGAATGCAATTTGCACCACTACAGCCCCCTGTTGACCAATTCCTGTAGAAACATTTAACATCACTCCACCAACAAACATTACAGCATTAGCTTCTGAAGTACTCAGTAATAAATGGACATCAGGACACAAAGTCTTCCTTATTTAGCAGATAAGGAAACAACCCTAAAGTATCAGATGGTGTATAAAAACTAAAAGCTTGCAATTTCCCCAAGTAATTGGGTAGATGGAAAATAGCTCTCCCAAGCAAACATTGAAGAAAATGAATAAATGTTCAAAATTTGAAAATGATTAGGCTCTTTACATTATCTCAGGTATAAAATGAAGCTTATTTTTAAAAGAGTCAAATATTTTGAAATAATAAATACCATGTATAATAGTCATAAAAATAACAAATTGATTTAGCTGCATTTGTTACATAGCTTTACTGGGATGTCTAAAGAAAAAGCATTGCAGAAAGAGCTTAAATTTCTCTCTCTTCCTTTCAATCAATATCTGAGGCAAAGTTTCATCTCTAGGGCCCTTAATGGCAGGAATTCCTGGAGCCAGCAAATGAGTAATGTTAAACCTATGATTAGATGATGAGGCCATCAAAGACACTAGACCCTAATGCTACATTCCACTTTATTCCTGAGAACTGCAGTAAAAACAAAGGCTAGAGAAGAAAGGACTGTAAGTTATTCCTTGCCACAAGAAAAGGTTTCAAAAGCTGCTAAAAAAAAGACAAAAAAAGTTGCATGACATGAACATAGGGCTCAAAAAACTTAATGGATCTTTTGGAATTTTCCTGGAACCCAGGACTTCACCATTAGGTAACAAATTTTTCAAGTGCCCTGCTGGAGAAGGTTTGAAGTTCAAACCCCACTGAGGATTCCTGCCAGGGATGTATTATTCTTTTACTTTTCCTTAACCAATATCCACCCTGGCTAAAAGTGGGGGGAAAGGAAGAGGAAAAAAAAAAGGAAAACAAGATTTAATGATTTCCTTATGACACAAGCTTGACGAAACGCAACCTATGGACTGGCAAACAGCAGGTAAGTTGGAACTCCCTCCCCCCAAATCAGTTGTAAATGTTAATTATTTTCAGATAAATTCATCAAAAGTGGATTTTCATTTCAATTACCCCCAGAAACTCATTTGTTTTCAGTACATTTTTTGTGCATGTTCTCAATGTACAGCAGTGAATGCTCAAGTAAAACTACAAACAAGTAATTTTCCTTGGTAGTAATATAACAAGTTAACCTGGGCATTTTATATACTAACTTTGTTTGAGTTTAACTGGTATTATAAATCTGTGGGGAACTTGGTAAATGAAACACTGTTAATAAGTCTTTAGGGAAGTGTAAAAACTTGTGAAGTTATTTGGATCTGTTAGGCCATTATATTTTTCTTATATTTTACAAAATGAGCAAAATTCTAAAATGTTTACTGGCAGTTTAAAGTAAAAGGCTATATATATGAATTTAGGCAATAACACTGCTGACAAAACAAATAAAATGAAAATTGAGATGTAAACAATCCAAACAGTATGAGGAATTATTTTAGTTTTGAATATTTCACTTGTGAAAGCAATTCAAAATGTTAATTGAGTCAGAATTCTGAGAATCCTATTACTGCTATGCTAAGAAAAAAAATAAAAAAATAACCACAACATTTTTAAAATACTCTGCTTCTGCCAGTTCCTGAGGACTACCTAAGTCATGTTCCTCTGCTTTTTATATACTGACAGCTATATAAAACATGGAATAAGTTATGTCACGTATACCAAAAGTAATACTCACCACAAAGTAAGATTTTAAAAAATTGGTAATACAAAGACAGATTTTAACATAAAATTATGAAAACAGTATCATATTTACTTATTCCAAATAAGAACTGGCTTGAAAGAGAGTTCATGCACAGAAAAAGTGTATAATGTACATCCATACACTTTTCAAAACAGATGCAAATATACATTTTATATGCTGTGAATATAGTGACACTATGGAACATATAAAAAAACTTACATCTACAACTTACACGCTACTAGAAGAGATTAATTTGTATTTTGTTATACTGAAATGGAAGAATGAAAAAAACCCCAGCAAGATACAATTCTTAGGCTGGCAGTAATCCAGCACTATGCAAAGAAACTAATACCATTAAAAGCAGAGAATGTCTTACCTGTGAACAAAGCAGCATAACAAGTTCAACCACTGAAGTACTCGACTTCATACAAACCAGACCTGCAATAAATAGTCAAAAATGAATTTAAAAGATTGGGGATATTTAGTTATTATAGCTCCGTGGTTTCAGAAATTCCATAAAATATCTGTGATGTATATTTTTATCACTCAAATTCACTGAAACAAGGTTCAAGCACAATTATCCGAGAATCTCAAACATACTTAAATGTTCAGAAAGCATCAGAGCATCACCTGGAATAATCTATACCAGGTTCAGGATAGAATGTTTTTTTAATTAAGTCTTTTTGGCATTTACCTCAGTTCACCATTTAAATAAATAAATAAATAAATAAATATGTATCTATATAATCCAAAGCAATTTAATATATGATAAACATAAGAAAACAATCTTTGAAAACTAAATCCTGTAAATTCTTAAGAATAACCTGATCAGACATTAACAGCTAGAGAATAAGGCCTCTGCTTAGAAATTATTTTAATTTTCATCTGGTAATTGATTTTCCTGTAATTGAAAGCTTGAATATTAATACAAGAGGCATTAATGTGAATCTTATTTTTATTAAAATTATAATCTATAATTTGTAGTCCGTGTTTCTTAAAACAAACTTTGAATTATGCAGTATAATTGTTACTCATTGTTTTGTACTTAATTTGAATAATTAATACCTAATAACATTGCCACTATTGGAAATACTTCTTTGCAGCTTTGGAAATGCAAATTTACCTTCTGAGAGAAGCATAGCATATCTAAGTATTTAAAAGATGCATTGCAAAGAGACAAGGAGGAAGTTACACTTCTACTGTTAACTCTATATGGTAGTTCCTGTTACCTAAAATCATATAGGCAACACATTGATACGTTGGTTTAGGGCATGGAAACACTTTGGTTGTGTTATAAAAATGATAAATACACAAATATAAAGCTTACAACTAAGGACTAAATAGGAAGCTGAAAAGCAAACTGATGTGCTTTAAGTAGGTTTCTACAAACAGCGATTAGAGACAAAAGCACTCCTACACAATAGCACATATATTTATTGCGGGTAGTGGATAAATACCCTTTTGTGCCCATTTTGCTAACAACCCCATCCTTATTGTACAGTAACAGAGAACAAGCTGTAAGAAGCCGCTAGGATTCCGTTCTATCAGATATATGGGCAGACAGTTAACTAATTAAATAAGAGGCAGATGTGCAAAGCTCATTTAGGGAGACAATTGCTGTAATTGATCAGCTATTCTCATGCTCAAGTGCTAGAGGATCAGAAAGATTAATGGGGTACTTATCACCTGCAGGCTACCTCCACTGTTTGAAAACTGACAAAGAAAATCCAAACTGAAGACTGAACTCTACAGTTAAGCCAATGCAGGTAGCACAGACACATCAAATATTTTATCATAGAATGTTCTCTGGTTTATTATGAATCCACCTCATATTCTGTAAAACTAAAAAAAAAAAATCTTTTTTGTCACACGCTCACTTATCTTCTTTCAAAATCAGACCTCAGGTGTATTAAAACATGATTGAGTCAAAATAATGGTCTTAGAAACATATTCCCATGCTACAGTCTTTTAAATTTGTACGTGTCTTTACCTTCTGATTTTGCATCAAAGGAACAAATGTCTCCATCATACACATTTATGAAAAATAAACCAATTAAATTCTATAACAAATGTTTATGCATCAGCATTAATTTGTTTGTATCTTCACCAGGTTTCCAAAAAGAATAGAAAACTCAATGCAAAATATACACCTTAAAGAGAAACACATAATGACTATTTCCTGGCTTAATTTATTAAATTAGAAGTTTTTAACTTTCAAAGACAGTTGGTGATACTTATGCCACCTGTGTAGCTTCAAATGATATGAAGGAAAGTTTGGAGCATGGATCAAAATAAATGTGCCTAAAATGGCACAAGGCTAGGATAAATACTCACAATTATTATCCAGATAACAATGATGAGTCTTAATGACACAAAGGCTGTATATATAATAAAACAGGACTCTCTGAAGGAAGTGATAATCACCTTAGTGCAAAATTTTCTGTTTACAATAATAAGAATTTTTATATACTATCATTTTTTAACTCCTGATGATTCTACAGGCTTGAGTAAAATGATCATCTGACCTAAAACTGATGTCTTTTTTCTATTTGTATGGATATCACTTGATAACTTTTTGTATATCACATCTAATCAACTGCAAGCTTGGATGTAGCATTCTAGCATCGGAAAGGCGAATCTAACTGATTTTGATGAAATTAAGAAAGAGAAGGATACAGAACTGACATCTGGTTAGCACATCAGCACACCCATGAGTTGTAACCAGCTCTGTAATTGCCTGCTGATGAAACAACCATTGATAATAGCCATTAACACCTCTCATAACCAGGAGTATTGAAAACTTGATGTTCTAAGAGGCTGGTTTTCACGTCAAAAAGAAACAAATAACTATCTTAGAGACTGTAGCACTTTTCGCATGTGAAGATAGAGGGAGATAGGAAAGCCTCACAAAAGAAGCTCATGGTGTCAAAGATGGATGCAAGGAATACGCTTTGCAGAGAGCTCAGTCTACAGCAGAAACTAAGTGTGCAGCGCACTTAGCAAATAAGCAAAATAAGGAGTAGCCATAACAGAAAATGGGGAATCCCATGCATCTTGATGAGTAGGAAGAAGGAAATAGAAACAGAAGTACTTCCTATTCATCCTTAAGTATTCATACCACACATTTCTTGAAGTAAAAGAGAATACAGAAACGTGAAACATTCATAGCAGGGCCACCATTTCATGTTATAAGTTTCTTGCTTATCAGCCTCCTACTCCCACTTCAGGGACTCCTTCCACTCAAATCATATGAGGGAAAGTGTGTGCCCTCCACTATATGCTCCATTTCCTCCTTCCTAGCTGCCAAGGGCTCTATTTTTGTGTCCTTTGTGCTTCTTCCCATTTTCGCTTATTCCTGATTAAGCAGGAAAGATTTGAAATAAATAAAGACTTTTTTCCAGTTACGCAAAACACAATTAATCTTCAGAGTTTACTGTCAGAGCTGTTGTGGAGTCAATAGTAGCGAATGATAAAAACAGATCAGACCTAATGGAGGACAGATCCATTTCTGCCTATTAGGAAAAAACTGTCAGAATGCAATCTCTGGTTTATGAAGATCTCACATAATCAAAAGCTGTAGGAGAAGTTAAGAAAGAATCATCATCCCTGTCTTGCTGAACTTATCTTACATAGACCAGAAAAAAGATGATTTTAATAATCTTTTGGTTTTTAAATTTGTGTGAACCTCTGTTCCAGGAAGTCCAGCTTGTGTGAACTGCCTCCCTGCTTTTGGCTTGGTACATACACTAAAATAATTTCCTTCAGCAAACAGTACATATTCTAAGAGACAAAAAAAAAGTAAAAGAGGACGAAAATGTTCTGCTTCCATTTTACAGACAGAAAAGAAGGCACAATCTGGTTGAGGTATCTTCACAAAATAAAAAATAGAATTTGTAGCATGAATCGGAATAAAGATCAATTTCCTAAGCCCCAAATGCACTAACAATGGCATTTATTCTTCCTCTTTATAGTTTTGCAGGATTTCACAGAGATTTTTAGAATGTGCAAAATTTTATCAGTTTTAACATAATGAGAAACAAAAATGATAACAAGCTTTGAAAAATAATGGCTTTTCTGATTGAGGAGAGCACACAAATTTATTTCAGTTCTTTCCCCCCACTTAACTCCAATGAGAAAAAGTATTTGCAATTCAAACTAAAACTGTTGCCTACATTCTTCAGCTGCAGATAAGTTCTTCCTATACCATCTGTATCAAATGCCATTAAGGAAGCTAATGTAATTACTAAAATACAAGCGGATATTTCCTGCATACAGCAAGGTTAAAAAGGTCATTGATTAACTGAATGGAGTATGTGCTTTTTATATTTGCTGTTCTTAGTACTTTTCTTCATGGTCTATTCTCAGTCCATTAAATATAGCCATCAAAATTCAGCAGTTTGATGGCAACAATGACCACATATATGGATGCAAAAACTGGGAGCATCAAGTGCGTGACCTTAGCTAATCTGGAATAAATGATGTATGCCTGGCAATTATCTTGAAATGCTCTGGTTTACTTGACTTCTTTTTCAATGTTCTTCTGTTGGCCCAAAGATATGCTAATTATTTCTTTTCACTATGACTTATTAATGTCTAAAAAAAGATTAATTTCAACTATACTATTTTAGTCATGCCTGTGGCATTAATGAAGTCATGGGTTCAAAACCTCAAAGTCACCATGCTGAACTAGTCAGTGTGAATTTCTATTTTGAAGAAATCTAATGTAGGCTGATAAAATCAATTTTTAAAAAAATCCTTATGAAATAAGATCACGGTTTTGAACTTCTTTTTATTATTATTAATACAATGTGTGTATGAGTCTAACTGAATACCACCACAATTTCATCTGGTCTTTATCAAGGTTTGCCTGCATTTTCTTTCAATGATTTTACTTTGTGTCAACGTAAAACCTTATTGGAGCTGGAATCAATTGTAATATTAGCAAAAACAAAAGTTAAATGTTTTTATACCTTATGTTGAACTTAGAAAAAAAGATGCAATTAACTATACTTTAGAGCCTGCAGAAATCTTTCACTCAGTTATAGCTCCTACTTATCTGAAAGTCTCAGGTATAGCTGAATAAAAAGCTTGAGAAAGTTTAATCCTTTTAACCCAGTTCACAGAGAAAACTTGGCCTTTATTACTCCTGTACAGCATGTCATCAAAACTATAGGAGCTTTGTATAGAAAAAAATGCTTATGACAAAACAAAGACATGCTATTATATGCATTATTTTATTAACATATGAAAAGAGCACAAAATGTACTTAGAAATTAGCATAAGGTCCTAAAACTAGACAAAAAAAATCAGAAAATACTAAAATTCTCCTTTTTAACCTGTATTTTTGTAAGGTCAGCTATTTTCTTTTTCCTACTGATATAGTCTTCCAGGTACTTTAAACAAAACCGTATTATTTCAAATTGTTCCCTACAACTACTGGTAACTCATACTGTGGTATCTCTTCCCATAATCCTCACTGACTTCTGTGCCAAGAGACAGAGCAGGAATTTTCCACTGGTAATGACCACTCACAAATTGTGTCTCCATTTTTGATAGAACTTTCCCTTATACTCTGTTCAATACTTAGGAATTGCACAACAAATTTTCAAGGACAGTTCATGCTGGTGACAGAAACTAAAGCAAGTTTTGGCTCTGATAGTACGAGGGAAAAATGTGATGGTGATGTTTTAGTTGGAAATGCAAGTTTTCCTTCAAGTTTATTTGTTCTTGCAAAATGTCTTTCTTCTGCCAGCAAAATCTTATGGCAAATGTTTTCTTGAAATATTTTGCTAAATCCAACTTAGAATCAAATAAATAAACTTAGGATTTCTTTTTTGACCATTAATTAAAATTACTTGGATAGTTTAAATCTACATTATTCCCCCTCTGCCATATGTTGTCATTCAGAGAAACCTAGATTCAAATTGATGGTTTTAATTATCAAGTTGCTGGTGAGTTCACTACAGAACTAAAAAGAGAGCATGGAGGGAAAATTAAAGGTAGGTGAAAAGTTTGAAAGTAAATGCTAAGTATGTAAAACTATTAACTGAAATGACAGATGTTCTTATTCCAAGCAAAGTAATTATTAGAAAAAAAATAAGCAAGATGTGTATTAAACAGAATGTAATGTTTTGCAAGATTACACTCAAAATTGATTTTAGAACCATACATACGTCACATATTTTGTAGATGCTTAAATTACACTAATGGTCTTAATTCATGAAAAGCAAAGGCTGGCAAATATTCAGGAATTGCAGAAAGTCTGCAGATGGAAATCACAGCCGTGTTGCAAAATAATTACAATTCTACTTTCACTAGATGAAAGGAAATGCTATTCCAAAGAACGTATACTCACTACAATAACAAAGTCAGGGTTATGGATTTAACAATTCCCTTCAGCAGCCTTGACTGGCAGAACACAACATTACCACCAACTCTAGGGACCATGAAGGATGGCTGTATTAGTACTCCAGACCATCCTTTGTACGGGTAGATCTCCTTTACAGAGCAAAAGAGTGACACAGAAAAACATGATGAATGTGAATTTGATTCAGTGCTTTTGCAGTTGATAAAGACAGTTATACTTCTTAGAAGATTTTTTGTTATGGTGAAAGACACTGCACAACACATGTAATATTCTTTATATCTGGTACCCGAAAATCTAGGAAAAGTTATCATCCAGGTTATCAAATGAAATACCTTTAAAATATTATCAGAAATCTTTAGAACTCATATCTTAAGATAAACACCTCAAACACTGATAGGTCAACATAAAAAATAGTTTTTAATCTGTTCAAACCCGACTCAAACGGTTCAGCCCTATTAGTCAAATTTGTAAAATAAAACAGATCTTAATACTAGGATAATATTTAAAAAAATAAGAATGCTATGTAACAGATTCTTGAATTATTTTATTAAAGTAAGAAAACCTATACTTCTTCACCACTGCAGTTACTAAAAAGGAACCTAAATGAGGACTATAAAATATCCAGATGGAATCACAGAATGGCAAAAACCCTTGAGAGCATACCCGCAGAGAGGGGATTTATTACAATGTATATATGATTTACTTTTTGAAATTACAGACTTTCATACTGTGATCCCTTTTGAGCTGTAATGATATTGGCAAAACTGATGCTGGTGCCACATTACTCTGAAGAGCCTAGCCTTATACCAACATATGGAATTTCTGTCAATTTTCCATTGGTGTTAATGGGATGCACAAATTCTCATTCATCAAATGAGGAGATCACTTAATCTCTAAAATAAAATCCACTACCACTGTTCAGTTTTGTATCTCACTGAAGATTTTCAAAACTGATCCAGTTTTTCCTTTAGCGCCTGTGGTAATTTTTTCTTTGGCCAATGGTCCATTGGTATTTACTCAATATATGCATTTGTGTTTCTGTGTCCTTCTCTTAAAACAGTATCTCTTTGGATGGATCTCTTTTCAAATATCTGTTGTGACATAGTGAACTAATATGCTTATCTAATTGCTATACCAGGACAGATCTAAAATTTATATCAATCTATCATGTATCAACTGATAAATTGTTCTAATTAGTATTAATAACACAAAATTATTATTTTCATATAAAAGAATACAACACGAATGTTAATTATAAGAAAACAATCCCCTGATAAATTTAAGTGAAGCAGATTTTTTTGGAACAATATGATACTTACTATATACTAAAATTTTATTTGGAAACTAAATGTGTTTTGTTCTTTTCTGAAGTCCCCTTCTAAACCAGGGATCACACTGCACTGCAGCTGACCACATTAAAACACCTTCAATCTTGAAAATGTCTATAAGATGGAATGATTGCTTTTCTGTTGAAGTCTACTTCAGTTTCAGGTAGACTTGACTAACTTATAAACATTTTGGTGGAAGCCTGGAAGAACTAAAAAATAAACTACACTTAGACAGAGGTTCTGGAAAATCCAAACCTCTTATTTATCTAGAAAGAATCTCAATGAAAACCATACCAATTTTTTTCCAAACACCCAACAGTCCACTGTGAAAATTAAAATATGATCCTGAAAGTCTTCTGATTCCCTTTTTCTGCTTCCCCTTCCCTTTATCCTATGATATTACTCAAATAAGTGGCTCAAAGCTGTGGCTAAATTTCCGCCGCAGCTGCTGCCCTGGATATTTTATTTCAATGGATGGAATAAGAAAAAAATTGATGGACAAAGCCATTTAAAAATGAATTCAAAATGTGAAAAATTAAAAGATTTTTCAACTTTTGTCATGTGATATTTTCTCAAGATGCCATGCCTTTCCTGATCAAGTTGCTATTTTTGTGATTAAATTTGCAGAAAAATTACTAAATGAAGACAACCAACACCAAAGAAGTTGCCACATACTCAATACACCTGGGAAAAAAAAAAACAAATATTCTGAGATTTTATGTTCTACTGATCCCTCACAATTTTCTTATTTAAATGAAGAAACATCTACCCCCTCCTTTCTCTTTTTTCTCAGTCCTTCACTTCCTCTCAAATCTGTCTTACAGGAAATACATTTAGAAGAATTACCTCAACAGTGAATTATTTTCAAAGAAGCATACAAGCAGAAATCAGACCATTAACTTCACTCACACAAGCAAATGTTTATACTTTATACGTTCACTACACCTATGATGCTTTCTCTTCATCTCAAGAACCTTTTCCAATTCTTTCTAAAGCTGGCAAAAGTGACATCCTGGACAAGACGGATCATAAGGATGATCCCAAATGATGGCCTCTAGAATATCATGCTTTCCCTGAAAATGCAACAAGGAATACAATTCAAATGCATTACTCAATGTTATTTTTCCTTAGGTATGAAGTTTTATTTTTCTCCTGAAATTTATCAACTTTTCCTTAGTGTCAGCCTATAACTTATTCCTATTTGATGCCCTATTTTCTGTGCTTACTTACTCTTTTTTGTTTCTCTCTTCTTTTTTTATACACAGGAATTGCCTTTTATTTCCTTCTTTCTACTACTACCTTCTAGATTTTTGTTACATTCTTTCCTATTATTAGGGGGAATATTATCATTGCGGCGTGACACAAGTGAAATGTGTGTATAGTGAATGACAAAAAAGGAAGGAGAGAAAAGGATAGGCTGCACAGCAGTAAAACCACTTACTCTTTACTGGTCCTCCTTATTTCCTTATATTTCTTCTCTTTGCCAATCTTGGGGCCGTACTGAGAGATCAGTGAGTGCAGCTACAAATAGGAAGTATCACAAAACCTCACAGAACTCATGCAGCTTCCTAAATTTCTAAGGCCAAGATTACTATTATTTTAACTAGGTGTGATCTGAGTAGCAGAACCCACCAGTTAATTTTTGTATCTAGTTGAGCAAACTGTTGATGAACTAATATTTTGTTTAGATGGTAATTGTTTTCTGAGAATTTGATAACAAGGAAAAAAAATAGATCTCCATTTCCACGCTGAACTTTGCTGACCTTAGCTGGCAGCCATCAGATCTTGCTCCTATCCTGAAGCCCTACTGACAAATGGTAATCATTCTAAAACAGTGTCTCTCAAAACACAGAACCGTACCACAGTCATAGATCTCTTGAAATAACTTGTATTTCTTGTGTTTCAGTTTTCTTTATTTACTTGACAGTAACATTGTTATGGGCTCTCCCTAGACCTGCTTTGACATCACTTTGCCATCTTAATTTGACATATCACAACTGTCTCTGTTGTCTGACAAGTTCTTTCAGCATGAGGGTTTCCCATTGCAAGAAAATCTCCACAGACAACATCACTATTAGTAGAAAAAGATTGGATCATAAAATTCCATATACCAACAGACAAAAATAAGACATTATATAAGACAATATATGTTTAGCAGGTTTGGTTTTTTTGGTGAAGGTAAATTTTAACATAAAGTTAGGCTGAACACAGTAAAGATAGGTTCTCTTAGCCCTTGCAAAAATAATCCCAGGTCTGTAGGGAGTCTGTTAACATCTAGATAAATCAAGCTTGATGGTTCATTAATGTTTATGCTATCGTTAACATTTTTTTCCTATCAAAACCAAAAGGCTCTAAAAATAGGTATATTTTTAAGATTCCAGTGTAGTAGTTTCTCAAGTTAATTGATTCAAGAGTTTTTGTGGAATATTTTTTGTTTATGCCTTGAAGGCATGGAAACAAGCTCATCCATATCCAATAGGATGAACTGTAGAAGTGCCTTTAAATCATCAGGACAAGTAAGGGAGTTTTGTTAAACTTGGTCACTGATTTAAAGGTTTCAGTCTGGGTCATAAGGACAGGTGATAAGTAGACACAGAGTTAAGGAACATAGAAGGAGAAACTGTGACCAGCCCTAATGAGATTAGTTTTGTAAAGAACCTGGACATGTTGCTCAGGCTACACGGAAAAGGATTATTAGACTATGTCTCATGAGAAATACATCTTTCAGGGCAAAATCTGATACAGAGATGTTATTTGCACCCTATAGTTTATCAGAGTTAGGTAGTTCTCTGGAAAATACTGCTGGGATAATAAAGTAGATTGATACCATTTTTAAGCCTTTAGAGGACAAAGGGTGGGGCAAATACCAGCCTAACTGTTTCAAGTCCAAAATCAGGCGGAGTCCCCTGCTGAGTTCTGAATGATGAATTAAGTGGAATAAGAACCAGAGAACCTCTGCCTGTGGGGAGCTTCAGTCACAGCATGAACATCCTGTAGATCCTGAATACCTTTTTGGCATACCACCTCGTTTTTCTTTGGACCTGGACAGTAGAGGAGAAAATAATAAGGGGGAAAAAGGTGGCTGCTCTAAAAACAAAAATTGTACAACTTAGTCCAGTGTTACCATGCAGCACTGCTGTATACCTGATATGATGAGTCCACCTACAGGCTAAGTTACAGAAGTGCCTGTATATGTTAAGAACTTTCTCAAGAATCTTTAAAAAATTATTTCCTTGAAATAATGTTAAATAGATCTCTTGCTATTCTTTTTGTAGCAGGAGGCAAACTTATTGAAATAAAAAAGGGAAAAAAGAAAATTATTTTCCGTGAAAGCCGAAAGTTAGAACAAGAAGGAAGACAGAGGGACATCTGACCTGGATGGTATTAGGACAAAGAAGGAGTATGAAGTCATCAGGGAGGGTATTCTTCTAGAGTTTTAAGGCAAAAAGACCAGTCCTTTCTAGGCCTTATGGCTTGCAACTGGAATACAGACTACTAGCTTGAAAAAGAAACTTGTGAGAAAGTGCCCAATACTGCTGAAGGTAAGTGGGACCTGAGGCCCACAAACAACTCCTTTTCTTGCTCTTTAAGGGCTCCAGTATTTTGTGCATTTCTTTATGTGCTATAAAAGAACAGCAATTGGTATTGTTTGGTTTCTAATAATATAATTTTTATCATAGCACTTTTAGCAGTAATTTAGTAACTTCAAACATCTACTGGTTTCTGTATTTTCAAGGATAACTTTCAGAGCTTCTTTTCAGCAAACCTGACTACTTTACACTGTTACCAGGTTTTGTTTTCCTGAGGGCATGTATTTATTTTTTTTTTATTGCTGCACTGTCTTTTTTTTTTTATTGCTGCAATCCTTCTGTTGAATACATGTAGCTGATTCTAAACTTTACAATTAGTCTCACATTTTCAGTCATTTTTTCTCCATTGGCAAAGCAACAGACCCCCCCCACTCCCATTTCTGCCTAATGGCAACTCCATACATTTTGGATTGTAAAGGTGTCTTGATTATTAATTAATGTAACAATGATAATATAAACAAGGACATATGATCTGAGTGCCAACAACAATTTCTACCCTTAAGTTACACTGGGACCACACAAGCCAAAGACAAAGGAGAGGGCATGAGCAGTTAACCTCTGTTACACAGTCTAATACATCTTAGTAAGTGTCCAATTCATTAGACAGGGATAGAGTGGCTCATATGTGTAATTAATTATTGGCAGGTTTACTTTCAAAAAGGTGCCAGATGCTATGCATTTCCTAGTTGCTATCTGGATCTCTGATCTATATGTTTCCTGCCATGTTAAACACCTGTTCAGAACATACTTCTGCACACAGGAACTTAAGTCATTCAAGAGTTAAATATTCAAAATCAAATGAATGTGTATCCTCTTCACTTTCTGATGTTTGTAATTGTATCCCTTTAAAGGCATCATAAAGGAATATTATATGAAAGAAAAATATTCTGTAACTGGTGTGGGGGTCATTATAGTTTGCAGATTTCACTGTGGATAAATAGAGACTTCTGCTGTGGCACCTGCTCTTCAGTTCCTCCTCTGAATGCCAGTATTGGGATCTGTCTTGTCACTAGTATCATATTCTGAAAAACAGTGTGGAAGTTGCAAAGCTTTGAACCTTGACTCTGCTGGAGTATGTGTAAATAAATAGGCAGATTTGATTATCCATTTAACCTTTCATCATTGCTTTGTTCCTACCATACGGACTTCTGGAAACTGGTGTTGTTTTCTGTCTCCATGTATATCTGAACCATTGATGAACACTTTCAATCCCGAAGTGTTTGCAGAAACAAGAGCATACTGTGGAGCCTTTCAGTAAGACACTAAGAGCTAATCATAGATAAAGAATTTCTTACAACAAATTTCTTACAAGCCTATAAATAGCAGTTTGAAATTAACAAACTTTTTTTTTCCTGTTTAGGAAGGGATTACAACATATGCAGGCAGGATTTCAATCAGCAGCAGCATTTTAAATTATATCAAATGGAAGATTTCAAGGCTTTTCATGCCCTGTTTCAAAACTTCCTATTGTTTTCTTGATGGTAAAAACCAAATCTTGCAAATTACTTGCAGAAATTCATAAAGCAAAAAAGGAAAATATATAAAAAACATCCTCACAGTGCAAATCAACATTCAAAGCTTGTAACAATATAAAGTTATTCAATGTATTGTTAGTGATGATGAATGTTTTTAAACTTACTGAAGAAAAGCATTATTTGTAACTCATTAGTGTTCCAACCTCATTATCTAAACAGGGTTTGTTTTTGGACAGCAGTGTGATTTCTGGGATCTTTTTGCAAGTGTCTACAGTGAAAGATAAAAAGAAATCTATGAACAGGAATCCTACTACCACAAATTAAGGAAATCTGTCTTCCAGAGATTGGGTCAGGCAATTCACTGGCTTTAACTGTACTGTGCTAAGCCTGCAGCATCAACTCTTACCAGACATAGAAGAATGTACCCTGAGACACCTAGGCCGCGTGGAAAGAAAGGACTGGGAGGCAGCATGGCAGAGAAGAAATATATTACGAACTCCTTAGCCTTGAAAACCAATTCAGAGTTCCTGCCCCAGTACAAACCAGAGAATCCGTAAGATTCCTGACCCGGACTGACCAGAGTGATCACGTCCATTGAGACACACACTGCAAAGGGCACTAGCGTGACCACTGCATAACTTCCTCCCTGCAGAAACATTTTTAACACCTTGATTCTAACAGGGATCCTCTGATGTCTAATAGGGTTGAGCTCCTACTGCACTCTCTCTCAGTCCTGCTTTACCAATTGCTTTCCTGTTACTTACTCTGCAATATCCATAGTGTTGTACCAACACAATATATTACACAGCTACAAATGAACCAGATGAGATTTTTTTAAGTTACTTTTCAGTTTTCCATTTATTCACTACACGATGATGGTATACCCCAAATGATAGTGCAGAGCAAATATTGAAGTTGATTAAGAAATAGACGTGTAACTACTGCTGCAGCCAAGACATTATAGAGTATCTTTTCTTTAAACAGATACCTATATTCATGAATATGGTGCAAAAATAACATCTTTTAAGCATCTTTTGTTAAACTGGCTGTAAATGGCCAGCACACTGAACAGTTATCAAGGGAGTAAAAGGCTGATCCCCCTCACCCAGTGTGATCACATAAGTCTCATATCGGCAAGAAATCACATTAAAGAAAACGTATGGCTATGCATTCATACAGTTGCAAGGGGTGCCTGAAATCTGAGGATCAGACTATAGCTGGCATAAGCCCTATATGAGGCTTGTCTGAATAGACAAACTTCATTATGCAGAGAAAGGATAAAATGTTTTATACTAAAATGAGCTTCAAGGTAATGATTAAAGAAGTTCTTAAATAAAAAATAAAAACAAGTTTTTATATTTTTACATATATATATGAACACACATAAAAAAAATCAGAAGAAAGGCTTATTTCATACAGTGACTTGAATACTGACCATCTTTGATGCCTCAAGGGAAGATTATATATTCTTGACTGCATCTGCAGTTGAGATGCAGTCAACTGCAGAACAAGGAAAAAACACTTTTTTTACTGATCTCTGCAGGTGGCTAGCTGACACTGAAGTACATCTGTCTATGACCATATGAACAAATGCAGTGATGGCAATGTTAGAGCAAATTAAGGTTAATGCAGACTATCATTCCTTGCAGGGTATGGCACAGAGGAAATGGGGATTCACAGGCCACAAAGAAGCTCCAAAACCAGTCAGCAAATACACAACATTTTTCCTTCTGAGAAACTGGGTTGAAGACTATATTTAGAAAGAATGTTTAAACAGTCATAAAGAGTACAAGTAACATCGATCTCAATACTTGACGGTAAGCCCTAGTAAAGTTTTCCAATATCATTTAGCCTCATTAGGCATTCTGTTGGTAGAAAGGCTAAGACATCCCGTAGCATCTAACTTCTCTTTATCTCTTCTCCTTGGTACATTGAACAAATCAAGCTCCTTACATTGTACTTCATGGAGTTTATCTCCCATCCATCAATTACTCTTGTGCCCTGCTCTTTTGTTCCCTCTTCAGTGTGCGCGTATCATTCTTGAAGTGCTGACTATAGAACCAGATGATAGGAGTTTTACTGAAGTTGTGCACAGAAATGAAATCATCTCCTCATCTATTCTTCCTAGGCATCCAAGTATTGGACAAGTCTTTGTTGCCTCAGCACTGAGCTAAGAGAGCCCCGAGTATGCTAATTTTTATAACAAACCCTACATTATTTGAGTGGCTTCATCCCTCTTCTCCTACTCTCTAGGTATAGTCCATATTCTTTGTTCCTAGAGACTGGACTCAGGATTTGGCTGTGTTGAAATTTGGCTTTTTCTTGAGTTTCGGTTATTCCACAAAATGATTCAACATATCTCTCCAGTAGAATGCCTTTGCTTCTCACTCTGTATACCTCTGTCTAAGCAGTTAGCTTTGCCAGGAACAATTCTGCACCATAATCAAGACTGTTAATAAAAATATCAAAGTAGGATCAGCGAGTGGCTCATAGAAAATTCAGCACTATGAATAGCTTCAGTTTTTATTTATGTGCTGTTAATTCCAGTTAATGTAAATTTTAAAATCATAACACTATTTTTTTATCCCCTTTCTCTCTTATTTGCTAATATTTATTCATTTATTCATTTAGTTCAGAATGTTGGCTACATGCTGTGCTACAGACTGGTAAGCAATTACCAAAATTCTGATTAGTTGAGAGAAAACATGCCTGGACACACCAAGAAAAATATTTTGGATATGGCAGAGTAAGATAAAAAAATGAGAGAACATATGAACAGGAAAATAAAGTTCTTCAAGAGCATGCAATCTCTCTGCTTTATACCGTCTGTGCTCCTGAGCACAAAAATAATACAAAGGTTCTGAAAAGTTTCTAAGAGAAAGCCAAGGGGCACGTTAAGCATCAAAAAGTACTTTTTTTTCCAGAAAGTCTAAGGGATTTCCAGACTTCTACAGTATCTCAGCAAAATGGTAACCTTGTTCTTCCTAATACAAAACTAGGTATTGTTTGAGGGAATCAGAAACAAATTGTGCCAGCATTGGTAGATGCCACAGTGGTGCTACACTTGTGGTCTTTGGGAGCTTTTAAAGTAGTGTCATTTAGCACCCAAGTTCTATCTGTGGTTTCCAAAAGAATGTTTTGGGCAATTTTTCAATTGTTTCAAGAAGCCTCCGGTCAAATACCACACAAAACTAGTCCATCACCACTTCTACTGAGTATTTGCGCAGGGCCATGTGGTGAGTTAATGAGGAGAAACAGATTCTGCTCCTATCAGCACGAAAATGTTTTCTGTTTCATCTGATTTGAATTGTGCGTTTCAGAACCATGTCAAATATACGCCAAAGAATTCATAAGAGCTCTTTTGGAAAAGGGCTACCTGGCTGACCTTCTAGCCAAGTAATGATATAGGAAAATGAAAAGCATTGGTAACATTTGTTTGGTATGTCACTAAAGAGAAGGGAAAGCATTGTATGTGACTATGTTTCGATCTTGGACCTATTGTAACAGTTCAGGACACTCCAAGAATAGCTGTAGTGAAAATACTTTTACCCATCTGTGCTTGACAAAAAGAGGATATAACTTTTCTTTCGGATACAGATCAGATTACATTTGCCTGTAACATTTTCACCTAAAAGCTAGAATGTTGTAATGCATTTTACAGGGAGGGAATTTGCAGACCATATGGAAACTAGAGTTAGTGAAAACATACCTGTGCAAGCGTTAAATGGAACTCCATAATGAGCATTGCTAAGCTTAAATATGTGACCTACACATATTGCATGTTTGTTTCCAATTAGATTCTATACGGACAATTTTAACCTTTGCAACTTCTGTTCCCTGAGGCATTGAAAGAACCTCAGCTGATGAACCACAGTAGTGTTGGGCTGGTTTTGGTATACTCTGTTTGAAACTATTTGCATTCGATTGCAAATCAGTCCTTTTTAACCTGTCATGGAGGACACTTATTCTGGGCAGTTCAAATATTTGGAATATAGTAAGATACCTTTGAAGAAATAACTGGTTGTGGAAAAAGGGACAAAAATGAGTACTATTTCAGTAAGTAAGCAGACGAAGAGTTTTACCAATACATATGTTCTGCAATGTCAGATTATTACTCGACAGAGTTCCTCTGCTACCAGTCACATTTTGGAATTTACATGAACAAATGTGAAAAATTAACAGTTTTGAGTATGAGTGGTCCAAGTTTTTGGTCTAGACTGACCAGATGATTATAGGCAGTTCATTTCAACTCCACTCAAGAGTTAAGAAGCCACTGCTTAGATGTTAAATATAGTTTCCTCAAAGAATAAATCAGCCAGTCTTCCATGGGACAGAATGATGATACAAGCTAAAAGAAAATGAGGTGGCACGGTATGACTGCAAGATTTTTCACCAAAAGTTCGAGACAACTCAACTACTACAAAAAGGTGAAATCATAACTAAGTTGTACACACATTTCCAAATATACATTAACAATACCTATCTCAAAGCATCAGATATTCTGTAAAGTTTGCATAATTAACCTGTTTTAGGAGTATTAAAATAATTTTTTCCTTTGTGCTCTCTCTTCAGTATGCAAAACCTCAGCTACAAAACTGTGCATATTCTTACCAAGTCTGAAATGATTTAATAATGCTTACACATTAATAATGCACAAGAGCACTAGAGAGAGCTTCAGAAAAAAAGCGCACACTATCAATGATGCCTGAAGGTATTCAGATTTTAGCAAAATCTGATGGGGAAAGGCTTCATGCCATATGGAGGTTTTGAAAGACAGCAAGAGGAGGGAAGGTATTTTTATGTTTCAAGCTTGAATAATCAGAAGAAAAGGACACGCTTTATAGAATGCAACAGATATTTTTGTGGTGATCAATTTGAAAAACAGACAGCACCTTCGGACTTGATTAAATAAAGTTTATTTGCTCCTTTTTAATTATTATAACTAAAACCTTTACACATAAAGCAACAAATTAAACTATTTCATATAAAACTGTCAAGCTAATTACTGCTTGCCAGTAAAAATCAAGTTCAAATTATCAAAGCCTCACAGGAATTGTCTGTACTCACATATCTTGAATCATGCCACTAAAACCCTCTGTTTTGCAGAGTCATTACATGGAGAGCCCTTTCAAGCACTTCAAGGACCACCATTGGCTTTCAGTGAAAAATGATAGGAAATTTGTCAAGTAAATCAGGTAATGGACTAGGAGAGAATTTAGAATTACCTTTAAAAGGGAACTTAACTAGGCAAGAATTCAGTTTAGTTGAGATCAAGGGTCTCATACAGGCAATGAAGAAAGAAAAGATGAGAAGTACACAATGACTATAAAAGCAGATGAGTTCTCTGTTAAAAAGAAAAAAAGCCCAACTATTTTAGAGGGAGCAAACAGAAATTCAAGTCCTGAGTCATGCAGTATAAAAATCTAAGCTGTGTTTGGATTTTTTTCCTTGCAGATTGCTATTTCAATATCTTGGAAAGAAAGGACTAGTTCTTAGAAATCAGGAACGAGACAGCAATTGAAGAGAAGGTTAGACATAACATTAAGGAAACGTGATGGGAATGACAGTACTTATTTTGGAACTCAGTGTTTGGTTCATAAACAATGATTCCTGAGACTGAATTGGATGGCTGAGTCATAGATGGGACAAAATTTGGAAGAGCATTCCAAGTGGGTGTCGGAAGAAGGCTGCAGCCAACAAAACAATGTCTCTGTCTGGACAGGCAATGCGATAAACTCATACTGCCATATAGTCGTGAGGTTCCTGTGGTCTCTAGCTTTTCAGTCTTTGTCATATGCTGGGAACTGTTGGAGCCTTGTTCACACCATGAAACTGACCAAAAGACAAAGTCAGAACAGCATCGGTGAAGCATTTTTTTCAATCTATAAAAGAGCTTAGGTGAAACCAAGATGATTTTATTCGTATTGTATAAAAACTATTGTGCAATTAATCAATTGTCAAATGGAAAAAGAAAACACTGCTACAAATTTTGCCATCAACTTCACTGAAATAAGAGACTTAAGAATGGAATCCATCAAATGTCTTACAGCCATTTCAATGTTCTCAATGAGCATCTCAGACCATTAACTTCAGGTGTCATTAAGTGAGAACTGCAACTTACTCATAGCTATAAAATAAACAGTATAAATAACCTGAATCTTCTGAGAATTACTAAGCTACTATACCATTCCTTGGTATTATTAAACAATAATATTATTAAACAATAATTAGACAAAAAAGGAAAAGGCTATTCAGAAGATTTCAGTTACAAGGTACAAATATTTCAAGTATTAAGAATAAAAGAGGGCCAATGTTATGGGGAATAATAACTGAGACCATAGAAAGACTGTACACTAATATTTAGATAAAACACATGTATAATAGAAGGTGTTTTGGAATTTGAACACAAAGCTGTATTTTTCCTGCATAGACCTTCAAACATTATAAGCTTTGCCTTAATGAGACTTTTTCATAGAATCGTAGAATTTTTTAGGTTCTTAGGTAAAGACCTTTACGATCATCGAGACCAACCTCTCATTAAACAGTAATATTGTGTGTAAGAACAATTCTGGAAGGAAAAAGTTTACTTGACTGAATATGTTCCTGTGGATATGTGATGTGGGATCAATGCATGTTCATGCAAATTCCCCCATCACTATTTTAACTGCATTAGCACTGATTCATTACTTTCTGCACAAGCTTGCTGCATTTGCACTTTCTGCACAATTTCTGCATTACTGACTCACTTATGAGGATTCATTATTTTCCCCAAATGTCATAACTACGAAGTAGTAAAGACAATGCATAAAACCCCACAAAAATCCTTGAAAGTGTTCAAGGATACTTTTCTTTAAAAAATCATCACTTTTTATTCCCCTCTAGGGACAACTCTCTATCTGCCCTTGTGAATCCAACTGACCCACCTGAGCAAATAGTGTCCTTACCAAATCTAGATGCAGGTATCAATAATGTTGGAGCACAGTCTTCAATTTACTTTCTTCCATGGGAATTGATTACACTTTTTAATCGTATTTTTCACTAGTTTCTTAAAGTCAGGCTGAAAGAGTTATACTAATATAATTATTCTGAGGCGGAAAAAGCAAATTGTAGAGAGGTTTTTGCATTCCAAGATGACAAGATGTATCTTTACACAGCATCTCACTTAGGGAAAAAAAGGGGTACAAAAGCTATCACTTTTAATTTTTTTAAATGAAGTTAAATGCAAGGAAATGAAATCACAACACATTAACAACAGATTAATTTATTTATCAAAAATAGTTATATAAAGTCTTGCGAAAATGAAATATTGTTCATATCAAATGACTAATAGCTAAAATAACATCATTTTATAACAGAAACAGTACCTTCAATCAACAGCTCTTGTCCATGACTGCCCAATAATGTTCGGGATAGGAAAGGGGCAAAGTCAACAAAAATTTCTCGCAGGAGAGGGGCCACCTTTTCTAAAGCTCTTTCAAGCTTTGCAGTGATACTGTGGAAAAACAGAGACCATGTTTGGAAGAACACTTACTAATAGAAATTATGTCAAATCATACCTGTTTTTAAAAGTTACTGTAAGCTTCTTTAGAAAAGAGGTTGATCATAATTTGATTAAACTTTACAGCTTTTAAATGGCTTTAAGTAAATGCAAATGTCATGTCAGAGTCAGCAGTGTGGCAGCCTCATAAATTCTACAGCATTTATGGAATACTCCAAAACAAGTAAAATTTTTATTCTCATTTTCAAACTTGATAAGAATGTCAGATATTCAAGTGTAAGTCTATTTCACCTATCTCAGTTTATATGCATCTCATCATTTTATATACATTTGAAAGCTTGAAAAAAGAATTTTTTATTCACCCAAGGCAATCACAAGCAACTTGCTTTTTTGTTCAAGCTTTCAAATAACATCACCTGGCATTGCAATGCTAGACAAGGGAGTGCATGAGGAAGTGTTCTAGCACAGGTATCAAGAAAATCAATATTCTTTTCTTCAACCTGGAGGGAACATAATCCCAGGTAAATCACTTTGCCTTTGCATTTATACTTCTCTGCCTGTTCTACTTGTACAGTGAGAAGTGTTGTGACTTCTGTTTGCTTTTTAAATACCAGAAATAATATTCCTTTGTCTGAGGATACAAACATAGCAAAAATACAAATACAAGGATACAAATCAGCAGTGTGCTAAGGATTGTACCCCTTAAGAGTCCTTCTTCCCTTTTAAAACCTGACAGGGCATAACACTTGTGCCCTCTGAAACTCTTATGCCAAGATTAAAAACCTGCTGTGTTATCTCAAAGAAATTAACTATTACTTAAAAGTAGAAATGAAATTACATACATATTCTGGTCTATCAAGAATTTTTGCTGTTCTTTTTCAGATTGCTGGTGGCTGAATGAATTTCTCTGTGTGCTTGAATTATGGCACCAAAATATTATTGGCATTTAAAAGCTCAATTACAGGAAGAAGTTACATTTATTGACAGAATCTAAGAGAATGAACACTGACATTTAGATTTTATACAGTATCTACTGTCTATAAACACTAAATGAATGTGGACTTTTTAATTCCAATCACATGAAGATCCCTACATTTAAAAAGAAAGCTGACATTATAAGCACATTGGAAGTTTTCCTTCATTAGCTTAAAAATATTTTACTGAATTCCTATAGCTTATTTTGTTTCAATGTGCTGCTTTCCTATTTCAAATTCAGATACTGATTTTCTAATATTCTAAAGGAGGGATGCATATCATCAGACTTTGTTTTATATGATTAGTTGAAGTGAATTTCACTAGGCTAAAGCCTCTATTGACTATACTTGGAACGCATGCGACTAGCTTAGAGTTTTTAATTTGCAACATGAATCTAGCCCAAGCTTTTGCTGCTAGAGATAAAAAGCCTACTAGATTAATCCAGACTTCTCTAAACCATGTTTTAAAATATGCTTTCACTGTAAATTGCTTTAAATGGCCTAATTTTAGAGTTCATTTAACTTTGAAAACTTTACATACAATTGAAAAAATATCAAGTTCAAAAGTTTTTAAATTAAGTTCAATTTTTATTTAAGAATCAAGTAATATGGGAGGTGTGGATGTGCTATTAATCAACACCTTGGGTGAACTATTAATAAACACTTTGTTATCAAATGGATAACTGATGGATCTTGTATATTATGTATCTGTTCATGGGCAATTGGGAATAGTATTCTGTGAAAATGTGAGATCAAAGTTTAGCACTGTTTAAAAATGCATATCAAAGGACAGAAATTAATATTTAAATAGAGAAAAAAGAAAAAAAAATCCTTTTTCCTTCATGTAAATCTCTGGTGCATTTACATGTTGAAAACTGACTGGAGTTCTGGTCCTTCAGTTTCAAAAAGAACAAGCAAAATTAAGAAAAAAACATACAGAGGGACCCCAGAAATGTTTCAGGGAAGGAGGCGGCCCATCTACTGCCTTTCCTGTACACACACACAGAGGAGCAAAAGAGGAGGGAGACCAATCTGATTCTACAGCTGTTTCTAACATCTATTATACCTTATAACACATCCTGCAATCATTAGGGAACTCCCCGTGGAGATTAATTTAATTAGTTTTCATGATTGAACTGAGAGACTTTAAGGTTTTTTTGTAACGAATGAATATTGTCTTTTTTCCTCTCCATTTCTGGACATTCAAGGCAAATAAACTCTTAATAGCTTCTAAATTCAGGATTATTTATTTTGCAGATTAAAGGCAACACACATCAGAAAATGAATTATATATATTATATATAAATATATATAATTTCTATCTATATAAAGGTGATAAACTGGGACAGGAAAGATTGAAAGAGCACAGTAGCAACATCAGATTAAAAGAAATACTTTTAAAACTGTGAGCAAAAAGACCAAATAATCCTGTGGACAGTTCTTACTACATATTGCTTGAATTGGTCACAAGAAAGTGCAAAGAGAGGTGGGGGCACACACTGTTCCAGTCCCAAGTATGCTACCTTCCCAACCTCATTCCAGGCCAAACCTCTACCTCCAAATCAAGACTATTAAATGTCTAGACTATTAAAAGTCCAAGATCATTCTGCTCACTTTCCTCTGCTCAGTCTACAGCCATCAGCAGCTCTTTTCCTATGCAGTTGCTATAAGGGAAGGCTTAGATAAGTTAGCTTTCACTTCATGCTCTCTGACCCCACAAAAACCTCTGATTTTTAATCTCATAAAAGCTGACGCACAATGAATTCGAAGTGAGAAAACAAAAAATTTTATATTATAAAAATACATTTTTAATTAGTTGGGGTGGGGGAGGGAGAGGGAAAAAAGCCCAAAAGACATTTCTTGGGTTCATTAGATTTTAAGTTATCTACATTTCTGATATTGTGCTCCACATAAGTTTTTTCAGTTGCTAATTTCAGTTACTACACAAAGTACAACTACAGAGTTCAAAATCTGAATTCTAGATTTTGCAACTGAAGCTTTTCTTTGACTCCAGGACAAAAACTTTCAAAATGCTTGTTGAAAAAACAAGAACATTGCATTGGTTAAAATAACTCAAAAATAAACTGATTAATGATCGAGTTTAATTTTAACATATGTCAGTATCTGAATTTTAAAAAAGATTTCACCCTCAGGGAAGCACTGTCCTAACATATGAAGAAGACAAGAAGTAAAAGGAGTGGTTTAATTATGCCACAATTTTATTAACTCGCCTTGTAACACTGTCAAGCAATAAATAACGCCATACAAAAGGTCATTCTCTCCTCGATCATTTGCACCTTTTTGGAGTGGAGCCAACAGCTCTCATGCTTTCAGCCTGGGCCTGCACCCATTGCTGTGATACTATCTGCACCATTCACCTGACACTTCAGATAGGACTAGCAAAGAAAGGCATTTTTTGCACTGTGTGTTAAATCACTGAAGCACCAATATTTTTTTTACAGGTTACCTACGGCCCTTGATTTAAGTTTATTTCTGTTCTAGTTCATTAGAGAATGAAATTCTCTTGTTCATGAGCTTGTAAGCTTGTAAGCTCATGAACAGTTAGCTTGGTTGCTCCAATGTTCTTAAAACCATACCTTGAAGTGGCCGGCCAACTAAGGGACACTTGGCAACTGCTTAGTATACCCTGTGTCAGCTTTTTAGGGCAGACAGGTGTGCACCTTGAAAAGGTCAAAAATTTGTCTTTGAAGTATGCTGTGGCACAACTGAATACCTTTACAGAATAATAACCTATTATACAAAGATATTTAACAGGAATTTCAGAGGGCATTTTCCTGGCTGCCAGTCAGTATAAGAGGGGTATTAGCTATCCCGTGGCATGTGCCTCTTGCAACACCAACTCAGATCTGGTGCACCATTTACTTAGCTGCATGAATATGTGTCTGGTTTCAGCCCTTCCAGTTTAAAGAGGGCTTTTGTTTGCTTAGAAGAGGTTGTGTCTCTCTCCACTTGCTAGTGCTCCATTGCCAAGTTGTGCTTGCATTCCAATTCTTACTATCATTATTGAGCAATGTAAAAAGCCAGTCAACTAAAAAATTACTTTTAATGAAGTTCTAGTGTGTGGCTTAGTGTCTGAAAAGTTAGACTTTTCAGTGAAGTGTTATTTTAGTATATACATTTTTAGTATCAAAAAAGTACATAAATACATATTGTACTACATTAATAACTACAATAACACATATTAAATGAGCTAAAATATATTTATATATATTTTTATTTTTATACTATTTTGTATGTATGAAGTTGTTGTGGAAGGAGAAATTATAATTAATATTAAAAGACAGAACTTGTGTACCTCATGTTTTCAGCTGAATCCTCTGGCATTGGAGCAACAGTTTGGACAGCTGGGAGATTTTTGCTGGTAGCACCATTCACAAAGCTGGATGACGAAGAGGAAGAAGAAGATCCTGAGTCTACTGCACCTGTACCCCAAAAAATACAGGTCTTAATTCAGTCTGAAGAAACAGAACTTTTAGAGACTTTTAATATAGTCCTTGTCTTATTCATCTACTTTTAAGTAAGGAAATAATGTTATTTATTCTAAAAGAATTAAAACCATTCCATATGATTATCATATAAATTAATACCTTATTTTGCTAGTATAACAATAATAAGCTTAAAAAGCTATTGAAAATCAGGCAAAATAAATCCTTACCTCATTTTCATTATTCCCAAATTATATTCCAAAGATGAAAACATTTTTACATCATCCTGTAAAGCAAGATCTTTCTAAAATAAAGGTATATTTAAGACGAGCTTGAATGGAGAATAGATGTTTAACTATTTTTTTTAATATATATATGCACACACTTCTTGGCTGCCCAGTTGCAACTACAGGCAGAAAATAAAATGCAAATTAAAAAATGACAGAGAAGATAGAAAATGTATATTCCTTCAGGAAGTAAAGGGGGAAACTAGTGTCTGAGGAGTATTAAGACTCTAATTTTAATTTTTCTGTTTCCTTCCTCAAATGAAGGAGAATTTTAAGATCTTACAAGTAGGGAGGGCAGCAGGGGTATCATTTCAATGGGTTGTGAACAGCTGCCCAGAGAAAAGATGCAGACAGAGCATACATTTATACTTTATGTGATCTGGGTCAGAGCTAAGGGCTAAACTTAGACTTTAAATGCCAATCTATCATGTTTGCTGAAACGGCACTGTGAGTTCAGCCTCTCTGAAGCAAACCAGCAAAAGCTCAGAGTGGCCATGAACAGTAGTGCGAGCACTGTGATAAATGCTGTCCCTGTTCTGCTGCACAGTCCTGGTGCAACACATCACTGCAAGAGAGGTAGCAACCAACGGAGTTCAAAGCCTAAGGGACTGCAACGCTACCACAGATGAGGGTGACAGGCAAGATTTATCCAAGTTAGCAACGAGGGGTGGACAACACCAGTTTAGAGATCAATGGCATTATTCTGCCAATTTTTTAAAATGATAACTGGTAACTCCCTGTTGCTGGTCAGTTTTAGCAGTTGATACATCACTGTCCTTTGCATTACACAGGTATACATTATTTTTCAGTTTCCTGCAAAGCTCTACCAACCATTTATGGTTTCTTAACTGCTTAAGCAGCCAGCTGATAGTGAAGTAGAGGTCAAATGCTGGTAATGGTGAAAAAGTCTCTGGCAGCAGGGATGATTTTGGTTGTTTTTTAATTTGCCTTTAAATAATTTTTACTGATAAAAGAATTAAGGTAAAGAACAGAATTTTGACCTGCTCATTTAAGAAAATTTACAGTCAAAACAGTATCAAAATGCAGCAGGATTTGCTGGGCTTGCTGACGCTAGAGTAGCTGGTGAGGTTTAGACTAGGAACTAGTAGGACTAGTAGGACTAGTAGCTGGTGAGGTTTAGTAGCTGGTGAGATTTAGACTAGGAACTGATTTAGTCTGCTATTTTAATAATGCTAGTGGGAGGTGGATTGTGGCTTACAATGTGGGTTCTGACTTGGACTAAATACAAATTGTGCATGTACCCAAACACACTGAGAAGGAAACACAAAAATATAAGGGAGGCTATCTCTCCCAACCTAGGAATCACAGCAACTTCACTGGGAATAGGGTAGCTTAAAAAAGATTAAGGCTTCATATATATGTGCGTGTGTGTGCGTGTGTGTGTGTGTGTGTGTGTGCATGCATGCGCACATATTTATATTATTTAGGTATTTACATTATTTACATATTTATATTCATATATACATAGGTAACATATATTTTTATTGCTTCTTCCCAATTCCTTCCAAAGTAAAATTTTCTTCATTAAGGTTGCTGTCTAAAAATGCAGTTGCTAAGTTGTTTAACCAGCTAGGCTCCCAGAAGAGAAGGTCAAACAGACCTAGAACTACTGGATTAACACAGAAGTGAGAATCAGGATATGAATTACAGAAATCCAATCTAAAACCTATAAAACCAGTTTCTTACATAAAGAGATGAAGGAAGAAAACCTGTCTCCCAAAAGATACATTCAAAGCACTAAAAGGACTTCAGTAACATACATGTCATTACATCGTGACAGTGACATCAACTACGACAGCGATGGCAGATGGAATGTAAACACCGACTGCAATCCATGAATAACTTAAAAAAAAACACCTTCGCACAAGTCCAGCACAGAATATACCTCAAAGATTAAACTGTATTTCTAGAGTATCTGTGACATACTGTAAAAACAACTGTAAATAGGTTTGGGGGGACATCTAGTGTTTCTAAAAAATTGTATACTGTTTCTTTTTTACCACAGTAAAAAAAAAAAAGTGCTGTTCAATGAAATTCTATACACTACTTTAAAATCATTAATAACATAGATAATTTCACAGACTACAAGTATATAAACCAGAAAGTATCTGGATACTTCACATATATAACTCAAAACCTGACATACATGATCACTGTTTTAACTACCGTAGGCATAGCTTAATTAAAAATGACAAAACAAGCATTTTAATCTAATAGATATTTATGTTTTCAATGTGATACTACTTTTTTTTACTGTCGTTAGTGTGTTTAGCATTTCTCAAATGTTGATATAAAATTCAAATCTTTAAAAGATGTTGGAGGGGAAGGACTTTTCAAACTATTTCTTAAGAGAATTCATCAATAAAGCTCATTCAGATGAATTCAGGCATAAAGGGCTTTACCAAATAAGATCACTAAAGAAGTTCAGTACACCTATAGTTCTAATTAAATCTGATACTTGCTGAAATTCCATTGAATCAATACTTTTCCTTTAATCAAGCTAATCCATAGACTAGGAGACAAAACCAGTTGCATTTAAAAAAAAAAAAAGCTGTAAGATCTACCAAAAAATGCAGCTTTTAATTCACAGTGAATGTACCATGGTATCTGCAATACTGTCCTCTACTAAGAACAGTATTGGGGAAATGACTGATTTTTAAATGCAATTACTTACAAAGAAGAGCTACTACATTCCAGCCAAAACAGTTCAGATCTTTAATCAGTGAGAAGACTGAAAAGCTTACACTATTCAGTATCATTTGGAAAACAAGGTTTCCAGTGTAGGATATTTTTTGCATGACATAAGAGTACCTAAAAGGAAATCCGTTCAAGATTAACAGAAGTGGCTACACAAATGGAACTGTTCATAGAAGTGATAACATTATTCAGAGCATTCATTCCTCCCATCTGCCTCAGGATAATTAGATTTTAAGATTTTTTTTATCCTTAGAAAAATCAAAGTTCTATTACCAGGTATTAAAGGTAATCTGCAAAAGGAAAGAAAAAAAAAATGAGTGTGTCTTCATATTATTCCATGAAGCAGAAGGATGCCAAAAGCTTCCCCCTCCATTTTCTGCAACCCCAGGGAGATTTTCACTTTCTCAACCCTTGACTGAAGTTGTGATATCCTTGAAGAGAGCTCTTCTCTCAAGTGCTTTGGCTTAGTTTAGAAAGAAAACAGAACATAGCCAGGAATTTCAAAGGAGTTTAAGTAAACATCAGTTGCTCTCAGTAAGGATTCATTTCTGAATGGAAACCACAGTCTCCATGGCCAACAGGCTCCTTCATAACAGACAATCCCATTATTACTTTTATAAATAATTTTAAAAAGAAGGTCTTGTCCTCCTTCTATATGTCACAATAAACAACTGATAAGACATGACTACAGTTAAATTAGGTAGGTTCTTACTGAAAAACCTTCCAAAAATCATAGCATAATTTTCACTGACAAATACTAATTGCCCAAAATATTAACCCTCCGCAATCTCCAATATATTTATTAAGTAGGTAGTTGGCTTTACTTTCTTTGACACATAAGGAGGGATTAGTTGGTATCTATCATACAAACATCCTCTGCTACAGAGCACTGGAGAAGTTAGCTCATTTCAATTCTAAATTATGCTTATAAAACAGTATTAAGGCTATTTATTCACTTATTTAAGGCTGTGCAAGTCCAATGTGCACTATCAAAGATTATAAACATACACCAAGAGAAAACACTGGCTCTAATAAAGGCCAAGTTTTAATCTTTCCAGGTTTTTATTTTAGAAGTACAAAAACAGGAACAAAAAGATGATTAAAAAAACAAACACCACTAAAAGTAACAAAACAAAAAACAAACAAGAAAAAATGAGGGTCACAAAAATATTTAAGGACAATACCTGTTGTATTAATCATACTTTTTGGTGTAGCTCCTGTTGCAGCAAATATATTAGGTGTACTACCCGGTGGCAGTCCACTCCCAGCCGTGGCAGCTCCAACTGTGGTAACAGCCAAACTACCTGGAGGGGGTTTCTTTACTGGTACAACCACGCTCCTGTGGAAAAAGAAATAGAAGATTACTAAAAATGCACAACAGAGCTAGCAGAGTTTTTGTTTATGATGGGATTATGCTGTGTTACAACACCATTGCTGAGGAACACATAATAGTGTCAATTTTTTTAACCTTTCTGAAATAGGGTAGACTACGTTAATAGACCCTAAAACCATACTCCTATCCTTTGCCTGCAGCTTCATGTGATTCTGAGAAACTTAATTTGTCTTGCAGTGGCCACAAAACGGAAACATCCCACCACTTCATTGATATGTTGTGAACACCGCCATCACCTGTGTTCTAGATTTGCAAAGAAAATGTTAAGTGTTGGAAATGATGCCAGAATACTAGCAGTCTATATGCATGCAGTCTTAATAAGCATGTTAATTTGTTGATCTTAATGAAGTTATCTAAGACGACAACTTTTTTGCCAGTCATCTGAATATTTGAATACAGTAGTTAATTCTTCAGTACCATGCATATACTGGTCTTGCAAATATAGTTGACTAACAAACATAATTTTGCACTCGGCCTTCTGGAAAACTTTCATATTCATTTAAATCAATAGCACAGGACGTAAATTGAACATCTAAAATGTAACACAGTAAATATTTGCTTTCACAATATTGATATCTTGTCCATTTAAAAATAAGGTTTATAAAGCAGTCTTGAGAATGTGAAGCTTTTAAGAAGAGAACAGGGCTTTCATACAAAAAATCTGACATAATATCAGATATATATAGACAACATTGCATTCAAACAAACGCATTCTCACCTAATCATAAACCACTCACTTTTTTTCAAATCTCAAAACTAAAAGACTTGCTGTATGTGTTAAAAGGGAAGAAGAAGGAAAATATTACTGAGACATTTAGTTAATACTTTTTCAAGACTGGACAGCTGTCACAGTGCAGACAACTATATTTACATTTTTCCATTTAATTTTTCCATTTATCTATTAAAAACTGCTCCTAAAAAGTCTATTTCAGTAGAAAACTGGAGTGGAAAACAAACCTGAAACTAATCGTATTTGTAAAAGTTAAAAGATATACTTTCATCATCATACACACGTTTTCTGGTTAAGCAAACATACTTTTCTTTAAAAGTAATCATTGTGATCAAATAAAGGAGCAAGAAAATGCAACTGTTTAGAGTAATAAGGCCACATTTTGCTCTAGAAGTTCCTTTGGTAATTATCTTGTTACAGTTCTGTGTAAATATGCTCGCACATGATGGATCAAAAGGTGCAGAACAATTTTTTACAGTAATGTAGTTTGTTCATATATGTCTAAATCCTCAGTCTCCCTGGATTTTAAAGACTGGTGGTGCAAATTGTATTGATGATGCCATTGTGTGAATTATATACAAGTGTTATATTTTGTGATCTCCTCTTATATGATGACGCTGTACAAAACGATCCATAAGCAATTTTTTTCTTACTCTTTTTAGAGAGGTAACAGTGCCAGTTGATGTCTCTGCATTCTGAACAACAGTTTTACCACTACCCTAAAGCATGTACTATTAGAAAGGTAATTCTAGGCATACTGATGGTTTTCTGTCTCCTTCCATTTACATTAGGAGAAGATGAGTTTGCACAATGCAATAGCTATTGATCAAGATACGTGACCCTAAAATAATTGCTTTTGTCTGTAGTTAATAATCTCTTACAATCATTGCTAATATGAAGTGTTTACATAGCAGTAGCTACAGGTGAATAAAGCTGGGTCTACATGGGTTAGATTAATCTGCTCCATAACACCATGAAATTTCCTAAAATTAGCTGCTATCCACACATAAAGATCTCTAGCTCAGTTAATACTTCAGTCAAATACTTGAGTTCTGGTTGTTCAGGAATACTGCATAAGTACTCAAGAGCAGAGTGCCTGTGGTGCCATAGAAACACAAGAAATTAGGACTTGTATCTTAATTGGGAGCATCTCCCAATTATATTAATTTCATAAGGAAACTACTATCATTACCTACAGCATCTTTGTAGAGAACTGCTATAGAAAAGCTAAGATTGGTGTGAATGAAGAATGAATGGGAATATTTGGGTGCTGAGGCACAAGAAGGAAAGACACAGCTGGAAAAGGCACCTTAGACTGGCCTACGCTAATGGCACATAGATTATCAGGTCATCAAGACTGCAGGCATGTGTGTAGCTTCACAAGATAACCAGACCTTGGAGACAAAAACAGTGAACAGTGATCACTCAAAGAAGTGGGGAAGGACAGAGAGACTGTTGGCAGCTCCATAAGGGTAAAAAAAGGCATATCCAAAACCTGAAAATAGTTGCCAACCTACGAAGAACCCAGGAGATGTGAGGAAGACGTGACAGTTGGCGTCCCATGCTCTCCATGTCATTGCAGCAGATCCTGGACCTAGCATCTGGACACAAGCATGGGGGGGTGCCTGACTGCTGGACAGACTCCTTAGACACGCACCCATTCTAGTGTTTGCAAACGTGAGACAGAGTGTGAGTGAGTGAGTGAGATCTGTTTTGTTTTGGGTTTTATGTTAAGTAAAATATTTTTTTCCCTCCTATAAGGTCTGGTATTGGCATCTGCTAAATTGCTGATACAATTCCTGCAAAAGTATTTCCCACATTCCTGCTACTTTTCTAAAGAAGATGAAGCTAAATTCAAGGTCTTCCTCCTTATCTTCAGACAGCTCAGTGTTCTTTCAGAGTATCCAAAAGATCACCTGACTTTGCATAGCAAAGACCACATATGTCAACTTCACTCCTCAGACGTAATAGAATCATAGAACAGTTTGGGTTGGAAGGGACCTTTAAAGGGCATCTAGTCCAAACCCCAAATGTACTGGCCTCCTATAAAGGCAAAGATTCTTTTCTTAAGAGTGTAGTTTAAGACTGAAAATCAACTCCCATAGCAAGAAAGGACAATCCTGCCTAGATCCCACAAATACTAATGCTCTACATATGGTTGACATTCTTTTGTAGGTCTGAATCAGGACATTAAGACAGGTCAGGTGTTATTAAATTACAAATGATCAAGAAATATCAAGAGAAACCTCTCTACCATAAGAGTAGGCAAAATCAGTGAGACATTATCATCACAGACTGAAAGAAAATGCATCTTTCTGACATGTCATACATGGTGACCTTGTCAAAATGCCTCATTCCTACTGATAAAACAAAATACAGTGAGTGAATACAGAATGACATCCAGATGAAGGACACTGAAAAGCTATATGAACAACACCACAGAGTGGTCAAAAATGTGCAAAACAATCAGAGGAAGAGCAGAACAAGAAAGGTGAAAGAGGATGACTGACTGCTCTCAAGTGAAAAAAATCTTCTTTTAACCAACAAAACCACTCCAACAGCACATTCAGATATTTCTTTCATGGAGGAAGACAAAACTACAGACTAGAAGAAAAGGTTATACACACTTCGGTCATTGCATCTTAGGCCTTGTTTTCTACAACATATTTCAGACTTCCAAAATGTTCCAATATGGTCCACGTTTTTCTGAATCACATCATCATGGTCCCAAATGATCCTCAATGATTTAGTCAACAAAAGCTTAGTAGTAATTGGCTGTAGCAGTTGATTTTATTTCTCTGTTCATCAGGTAGTTTACAATTCTGAAAAGAATGGTGACTACTAATCACTATTTTGTTGCTCGATGAGTATCCTTTTTAAATAGTAAATCTAAGCCTGAAGTCATTGGAATTCACATCATGTTTAAGACAAGTGTTGTTGGTTCAACCTGCACACCACTCATGCATTGCTGGTTCATTAAATAACCTCGGCAAATGGCTACAGGATTCTTCTGGGGTTTAGTAATTTGCATGAAATAACTAGATAGAAAATAATATAATCAATGTATTGAACTGCAAAAAGAGAAAACGGAAATTAAAAAGAATACTTTCTCAAATTAACTTCCCTTAAAAATTTAGCTACCTAGTGTGGGTGACTGACAAATCAGGTTATGCAGCACTATATTTTCTCTTTCTTTCTGACCCACATTCTGTAGCTCTTCTCCATTTTAAAATCTAAAGGCCTTCCAACCTAATCACTCTGGTCAATCAAGAGGTCAGAGATAAGCCTCCAATACTGGATGTCTTGTGCTACCTATCTGAGCAGCAGCAATTAAATTAGAATCACTTTACACTCTTCTGGGATATGTGAAACCTCTTAAGGCTGAATTAATATTCTTGCTCCTCCCTTCCTCCCCCACAGCAGCAGAAAGCATGAGCATTTTCAAGAAGTGCTCTTCAAAATGCAGTACAGACTTCAGGCAGATATTTCACAGAAGTACTCTGTGTCAAACAGTAACTTCTGCCAGACATTTCAGAAGAAATCACAGTAGAAAATGGGGGACAATTTGTCTGCTAGATTACATTTTACCTTGTTCCTACAGTTAGATTAATTTAGTCTCGGAAAGGAAAGCTTAGTATTTCTTCTCTGAAAACTATTAATATTCTCCACACCTATGTACATGTCCAGTCCCTTATGAAACATGTATTGCTGATTACTCACTCTTCTTCCTGATTTCAGCCCCAGATTGTGATTTGAATCTGTAACAAGCGATCGTTAGTATGTACTAACAACACATTTTGAATCCTACTTTAGACAAACTTCTGTTAGGCTGACTGCATTAAGGTAAGATTCATCTGAAATCAAGGAGGAAACTCAGAGACAACAGTCATGGAGAAGAAAAACTGGATAAAAAAAAAGTGAGGTATACTGAAGAGATATGGAAGGCTCACAGAAGTATCTAATCTTTGAGACTTATGCAAATGAAACCTTAGTGCTGATTGCCTAGTTCAGCCATATGAAAGATATGCCTCTTTCATGCCATATGAAAGAATAATATGGATTCTTTCAATCATTTGATACCACACATTCATCAAAATATCAAAATCTTAAAGTACATAAAATGATCCTCATCTACTCAACACAAATTGCTTGTTTCTAAAGAGAAGAAAGGGAGTAATCTCAGGTATGGTTTAAGGACAAGGGCATGAAGATCATTGATCTTCGCTCTCGGATAAAGCAAGAGAGTGAGTATTTACCCTCAGTGAAATTCCCAGTCACTAGTATCTCCTTTGCATTCAGGATAAATTAGCTGAAGCATCTAAAATGATCTAAAATATTGACAAGAAGCCAGGAAAACCTGTAAGATATTAAAAAGCTAACTATCAAGAAAGATGAATGGTCTTGGCTGAACAAAGAAATTGGAAATACTGGAAATTTAATGAATTTGAAGAATGTTAATAGAATATAACCGAAAATGTCATGTATTAAATGCCAGAAACATAATTGAATAAAGAAAAAAACAAAGAAACAAACAGCATGAGGTATAGACTGGGGAAGGGCAAGGAACCTAATCCTGCATCTGTGATGCAAAAAAATCCAAAAAAGCAAGAGCTAAAAAGCCACAGTCTTGTAAATGTCAAAACAGCTTTAATAGTGATTTTACAGTGGCCTATTGGGGTAAAAAAGTAAGATAAAAATCCAGTATAATTTTCAGCTGTATATCCAGTGAATCATATTAAAGACTAGAGAGATCCTGGTTTCTCCTGATAAAACATACATAAAGCTTCAGTTGAGATATAGCTACAGTTCCATGCATATGAATATTAAAAGACGTACATCACACAGGTTATAAGAAGAGTTTTGAAAGAGTTACCTGTGTACAGATTGCTAAATGACAGACAAGAGGACTATGATTACAGCTAGATGAAAAAAATTGAGGGTTTTAATACAGCAAATTTTGGTTTGGACTTGAACATATCAATAAATTTGGGATTAAATTGTTCTAAATGAACAGCTGAGATGGAGATGTGCTTCCACCTTGTCCCCCATTGTATTTAGTAAACGAGTGGCTAAGACACTCCCTAGGAATACAGACAACGCAACTTCAGCTCCCTTGTCTGTCTAACAGGATCTGAAACCCTACCTCCCATTCTCTGGAGTGTATTTTAACTGCTGTTTAGAAAATATATTCTAGAGAGAGGAGCTCTCAAGTCCTTCCTTTGGATCACAATCTCCACTGCACAAAGATCACAAAAATTATTGAGAGTGAACTGGAACCCCAGATGAGTCACTTAACTCCCACATGGAACCCCAGATGAGTCACTTAACTCCCACATTACTGATTAATTTTTTCATTCACATGTTCACAAATTACTGTAATACGCGAAGTAATGGGGAATGCAATGACTAAATACAGACAGCACCTGTAACTGTCCCTTCTTGATTCACGGGAGAGGTGCTCTGTTTTCTCCAATTATTTTTTAATTATAAACTTTAAAAAGTAATCTTTTCTGCTGGGAGAAGACTAAAACATATTTATTCATAACTCATTTTTATTAAGTTTTCAGGAAAATCAAATCTATTTTTCAGCAATCATCTTTTGGAGAATCTAATGACTAACAGGAATATAATGTGCTAATTTAGCTATTTTATTTAAATGACTGTGTAGACCACTGCATATCAATGATCTCCCAAAGGTGGGCAATAATAAAACAGACAGATATTCAACCTCTCTGTTTGAGCCTTCAGTGCATCTTCTCTCACAGTTCTTGTCTTTTTCCCACTCTGTCAACCAGTAAAAAAAAAAAAAAAGAAAAAAAGTTTATTCTAGTAACACACATAGATACTGAGTAGTCCTTCTAAGTATAACCTACATACATAAAACATAGATTTTTATCTAAACAGACTTTTTGAAGACCTTCTTCTCTGTACTAACTGGCAGGACATGTATCAGCCGTGACTGGATTTCACAAGATGTCCACCTTTTCTAGAACATAAATACCTTTAAAACTGGCCCCAAGGACCTTCGGGGGGGGGGGGAAGGAGGGGGGAGGAAGAACCGCCAAACCAAGACTAAAATACTTCAAAAGTGTGTCCTTCAAAATATTTCAAAATATGCTTGTAAAGACTTCATTGAGCATTTAAACTATGCAAACCCATAGTTTTCCAATTTAAGAAGTGATAATGGATTAAAAGGGAATAAGGTATTTAATAGCAGCAAAAATAACTGATCTTCTCATTTCCAGGAACTCAAGATTTTCTGCTTATGCAAGCATGCTTCCTATTGAAATAAGTCTGCTAAGTACAGAAAATATATGTAAATTACCCCACTTTGAAAAAATAATAAATGAGACACAAAACCAAGAGCAGTCTCAATTTCAATAGTAGCACCCCTCTAAAAACACTGCACTAGAAAAAAGTGGAATGGAACAAACGTAAGCTTCAGAATGCAGTCCTGGGTAGAATCACAAATAAATTCACAAACATTAATGGTCTAGGATGTGTCTAGTGGGACAAATGCAAATTGACAAAAAAAAACCAGAAACAAGAAATCCCCAAACCCTAAAAATCAATAACAGGGACTGATTTTTGTCAGACAAAAGATGAGAAAGCAAAAAAGAAATATTGGTGAGTTATGATCCATTAGTTGCAAATCTAGATGAAATAACCCTTTGTGTTTGCTTCTAAAAACGTCATCCTGGATGCCATTTTCAAGGAATTCAGTTTGACATTAAAAGACATATCATAACTTTGAGGATCCAGGCTCCAGTGTCCCAGAAATCTGTTTATATAGCTCATAATGTAATTACAGCTACCTTAAGACAGATGAGGCAGAAGGCAGAGATATATTGAAAACTAATTGAAAAATGCAGTTGTCCAGAAGCACTTGTGGGGAAGAGGTCTCTGAAAAGCTGCTCAAAGCTTCAGAGTTTGAAGTGAAATTTTTGATGTTGTCACTCTCAATCTATTGAAGAGCTGACAGACAATCAAACCCGTCTGGCTGGCTGGCAGCTCATTTTGCTGGCAGGTGGCAAACAATTAGACACACCAATTTGTGCCTCCTGATGACATTAAAGCATGAAACTAAGTTGTATGCAGGGCCTAGTGATTTGTGTGAAAGCATTTCAAAAATAATACTCTTTGCCGTGGCAACTCATTTCAGACTGCCACCTCCCATTACGGCTTTGAGCGGTGAAGACGACAGACTTGAGTTACGTGCGGTGCAAGGCCGCTTCTGTTCAATCCGTCATCAGCGCCCCCCGAGACCTCAATCCCCTCCTTTCATCAATATCACCTCATCATTTACATTCGATAGTACTTGAACTGCTGCATACATTAACTACACACAAGTCCTATTTGATAAAACATGTTGGACACATTTTCTGCTTTTATATTTCATTTATAACTGCACAAATTCTACAGAAGAATACACTGTAGCCTATTACACAATGACTCTTATGAACATATTAGCAATGTACAATTAAAAGAACATGCAGAGCAAAACACGTCTTATTAAATGATAAAAAAGAATTCTTAATTTCAGTTCTATTTACAGGAGTTTGCTTTGTATGGCATTTACCTGCATTTAAGATCAGTGATTATAGTTAAAGAAATATCTGTAAAACAGCAAAGATGCTGTTATTTTTCTAGTAATTGTTACCTCAAGTCTTCTTTTACAAGGCACTCAGCCACCCAAATGCAAAAATAAAATAAGTCTAGCCTCACAAGGACTAAGAATATCTTTTGATTAAAGTGAAAAATGCATTTCTCTAACCTTGATTTGCTTATAAATATGGAATCACTGTGTATATTTTATAAAAACTGAAACAAATAAAACCTGACAAAACAATACACTCCATTGCTCATGATTCTCCCTAGAGAGAATAAACATGACCAATAGACACATTGCTCAGTGAAGTACCAAAAGCTGCATACACTACAGCAACAGAAGATCCTACAGAAATATGGTCCACAGGCATAGTGTTAGCTTTTAAGAAATATGCAGTGTATATTATTTAATATACACTAAACCTTTTAATATATATTTAATATATTAAATTTATTTAATATATATTTAATATACACTAAACCCCTAACCTTTGTTTCACCCCCCATGAAAAGTTATAGGGTCAGGATCTCAATCTGCTCCTCCTTCATAATTTGAAAAAGAAAAGCGACACACACCACCACCCATCTTTTGCCTCCAAAGATTGCCACAGTGGTCAAGTAAGTACTTTGAAAATATGAGCAAACTGCACAGAGAAGTATCTGCCTGAACAGTAGTCATCATTCCGTAATGCAGCCATGAGGTGCAACCAGTCAGTTGAGGTCCTGTGGGCTAAGAACACCAGTATTTTTATCAAGATGCCCACAGTTCAATAATATCTGTTTAGTTGGAAGACAGATTCTAACACTTCCTGATCTGCTGGGACCTGCCTGAACCTGCCAATTTTCCCTTCATAGTTGCTGGTTATATTAAAAAGCATGATCTACCTCACTCACCAAAATCAGGTAGCAGGATCTTGTATTGGAGAAATAAAATATCCCAGCAAAATTGATGTAAATGGGTCTTCTTTTGCCTAAACTCCAACCATTACCACTTTTTTTGCTGAAGAAGTAAACAATGCCAAAGGCTGACATGGTACAATGCATGCTACCAAGATACAAACACAGCAGTACACTTTTTACAGGAAATCATGGAATTGCAACTTGGTCAGGAGGGTAACAGGATAGGGAAAAAACAAACCACTAAACCCTCTGGCTCCTAAGCAAACTTACTAAGTATGAAATGCCTATCAAAATCCGTAAGCTCTAGACATGAAGCACCTCTCAAATAATTCCATAATTCTGTATTAGCAACCACTAATAATGATATTCAAAATGTACAAGCACTCACATTGTTGCAAGAAGAATCTAATGAAGGTGCTCACGCTAAACGCAGGTTATGGCCAACCTACTGTAGTCCGTTAGAGTTTTTAATGCTTTCTTATAAAGGTATAATTTAGAAATGCAGAATAAAACTCATCTCTTCAATCATCTTCATGTTAAGTTCCCACTAACGATGACAAAGACATCATGAGGTGATACGCTCCATCTTAATTTAAGTGTCTAGCATTTTGTGAATTAACAACAACTCTCTGAATGAAGTATTTTTCTTAATTGACCCAGGTAGAAATTTAGCTGAATAGGTTCAACTAAAGTAACCTTTTGGCGGTTACAGTTAGGTGCTATTAATTCCACACACAGCACAAATTTTTGTACTGCTTAATGTACAACAGTGCATTCTGGAATATGATGGTTCCTCACAGAGGACAAGGAAAAATTCCTAACTGTATAGGAAAAAAAACATTTTTCACATCACATTGAAATCACTCTAAAATCAAAACATGCAGATTGATGAACAGAAAAATATCCTCTTCATTAAGAGCTGCTAAATGAGCTTTCTCTGGAATGGCCTTAAGACATAAAATATTATTAGAAAGGGATATATTCTTTGCTTCTAAAGCACATTTCATTTTTGCTATCTCGATCCAATCTTCTTTGTTACAACAGATGCTATCTGATTGTTTATTGAATTATTTCAGAAAAGCAGCCTCAGTACTAATATATACAGTCAAAAAGGCATCAGCTTTTCTACGGAATTCATAATGAAAAAGCGCTTCTTCACTTTTATTCTAAAATTCTCATGTATCTTCTTGCACTTTGCTGCTTACATTATGCTGAAAACATCGATTGCGTAGTTTTTCTTAAGACTTTAATGAAGACATTTCTGACATTTTTGCAGGTTTCCTGTAAATGCAGATGGATTTTTCTCATAAATCACAACATAGCGGTTTTCTTGTTTCATTATTTATTTCCTCCAGAATTTTAGTTCTTGTACCTGCATGACGAACTAATATATTTCTACAACTTTGCTTAAAATTTTGAGACATATTTTACCATACCTTTGAGTTAAGTCGATTCCATTTTTTACTTTTTTAAAACATTTTTATGAAGAAATTTCAGGGATCTTGTCATACTGGAAAATGTAACCACATCAACACTCATAAGAGTTAGCTCTTTGCACAGGTTAAGACTGAGCCCACAACTGATCAGGTTACCCTTCTTCTGGAAGGTTGTTGTCAATTGCACATCTTAGCACAACCTCTATGTTCAGGATAACTGAGATGGACTGGACATTTAAAGAAAAGTATATTCATTAGAAGCTGAAAAGCTACAGCCTAAAAAGAGAAACAAAGGACTCTTTGTGGAAATGTTCAGCAGTTTATTTTTAAACACTAACTTTTGAGCATATTTGCTGTTTAAAGACCTAAAAGGAAACTGGTTTCCACCATGACCATGCAAACAATTTGCCATGGTCAAAGCATTTCAGCACCAGAAAACAGTGCAATGATGGATCCAATTAAGATTTAAGCCTTTGAAAGAATATTTGACTGAATTTCTGCACAGTCTGTTCTATATCAGCAGATATTACCACTCCTCCTCACTAAAATGCTGTTTTAAAGGAAAAAAGATTTTATTGCAAAAATATTTTTTACAACAGACTTGTTTTCCACGTACCTCGTAGAGTTTTATTCACTGCTGACAGAGAAAAGCAAGGTTAATTACTTTTGTCTATACTATACGGTCCATTTTGGTAACTCAGAAAAGGAGAAGCAATGCAGTTGTTTTTTAACATAGTCTAATACAAACCAATAGAAGAATAACCATGTTTAAAAAAAAATCCTTCAAACTTCTGAATTACATCAATATAAAATAATGAATCCAGCCATATACCTGTCAAATGAGTGAAACTGCATGGGAAGAATAGCCTGAGCTTCTCTCTTCAGTGCAGGATCTGGGTAAGGGATCGGATCCGGACCACATTCTGCAATTTCAACAGGGGCTGCCACAAGACTTTTCAGTATTTCCTTGACATTGATGCCTTTACTTTGGCTGATACTAGATATCGATGATGCGGGTTTCAGGATTTCACTGGGGCTTTCCGTTAAGCTCTCCTGAGATTTCTTCACTTCCGAAGACAAAGTAGACAACAGCTCGCTCATAGCATCAGGGCCTGTGCTGGTCTCCAAGTCTGTCCCATTCAAAATACTGGGCATCTGTTCATCTCCAATTCCAGAATCTGTATGAGGAATAGAGCTTTCCAGCTGAATATCTTCAACTGGTGTCGGTGTTTCTTTTTCTTTGATATTTTCTGGAAATACAGTTGGGGTCTCTGCAGTGAAATAGAGATTATGAACAATATTTATAACTTAGTCTTTGTTCCTAAAAATATGATCATAAGGTTTTACAAGACAAAAATGTGTCAGAATGCCCACAAATCTTTGTAGTTTAAACCTTAAAAAATCATTTTACATACAAAACATTTTTCTTTCAACAGCTGTTTGGCATATATAAGGGCTTGGAACAGGAAGCCCAAAGTTGCATTATGCAAGCTCAGTGACATTTAGAAATTACAGCCAACAACTCACACAGTAATCAAATAGCAAAATAAGGCCAGCAAAAAAACCATTAAAAATTATAACCTATCGACTGCATATCTGTATGATCTGTGGGACTACTGGAAGAGAAAAATGTGATCACTTATGGTATAGGATTACTATAAAATTTAGTCTTTTTATAGCTGTCAGCAAATATTAAGCTTGCATACAAAAGAAAACTGCTAGACCTTTTGTTTGCTTTGTCTTTTTAAAAAATGTGTATTATACACATTTTTAGACACATATCATTATATTGAACACAAATTTATTTATACATGAATGAAAAAAAGAAGCGTTATTGTTGATTCTTACTCCCCCTTCCCCACAAAAGGTAAAATTCTGTAATTCTTTCAGGCAAATGTTAAGAACAAAATAAACAGAGCTTTACAGAGATGGGCAGGTGAAATCTGTTGAGTTTGGAACATTTCCAGATTGAAATGGACTCTACAACATCTTGTAACCGAGAAAAGCGTACCTTTATTAATTACTTCAGTGAAACAGACACAACTACTTCATTAAATAAGAATAATTTGCTATGCTTAGTGGAAAGTTAGCTAGAGTTGTGAATAACTTCCATATTCATCTTTTTGGTTATGTTTTTTTAGAGCAACAGACTGTGGCTATTTTTAATGACAAAAAGCTTGCACTCAAACAGATTCTTTAGTTTATTTTCAAACTACATTATTTTCATTGGATCACTTGCCTTGATTATAAAATTTAGCTGGCCTATGTATGAAATAGGAACACTTTTTTTTTTTTTTGATGGTTCTGATATAGCAGTTTAGATATTATGGAAAATATTTTACAACATACTTAGATGAAGCTCTGCCCTCCTGACTATTCCAAACAAAATGTGCTTCAGCAATATAACTTTAATAACAACCACATAACTTAGTACCAATTGTTTGATACAGTCAGGTGTAAAATATCTATATATTTACCACATGGACATAAGTGTGCATGTATCCATGTGCACATAAAAAATTCTATATGAGATTATTTATGTGTTTGAACAAATGGTAGTGTAAACCTCTTCATGCGTACAAGTACTAACAAATAGATATAGATAGCACAGAAGAGGCTTTTAAATATAGAAAGCAGAATAACCCATTATAAGGAGTACTGTTTTCTTCTTTTAACAGCCATAAATGCTGAAGCCACTTCCTTCTCTTTCTCCTAAGTGCCTTAAACACATCTTATCAAACAGATATGAGCCCTGCTTTGTGAAGCAGGAAGTAGAAACTGGATTTATGAGCTGCATAAAATGCACTTAGCATCTGCCAGGTCAGGAAGTAAAAAAATCCGTATCTACTTAGTACTGCCTATATTTGGCACAGGACATCTGATCCATAGAATGATCCTAATGAATTTTCTGCTTGTTTGTCTCTTTAAACTTCATCCATACAAAGACAACCCTTTTCAACTAAAGGGAAGAGTAGGACTGGACTGCCAGTCAAGCAGATTGTTGCCCTTGTAATGTATGGTAAGTAAAATAGCATAAGGCTCCATTATTACGTAAATGAAAAGAGGGCACTGAAAAATGAAGACGGTTCACTACATGGGGAAGTTAGAGTACACCTAACCTCAATTTTCATTAAGGTCAACAATGCTGAACACAAACTTAAAGACAGGAAAGCTAATGGAAATGCGGTGGTGGAAATTCAAATACCCTAACTAAACCAGAAGAAAGATTTTAATGTATTAAAATCATGGGAATGAACTGACTCCAAGCCAATTTTGAAAGAAATAGTCTATGAAATTACTGGTCTAGTAGCAAGTACTTTCGCCAAACAGGTAAGTGGTGATAGCAACACATGACTGGAGAAAACCACACATGGCTTCTCTTTTTAAGAAAGGGGAAAAAAATGATCTGGACAACTACAAGCCTTCAACAGTAAGCAAGGTTTCAGGATTTATTTTGGAGTAAAGAATAGTAACGGAATGGAATGAGACAGATTACAAAATGGCTTTGCTAAAAGAGCTTTTTAAATATTTATTGCTCAAAGAAAATAAGGGCCAATGTAATAAAATTCAGTAAAGCTGAGGTTGTCACAACAGGTAGTAATTTAGTCAGGAGAACCTGGAAATTAATAGAAGGTGGGAAAAGAAACTGGCTAAGAAGGAGCCATAAAATAGTTTCAAAAGAAAAAAAACATCAGACTGAGGAAAACTACCAAGGGAGTTATCTTATTTAAAATTTTAATAAAGATTTGAGGTGAAAAAGTAAAAACATTCTGGTGAAATTTGCTGATGACAAAGTTACAAGGTACAATTGATGCACAGAAGGATGATTGTAAGAAAGCATTATGACAGAACTGCAAACTACATTTAATAGTGAAAAGCTATGCATCCAGTGACTAACAGAGATTCCCATCGTAACTGGAATTCATCAACTGGAAATGACTGAAGAGAAGGACCTGGATACATCAATCACTGGTAACTATTCAGTTACCAATACAACACTGCCATGGAAAAGGCAAATGTGATTCCAAACTTTTCTGAAGAAATAGCTCCGGCAACAGTTAAGTATTAATGGCATGAGAGAAGGCTTTGGTAGGGTTCATTATGGAATACTGTATGCTGCTGTATTTGAGGAAGATGGATGTGCCACTATGGAGATCCACAGTGATCGACTGTTGCAGAAAAAGAGTTTGGCTGATATAGTCTGGCCAAACTAATACTGAGAGAGTATACAACAGCTATTACACATATATTTTCAGGATGCAAACTCCAGAAAAAGGATTTAAGCTAAATGGAAGAGTTGGCATGAGAAAAACTGAGTGCAAACTCACCAGCAATACATTTAGATTGAGAAGTGACAGCCATCACTATGGAATTAAGGTTCTGGAATAGCCTTCCAGTTAGAGTAGCAAGTTAAAAAATCAGAACTAATTTCAAGACTCTATAAAAAGGACTATACTTAATTACTCTGCAGGTGCCTTGTAATCCTTTGTTCTCAAATGAGAATAAAATGCCTAGAGGATTGCACCATTTGAAGTTAAAAATAGAAGGAAAATGAAATTTGTGGATATAGAGTTTAGACATGACATACTATACAATACATAACACAAATTAAAATGATTTAGGAAAAAATATCAAGAGAAGTTATTCTCTATACAGGTAAGTGTATGGATACTTCATTTCCGCAGAAACCAGACTTGTATCTTTACTTTTCTTATTGTGCCTCCAGTATCTAAATGAATACATTGCACTAAGTCAATTAAGCTTACTCTGATCTATCACCATGAATAACAATCTCAAAAAACTACCTAAATCCAATGCTTTAACTCTCATTTTTAAGACATCAGGCAAGCTAATGAATACGGGTTTAAAAGGTCCAATTCACTTTTTGTAAAGCAAAGGAAAATAAGTTCAGAACAGATAAAACTGATTAATAATTGCCTCTCAAATAACAATACTAGTAAATTAGTATTTGTGAAATTCAGATAAATATTTCTGAAAAGACATATTATAAGACTTTCTGTATCACCATTATTATTAGTACTATTTTAGGTAAATTATAAATTCCTGAGCATGGGTCACAAAAACCAACCAATTTTATTTACAATACCACATATCCACAAGTTTTATTCTGTGTTCATTTATATGGTGTCATAGCACTTCTGTAGCCTTCAGAATGCAGGAATAAAGAATCAGTACTGAATACTGATTCATAATGTTATTTACTAAAAATCTTAAACCGGTAATGCATATGCTTTTATAAAAATCCAAAATCCTTAAAACAACTTAGCAAAATAATAAACATGAACAGAAGCAAAAATATAACTGATTGCATCTGTCTCTGTTATAACATTGTGACAGTAAGCCTGTAAATTTTCAGCAAACCTCATCAGTTTTCTGCAGCACAAGGCCATGTCAGTAGACAAAGCAGAAACATTACTAGACCTAGAGATCTTAACCCTGTCAGAAACAGGCAGTTGGAAGCCAGATGCCTCCTCCTCACTGTTTTTCATTGTAACTAATGAGTTCATCTACTACATTATGGGAAAAATATGGGCTTAAGCTAACTAAACGACATATTGTATATCTAGTGACCTCATCCGTCACACTCCTTCCCTAAAATATCTTGTTTGCTTGTGATTTATGAAGTGTATTGTAATTGTTTTAACCTACTGAGTTACCTAAACAGTTCTTGCACTACTTCCAAATGCCTAAAAATACCCCCCCCCCCATGTTTATTACCTAAATAATGAGACATTTCATGTCTGTGGTAAATATATACATTTTTGCCTTTATAGAAAAAAAGACAACACACAGTATTCTGCTTTTAATATTTATTTACTATATAAAAAAGGAAAAATTGTTTGTATATTCCTATGGTCTTCTTTCTTTTTAATTTGATTAAACCCCCCTACTAGATATAAATCAGCTGAAAATTTCCAAAAGTAAGAAAGTATGGCAATTATTGTTTTTAACTGCTTACACTATGGCTGAAAATTTATTTGAAAGTCACACTATCCCAAATCATTGTCAAATTTCTGCTGCAAACAATATAGCAACATTTGGTAATGGAATGTTTGGGGTAATCTTGATATAGGAGTTGCTGCGACCTTTCAGTCTGCACGTGCACCGGAAAATTTCGGAGTTGTTTTCTGTACCGCTATCTTAAGGCATTGATAATAACCTTATTAGCTGCCTTTTATAGACCCTTTTGTAGTGTTATACAAACTTTCAGGGACACTACACTACAAGCTGAAAATGCTTTCAATCCAACCAGGCAGTGATATTATAGCTTCCTCCAGAGGTGGCAGAGTCAACTAATCAATTCCTAAGCTCTAGGCTATGAAGAGAGAGTGAAAAAATTCTTCATAGCAACATCAATCTACTAATTTTCATATATGAGAAGCAGCACAATTACACTAAGATGAGAAACTAAGCATGGGGACAGAATCAAAGAGTAATAAGGGTCTGATTTAAAAGTACATTGAAATGAGTAACCAAGAATGGAGTTGCAATAGGAATTTATACTGCATCATAGCACTTCTGTCTGTCTAACAGAGCGCCAGTAATCGTGCACATGAAGAGGTGGAAGGAGAGTGCATGCCATGGCAGCATCTGGCTGCGAAGAGTGAAAGCCACAAGTGGGGATACCCCAGGGCTCCAACATGAACGGCTGAGGGCAGGGGGAGCACCGCTGAAAACGGGGGGACTGGGGAAGGTCAGATATGAAAGACTCTGGGGTGGCTTAGCAATCGGAAGGGTGCAGATCTTGAGAGAGATTTAAGACAGAGGGTTGACAGTTTCCCTTTAACCAGAGTGGATTTGTGAGGAGGAAGGATGTAGCTCTGGAGCAGGAAAAATAGAGAGGCTCTGAAATAGGAGATAAATGGACCAGGAGAGACTTAGGGTGGGGAAATCAAGGTTAGGAAGCGATGACGAGCCTGCACGGCAGAGGACAGAGTTATCAGCCATTTTTCACAGCTGGACATCTGTAAGTACATGTCTTCTCTTTTTGCGCACTGGAAATATAGCAGTTATACTCCTTATAGCAGCCTTCCAGTACTTAAAGGGGGCCTATAGGAAAGACGGGCACAGACTTTTGAGCAAGGCCTGTTGTGACAGGACAAGGAGCAATGGTTTTAAACTAAGGGAGGGCAGATTTAGACTGGATTTAAGAAATAAATTTTTTACAATGAGGGTGGTGAGGCACTGGCACAGGTTGCCCAGAGAGGTAGTGGAGGCCCCATCCCTGGAAACATTCAAGGTCAGGTCAGACGGGGCTCTGAGCAACCTGATCTGGTTGAAGATGTCCCTGCTCTTGCAGGGGGGTTGGACTAGATGACCTATAAAGGTCCCTTCCAATCCAAAGCATTCTATGATTCTATGATTCTATGAAATTGCTTCTATTTGCTCAAATTCCTCAAAAGTCTTATCATTTGTTTCTTTCCCCACAATCACTCCTGGGCTCAGTCAGGTACACAGGGCAGCTCCTTCTACCTTGACCAAAGAAAGAGTATTAAAAGAGCCACTTATGACAGACATAACTCTTGATCTGTTTAGGCAATGTCTTTAATCAATGTCTTGATTCTTCCTTACTAATCAAACATCTTTCACTCAGTGCTTGATAGATAAGACATCTGTACATCAGTCTGATGGATTACCTGGTTGCCAAACAAAATGCCAGCAGTTCTAAAACAATGCATTACCAAGGCATGAACTAAAAAAGACGTAAGATAAAATAAATTCAAGAAAATGAGAAGTTGTATTAAAGAAATGTCAACTTCAGAGTATAAAACCAGCTGTTTACATTTGAAACAAAACAAATACAAATTAGGAATAATATGGTAATAATGTATTTTTTCCTAGGTGAATTTCCCTGTTTTTGTCAGTTTCTATTTTTTTAATTTATTTTTTATGTTTGTCTTGTGTAAACTCAAAACACACATAATGATAAAAATAGATTAGTTGGCAGTTATCTATGATAACATCTGTATTTCTGAACCTCTCTGAGAAAGATGATGTTTTTGTGATTAGACATTTCTTGCAAAAGTAATAAAAAAAAAATCTGTCCCCTAGGTTACACAATTCAGCCACAAAAGTTAACAGTGAAGCACAGAGTATGTTCCATAGATATGATTAAACTTACACTAAAATGTTTTATATCAAGCACTACTTTGAAAAATCAAAGAACTTTTAAAAATCTGTAATTTGTAGAAAGAAATTAAAATAATTATTGTTAGTTTAAAAAAAAAAAATTACAACTCCTTCATGCATACATAATGATTGAGGAATTAATAATGAAATATATGTGCAAACCTCTCTTCTGATGCCTTAAGTAGTTGGTGAAGGGCAATAAATATTAGATCAAGATGTATTTATTATTATCCCATGGTCTTCAAATGTATGTACTCTCAGAGGCACTTGGAATAGGCAGCATATATTTCATCAGGAAAGCAATATGATAATTTTGAGCAGCAGGCAGAAATTCAGTAGAATTTGACTTGATTGACTTGACATGATTCTTATGATTATCATCCATGTCCCTTATAACATTTCACTCAGTTTCTTGAAAACGTATGTACAACTAGATTTTGAGGAAGATGGAGCCATGAATTTTGTCAGGATTTTCTGGAGGCAAAGGATATTTTGACAGGCAATGGAAATTAGTCCTTTAGTCCACTTTGCATAGTCAGACTGCTACCCTTATGGAAAATATTTAGTTTAAAAATAGGCTGGAAATCTCTATGCTACTACATTAGGAATACAAGCAACAGTGTAGCAATATACAATACCCAGAGTACTGTACATCTGTGAGATCAGAACAACTTGATGCTTTACTTGTCTTCAAAGAAAAAAAGCTATTTCTGCAACTTTTTAATATAGTTCATTCTGTCAAGAAAAGAAATCAATAGCTTTCAGTCTGTCCACAGCATGTACCTTTAAGAAAACTGTTAATTTACAGTGCTTTGGGAAAAATACAGACAGTGATACCAAGGGAGTTGAAAAGCCAATCCATTTTTGATATAATGTTGTGATAAGCTACATACTGATTTTCTTCCCTCAATATGTTATAAGGTGAATTGCAGTGTTGCAATGCTTTCATTTCTGAAACACTCCTGAATAATGCTAAGTGGAAATACCAATTTTCAACTGAAAATATCTTTCCATTATTTGGTTAACATTAATTGTGTTCTCAGTAATTACCAGGCTGCCAGCTGAAGTGTAAAAAAAGATTATTCACACTTTGCTGCTGCTGGAGATGTGGAAGCATTGTTGAAAGAAACAGAAGTCCAATAAACCTTCAAGGTAAGCAAGGATAGCTTCAGTAACAACCAGAATTGAGAAAACTCATCTTAAGAGATCCTGACCACCATAGCTAAAACTACTTCAAATTCATAGCTGTAATTTAAAGAGGTTGTTTTTACATAATAAGGCTGATTAGCTACTATTATCAGAAGACACCATGCTCCTCTATTTCTCCAGTGTCTTATTCCAATGACAAGATATTTCTGCTCTCAAAATATGTACTGATTACCCATCTACCTGGTAAGAGAAAGGGCTACTCTCAATTTTTCAGTCTTGACTGCCACACCTTCCAGACATAACAGAGATATTTTCATACCAATTTTGGGAAAATATCCCTATCTTACCAGAGAAATCAACCAAGAACAAAACATTTTCTAAACTATTCCAATTGCTGCTATTCCAGAAATACAAATTTCAGCATTTTATGCTCAGTTCACAAGGGTAGCTCTTGCTGACCAAAGGGACAAAGGTAAAGAACACTAATGATGTCTTCACTAATACAATTTTATCTTAAAATGGCTGTGGGAACTGGCAAGTTCCACTTTCAGAATGTGCCATTAAGTTAGATGCCTTATAAGAGTCTGGATAACCCTCCTACAAAGACCTGAACCTCCTCTGACGTTAAGATTAATTTAACATATTTGCTTGCAAAATAAAACAGAAGCAGCTTGTTCACTTTCCACGGGAAGTAGCTTTGCTTACTGGGACTATCTTCAGCCTACTGAATTTGAAAGGAAGCTTTTCAAAGGACTTGAAATCATCTCCCATCATCATGAGTAGAGATTAAGCTCTAGCACTGCTTCCCTACTAAATACAACACAGCTCGGATTTCTCACACAAGATCTTTGTGGAAGATGTTGCTAAAGATGAAAGGCAAAGATTTTTTTAAAGGGGTTTGCTAGTACTTCAGACTCGAAGGAATAGTCTCCTTCGAGAAGCTCAAGCACTCAGCAGGAAAAAAAGGAGACTTGATTACTTATAAAACAAAAGAACAAAACTGAAAATCCCATCAACCACACAATGAAACAAATCAGTATTCAAAAATACTTTACAATGGAGGAAGGTGCAGATCAGTGGCATTGCACACTGGTAAACAGGTAGAGAAGAAATAAGGGGCTATTGGAGGGACAATGATATGCATCGCTCAGCTTTATTAGATGCCAGGTACAAAGGGAACATGCCTGCCAATCATTAGGTTGAAGACATTATGTAATTGTTTAGACATAAAGTTCCTACTTTCAAACCATATACATGTAGTACTCATAAAGAAGCATATGTATCTATGAACATGTATGTAACAAATTACAGCTATCTATGAGATGGGGATACTACTAAGGCACATAATGTCATTAGACTGGATTAAGTGCCTGAGATGAAAGAATTTCATGCCAGCTTTTGTCATAAAGCAAGTTTTGTGTCTGGAGTTCAGTTAAGCCTAGTCAAAGGAGTCACGATTAATCTGACCAAGGCAGAGGTCTACAATGACATCGATAGCGAATGGAAAGAGATAGGGATTTCTAGTGCCAAATTTCTCTCTCTTTAAGTACACCTCTAAAGCAGGCCATATGAATTGTACCTAAATGTGTTCTAACTTCTCTCCACCTATTACAAAGGGAGTCTAGGATGACTAGCTCAGACATTGATTCACTACTATTTTCCAGAAAGTACAACTCACATATGACTGATGATTTTGAGATAAAAACTGAAAATCTAGTACAGAGCTTTTGGTCATACTGCAATACCCACAGTCACAGAGACAGTGAGAATGGTAAAGAATGTTCCTATCATCTTTGACTAGTCAGCTGAAAACAACTCACCCCTTCTGGCAAAGACATTTTTAATGCTATTCCCATCTTCACTACACCTCAATATTTTAATTATGTTGAAGAACTTCTCTTCATCACAGTCAGTTGAAGAAATCTGATGAACCAAAAGGTCTGTAAGGCCAGGCAACTTTTTAGACCACTTATAGACCACTTCCATTTAAATAATTCTTGGTTTAAAGTCTCAATTTTGAAATCTTCACAAATGCAGAGAAACTGAGTCATTTGACATCCCAAAAGTCTACCTCATTCTAATTCTTTGGTATTGTGAACAGAAAGAAGCAAGTCTGGCAACATTTACTTTTGTAGGACTGTGTTTCTCAGACATCCTTCAGATGCAAGAGAATAGTTCTGATCTGCTATTTTCCTTGAGACTGTGATAATAAATTACTCCAGAGAATAATACTATATATGACCTAAACTGAAAAATGAGGGAGCTTTCTTCTCATTTTGCAAGTTCTGCTTTGTCTGACTAAGCACAGACTATTTTAGAAGTACTGCAGACCCTTCAAAGTCATCAAAAACTAGTAGGAGAACCCCAAGCACTTGTGACAAACTTATGACAAGAAGGAAACCTACAGATAGACACACACTTTTCTCCTCCCCATGGATCAGCTTAGAAAGAAAAAAATAATACAGATGTATAGAACATTATAAAGAAATAAACATTTTTATTGTTAAATGGTAGTCAAGGGTACCATCAGTTTATTTTTTCCTTCCTGAGTGTGTCCTTTCTCCTTTAAGCACCATAAGATAACATACAGCTTGTGAACAATATTTGATTAACAGGAAAAGAAACATTAAATCCTTATTTTACCCCCTACAAGCATTCGTAAGTAAAGGTAGAATATGCTTCCCTGCAAAACATATTTTAAAGTCTTTTATTTCAATGCTACATTTTATTCGTATATAATATCATCAATAAACTAGGCAAAGGTCAACATTGTATATGATGAGAACCTAAAAGTTTCATGTCAAGTACAATGATGTTTAAAATTCCTGTAACCTGCACTTGACACCAGCTGTAGTTACTCATAAGAATCATACACCAATCACATACTGTAATGTGCCTGACACAAGTAGGGTCTCACACAGCCTTAAATATATTTTAACTAAAGGTATTGTCCCATGTAAAGAAAAAAAAAAAGAAGCATCACTAAGAACAAAATCAGTATCTTATTTAAATACCAGTAATATACATAGTCCTAATATTACCCTTCCCCCCACAAGTTTCCTGGTCAGATAATTAGATTCCATCTACTAAAAATAGATTTCTTTCAAGCAGCCAATCTCTCTCCCTTAATTCATAGAGATCTGTCCCAAAGAAGCCTTGTACAGTTCTAACAATAATGATACAATTTGCTATATTGAATTGGGCTGACAAAGAACGAATCCTTTACATTAATTTAGTGTCATGTGGAATGAATAAAATATAGAGGCTTTACTTCCATGTAACAACTGACTTTTTATGCATTTTTTAATAAATAGGATTTGGCTTTAAAAATATGTATTTACTTTTAAATGCTACATTAAACCACTCTATAATATGTTAAAATACCTTAAAATTTAAAATAATATTCAAATATTACATGCTTGCTGCCAACATCTGAAAGCATGTCAGATCACTAAAAGGAAACCAATTGGCTTAGCCACTGGAATGAAAGATTCTTGAAATGACAAAATAGGTTTTGACTTTTAGCCTTTTCTGACAGTGTTGGCAATTTTTTTTCATTTCATTTCCTGCTAATGTTGTTCAAAACTGAGGAACTGGGTTCAGAATATAAAAAGCAGAAACATTTTTTTTCTTTAGCAGGTGAAGCAGTTAAGTATAAGAGGCTGAGACCTCATAGAGTTAAAACCTTGAAGGATGTGATGATATCAACAAATAAAATAAATAGCTACAGATAACATTTCCTTTATTGAATAATTTGTTTATAAAGCCAAAACACTTTTCTTTTGTATACTGCTCACACTTTTACTATAGCTCTATTGAACTATTTTAAAAACACATCTATATTTTACTTGAACTCAAGGTAAAACAAGTACTATACACAATAGTATAGAAGATACAATTCTTAAAAAATGTGTTATCTGAACTATTTTGGTGAGTTTGTATGGCTGCCTCCATTTCTTCTTAAATTTTTTTTCTGCTTTCGTTATGTAAATTTTATTCATGTACTATATGTGGATAAGAAGAAAAACTATTTGTTTTTTCCCTGCCTTTTGCCAACCATTTATATCAAATGTCAAGCTTTGTACAAATATCAATATAGTCTCATTTATGTTGCATAATTCATTTTTATTGTATTAAATTTAATAAAAATTAAATTGTCTTTAAATAACTGTGTTTTGAGGCAGTCTAACCAATCCCAATTTTCAAGCAAAGGTGTTTAAAAATAAAATATCCTATGCCTGATACACAGAAACATGCTCTAAATGCAAAAAAAATAAAAAAGATGAGAAAGCAGTATTTAATGAAGTTTTAGGGGTTTATTCTGTAGTACCACATAGTACCATAGTACTTTTCTGAACTAAGAGCAAATGATTCCTTTTTTTATCAATGATGGATTAAATCATACAAACGCAACTATGTCACAACAAAGAATATTACATCAGTAATTGAATGATCCAAAATATTTTTTTTTCTTTGGATGGCAGACAATAGTCTTATTAATCAAAATCACAAACCCTTGCTTACTAGCTGTTAGAATTTCAAGCAATTTATAACATACATACATGCACACACCAAAGTTTAAGAAATGCCAGATTAACATAGTGATAGGTTAAGTTGATGTAATGAATATTTTAACATAATGCCCCCAGCACAGTGTATAATAAACATAAGTTGCATTATTACTAAAGTAGGAAGTTAACTACTTCTGTTCTTTATAAACAGGATGCAATTTTAAATCTCTTAGGCTTTTTATAAATCATTCTTTTTACCCATTTAGATTTTTCAAAATTATACCAAGAAAATTTTCATCAGATTAAATTTTTTAACCTATTTTACTTTTCTGTATTCGCAGCATAGTGCATGCAAATAAATGGGGAAATGTACATGCAAACTTGGCTAAAGTTACACTCAGGTAGCCCTCTCTTTTTCAAGCAATGATATCTGAAAAACATATTCCCTACATTATATAGTATCTATTAAAACAAACAAACAAACAAAACAAATCAGGCCCAAAACATGTAATAGTTGCTCTGGTCACAAAAGCAGTTTCCTTCAAAAAAGCACAGCACATTAACTAACAGGCATAAAATAATTCACAATACATACAATATCAGAGGTTTACATACCATCAAGAAGGCAAGAAAAAAAGCAAGAAAGGAAGGCAAAAGAACAGGAAGAGATATGGGGAAAGGGAATACTACAAAAGTACTACATATTTTACGTGGTAGGCAATATTTTTAAAATAGGCCTGATTTTATTTTTATGGACCTAATATTGTAGCAGAATAACCACAAACCAAAAGCATTTAAAATTTTCTACCTCCATTCCCTCCTCCTGACTGCTTTTTTTTTTAAATTTTATTTTATTTCATAATAAGTAAAGTTAATAAATGGTAGTAAAAGTGGGAAAGAGATTTCCTAGAGAAATGTAGGCAGGTAGTTAAAGTTTTAAAGGTATCATCAGGTCTGATCTCCATGTAACCTGAGGCGTATACTTATTTATCAACAATTACATCACAGTTAGTTCTTGAATTACATTACATTAAATAAGAACACCCAAACAGGTTAGGAGATGATGTTAATATTACCTTTGTAAAATGAGTGGGCAAAGCTCTGCTCAGGAATTAACTTGGCAAGGAATCCATGGTTCAAACTTGGGTGAGGGATAGATGGTATGACCACAACTGTGGAGAAAATCATGGAATCAAATGTGAGCCAGCTAGTATTCATGTGTGGCCTGGTCCACTGTGGATCCATGACGGATATCCTATCTCATTGAAACATGCAAATATGGTATTATCAACAAAAAATGCATTTCTAAAGGAAGAAAACAAGTTCTGTATCAAGAGATAGGAAACAGCATACCTATTATTTGGGCACTTCAAGAGCAACATTCATGGGGAAAGAGAGACACAGATAGATAGATAGATATATACACACACGCACACAGGCAAGACAATCATGGGTGAAATAATAGTTCACGGAAACTAGCCATTTCTTAGTGCAGAACCATAACATATAACCAGGAAGGCACAAAAAAATTATGATTTCTCATAATTGACTACATTCATGTAGTATATTTAAAATGGAAAGCCTACAAGCACAGGGACTTTAAAAATTATGTATAAGTAGTAAATTAAAACATCATGATGAATCAGAAAATTACGACTAAATGTAAATATGACACAAATTGGAAGATAAATTCTATGAAGAATGAAAATTAGCAACTCCATAAATGAAGAAAGTAATCAAAAATCAATACAAGAAGAAAAACATACATTAAGAGCTTCATAGACAAATTCAGTTATTGTTTTCAGCTCCTTTAACACAGAAGGTAGAGTTATAATCAATCCAATCAGACTTGAAAAAACCTACTGAACTGACAGTGTAAAATATTGAAACAAAGTGGGGTAAAGTTTGGATCCCTAATTTCTGACAGGTTCTGACAGCTAACAGACTCCCTTCCTCTCAGGCTGAAGAACACATGCTAGTAAAAACCACTACTACTAATAAAAATCACAAACAGTTCAGTCAAAGAAGGCAATAGAAATGCTTCCTTTTTATTATACTGTTTCCATAGGCTTTTAAATGCAGGCACCAACACAGCAGGACTCCAAGAAAGTACTCCACCACTACCTTTGCAAAAACCTCCTCATTCAAACAAAAGGAGTTCACTTGGGCAAACAGCTGTGTTTGCTGTTTATACGTTTCATAGTATAGAGTTAAAGATATCTGTTCTTACTAACAACAGATTCAGGAAGTTGTGCTGATCAACTATCTTGTACTTTATGGCTTTAACTCTATCAGGCACCCTGTTTCTTTTTAATTATTTTTTAATTAAAGAAAAAAAGGCATTAAAAAAGCAATATGCAAATGAAAGTTAGTTATACCCTATAAGCAAATATACAGAATAACTGAAATCTGCGAATGTATGTTAATGAACTGAATTATTATCGAGGAAGAAAGTAGCAAGTAATTTACTGTTAGGATCTTAAGTTACTCACTAAAAATACTTTGTAGTAAAATAAATACAGTTCTAAAAAAAATCTGCATATCAAAATGAAAAATAACATTTGAAGAAAATAAATGTACCTGTACTTGTTGGTGAATTTATTTCTTGTCTGATATTTCTACCTGCCTGGCTCCCAGATCTTGCAGTTTCTCGTTGTGGTTCTAGTATATCGCGGTATTTGGAGACCATCAGAACGGAAATAAAGTAGACTACTGCCAAAGCTAAGAACTGAGCCTGTTTGCTGTCGTCCTGTGTTGGAGGAAAAGGAACAGATTATAATAGCGGACATTTCCATAGAATTTTCACACAGGATCGTGACAAGGCTTTATAAATAATACCTTTCTGAAACGTTACATCTGTTAACATAGTAGTAAATGGATTACGTAGAAGATTTAATGGATTTTTCAGTGGAGTACTGTGCACACAGCATGTATTAAGTACTGAATCTTACAGGTAATTTGGCAACTACACAAATCTCTGGGACTGTGGAGTCAATGGGCTTTTCAGTCTAGAGGCCTTGATTCTGCTCTGAGAGTGCTTTCAAAGCTTCTCAACTGCAAGGGCAACTGACTTTTGCTGCCCTAAGGATGAGACTCCAAAAGCTCCTGCCACAAGAAGGTAAAGGGTACTACTGCTGAGAGGGAAAACTGAGCTCGTTGCTGTGTTTCTAGCTAACACTGGATGCATGAGCAGGCTTCTGGTAGCATATAAAAGCAGGAGGGGTATGACCATTGTTTGTCTTCCAGCAATAATTCCCAGCTCGTACATTCTGACTTCTCCTTCAGCAGGATTGTCAGCAGCAATCCTAGTTTTCCAGGGCTCTGATTTAAGTAAATGCGAGGACCACAACAGCTTTGCTGTCTTCTTTTCCTCCCACCCCATGTAGTCTGCTGTTCTTTGGCAACTACCATCTATGGCTTAGATAGCATCCTGATTGAGCTTAAGTTGCTGTAGTTCAACTGAAATATCTTTTATTATTATTATGGTGTAAAACCCAACATGGTAGAATTAAGACTTCAGCCTCTATCTACTCCTATAGTGGTTTTACCTTGTCTCAATTCCACAGGTATGCATTTTCTATTACAAATCCAGTGCTTGCTTTCCATGTTTTCTGGGTGTTATTTAATTTGGCTGTATGTCTTTGCAATTCTTAAAATAACTAGAAATCCTCTTATTAAGTTCTTTCATAGAAATGCCAGAAACAATATTTCCCCTATTCCCTTCTCCTCTAGTTAAGAAAAGAGTAGGTGACAGAAGATCTCCACCCAAATTTTCAACCTTGCCCTTTCAAGATGATCAGGTCATCCTGACAGATAATTTTTTTTGTGTCAAGTTCTACTTTCTTCTTTTTAAAGCTATTTCTAACTTCAGTCTTCATTTCAAACCACTCAAACTTAGGTTGAAGAAGTTTAAACATAACAGATCTATTTGCATATATATAACAAGAATTCCTATTGTACTACTTTCAAAAACAAACACATTGTGGCACAGTTTTATGCTAAAAACAGTTGCAGACAAATCTGGAAAACATTTTAATATATAGTTATATATAGTATATATATGTTTAGCAGAAGTAAAAATTGTCTTTATAAATCAATTTGCTGCAGTTCTGTAATACATATAGTAATTATTCCCCCTACCCTGGTTGGACAAATAGCTGACACCTTTAGTAATACAGTTTTAATCAAAATAGGTCATAACCGATTTATTCTGGCTGTGATTATTTGGCTAATACAAGATCAAGTCTGACTGTTAAATACAGTTAGCTGCTAATCTCAAATAGTTTACCAGTATGATTTTAAAGCACAAAAAGTGGCTGGTAGTTACAAAGCCATGAGAAGATGGTTTGCTGATAATATATGAAGTGCAACACAGGAAGGATATTTTTAATTCCAGTACAATCAAAATCTCTTTCAAAATATAAGTGATGATTTTGCAGAAAAAAGAATTACAGCACATATTACTCACCACATCACGAAAAACAACTGCTCGTAGACGATTAATATCAACATCCTGAAGAAGCCTATCAGGGTCTTTTATAGGAGAAAGATTGCCAGGGACATTTTCAAGGGGAGTCTAAAAATAAAAAGTAGTGAGATTTTTTCCCCCCCCCAAATATCAAAGCATTTCTGTTAGAACCTTAATTTGACGTCTTTTTTGGATATTGCAGCAATATCCAATATATTTCCAATGTAATACTCAGACAAGGGTTCTAGAAATAGAGCAATGTTTTGAATTATTGTCTTAATACTAGCTATTTAAATATAAATTGTTACATCTTCCCAGTACCTCAGAACAACTGCATCTCTTCCCAGAGTTAAGATAATAATTTGCACACAAAAGGTTATTTGAGATTACAGCAGTACAATAAATTATTTCTAATACATGTGTTAAATTTAAAAACATGAGCAGAAATGTTTTAAAAAATCAGTTTATGTTCACTTTACTGAGAATTATTACAGACTACTTACAGAATAACTGCTATTATTACAAAGGCATAGAGTATTATGCTTCCTTTGAAAAATGATAATGTATTACAAATTATGCCTAAACACCTAAAAGTCTCCTTACATTGATTTGCTTTGCACTGAATGTGATAATGTGGAGAAATATAATGTTTTTGTGAGAATTAATAAAATAATATTGTGAAAGGAGCTGAGTTTGTACATGCTATCTGAAAAAGTTTTTAGAGAAGAAAACCCACTGAATTTAGTAATGACAATATAGTAGCAAAAAAAGGAATCCTTTACATCATACAAAGTGTTGTATTTTAGTCACAGGCTGTGCTAAATTCTTTGAGATTTTAGTTTCAGGACTCCCAAAGTCTTAAAGCTGTAAACAAGTCAAAAAAAAAGATGAACAATGAATTAATGAAACTGGAAAAACTAAGCTGTAATTGAATATTAAACAAGTTTCATTCCTAAAAGCAGATAGAAAATACTGGTATCCAATATGCATGCAAAGGTCTGTTGAAGTTACTGGGACTCAGATGTTCCACCAACAAAGATGTGATTGCAGGATTTCATCAAAACTGCAAGTGCCCTGACAGATTAAAAAAGCTGTGCAGGTATATATGACAGATGTCAGTAAGGGTCCTTGCTCTTTGAAGTAGACCAAGCAAGAGTGAAAAAGCTGTTTAAAATTGCTCCAGTCGTACTAGTGCATTAATGTTTTCTTGTTTCAAATAACCCCCCCACACACTTTTACTTTAAGCCAGTTAATAGCAAAAACCTAAGCTTTTGCTAAATATTTGAGAAGGCAGTTAGAATTATTTTCTGATCCTATAAAGCAGTGGTACAGACTCGTCGTTGCTGTTGGTAACTGAAGACTGGGTTACCTTGGTTGCTGCTGCTGCAGTTACACCCTGAAGAGCGTCTTGAGTTTTACTGCTGATTAATGACGTCTTGTTCACTCTCTCTCTCTGCCTTTGCCGACATTCTAAGCAGTTTCTCACAGCCACACAACAAACTAAAAAGAAGTTATGAAAATGCTACAAATTAGAGTATTTTCTTATTATTATATTCAGAGCATTAATTAGCAGTCTGTACATCTAGTTTGATATGTCAATAACCATGTCCAAATAGTAAGTGCAACATAGTTGTCACATTAGACTCTGTCAGGACTAAGAAAACATTATGGTGACTTATTAATGTAATTCTTTAGTTGAACAGCTAAATGTTTTATATAACTGCTATATCACTATATTAAAATTTGAAAATTATTAGTCCTTGAACTGGAGCTCTCATATGTTATTGATCAGTTATCAACACTTAAAATCTGAAAGTACTTATGTACAGGTAGAATAGAAAAAAAATAGTAGGAGGTAATTTAGAATTTGATGAAAATTGATCACTGAGAATAAACCACAAGTTTTATACCAGGAGCAGTATAATTGTCAATGACCTAATAAGTAGTATGAATAATAACAGGACAAAATCTGAGTACAAAAATTATTCATCATTTGAGACATGAAAAAGTATGTGGGAGATAACATTAGCAAAACAGCATCATGCCAGATGACAGTTAAAATTTAATGTTCACAAGGATAAACTGATATAGTTTGCATAGAATAGTTTGAATTATTCATAATTTTTTAAGTTTCCTAAATTAATTGTAACGGTATATAGCAAACAGCAAATAGTGAAGAGGTGCCAGACTGTTGCAATGTATATTAAGGTCTTCAGAGCCTGCATGTGCATCCCATGCTTTTAATCTTAAATAGCCTATCAGTAGTCTTCCTAATTCCATGGAGACTTGGATAAAGAAACCTGCAACAGGCAGGTAGCAAAACAGTTTTAAGGAAAAAAAATATCTCCATTTACTTACTTATATTTAGTATTTTTACTCCCCCAAAATGTATACAACTTGAAATACATAAGAAAGAACAATTTCAGACATGTCATTTTAACTTATTCTTGTGCCTAAATTGAATCAACCTTAAAACTGTATCAAATCAATAATAAACGGGATTTTTATTTTATCACATCATAGTACAAGTCCTTTCCTACATGTGTCACTATTTGATCCATCTGTAGCTCATTGATCTGTAAGTAATTATTTAATATATACTGTCTGCCGACTTACCAAGCCTTAGGCACTGTCGCATTAGACCTCCGGAAGACATGTTTTTTTCAGCTTCAATCTCACTAAAATTTAGAGAACTGGCAAATACTAGTACATCAACCATTGCCATCAGACGGCTGAGAAAAGTTACTGCTGTCTCTGCTGACATTCCTTGTGTCACTTCAATATTTTCCAATTCAGTCTTTAAAAGGAGATAATTGAATTAAACAGTTTGAACTCAACTGAAATATAAAGACAGCATGTACACATACAAATCTAAACTGTTATGCTTAATGACAAATACATTGAAAAGTTATTTAAAAATCTCCTACTATTACCATTAACATAAACTGTGAGTGAAATTCAAAGTAAGACAGCATGAAGATTGAGAAAATTATTTACATTTACATGCTGTAAGAGACAAGAAAAAGTCTAATATAAATAAGAAAGTTATTAGCAATTACATAAAGTGTGGCCAGGTAGTAAAACAATGCACAGTATATAAGGGTGCAATGTACTCTTACATTATTCCATAGGCTAAGCAAACTGACAGGTAACAGATGAAAGTAATTACACTGTAGAGCTTTTACATTCCTTTAGACAAACAAGTAAAAGTGAGGAGCGGAGTGGGAAAAACTGGACAGTTTTGCCCCGTTTCCACGAATTGATTCTCCGTGGGAATGCTTATACCACATAGGAGCCTGACAGAGTCCAATTCTCCTGGAGATCAGCAGAAAGTATGTTTACACCCTCACGACAGCAACAGGGGGGAAGTAAAAACGTGACAAGTTACATGGCGTGCAGCTCCCATTTCCCAGAGGATGGCCATTTCTTTCCTAATGTAGTGTTGGACTCTCCTTAATGGGAATCCACAGAAAAATGCTGAATGAACTCAATATTTCAGAAATCTAAAAGGGGGTCATGTTTTTCTCCAAAAAGATACTTAGATGTCCAGAGTCATGTTTTCAAATGCATTCAGGTGTCTAACAGTGCAGATAAATGAGTAAACAGTAAGTTTAATTAAAAAAATAAATATCTGTTTAAACACATTGACCCCTGGAGCTAGGCAAAATTGAAAATAGGATTTAGTACTTGACTGTGTCCACATTTATATGCTTAAATACTATTTTTAAAATTGTTCACAGATGGCTGATTCTTATTGATTGTCAACAACATTTCAGATCGCAGGGCTTTTCTGAACACAGACTTTAGTCCCTTTGAAAAGTATTATTTTCATTGTATTTGTTTTTATTCATTTGCTTAGATGTATCTATGAAAAAAATTCAAAATATATTTTGTGCTGTTAAGGCCATTTCCCTCCAAAGAAAAAGAAATACAGAAAAATAAAAAAATCCTTTATTTCCATACTTCTAAAAAATTAGTATCTTCACTCATGAGTCACTTTTTAGAATACTGTACATCAAAAATTATAAAAGTGCAAACTGTGCCAAACAGTATTAAGGAAACAACTGTTTTGAAACATGAAGGATATAATGTGACATGTGTCACCACAATGATAGATACCACTTCATTTAATTTCTCTTAAGGATGTAACATGTCGGTTACATGAGTGATTTGGGAAGGGCTGTCATCTGTCTGATCTGCCCAATAATATCAGAAAATGGTAAAACGATAACTCTCAGAAGAACTATTTCCAGCCTATCTTCTTTAGCCAGATCTCCCCCGCTTAGTGTGTGCCGTGTTCCTACGTTTTGAAAAAATAAATTGCTGGGGTTTTTTATAACAGACTAGAACATCATTTTTGAAAGCACTCATCCAAAGAAAATAGATTTGCAAAAATCTATAGCCATAACAGTCTGCTAGAAAAACTCATAGGTTGTTACAGAAACTTGAACTTCGAACTCATGCTTGAAATAACATCAGGCTTGCTAGCAGCCAATTGACTGCCTGCTGTTGAATTTTCTCAAGCTTCAACTCTATTGCATCCATCATAGTCTTAAATCTACTCAGTATATCTATTGCTTTTTTTTTTTTGCAAGTTATGCAATAAATTTATTTTATATAACATTTTACCAAGATTTTTGCAAACTTTGAAATGAAAAAAAAAAATTTTTTTTTTTACAAATCTCCCTAAAATTCTGCTGTATGGAAGAAAAAAAAAGACTGACAGTTTTTTACAGCAAAACTTACCATCAGTTCTACCTGTTAAATACAGCACATTGATATTCTAATAACGTTTAAAATAAGCTCCATCGTTGATCAAGCTGCCTTCAGGTATTAGCAATATTTTAGATAGGTGTACCTCAAAAACTCTTTAAAAAGTGAACTGATCACTATTTCATGACTACTCAGGGTCCTTTAAGAGCACTAACAAGTCTCCCATAAAATTAACATGTTCAGGGCCTAAAGAGTTTTTCTATTGACAACAACATTTATAACTTAAATTAGCTCACAGATCTACATTCAGACTGGCAGTTAACAGTAAGCATCATACTTGACAATGCATTAAGTTACTCAAGGGAAACATGTTAGGAAAAGTTAATGATTACACCCAATATATTCCTATTCACTTCCTATTATATGATACAGGAAAACAACAATAATAATAATAAAAAAGCCAAAATATTAAATGATCAAAAATAAGGTATTTTTGAAAATGCAAAAAACTGAAACTTACAGCAGCAATACTAACCTTAGAACCCTGGACATGCAACAGACAAAACAGACAACAGATCACAACAATAAAAGAAAAAGAAAATTATTTAAGTTAACTAAAAATACAATGTAAAATTGAAACAAATTAGTATCTTGGAATTAGACATTTGCTTAATTTATAATTAGAACAGCAAAACATTTCAGCTCAGCATGGACATTTGAAAATAAAGACTTCTAAGAGATAGCTATGCACAAGGAAAACTGTAAATCTTGTATTATTATGTTCATGTAAACACTGATTCTTCCAAACCAATGTACATCTTTTATGTAGTACATAGAGCAATTTTATGAAGCAATGTAAACCAAAGTAATGTTTTCACTGATTATATAGAAATAAAATGAACGTTTTACAACAAGCCATTTAACTGAAATGTAATAAAGTAGTTCATCTTTGTACAAGGAGGCAAATATGTTTAAAATGCTTTCACAAAACAAATGTAAATCACAGAAAGCAAACCAGTTCTTCATGCATAATGCTCCTTCCTTTGAAGCAACACATAGCTCATTATATATATTACATTTGGGTGTGATTTCTTCAACCTGAACTAGTTTCATACTGGCTATTTGAATGCTTTTGAACCACAGGAAAAAAAAAAAAAAAGATTCACTAAGTCCCTGGGACTGAGTTAGTCTTCAAATTTCAATGTTTACAATTAAACAGCTGTGTAAAATTTTTATGCTTTAATTTTAGGTAGAAGCACTTTCTCTTTTATCACAATGGGCTAGGAACTAATCCTTAAGTTTCACTGGTTATGTTTTAAAAGGAGAAAGAAACTGAAATTTCAAGCCTCTATCAGTATTTTTGCCATTTAAATAGTGGAAAAAGCTAACAGAAAAAAACCAAGCTGAAACAAACTGCTTGCCTTCCTTTTGGAACAGAAAATACCATGTTCAACCAGTTTTTAAATGTGTCTTCCTCTTTTGTAGCTGAGAATTAACCTATGACTATTTTCTCTCGATTACTAGCTGACAATTTTTACATCAGTGTGCCACTGTTGATTCTCAGAATTGTTATAGATCACACAGCACCTGTGGCATCACATGAGTCATGAACATGATAATGATAATGCTTAACACTATACACAGGACATACAGAAAAATATCTCATCTTGGCTTTTAATCCACAGACCTAATAAGACTGTCTTTAAATGTTTAATTGAGTTTTGTAGACAACCGTTCACACAACACCAGCAGCCCTCAGATCACAATTTGAGAGCTGCTGTTTTAAAAGCTGCAAGCACGAATTAGAATTACAGACTTCATGGACTAAGTGGAAATACAAACTAGTTGCAAGGGGTCTGGAAATTTACTCTCAATTGTCACGTATATTTCAACTCCTCAAATTCTTTTGCCTTACTCAATGTCCTCAAGTCTCTGTCACAGCTGCTACCCTTGTAGTAAGTAATGATTATTTCAAGTTCCTAGCTTGTACAGAAAGTGTTTTATCTGGCAACCAGCTGCTATTAACAGAAAGCATCTTCTGCAAACCTTTTTCCTTACAGCTCCCCAAATATGTTTTTTTCACAGTTGTACACCATCTTAAAAATGTCTTCCTTATAGCTGTAATGTAAAAAAAAGCCTCAAAGACCTCCCACACAGAAAGAAAAGAAAAAGGAAATCAGAATTTTATATTTTATGACCTCCCTATAATATTGGCAGTTATCTAATATCCCCCGATTTAATAAGCAAGACATCAGAATCAACAGTGGAACACAATCCAGCTTACATTGTAAAACAACAAAACTGGTTATTTTTTTGTTAATATTTGCTTCCACTTCAAATCATTTCACATATACAATTGACAACCCTTTAAACACACCAGCATTTGAAGCAAGTCCTTGTACAGATCCTGAGACAGAGGTAGTATAGAATTGAAATCAAGGGAAATACTAAAACATGTGGGAGTAGATTACTGTGAATTACAGTAAACTTTCCCATGTATTCTATACAAATGTATAACCTTCACTCTGCTCTTCAGTAACTCACAGATTTGTGAGTGGTTTGTTTTCACAGATAATGCATTTTTTCTTTTCTTCTTCCTATTCATATTTAAAGGCTCCTATTCACAGCACTATTCAGATCATCCTAGTCTGGATTAAAAAAAGCAAAGCAAAAGGCATATTTCTGTTACAAGAATTAAATAGTGAGGAAATTCCATAATTAAGATTCCCTATTCTATAGCAGACAAGGGATCATGGAGTAATTTTCCACCCAGCCCAGAAGAATTTCCATTTCACTACAAACCTAACTATGCAAAGGAAAAAGTCTTTTTGAAATGGGAAATTCCCCAAACATTTATCTTTTTAAAGCAAGTGAGGGAACACAATATAGAATCTGTTGCACAAAAGAAAAAAAAAATCTGCAATTCCTCCAATATTCTGAAAGTCATTTTGCTAAATTTATCTGTTGGTTCTTTTCTGCATACAGCCTTAATTAATTCAAGCATCCAATATCCAGTATCTATTCTACTAATGAGAAATAGGCCAAATGCCTTTAAAAAAATGAGAGGCAATGGGACACACATAATAACAACCAACTCTATAGCAGACTGTTGAGAAGAGAGTTTTGTAACAGTCATTTAGGACTGTTCAAGAACCACCAGCCCAGGATGAGGCCTCACTTGAACTCAGACTGACACACTGAAGTCAAGGAACTGTGGATAGGTAGGACTGTGAGACTGATAAAGGAACTGTGTTTCTGTCTGTCATCCTCTCCGTTAAAAAACAAGTAAGCTACCTCGTAAAAAGAGGCTCGATTCAGCTCCAGGTTAACAATCATTGCAGTCGATGGACCCTACAGGAATCTGGCTGACCAGCCACTAGAAGTCTACATCAGAGATAATGGAATCATTTGCTTCTATTGAGTAGATCTCCATTGGCTAGAAATCTAGTCCACATGCAAGTACTTCAAATGGATACCTAAATTTACCCTATTCTCTTCCTGAATTCCATCCTGTTTTATCATCCCGAAGTAGAAGGGTGGAATGACCTTTACTGTCTGTTCTACAGCCTTTTTGCTCTCATATTTCATTATTCCAGACCAAAAAGTAAATTAATTTTTAGAAGTAGATGTAAGTTACATGTCCTATGCCACAAATACAACACACTAAGAGGAAATAAGTAAGAATTACTACTTTAAAATTTCAATATGGGCCCAAAAGGCCTTAAATGGGAATATTTGAGAGTCACCATTCATGAACATGAAAAAGGAAGAAATGAAGTAAAATAAGGTCATACTTGTTGATAAACTGAATATATGTATTCTACAGGATCTACAAAATGTGAGGGTTTTGACACCCCAGAACAGCTCCACAGAATAGGGATATGGAGGATCAGAGGCTTTCAAAGACAGACAGACTAAACAAGATGAAGACTCTATGGATTTAAACAGGCACACCAGGAGACATGACTCAAGCCTACAAAGTCATAAATGATATGGAGAAGAATAAAGACCCGATTAGCCACTCCTTTCATAGCATAAACAGTAAGGCACATAGTGACTTTATATATTTCAGCAGGCTTAAGAAAACAAAGACAAGAAGTGCTTCAAAGGTTATATAATTACTTTGTCAGACTCAATGCCATAGGATATTATAGAGGCTAAAAGTGTAAGTAGCTTCAAAAACGATCAGATAAAGTCTAGAAGGATAAATTCCTCAGTAGTTATTAAACATGACAGCCTGGACCCTCTCTCTAGCTGTTAAAATCCTAACTGCTGAAATGAAGTATCATTAGAGCAATCAATATGCTTGCTCAGACTTCTGTATTTCGATGTAAGCTGCAAACAGCCACTGTTGGAGGCAGAATGCTAAACCAGCCGGGCCCTTGGGCTGACCCAGTAAGGCAGCTTATGTAATATGTGGACAGCTTGCTTTCGTAAGAGTAGTGCAGTACTGCTTGACTGGACTTCTAATACCATGCCCAGTTTAAATGACAGAATCACAAAATCACACAGGATCACGGAATGGTTGAGGTTGGAAGGGATTCATGAGATGCAACACAAAATTTGGACTGTATATTTTGTGGAAAAAAAACATTCATTAATGTAACTAACTAAAACACAGCAGGTTCCATCTGAAAATCAAGAAACACTTTTTCGCTGTGAGGGTGACTGAGCACTGGCACAGGTTTCCCAGGGAGGTGGTGGAGTCTCTATCCTTGAAGATACTCAAAAGCCATCTGAACACAGGTCTGGGTAACTGGCTCTAGGTGGCCCTGCTCGAGCAGGGGGGTTGGACCAGATGGCCTCCAGAGGTCCCTTCCAGTCTCAAACATTCTGTGATTCTTTGAATCGGTGAGGGAAAGAGAGTATTAGCTCTTTCCTCCCTTGAGAGTTATGCCGGCAGAAAGCATCACTAGAAGGCCTGCCATAAGTGTTTTTATGCAGTGGAGACATTATATAAATCTTCCAGTTTCAGTTCTTTTCTCTCCTCCAATTAGCAGCTCTTGGAAGGAGGAGAGTGAGACAGTCTTTTGTAACTGATTGTAAGCACTGGACTACATTGCCCTTTCAAGACTGAGAAGAATATATTCCTAACCAGCAGCCCATCCACTCTTTCCCCAGCAGTTCAAGGATGCAAAAGTATTAGAAGTCTGGGAATCAGTATGAAACTACTTTTCATTCATCATATGATGGATATTCAGAAGTGGTCTGATGCTCAGCAGGGCATCTGGTCCCTTCATAACTGTGATCCAGAATAATACTGAGGGAGAGCACCTTCTCTAAGAAGGTGGAAGGATGTGCTCTGCTCTTTGTATCTGTCACAATGATGAATAAATCCACCTTCCTGCTAATGTTTATGGACAGGCAATGACGGAACAGGAATGGAATTGAATGGGACGGAAGAAGCTCTCTGCTAGGTGGAAGTGATTATGAAATCATCTAGACAGTAATGGTTATTTCCAGGTGAAGTTAATTTGTGATTTTATTAATTACTTCTCCCCAACCTCCCTATACATCTGCGACAAAAGTAATCACTTTTTTAAAAATTTCAGAATAGGATTAATTCAGTTTGAAGCCAACTACAGATCTTTCAGTGAATTAGTTTATTTCACAATTTATTTTTATTTTATTATCCTAATCAGATGGCAAAATTGAGCATTTAATACACATAGTCCCCATGTAGTGGAGAAATGCATGCATAATACACACATTTCAAAATGTAGTCTTTTTTATCAATGCATGAAAATTACTGCTATTGTAGCAAGGCAGTATCAACACACAATATTTTAACAAATGGATGTTGAATTTATAAAGTTGTATCAGCTATCTATCTATATGCACACACACACGCATATATATATTTATTATCCAGAATAGAGGGAAATGGTGAAGTGCAAAATTATTATTCTATAGAATGGCTCTGCAGTGTCATAAACCCGGATAAGAGCTAAAAAACACCAAGACCATTCAATCAAATTGCAGCCTAATTAATGATGTGCCTGTTTTATGTTTTTACATAAAAGATGGCAAAGAAAACATCTTCATTTTCAAATGATGTCCAAAAGGTTTGTTTTAGAAAATATATCCCAATGTCCTTTTATCTAAAGACTGGTAGTACAGCCTAGATCTCAAGATGGCTTGGTGTGCACTTTCTCATCCTTGTCAATATTTACAATGAAGCACCTGCAAAATCTTTTATTCAGCAACCTTGATGACATTCTTGTGACTACAGAGAACTAAAGTCTTTCCTGTGAGTCTTGCACTTTTGCTTATAGTAAATATTTTCCCAGTTATCACAGTGAAAATAATAAAGACACAGCATTTAACCATTAATTGCCTGGCTGAAAGTCATATTAAAGTTTAGCCAATTGCTAGTCCATATATTCATACCTTTCAAATAAAATCGTGCAAAACGTTTTTTTTCGCAAGCTAACTAGAATAGTAGAGGCAAAGTAAAGTAACATCAATTGCTGAATGGCTAGAACAAGGAATGGAGCTTTTACTGCCAAACTACATTTGTAGCCTCCAGTGCCTACTAGCCACATTACTTCAGAGGAGCCTCTTTGTCCCTTCTCGGCCTCATTTTCTCCCCTTTCAAAGACCAATACTGACTGCAGACACTTGCGGGATGTTCAAGATAAAACATTTAGTATGAAAGAAATAGTTACAGACATTACATGCACAGACAAGGCATCACATTCAAATACTGTAATTACTACTGGCAATAAGGCAATATTTACAAAATATTTCTCCCTTTTTCATTAAGCATTCTATTAGGCTACTCTGCCTGCCTGAACTGTGATCACCTAAGAAATTACAACTTACTAAGAACATTGGAGTGGATAAAAATATCAGCCTATTTCAATACAAGATTAAAACAAAAAAAAGGAAACAAAGGTCAGGACCTACTGAAGGAAGAAGTAAACAGAGTAGTGAGGGGATGAATTCTGGTATCATTTGGCATGCAAACAAATGGTGGCCATGCAAAACAGATTTATGAATATCAATGACTATTCATAAAGCATGTAATTTTGTTACAGTAATCATGATTTGTAACCATGATCCTAATGGTCTTCTCTTTCAAATGAAATATTAAATATCTACTTAATACTACTTCTCTAATAAAATTAGCATTTCAAATGCAAAATATTATAAACACTCTGTATATCAAAGCTTAACAGTTTCGATTATAAATTTAAATTTTTTGAAGGAATTCGCAGAGAGGTGACAGGACCCTAAAGAAGAAAAGTCAGCTGCAAATAGTGGTTTTTATTAGTAAACCCAATTTCTAATATGACCACTAGGTGGAAATATTGTACTTACAGTTGGGGATGTGGCTGCTGACAGCAATGGTAAAATTCCTCCACAAGCAATAATAATATTGTCTACCATCTGGGAAATGAGGTGTATTGTGTTGTGTACAAAAATAATATTTTCATTGCTATTGACAAAGTCCATCACAGACTTTGTGGAGTGACTGCAAGAACAGAAGAAAGGATGGATTAAAAACAAACAGTTAAAATAAAAGTTTAGATAAATTTATTCTTTGCAACCAGACCATAAGTGTTTCCTTCATATAAAGGCAAAATCTTGTCTACAAAACTTTGCATGTAAATTGTCTAAAAATATGAACAGGACTAGTCTAATGAACAAATTGATTGCTACCTATTTTCACACCAGGATTAGTTTCAGATACCCAGTTGAGAACAATGGCTCGTAACCTTTTATTCCCATCAACCAGTACTTCACTTCACAGGCAGTTCTTCTGAAAGCAGTGGGGTTGTTTCTTCAGTGTGAAAGTTATTATTTAATATTAAGAGTTCACCATACTGCACCAGTGCCATTTGAAGCACCCTTGATAACACCTAATGATAATACCTGCTAGTGTTTTAAAGGAGAAACTTGATAATATGGTGATACCTTGATCTAATATTAACTTTATTAACTAATATTAAATTTAGCATTAGCAATAGCTTAGCAAGCCACAGATGCTAATAAGATTAGCTGAAATCTCAGCAACTCCTAATTGGTGGGAAATTGTCCCATGAAACAGTCACTTCCCCAAAAAATAAAACACTGTGTGAAAATATTGAGGAATACTCAGTCTATAAGTATATTCTTTTCCAAAAACAACATTGTTGCCAGCCAGCAAACAAAAATTAAAGGCTTCAATTGAAAATATACAAACTGAACTTTACTCTCCAAGCATTACCTAAACACAAAGTACAAACCCCTCCCACATATTTGGCCAAAAAGAATTATCAAAATTGTCTATTTCCTAGTGACTGTCACAGAACGGTTCAACGAACTGGAAATTAAATGCAATCTAAATTGGTCCTTGGATATAACAATGCTCAAGTTTTCTGAAAATGAACTATTCTGTCCTGGAAATTAGACTAAATAGTGTCTGTTATACCTAAGGGCTCTGATAACAGTAAGTTATTGAGTATCTCTGTTAAAGTGTACAAAAAACCTAGGAAATCACATTGCTGTCATAAAATATAACATAATCACCAAGACTAACTACAACCAGGAGCCGACATGCAAAAAAAAATTTGTCAACTAGAAAGAGTGATTCCTTAGAAAATGTTATAGGAAAGGTTTGCAGGTAGAGCAGCTCTCTTTTAATTGATCAGTTTTAAAAAATGGCCATTAGCACATACACAACTATTCCTCATGTCTGAAACAGAAGCAGCAGATTCTACGGCTAAACATAAGCTGAAAGAGCAGCGGAGTTTAGTTAGGTATGTATGAGTTATACAATCTCTCAAGAAAACAGAAATTGTTACCGGTGAAATAGAGCCGTTACAGGCTGGGAAGGAGTGAAAAGGGAAGATACAAGATACAGAAGGGCACTTCAGCTAACACCAACTCTTTCCCTTTCCACTATCCCAGTAACATCCCCTCTACAACACATCTAATTTTTCCTTGTTGATGGAAACACACAAAACAGGAGTTAAAGAAGAAACAACCACCTACCTTCTCCAAACATGTACATCTGTTTCTAGTGCAAAAAGCAAGTCTGTCAGGAGCCGCTGGTGCATAGGAGACCATTTAAACTCTGGAATACGAAACATAGTTGTGCGTGGGCCTGGACTAAACTGTCGTCGCTGCTCTTCCGTCATTGGCATTCCTCGAAATCCCAAGTCAACACGTAAATCCCGGTCTTGCTGGGTGACAGATCGACCCTGTACTGCCTACATAAACAAGAAGTTAAAAAATCATGTTAACTTTTTATGATGTGTTTTTGAATGGATCACAGAATTTGAGAAAGGATGGGCTAAAACTGGACTCGAGCAGAAACTATAGGAGATATTGATATTCCAAGGCAGGCAGTATCATTCAGTAAAGGAGCTGCTCCAATTCAAATCAATCAGCACTGATGGGCTACGGCTGTCCTTCCTTTCAGCTATTCACCAATATTTTACACTCAGGTTCTTCACTTGAAGTATTACAGAAAAGACCAAATGCAGCACGTACAAGGTCAGCAGTGACAAGGCTTTTTTATAGGAAACAACCATTCTTTTGTGCTGATAACATAATTTTCTTTGAATATTTGATTCAAAACATGGGCAAACTACAGAGTGATGGCTTCAAGGAATCAGTGTACTTTTAGACAGCTCCTCATTTGCCAAAACCAATTTATTTATCTGGTCTTTTTAGCAGGATCATTAGAGAATCAAGTCTAGTTTCCCAAATCTCATTTTCCCAATTTTGTTACACTTTGTTAATTGGTTAATAGTTTTATGGATCCTCAGGACATTCTTTAGATTCTCCCAACAGGTGGTGGATGTGAATTTAATTCTCCTTCAATACCTACATAGTCATAACTGTTTCCACTTGGTGATTAAAGACAAAAGATACACATAGAGGATATGATGGAGAATATCGTGAAGGAAAAAGTAGTAAAGAACAAATATTTTGAATTAATTTGAGGCAAATATTCATAACAACAAAAGTACTTATAATATGCAACATCTCTGAAAGGAAGAAATACAAATTCTGATCCTTGAAATTATTTCAAAGTGACTTTAGATTAGCTTAAAACTGGCAAAATAGAAAATATACTTCCTTTGTTCACATATTCATTTCCTGATCTCAGTATCCTGTTTTAAATCTGGACATTTAAAAGCAAGAAGACATTTACGAAATATTTGTGCTAGCAATGTAAAAATGGACATGGCATTTGAGTTGAGCTGGAAAGCTTCTTAGATCTTTAGCCTATTTTGATCTTCTGTAGCCAGCATTTTGAAAGCAGGGCAGGTTTCCTTCATTAAATTTGATCAATTGGGATGAAAATTGTTACTGTTGCTTTCATTTCCTATGTTTTTCTTAAAGTTATCTTTAAATGACTCTTCTTTTTTTCTTAGACTTATCTAAGATTTGAATTTTTTGCATGAATCGTCTGCATAGTGCTTTCAATTCTATTTTCAGTCTTTCCTAGTTGGGACCATAGGAAAGAGTTAATTTTATATTTTTCCATATTTGATCTACTATTGATAAAGGCATTAACTCTTAGATGTATGCACGAGTTCCCATCTCTACTTTGTTGTGCAATTTGTTGCTTCCTTTCAGTCCACTTGAACAAAAGGCAGCTTACTTCTCACTGAATAGGTGGGGAGCTGATTGATTGCAGATCTGTTTTTAGAGAATTTGAGGTTAGCAACTCCATTCACATACCACTTGTTCTCTTTTGGGTACAACTACAGGTAGTTGTCATGTCAGCAGCAGTACTGGTATCATAACTGTACCATAACAGGAGAGCTTTTATCTAGCCAATAATACTGTATTTGCAAGAATGGGCTTTGATGTGCATTGCATAAACCACCATGAAATCCAACTATCTACACTTGGGTGGCCAGCCTCTAAGTCATTTTCAGTGTTTTCAGTGGTCTCAAAGAGATCAGATCTAATGTGGCAGTTCCCATGCATGCTGCAATCAAAACTCCAACCTCCGGCTCCAGTGTAGACACATATTAAAATTAACATTGCTCTTTACTCAGGAAAACAATACTACTTGATTTATGTTTTATTTCATACATATTTCCATCTTTTTTTTATTAAGGTTAACTTCTTTTAAACAGAAAAGATTTAACTATGGACAGCTTACAGTTTACAAGCTATTTCAAAACACCCAAATAAGAGATTAGAAGATAACAACAGTTCTGGTGGTTACACAGTTGATAATTGTTTTTAAGAAAATTATTTAAAAGAGATAATAATAGCTACAGACTTAAATCAATTCATGGTAGTTTATCATTGATTTTAGTGGGAAATAACTGTAATTTAAGTAGTATATGGAGAATCAAGGGAGTTAAATAACTTGTAGAGTCAGACTCTTGAGTACACAGTCTGTAGATAATTTGCAGATCCAAATGATATGTTAGGAATTTTGTGAGTAGCTAAGAGTAAAACATTTGGAAAACATTTTGTTTCTCCTGTATTACTATGATCTGATAGAAGTTCATTAAGATTTATGTATCATTTTAATCCTAAAAAATAATTACAAGCTTGAGGAATTTACATTTTTATAATTCAACTCTTATAGGTGAAATTCTTCAAGTAAAGAGGTTAAAGAACAGAAAAGTCCCAAAGTCACACCAACAGGATTTTCTACAGTAGGTAGTACAAAGTCAGATTATCTTTTTCATTAAAGATTTATCTTACAAATTCACTGTCTTTATGTGTGCACATATGTACATAACAAATGAATACTGGCATTTCATTTGTCTTTTATTCTTTAAACAAAAATCCACATTTCAAAGTAAAAACTGTCTGCTCCTTTTTCTTGCTATCCTCCATTCATTCCATTTATCAGTTTCCATGGTATTAACAGTCTTAATTTTAAGACTTAACATAAGGTATTTGGGAACTGATAGTAACAGATACACTATTCCTATCAAGAGCTTTCAGGGCTTGTTCTTTATTACACAGAATGCTTTTAAATATAAGGATCCCTACACAATGCTTGATAGTCTGTCACTGATATTATGAGGATTTTCACAGTTTTGAAAAAATACTTATGAGAGAACCCCAAACTTTTCTTATAATATCTGTCTAGGGAATGCAAGAGCTCCATCTGATTTTCTCTTCAAAACAGAGGTTCTTACCATAGAATAGAGACTCAAAGTGTTCTTTCTGTGTGTCAGAACCCACTGGTCTGAGTAACCGTTATTTTTAAACTTTTTTTAAAAAGGGAAAGTAACTGTTTTGGAAACCACAGATTGTTTAAATAAATTAAAATGTCCATTCACTGGAGTTTTTCTGCAAGTATTGTCTCCCTGAAGAACAAAGCGGGCAGGTTGATCTGGGTTCTTTCATCAGATGACATGTACTTTGAGTTTACTTGAGTGTATCTCTGAAAGTCTTTCTTCTGATCATTTGATACACACTACACAGTACCGGGCAGAGAAATATTTGCAATTTTTGTTTGGTTCTTCTTCCATAGTTTCAGGAAGTCTGCTTGACTTTTAAATCCTAGAAGATAAATACTGGTGTACATACTGGACATATAGTGAGCTAGTAAAATCTTGAAGGTAGTAAATTCTTTCACATGATAACATCCTTAAAAGCAATCTTTGATTATGTGCCACAGTCTCTGAACAATGCCAGTGAGAAAATGAATTCTGTGCTTTAAAAGTTCAAACTGATCCTATATTTTGCTGTGTGTACAGAGTACAAATTCTATCAAAGAGTAGACTTCTGCCTTGGCCTTCTCATTTTCAGAATGCTATGGCTTTCACAAAAACACTAATTTTTCAGAATTTTTCAGAGGGACACCTAGACAAGAAAGGATCTCCAAGAAGAAAGTAGATACTACTTCTTTTCTTAATAATCTCTGGTCTGGAAATCAAGTTGCAGTTTTTCTCCTATTATCCCTAAACTATTCCTTTTCTTGTGTTAGGTTCATTATGGAGACTATTTATGCCAGCATTCCTGTGTGGGAAGACAGTGTACTAAAGTGCTGTAAGACTACGCTCTGAGAAAGGTACAGCAAGAGTAAAGAATGCTTCAATGTGTATTTCATAGTAAAATATAAATATTTCTAATCTTAAGACATACTAACAGAAAGTCTAAAGCAGAATTCTAAGAGTATCAGTTAAGCTCTCCACAAGAGCTAAGGAAAATGAAGGAGAGATTCTCTTAGCTAACTTTTTTAAACTAAAGCATCCACAATTGCAATACATATTTTCTATACAGACATGAAAGACTTCACAATCCTTATACATGTTACGGCATTTTCAAAGCAAATAGGCTTGGAGAATGGAAACCTTTCATATAATTAAAGAAATATACTTCAAACATCTCTCAAATCTCATACTATTAATTTATCCAGCAGCAACGAACAGCAATTACATCAGACACATACATGGCTACAGCACTTGAAACTTACCTGGGTTGTGGTAGTTGTCTGGATCTTCCGTATCTCCTTTCCTGCTTCCTTACCATCATCAGATCTTTCTGTATCTGATATTATACTTCCTGCATCAACACTAGGTACATTTTTGCTACCAGAAGACTCTGTCTCGAGAGTTGTGGCAGTCATTTCAGCATATTCTAATCCTTTAGATGATGAAGCCAACTCCCTCTCAGAAATGCTACTCATTCCATCTGAAGTTGTGTGAATCTTGAACTCCTTGTCCTCTATTATACTTGAAGCACACGTTATATCTACGCTACCCGTCATATGTGCAAGCAATCCCAAATCATCATTTACACCAAGATGCATCTGTGTCTCTTGCACATTTGGAATAGAAATGTGATTGCTTGAAAGTTCAGGTAGAAGTTTCTCCTCTTGACTAGGTATTTTATCAAAGAGAAATGAGGTACTGTTAGTAGAAGGTTCATCTTTCTCATCAGCCAGAGTTATTAATGGACCATTATCTTTTTCCTCATTCTTCTTAATAATACCCACACTTCCATTAACATTGTTTTGCAGCTTCTCAACAGCAGCACTATATACATTATCTAGAAGAGATTCGACTTCTACAAGTGCACCATTTTCTCCAGTTACCAGTGTCTCTGGTGATAAATCCATATCATCAAGTTTTACTTCAGTAGCTTCTACCTTTTCAGCTTTTATATCAACTAAAAGGTCATGAACTTCCACATGCACTCCTCCTCCTGGTCTCTCAGCACTTCCAAGCACTTCATCTGACACCTTTGTAGCCATAAGCAAGTCCCTTGTATCTGTACTGACAGGGTAATCCGTTTCACTTTCTGGACTTTGGCTTTGTGAAAGGTCTTCTATCTCTCGAATTTCCATTCCACCTTTTGCTCCTGTTGTCTGAGAGGAAAGACCTGAGATAGTGCTCACGTTCCCCTTCTTCCCCTTTTTTATGTTTTCTTCCTCTTGCCTTTGATACTCTTCATACATTTTTGCTAGATACTCCTTGTGAGCCTCATATGTGACCTTAAGAAGAAAAGAACAGATTATTGGGATGAATTGATGATACATGAACTTGGACAAAAACTAACAAGAATCTCAACAACATATTACATACAGTTTACAGATTGTTTCACAGCAAAGGACCTACGACGGTGACAAAAAATTGCCACCGTGACATGTATGGAGAGAGCCACCAGATGGCACTAAATCACTTTACATCTTATCTTAACTAGCTTGCTAGTCCCTTTGGAGGAGTTACCAGTATTAAAAAAACATCCACGAGCCATTTCTTACCTTGGAATGAGCTATAGAAAGAGTATCCACCCACACTCTCCAGCCTCCCCATTCATATTTTATTGCATGATACAAGAGAATGCGGAAAATGTTGTAAACCATCTCTGTGATCTTCTGCTCTTCAGAGTTCTTAGGGTTAATGTATCCCAGAGAAAACATCCAGTCCTGCCACACTGAACACTGAAGTAAACATCTAAAGTGAAATAATTAGGTCAAAATATATCCAAACAAAGCTTCTTTATTTTAACATTATGATGGTTAAAATAGGAGGAAAATAATATGGTACATCTCCTCTGAATATCAATCCAATGGTAGGAAGAAACTTAAAAATACTTCAGGATGAATAAAAATTTAAAGTGTATTCTAAATAGAAGAACCCAATATTAGCTGCTGACCTAAGAAAAGTTACCACAGATATATTCAATTTATTTTTTATATATTCCATTTAATATACAGTACAAAACTCTACACAGAGTACAACAGATTGCTATTACCCACAAGTCAAAGACTAGAAAATACTATTTGTAGTGACGTACCTTCTGTTTTCACGGCTATTACTAAAGAGTTTTATCATATCAGATAAGAACAAACGTCGAACTTCCATCAGCTCTGCACTTGGCGTGGAGTTTTTTAACAGCGTTGCCACCACCTTAAGAATCACTTTGAAAAAATAAATTAGTTACGTAACACATTTTAACAACATTAAAAAAAAAAGTTGCTGACAACAACTAATGTAAGTAGTAACTGCAACCCATATGTATTTGAGATACCCTAATGAATTGTTCTCAATTCCTGAACCATATTCTTTCAAAAAAACCCACAACCTCTAGGCAATACATTTATCATACAAACATAATATATTGTCCTTACTTGGATTCTGAATTTTCACTGTAGAATCTGGCTCTGGATGTGGTTTATGAACAACTTGAGTGCATACTTGTTCTGTCAAAATCTAAAATAGAATATTAAGTTTCTTTTACCATTTTTAATTAAATGTTACAGCATTTCTTTGTTAATTTTAAAATTTGTTAAGAGCATTTACCATGGCCTCACTGTAACTTCATATAAAACATTTTGGTAAAATATTTTTATTCTTGAAGAATGGAAACAAGCAATTCCTCTATGCAAGGATCAAGATTTTCACGGATGTACAGTGGCTGGTTAACTAACTTTTTTGTTAGCTGACTAAATATACAATAATGGTGTTTTAAAGATATTTAATTCATATTCCTCATAGTGTTATACATACACAGATCAAAAATCCTTTAATGAGCACTGTACATCAAAAGTTATTCTCATACATTCCATCCATAACCAAACCCAATATTTCTTAAAAGTGGGTTTGGTTTTCTCCAGCTAGGAAAGAGGAACAGTCACAGACGGCATTCCATGGGAATAATCCTGGGGCTTCACATAATGAGCAAGACAGACCATTCTCCTGTTTCATTAATTGTACCTGACAAACTAATTAATCTGTATTGAGGCAACACCACACACCTTTCACACTGGGATACCTGTCACACGTTCTATGTATGCAACTTTATTTTTAAGAACAAGCTAAAAATTTAATGATATTAACATGGAATTCTCAGTAAGTATATTCAAGCAAATGTATTTCAAAACAGAATAATTTCACTAGTAATTCTTATTTAAAGCAGAACTTTAGCTCATTCATTAATCAATAATCAAACTAATGTCAGTTGTAAACACAATATCTTTGAATGGGTCTTTACATATTGGTATTTAAAATAGAATGCAAATATGTCTTTGCTTTTTATGTGAGAACATGGAAAATATCTGCATCAGTTCCTTGGCAAATCTTTTGTACTTCCAGCACTGAACTCCTTTTTCTCCTCCTTTGGCTATTTTTTCAAATGTAAATGTCTGTGGATGCTGGACTCCATGAGGACTTTAATTTTGTCACTGAGTTACATATTTTCTGAGAATATCAGTCACAGAAGCTCTCAGAAATCTAGATGCAGCAACATCTAGACTGTGAGACCCAAATGGTCAAACCACACAGGGTAAGCTTAGATCCATGCACTAAAAAAGAACATCTGAGTAAGTCATTGGCAAACAGATGACATTTAGGTTTTTACAATCATAGGAGAACCTTTTCTACATCATTCAGAATCAGAACCCTAAATATCAAGCACTTCTTTAGTCTTCCGTGTCTTTTCTGGAATCAGTCCTCAGTATCTAGCCATTACACCTATTTGTGACTGAAAAAAAAAAAAAAGTACAATTAAAAAAAATCTTTCTACTGCATAAGATCCTCAGAAACTGGAAAAGGTTCAATTCTAAGTGACCATTTTAAAAATAATTGAAGACTGGACATGATCTTTATGCATTTGCAGGCATGAGGACATCGGTTTCGATCAACTTGATGTTGACAATATTTTGCTTTAACAAAATTGCTCATCATCAAAACTGAAGTTTCTACAAGAGCCTGGTAGAACAGTTGAATGCTTTGAGGTCATATTCGCCTCAAGCAGTATCTGTTACATAAACGTGGCTGTGTTCAGTTATCATTTTGGCATACTATCAGCATTACTAGTTAAAAAAGAAAAACAGCACTTTCCAAAATTTTGTAAACTTGAAAGGAATGGCACAAAAAAGAAAAAGAAAAAAAAGGCATCTCTGGCTCCAGCACTTTCCATTGCAATGGAGGAGTAAAAGCAATTGCAGGTCTGCAGTAACTTTTTTTTTTTTTTTGGTGTAAAATGATGAACATCTTAAATAGCAGGATCTTTTCCATCACCCTTTGTAATGATATAAGTGGAAAGTTTTATAGAAACTATGTAAAAATTATGACATTGTTAATAAAAATATCCAAAGAATGGCAAAATACATTCTGAACCAAGAAATCTTTTCTTAAAATTTCTGTCTAAAATTTTCTCAAAAGTCTTGAGAATCAGGATATTGTAAAGCACAGAGTCGCAATATATTTAAGTCATAGTTTTTACAATAGAGATGACAATCTCTATGCTTAATAATTTGTACCTCATAAAGCGTGTTATATGTTGTAACAGTCACCGTATTTGTATGCAGCATTAACCTCTCTCCAAGAAGCGTGAAAAGACTGTGAGTATGCATGATTTCAACCTTTCGCCTGGAAGAGAAAATAACAATATTAGGAAATGCCAAGCATGGTGAACATTTTAAGTAAATGCAAAAAAACCAAAAGACAAATATATTGATGTTGTACTAAAAAGTTCTAAAACTTGTTATTCTGTAAATATTATGAATTAAACATAATTTATGATCTTTCCCAATATGAATGCAATTGTAGTAATACACAAAGGTTCTCAGAACACAATGCTGTATTTGGGATGGGCTTTTGTATAAAACAAATGACACACCATTCCCACCTTCCATGATTTTCACAGTGGAAAAAGACAAAGGAATCCCTTTCTATCTTACTCAGGCTGAGAGGGTTCAAGATGTTCACAGGCTGGCTAAAATATGATCACTGCAGAACATATCTTTCGTCACTCTCTCAAGGACTCAGGACAATCCAGCCTCAGATATTCCAATATACATACTAATACATACAGATTTATCAGAACTGCGATTCTCTTTATATAGCATTCTCTCATGCAGCCAAAATAATTAAAACCTGGAATAACATACATTACAATGCAAAGGAAATAAAATCCTGAAGTTATGAAATTCCATGTGATTGAAATGAATTTTATAGCTAGGATCAAAAACTACTCAAATCTTAAAAAGCAGAGAAGAAAGCAGCTCACATCAGTGAATTCCATCTGTCCCCAAACAGTACTCTCTTAAAATTGGATATAACTTCATAAATAAACAGACTACTTCCCATAAATTGCATTGTTAAATTTATCTACTACTGTAATGAATATGAAATTAAAAACATTATTCAAAATAATCTATATTAAAGCAGCAGAAAAATATGAAATAAGATAAAATACAGTAAAGTTTCTGTAAAATTTTACGCATTCAAAAGTTAAGAAACTCCCTTTTCATGATTACTGATGCTAATAACACAGGTTTAAATTACAAAGATTCATTCTAGAACTTTTGAAATGAATAAGTTATATTATAATTTTCAAATAACCACAAAAGAGAGTGGCAACAACTTATAACAGTGTGTACTCTTCTGTGCACAGAAGAGAGTTCATGAGTTACTTATGAGAAAAACTACAGGTATTCAATCTTGTGAGCTATGATGTAGCACATGGAAGTGAAAATTCATTGGAAGGTTTAAATGTGCAGATAAAAACCAAAAGTAAATAATGGACTATGATTTCAGTGGTGGCATATGAAGAATCAAAGATGGCAGAGAAGGAAAATAAGAGAATTTGCCAACTGTTAAGGTTAGACAAAGTAGTCTATCATCACAAATCACAAAGAAAAATCAACTCTTCAGGTTCTCATCTAACACATTACTGGTCACCTCTCCTAAAAATCCATTACCTCCACTCTATAGCTTAATCTGTGATGAATATATATGAACTACAGCAATGGTAACTGGTTTTGTACCTACACATTTGTTATTAATATAGTATTGGTTCAGATTTCATAAATCACATTATAACACCTCTTTATGCAATTCTGCTTTAGTGTATTAAAATACAATGCCTGTTTCCTGTACTGTGAAACAGAAATTTAAGTGCTTTATAATTTTATGTAGTTTATAATTTTATAATTGCTTAGAATTTCCTGTAGTTGACTGCAATTTTATAAAATAATGCGTATGCACACAGATGTATGTGCACAAATAGGCACAGCTCACAAGCGCTAGATGTAAGATATGAAAAGAGGGGGCATTTTTACTTGCTGAAATCTACATAGAACATGAACATTTACAGATGTTCAGAGATCTGAAAATTTAAAAAAACTTTGAAAGTTACACAGAATATTCAAGTGGATTTCAATGACTCCAATTACATGAAAAAGAAAGTTATTTAATTTTGTGCTAAGTATATATTTTCACTCAACAATGGAAACTACACTGATACATCCATAATTACAAGTAGATGCTAAGGACCGGGTAATGTAATTTCAGCTTCTGAAAAATCTCACTTTTCTTTTTCTGTAATGTTCCACTAACAGAGTTTGCTACTTGATTTACTGGATAAGCGATAAATATTTTAAACAAATGCACTTATTTGAACACAACCAGGCTTCTGCACAAGTCAAACCTTCATCTGGTGTATCTTACTTAATCCAGCTCCTATCAATGTGAATGATTTTTAGTAAGTAATGTTTGAAAAGCCCTTGGAGATTCTTGAGTAGACTATCAATTTGCTTTATTAATTCCCAGAACGCTATTTGGCTTGCTGGATCCCAAAAGAAAAATCCCATTCGGGAGCATATTCTCAGCTAACTGTCTCTCAATTATACAGTCATACTTTATTGATCTTACTGAGAAAAGCATGTCTAGCAATACCGCACTCTGGCTGGACTCCTAGCTCCTTTCCCTTCTAAGGAGGTTTTATACCATGAAGTCTCTTGTGAAGCACATGGTTAATTTTTATACTGCACAGTCTCCCACTGGAATATTGTTGTGGGTTAACCCCAGCAGACAGTTAAGCACCACACGTAGAAGGGAAAAAGTGAGCAGCAGTAGATTACACAGCACTGTATGCTTTTTAATTCTTTCTTAACACCAAAATATGGAAGATGAGACTAAGTACGTCTATTTTGTGACACCAGTTCTTTTTAAATGTGAATATTTCTTGCTGCCACGTTTTATATGTGAATATTTCTTGCATAGAGGTATGTCCTTACCTCCTTTTTTAATGATAATTTACTTAGTCTGTTTGCTTTTCCTTCCAAAACTTTCCCATGTGAATAACATATTCTTCTATTTCATTTTCCCCATCATTTTAAAGCTATTTTTAAAAGTACTGCCCTGAAACTTTTATTGCAATGACACTGACAATTCCAGCAACAATTTTTTGATGACACTCATATGTTTCTTATTATCCTTAGCTGAACATACAATACACATTTATAAACTGTATTTTTGGAAAATGGTTTTCAATCATTTTAAGACTTGAATTTCAGCATATCATATATTTGGCAGACAATAACTCTATGTTTTCAAACGTCATAGTAGTAAGAAGTTAACTGGAAAATTAATTTTATCCCAATGTATAAAGGGGCAAATTATTAATCAGAAAGCCTAACAATGTTACTTTAAGTAATTTCTAAAGACTGTCAAAGAATACACAGTAATCATGACAAAAAGACAAGAAGAATTATGAACTTAAATACACTACTATAACAATTTTAAAACTACACTTACTTATGACCCAAGTGTTTAAGAAAATATCCAAGGACCTTCAAAGCTTGCACCCATATACTCTCACTTTTGGAAGCCAATAATTTATAAATTACTCTAAAAAAGAAAAACAAATTCAACAAGTTTTTTCAGTTTATTACTAAGCATCACATATATGGATTGTATTTCAGTGAACAGGGATATTTGTTAATAATTAAAACTATAAAAATAGCAATTTACACAAAATGGAAGGATATACTGAAAGCACCAAGCACACCGTAAGAGTTTGATTATGAATTCTTTAGCTTAGAGACATGGTGTCTTTTGGTTCAGTTCAATGTTTTATTACAGAAAGTGAAAACCTCCTCTCATACTTCTACCTTGGAACAATCAAATAAAAGACAGCCTGAGCAGCTGTAGCTTAAGACAAGAGAAGCAGATTGGGGCACATAAGGTCACATCCTGGAGTTTCTTGGAGTACCTGGATGCTACTGAAAATCTCCTTTCATTCTTAAAAACCCTACTCAATATCCTTTCTACACAGGATAGGGTACCTGCATTTAATCACAGGATGTTTATAATGAAATCTCATTTGTCAAAAGTAAAATATGGCAATATGTTACACAAAATCCCATATATACCTATGAAGCCGCATCCTTATTGCATCAAAATTTGAAGTAGAAAAAAAAAATACACCCCATGTTTTTAAATCCTGGATAAAAAAGGCCTCAAAATTTAACTAATTTAATTTATTACTTATTTAATGAATATGATTGGTTTAAGCACAAATTCTACAGTCTTTCAGAAAGGAAACCAGTCGTGATTTGAAGACACCAAGAGACAGAAAACATTACCCTTCCCCTGGACTGTTTGACAAATTTTTGAATTTATATTTTAGTTTCCCATTTGAAATAGCTGAGCTTCAGCTTTCAGCCATTCTTTTTAGTCTTTCTCCACTAAAGAGTGCTTTAGCAGACAATGTATTCCTCTTTTGAAAGGACTTATGCCATTATCAAATGACCTCTGAGGCTTTTGTCCTCTGATAACCTAAGTAGATGAACCCCTAATTCTATGTAAGGCACTTTTTTTTAACAATTAAATGTTGCAATTCTGTGCATTCTCTCCACTTTTTCAACACAGATGTTTAAATACAGAGACTGCACCATCAAATTAATATTGGTACCACAAATGTTAAATAAAGATGTCTTAAATTCTCCAGATCAGTTTTAGCCTTCTTCGAAAGGTGTCAGGAATAGAATTCTGTCTGAATACAGACAACTACAGGCAGAAAACAAAGTCCTAACTATAAGTACAATGAGTCTTCCCTTCAACTAGCATGGTCATTCAAACAGTTTTAAATACAAGTATTTATACGTCTTAGTATTTTGGCAAAATGAAGCTTGAATTTATCAGGTAGTAGGGTTTTTTTCCCTCCCTGTTTTACAACCCCCTTGCATTTTCCAAAGTAGTTTCAGAACAGCACAAAATAAAATTCTACAGTAAATATTAAATTATTAACATGAATATTATTAATCGCTGAAAAAAATTGCATTACCAAATTAGGCATAAGAAAACAACAAAAACAGCGCTTCTCTGGGAATTATCAGTTATTAATTTTACTGTCAAACAGATAAACATATGAATTCCACAGATAGCTTTTTTAATCTTTTCAGAGAGAATTTGAGAGGTTAGGGCACGATTTCTCTTGTTTTCCTCTTCTTCCCTCCAGATTATGTTAAACATCTGAAGACAGAATATTCAAAAGTATTCTGAGATAGATACTTGGCTTTTTGATGCGTCTTGTTATTTACATATTCTATTTGAGATTGAGAAGCAAGTACAACAGTATGTTTACCTTCAAATATCATAATGATAACCTTAAGCGGAAAATTTTTTCCTCCAAGCTATCAAAACCGCTCTGTTTTTGACAAAAAATATAGCCCAAGTTAATAAAATTGTAGTTTGAAAGATCAGCAAGTGTGATACTTATGTGAAAAAGAAGCAATCTGGAGAGTGATGATAGTGGAACTACTTTTAAGATATTTTCTCACTTCACTGTCTTACCGGATCCCATTTCTCTGATCAAAGGCAGGTATCATGGATGCTGGATGTTCGGACATTAGTGCCACTAGCAGCTGCAGCACATCATGAATATTTTCATCCTGTATGACAAGCATCAATGTTATTCTACAAACTAACCTCAACAGCAGGCTTCCCATAGAGCTGGTACAATTGGTTACAGTAAAAGATAGGTAATTACAGAAATGTACCTCATGCATTGTTAATAAGTAATTTAATATGCTCTGCAGTTCATCTTCTTTCACTCCTCGATCCTAAAAAAAAAATAAAACCAAAAAACAGGGGCATAACTCAGAGAAGATACACTGGTTAAGTTTGCCTCAAGAAAAACTTGGACCAAGTCAAATAATCCTACAATTTTTTCTATTTAAACTCAAAAGACCAAATTCCTTCTTTCATTCAATTGCTTTTCCTTATCACAACGACAATTCAAAACAGCATGAAGTCAGCCCTCTGTTCCTGCTAGGAAGGATTCTTATAGTGTGGGCCCTCAGATACTATAAACTATTACTGTCACTCCTCCAATCCCTGGCACAGAAAAGAAAAAACAGGAGGAACAGGCCAGGCCAGAAAATACTGGTTTTCATTCTAGTCTCAAACGACAGATTATACGTCAAAGATTAGCATTCAGCTGTAACAGAGGGAAAGAGTCCTAGACCCTTTCGACCAGTGGTAGAACCAAAAAAAAGGATAAAGCAATAACTAACTTAACAACTGCCATTACCTTTTTCATTTGATCAATCAAGCCACTATCTACTATTATAAAAGAAAAAGCCCAAATACCTGAAAGGTTCTGTAGTGTCATATACTATTTCTGCAAGTACATTTAATAAAATATATATGGCATAGTTTGGTGAGGTTAATAAGAAATATTGTATGGATTTACTACCTTTATGTTGATTAGAAGTATGTGCATGAACATTAAAATTAACCAGAAACAGATACAATACCTGACAGGTATTACATATTTACTACTATGAAAGATCCTATTACACGTATATAACAGATCTCAATTTTTCCCATCTGGAATAGACTGTTTTACCTTCAGTATAAGTTGTTTCAAAAAAAGCAGCATAAATGCCCTTAGTGATATGATTTCTTTCTGTGACGGCCGAGGACCATCTGGAAGAAGCAAAATACACCACTTTTAAATATAAACCAATTGCTTGAATGACTGCAGCTTCTTAAGGAAATCACAGTTCCTACAACAGGTTTAGTATTCTATTCGTTATATAAAAGTTCATATTTATAAATGATATAACTTATAACCTTTCAGAATCACATTTTACAACACTAATATATATAAGTGATGTTTCATTTTGAAAAAAAGAAATCTATACATGTTCTTTTTTTTTTAAACAAAGACACAGGAAGATGAAAGGTAGTAATCAGGTCTAGGCTCTCACAACTAAATTAAGGTATGTGTTCTGTAGGTGTCTTCATATGAGCCAGGAGTTTCAAATCCCAATATAAGCAACTACTTTATTGACTAGATCTACTCAACTGACCCAATGTCAGTGCCCAATTTAGGATAAAAATTATTATTTCTATTGACTACAACGAGTTGAATTCCACTGAAAACAACGGGAGTGTAAACACCTAGTAGAAGCTACACTGTGGACATGTAAACTTTAAAGGGTCTGAATACAAAGTTGAATCTCACCTAAAACACGTGATAACAACTTGGAATAACTAAGCCACTATGTTAAATACTATCTGAATGAAATCCAACAGAGAAAGGATTAATGAAATATTAGTGGTGGTCATTTACCTGTAGCAGAAACTGAAGCTATTTAACCAAAGAGAAACTACCATCTGAAGAAAATACTAAATTTAAACCAGAAAAAAACCCCAAAAAACCTGTAATCCATAATACTTTCAACAATTATGCTTGAGGAAGTCCATTAGGAAAACAGAAGTATCTAAAAAATTGAGTAAGAAATAGAGCTTGAACAACTATATTCACTTGAACCTTATTCTACTGTATTTTCCATTCTCTCCTTTCATAAATAGTTAAGGTTGAACTGGAAATTCCTTTGTTAAGTTCCTACTTTTCAAACAATGTGTGTCATAGATAGTCTTAAATTTTGCACAGTGAAAATAAATGCAGCCTAATTTACTTTTTCATGAACCATTTAATCTTATGCTGATAAACACATATCAAAGCTTAATAACACTCTATGTCTCAGTATTATTTCCAATCCAGATGAATGCAACCTTTTAATGAAGATTTTTTTTATAGTCTTTTGTGCCACTCTTCGAAGTGGAGCCACTGCTGTACACACAGTAATTCAAGTTTGCAACAAGGGCAAACCTGAGGGTAAGTTATATTTGTTTGACTAGCAGGAACAAAAACAGTTCTCTTCCCTGTTTAGGAGTGGAGGAGGAGAACAGGGTACTTTTCAGAAAGAAGCAAATAAATCTCAACCTCTCCCCACCATCATATGTAAAAACTCTAAGGATATTGTAAAAAATCTATCATATAGGCTTTAAAGATACAGGAACAGTTTTACATTCATACATTCTAATGGCACCATGAAACATCTACTTCTCATTGTAAAAACAGAAGTAAGTTGGATTTTTTGGTACTAGCTGCAACTACATTAAATATTGCATGTGCTTTTACGGCAGTGGTGTGCTTCTAGCCAACAGCTATTTTTTTCCCTAATTCAAATGCAGAGTCAACTCTAACCATATCACAGAAATCTGTTTCTTTGCACACCTTCTTCCCTCCTACACCTTATTGGGATTCAATATTGGACAATGTCTGAAAACCAGGCCTAAAAATTGAGGCATTTTGTCTTTTCTGGAAGACTGTAATTATGGAAACAGAAAACAGAACACTAAGGCAATGGGGAGCTCTACAAAGGATTTCGGTAACAGAAATTTTAAGGAAGGATTAAAAATAAGATATCCCAAATTAACTGGGAACCTGTTCAAAGACAGCCGAGTTTCACACTTCTTATTCACATACCCACCAGTTTCTCTGGAGATGTGTGAGAACCCTGAAAAGGGTTCTTCAACATGCAAAAGATACAAAAGGAGTTGCTGCTTGGAGGTTATATGCCAAGCAGGCAAAACAATGCTTTTTCCTTCAGTCCTCCAGTACTATTTATTCCTTGTATTTTGGTTGTGTCTTGAAGCTTCACTGCATTAGAATCAGAACAAGAGGACAGCCTGTACCCAAAAGAATTTATTAGTTTGAAAAATTAAAAGACGACTGGTAGAGAAAAGTAAGAGAGGCTGGAGAAACTGGAGGCTACGTAACCAGTAAACAACTACAAATAGTGGAAGAAAGGACTGCAGCAATAGTAATGCAACAGTCATCTGATACAGATTGAATGGAATTAATCTGGGAAGTTGTAAAGCTACATAAAATGGATTTGCCACTATAATTTTTATGTCATCGCACTTTTTGGCTTCATTACTAGTTGAAGAACCTCATTACTAGTTGAAGATTTATTTTTAGAAAAATGCATTATTGACCAAACAATGGTATAATTTATGCTATAATTGAAAAATATACATTATACACACATATACTCAGGTAAAAAGAGACAAGTGGATCTTGTTTTTCAACTCAAACATTGAAAAGTAGTTTTCTTTACTGTCTATTAATCTTTGTGCCCATCACTGGATACAGACAATTCAGACCCACTGAGAAACTGATAAACAGCACTGCGAAAGACTAAATCCAAACTCAAACCAAATCAACAACGAAGATAATCCTTTTAAGATCTCATACAGCAACCATAAGTCCCTAAAACAAAATAGAAACATTCTTGTTAATTGGCAAAGAGAAAGGATGCCTCCCTTATCCCACACCAGGATTAGTCACTAAATCATTTCCTGCTTTTAGATTCTTTATGTATGTATTTATCGCAGATAGCACATGATTTGCATCATATTTTTTTTTAATATACACTCATAATGAGAGTTAGCCAGCTTTATCCAGACAAAAATAAATGAAAAAAATTTATCCAATTCATCCTTGCAGCACAGAGCAATTATAAGGGTATAAACCAGTACTAATTAAGAGGGAATACGTAAACATATTCACAGAGTAAAGTACAATCAGTACTGGTGTAAAAAACTGATTGGGAGCTTTAACTAACAAAAATAACGATTTCTAATCCTGTCTTGGGAAATAAAACATTGTGTTATCAGTTCCACAAACAACCAAAACCAACATTCTTCCATTTGGCTTTTTTATGTATAAAAAGCATGATTTTCCTACTCCTTAAATTAATAAAACATGATACAGATAGCAGAATCTGATCTCCACGCATGCATAAATAACATCACATGTTATGTGGATCACAGAAGGACCTACTTTTTATCTTACTGTTGCAAAGCTAATGAGAACTGAGTTCCACACTAACCCAGCCCTTGAAATAACTCTGTGCAACTTTTCCTATCCACAAAAACTAAAAACTATAGTTACTTTCTCCTTATAATAAATTCACACTTTTCTAGCTCATGTTCAAAAATGTTGGACATTAAAAATGTTCTTGAAAACTCTATTTAACATGAGTTAATTTGGACATTAACAACCACGAGTTCTCTAGCAGGAGGCAAGATACTGCTCATAAAGGTCTGTTCAGAGCAAGAGTTGGGAAGCACACAGGAGACTCTAGTAGAGAAAAAGAAATGCTTGGCCAATGGCTCGAGAATGAACTACATTACTCAGCAGCCTGAAACTGGAATGCACATTTCTCCCATACAACAATGAAGCTGCAAGTATTTCATAGGGATGCTCTGCAACAGAGTCCAAAATTACAATTCAGCACAATACATTTCTGAGAGTTGGTAACACTGAGCATCCTAAGTTATTTTTCCTTAGGAAAAAAACCCTCCACAATATTTAGTTTATTTTTCTGTTATTGCCTTCATTTTACGCTTTCTCATTACTGGACCACTGTTGGTCCATCAGTATTTTCAGAGGATGCCATACAGTTGGTAAGTAATTCCAATGAAGGTTTTTCAAGGCATAAATATCGTGGTGGGCTCTAATAAGTTCTCTCTTAAATTTACAGAAACTGTACATCAAATTAATTCAGCAACATGGAGAATTTTTTTTTAAGTGTATAAATGTTTTATTTTTCTTTAAAAAGGTTAATAAAGAAATTAAACTATCCAACAGTTAGTAGACATCCAAAGATGAAAATTAAAAAGTGTGTTTAAATTTTTCTCTGTTGCTTTGATATTAAAAATGTGTGCTTTGCCCCTTCTGAAAGACACTCACAGCTTGGCTTTTCTTTAAACATCAGTCTAGTATATATTTTGAAAAGACAAAACATCAAAGAACAATGAATAACGCTAAGATGTCTCTGGCAGCTTGGAGTATTATCAATGAAATGCACTATCTACCACAGCAAGATAAAGAGTTAAATCTCTCCCCACTTATCCTCTTATTCTTTCCTAAAATCCACAAAAGGATATAATCATGGAAGGAAGTAACATAATTTTAAATAAATTTTACTCAATTGCCTGTTTCACTGTGTCTTTAGATACTGCAACTGTTGGGCAACCCTACGATCTTCTCCTGCCTTCATATCTTATTCTGTATGATTTAACAGAATGTTAAAGGCATGCACACAGCAAATCAAGAGAATAGCTATAACCATAGTTCAAGTGTAAAATGTAAAATATAATAAAGTTACAGATTCTTTCCTGTGGAAATGAGTTTGACTTTTTCTGCTCTTCCTAGCATGAGAATTATTTCACAAGTTTACTTTTAATATGGTCTTAATAAAACACAAGTAATTTTTGTCCTGCCACCTATTTATAACTGGTAATTTAATTAAAAAAAAAAAACACCACAAACACAACAGAAAAAAAGAAAGTAAAACTCACAATTTTAAACCGAAAACTTGCCTCCACTATGTGGATCTATATCTAAAATGTAAAACCTACTAAGAATATTATCAAGCAAGCTAATAAGTATACATTTTGAAAAAGTGTTTCTAATACTTCAGACGGAAACAAAACAATACGAATTTAGTATACTGAATCCAAGAAGAAATACCAGTTTAAAACAGGAAAGCAATAATGAAAGAGAAGATACAAAACCAAATTTGAAATAAATATTTGAACCTTTTAAATAATTCAAAACATTTACACCCCCTATTTTATAAGCTGAATACCAGGAGAAGCAAGGGGGAAATTTTCATTTTTTTAAGAAAACAGTGTCAGCGAAATAGGCAGCTTTAATATTGAGCTACTTTGGCTTTAAACAAGGTATACTGAACTGTCAGTACAGACAACTCACCCACTTTGTGCTTTATTAAGACAAGGGAAGGCAATAAAACCTTGAAGCAGTGTAACTGTCTGCAAGTGATAGTAAATCAAACTACTAGTATTAAAAAGTGTTTCAGCATCTCTGCATAAAAAATGATATGCCTAGAAGACAAGAAAGCACCACACTACTAAAATGTCTGCATGAATAAGCCTACTTTCTAATACGACAGCAAATTATTTGAAGGCACTATAACACACTCAGTCAAATTTCAGATATTGGCAAGATTTCCATTAAAGTCTTCTTCAGATCTGAAAAGTCTGATGTCAAGTTAGCTTAGAGTTTCCGTTGCCTCTGATAAGGGAATCTCATATGCCATTTTCTCACATTATGACATTTTTCTGTTTCTTACAGTAAAATTACTGCTCATAGACAATGGGTCCTGTTCTTTCATTTTGAAATAGCAAATGCTACTTAAAATGCAGCAACTCTAACATTCACATAACTGTATTTTTACAGTGTAAGTTCCTTACTTTCACAAACTTCTTTTTACACATTATTCTACATTTTAACAAATGATAAATTTGCTGGCTACATGTGGTGGTAGTGGCTGTATGCAGACTAATAACAATCAACACAAAACCAAAATCCTGGAACAGTTAACTTTTTTTAAATGTTAGAATTGGTGAAGTTATGAGTTGCTGAAAACAGAGGTGGAAAGAAAAAAGCATTAAGCATATTAACTACAGCTACTTATAGTATTCTAAGACTATAAGCCTAAATCAGCCAGACCTGCATATCAAATTGGCAGATTGCACTTAATGTTGAAAAAAAGAGCATCTGGTGAAGAAAAGAGATGTAACATACAGGTGATTAAACATTTTGAAAAGTTTTCAGGAATTTTATCAATTGAAAGTCATTAATGTGAAATTGGTAAAAAACTAATATGAAATTAAGTTAATATGAAATTAAATTTAGCATCCCATCACCTCAGCAATTATTATATTTCCACAGTCATTTGCTTGCAAATCATCACAGTTATTACAGCTGTATTAGTCAGAAGCAGAGGCTACCTGTGAAATAACAGCAAAAAAAGTCCTAGTGCTGATTTGCATGGAGAAAATTCCATGGCTATGCTGGATTTGCACATCCATTGCTATGTCACTGATCTTCCTCCCTGATAAGCCGACATTCTTCAACTCAACACAAGGAAAGCTATTTTTACAGACCGGAAAGAGAGTACTACAAAATACTTTCTTATAGTTGTATTAATTACATGGGACTTTCTGCAGTCTAAGCAACAGGGAGGAAGGAAGAGGATAAGGATCAAGGAAGAAAGTTGAGATTAACCTTTAAAAAAGTCAGGTTATAACTAAAGAAAAAAATGAGAAAATTCAGATATAGCAGATAATAATATATATTTTGAAAATGTGCATGGCCTCACAGTTTATCAAACGCCTTCCCAACTACCGTATGAAGGCCTTAGTAATTGTGATTTTTGTTGTCATACTGCTACACCAAACAACCAGTAATTTGCACTATCTGATTACCTCTCAGGCACCTAGCTGGTTGCCTTACTGAGAAAACCAGAATATTGTCTGGAATTGACACAAATGACAAGAGAATGTACTATATCCTTAAAATAGGTAAGAATGAAAGAAAAGATAGGGAAGTAAAACAGCCATATGTATGCTAATTTAGAGTTAACTGATTCATTTGTCATTGCTAATTTTGTGTCCTTGTGTACCCCGTGCCTTCTGTTCAGATTTTGATGAATACATTATATATTTTTTCCTAGCTATTCAACTGGCATTACACATACAAATACTCCAAAAATACAGCTAACTGCAGAGAGGCAGATCTGGGCAAAATAAAAAACAAGCCATACCTCCTACAGAAAGAAATGTCACACTGTTTCCACAAAAGAGCAAGCCTAGCCAGAGGGAAGTCTGTAATATTGAATACATTTTCAAAGTGTTGTTAGGTACTAGTATCATGACACAGAAGTACAGGAATTCTTTAATTAAAAAAAAACAAAAACCAAACAACCAAAACCTCCAAAAAACCCCACCAAAACCCAGAAAGAATTACAGCAATAACAAGTAGATAATATTAGCAAACTTACAGTCTCAAACCTGTTGAGCAATTTTCCAGGTCTCTAGGTATAAATATGGGTGACGCTTGGAAACTTTACCTCCCAACAGCTGGTCACTCAATAGTCACAAATACAATGTACATATTATAAGCTGATCAGGTGAGTTTTTAACATCCTAATTCCTCACTGAGCTCAGGTATGTTTAGCTTGTCTGATGGTAAAACCACCTATGCACTACGACAGTGTGACCCTCAACAGAGCAGAGGTCTGAAAGCATGAAGCTTGACAGTCAGTCCCAGGGTAGGATTCAACTCACCCTAATTTCAGGACATCTACAGTGCAGTTGCCAACACATGAGACCAGCTTCTAACCTTCCACTGAAGTCAATGGACATCTAGTCAACATAGCCAATGGAATCTAGAAAGCAACTACCTTTCAAACTAAATAGTTCCCAAGGCTCTGACAACTAGGGGTATGTGGGATAATGGCTGAGGTGACTTAAAAATTAGAACTTATATTCACACTTTTAGGTAAGGCACAGCATTGAAGAAGCTCCCCAGGTGGAATGCGGCTGACATGTAAAGGAATCCATTCCATGGGAGTTCCCTAGGGCTGCAACCTTAGATGTTGGTAACGCCAGGGGAACTTGGTGTGCTTACTCTAAGAGGCGCTGCCCGGAGGGTGGAGCGGTGTGGAGATGCCACGGCCAGGCTCTGCAATAATAGGGGAACTTAAAGGTGTCATGGAACTGATAAGCTGCATATTTACTACCCTGGGCCAACAGCCTGCCACATTTTTGACAAAATGCTGTCCTTTTGGTGAACTTTGCTCATTATAACATCATTATAATACCAAAACACACCTCCATCCCAAAAGCTACCCGCCTCCAAGGTGCGACCACCCCTCACTGAGCTTGCGCACTGAATTTTTCTAGCTTATACCTTTAAAAGCAAAGCGAGAAAACTTTACACCAATCCTAAACAAAGGTATGTATGACTAGAGTCACTCAAGCTCCACCCGAAAGGTGAAAGATAGTATAAAATGGTTTAAGAGAAAGAGAATGTTAGGGAAGACACCATCGTGTACCACTCTGACGTTTGGGATCAGTCGACGGGCTGAGCCTCTCTTCCCCCCCATCGGGACGCCTTTGGGTAAGAGTCGAACACTTGGTTATATCAAGTGCCTCCACGGAAAACTTAGAAATCTCTATAGAGTCGCTTTCTTGTTCTTTTAACGCATTTTTGTCCGGCCGTGTTACTTATATTCTTGTCCGGCCGTGTTATATACTTGTTTGTGTCCGGCCGTGTTACTTATATTCTTGTCCGGCTGTGTTATATACTTGTTCGTGTCTGGCCGTGTTATTCATACTCATATTCTTGGTATTTGCATGTGCTTTGCAGACAGTGAATTTATCACCGGTAATCCAAAGAATCTGTGTGTCTGTTGCTCTAATAAGCTGCACTCTTCACTGCTCTGGCCGTGATAGTTTCTTCAACACGACCAGACTGGGGGGTGTAAAACTGATGCTGTCGCCTTAACGAAAGCCCTGAACTAATAAGTGGCTATACACACAGTCCTTAGAAAACAAACCATTGACCAAGTCTGAGACTAAGACTGGACCTAGCCGCACCTAGACTCCCCTTTGAGAAGGAGTTTAGAAAGCAAGGGGTCCTGTCTGAACCTCGTGACTCAACGGGAGGGTTCCCCCCCCCCCCAGCCACTCCTCAGACTCCTATTTGTATGCGACAGTAACTCTTAACGCAACAGGGTAGGACACAGCTTCCCAAACATACTTATCAGGGTGATTTCACATGCCATGAGGTATCCAAATATCTACACAGAACAAGCAGATTTGACTCAGGATGCACAGGACACCTGCATCCTTCTGAAAGGCAGGTGGGATGCCCCACAGAGACTAAAATGATGGTAGAAACTCATATTAAGGCAACTGCCTCCTGAATTCCTCTGTCTATAATCAGCAGACATCTAGCTCAGATGGAGACAATTTCATTGTAGGTAACAAAAATGAACTTGATTCCATTTTGGCAGAGGGAATCCAGAATCAGTGTAAGTGGGAAATATATTTTATCACTGACAAGAATTTCACACTAATTAAGTAACCACCAGAGTTAATTTTCATAATCTGATATTGCAAACTTTTCATTCAAATCAACAGAGAACAGAAACACAGTGTGCTTTTGTTAGATATTTTTAAAGGAAATTTTAATAATTTTATGAATAATATAATTTGTCTAATTATACCATGAGAGAACTATAAATGATGTCCCAGCTCCAACAGCAGCTCCTTCTGTGAGCCTAAACAAGTTACAACTTCACTGCCTATTAGGGTATCTGATCTAGGGTAAGAATTGTTCCTTCCATTTTTTTTAATTAAAAAAAAGATTGAAGAAAACCCCTATGCATACAGCTAACTCACAAACGAAGAATTAACCAGTAACTTAAATGTTATATATGTCATATTCTTAAATATTTGGATATGCGACAGCACTAAAACATCCCCCCATTATTCTATTTCTCAGCATGACAGTAATAATTACAGAACAAAGCTAATTAATAAATTCTCCTATATCAATTAATTTGTAAGAGACTTTCAGCCAAATCCTCCCTGCTTTACACAAGTAGTCAGCTAAATGTAATAACATTACAGCTGGAGTGTATAGGATTAGAATGATTTGATGCTCTGGCTAATACACATCTGTTATATGCAGCATTTAGCCTGTATGTATTATTGTATTTTGTTGTTGCTGTCATTCAATGGTTCCTGAGCTAAGCTAAGCGCATGACTATAAGCAAAGTTAAATCAATCTCTATTTTATAACGGCAGAGAAAACAATATTATTAAACTGGAAATACAGCTTCAGAGATCTCAGGAGTGAGAACTAGAAGTTTCCACTGTTTTCAAGATCACTTAACACTACCAATCATTCAAACCCCACAAAGCTTTCTTTGGCATATGAAATACACTTAGCATTTCTTCTCTGTTACAGAAGAAGAAAAATCAGTGATTTTAATATGATTCCTAAAGTATGCCCACATAAGTATATGCTATGCGAGTGAAGACCAGAGTTGGAATCTTCTGGGAATAAATATAAACATAAGGAATTATCATCAGAGGCATATGATACACCAAAAGGACTTGCATAGTCCTTCTACTGTTGACCAGTGGAACCGATTATTGCCATTACCTCCTTGTCTACAGATCTGAGGAGCTTTCACACATTTACATCATAAATCTTCCTGTACAAGAAATGCTTATATTTTCTTTCTTATGCATTGTACTTACCTAATCCTTTAGGAGTAATGCCACTGCTATCGGCAGGATTAACCACCCAGTAGTAGTATTTCAGCGTGTGCATTAACTGCAGTACTGTCCCTACTCTGCGTATAGTGTTATAGATCGTAGCAGTTCCAATGAATTCAGCTGACAAGTAGGTATACAAAGACAACTGCACCTGAAGAATGAAATAGTTATCCACATAAATGTAAGTTATATATTAATAAACTTAATTTTCAGGTTTTTTAGGACTTACTTTGGATATGATATAAAAACAAAAAAAATAATTACAAACAACTTTACTTAGGGCAGGGACTGGACTGACACCTGGAATGACCTCCAGAGGTCCCTTCCAATCTTAATTTTCTATGATTCTATGATTTATGTCATGATAAACCTACTGGTTTGTTTTCTATTTTGGCTTTTTATACTAAAAGTATATATTACCAAATTTTAGGACCATGCCACTTTTCACTTTGGTCCACATTCCTCAACTGTGATTATTTAGGAAAACAACTAATTCATTATCACCAGACATGAACAATAACTTTTTATAGCTTTTATGAAAACAAAATACATAATTAAAATGTAAGCTTATGCAAATGTGTAAAAAAAGATATCTTACTTTTTGCTTACAATTAAAAACACATACTTTTATGCTTAATCTTTAGGAAAACAATGTAACACAGACACTGAAAAATGGACTGGGTTTCTAGAAACAGTCTTTTGATAGAATTAGTCAGAATCTTAGGCAAGAATGTAACTGCTTTTAGAAACTTATAACAGACATTGGAGAATATAGTTAAGCAGGGTATAGACTTCACGATCTAAAAAATCTTTGTTATTACCATGTTTTAAAATTAAAAAACTAAAAACCTAAGTACCATGGTATAAAAGAATACTTGTAGAGTTATAACATCATTCAAGTGTACAATTACCTTTGCAGGGGTATGTATCCAGATAGCAGGATTAAAAAGGATGTGATCACATAATTGCTTCAGTAGAGGTGCTCCATGAGACAATCCATCCAGATATTTAGCAAATGACAAAAATTGTTCCAGAACTGCTCTAGTTATATGAACTCTAGATGACTGGGGAAAAATAATCAGAAAGAACAAAGAAAGAAAAACCTTCTTCCTTAATATACTTAGAGCAGAAATATGAAGTGATATTTTCACCAGACTCATCTTTACTAAATACATGCAACTGCATATGTTTTTATGTCATTGAATATGAAAGGAAATAAGAAAAAATATCAGCAACTTATACTTTCTAATAATATTCACGGTCTTTCTAATGGCTACATTTAACAGGTTAAAAATATTCATCAATAACTGTGGTTAAATCCTTTTTCTTTTTTTTTTCCTTTTTTGTTTTATTATAATCCAGTCAGGATTCTACATTTTACAGCACAGTGCCTTGAGAACTTCATCTGAAGTCCTTAACTCTTTGGCAGTTAATTATGTGTCTTACTGAAATTGGGTGTCTCAGTATATAAACACACATTACTGGTAGACTTGCTTTTGTTTCTTAAACATAAGTAGGTATTTGAAGGATTTGGGTTCAAGGTTTCCTCAAATTTCAAGAGAGCACTTCAGTTTCACAGCATATGCTATAAAATCACTGTTGAGAGCTGCTTCTATGCATTAACATGGCATGCGGACTTTGACAAACTTCTTTTGTACACTAAGTTAGCAAAAGGAACTAATAGGAAAAACCACTAAACGTCCTTCCCCTTGCTTTCCCTAAAAAATGTTCCAATTACTTTTAATGCTGTAAGTACAGTCTGGGAACATGCAGATTTGTTATTTTTAGAAGTAAAGTCCATTTGCCAGTAATACAAGTTCAGTCTGGATACTGAGTTTCCTTTGGTTTGTACATCATAATTCACAATAAATAGTCTGCAACCAATAAGAACAAAAATGTTGTTCAAAGTTCAAGTCAGAAAAAAAAAGCTTTCTGTCCTCTCTGAAGTATTTGATCACATGCAAATGAACAACAGATAATATACAAATAATAAAATTAAGCCTGCCTAGGAAACAAAAGGATTTTTTCCTGCCATGTGTGCCAACTGAATACAAGTATATACTGAAAAAATAAAATACATCCTTTTGAAAAACTGCTGCTAGGGAGAATTTAGCATAAAAACCCCCAGAAAATGGCATATGCTGTAAAAATGTTGTGATAGAAATCAAACAAAATCCTTTAAATATTCACATACCCTGAGTTTATTGATTGTAGCAGGTGTTAATTAGAATAGTACACAAACTTTTTTTTTTTATTTCATGTATAACATTCTAAATCGATGTATTCAATGTGCATAAACCATAGTGCTCTATACAAGAGAAAGGGACTCCATGAGGGCTCACCAGCCCGCCTGTATATAACTTACAGAACTGGAGCTAACAGCTTTGTATATTCGTTCTGGTTATGTCACAGGAAAACCTACCACTGGAAAAAAAACCCACCTTAGACTAGTTCTTCGACATTCTAAATCACACTTGCTTAGTACAGAAAACATAGAAGCACAGAAAATAATCTGCTTTTAGGTATTACTTCAGTGAAGGTAAAGTCTTTCTACTATAAGAATGTATTACCCTAGCTGAAAATAACATAGGGAGCAGAATGAGAGAAATTATTTATCATTCTTCTTCAAAATTCAGTACATTTTTAAAGGTGAGATTATCATTATTTAATTTCACCATTGGACAACAAAAACCTCTGGTCATAACTTCTTCTCAAATGATTGTTATACTGACCTCATGCTAATGAAAAATACAGTAGTAGACATTCAAGAATGTCAGAGCCATGAGATTCAACCATAAGAGTATTACTATCTTAGTACAGTAGTTTGTTTTCAGATTATTAAATCACAGCAACATGAGACCAGGAGGCAGGTAATGTTCCTCAGACACGCATCTGAACTGAACCTCAGTTTTGTGATAACTGCTCATCATGTCTGAAAAAAGCAAGTAAAGGGAATGCCCCTTGCAACTGTTCCTTTCAGAAACAAAATTATTTTACAGTTTTTCTTCTTCAAAACACAGAGCAACTATTTCAACAATTTCAGAACTGAGCCACAGAGGATTAACTTAATTTTTATTAACATACATAAAAAAAGAAATTTAAACCTAAATTATGGCATGTCTGTGATATGCTTGTACAAACTGGGAACAAGAGAACTCTCCTAAACGACAGTTTGGGGGACAGAGAGTGGAGAAACACAAATGAAAATACATTAAAGTGATTCACAAACAGATCTAAAGTAAAAATTAGACAAAAAGGATCAACTCTAGAAAACTGATTCTTTGAATATTGGCATATAAGAGGATAAGGAAGATGAAAAGACTCCTGTTGACAACTTATAAGTATTAGAAATAAAAAATATCTCATACCACAAATATATTTTATTCCACCAGTCCTTTGACCTAAGTGATTGAAAATACCACAATGCCAGTAGAAAGACTAAGAAGAAAGATAAAAAAAGCCCTCCAAACATACCTTTTCAAGGAGGTAGCCAATGACTAGAAAGCCTTTTCCACCAAGCATTTGTTCTTGCATGGCTACTGAACTCTTAAGAAGCTCAACCAAGAAAGCCAATAGGGTAGCACTGCATGTAAAGAACAAGCATTTTTACAGATTACAAATGCAGAAAAATCGATCTGTTAAATTCTCAGTATTCCAGCTATTAAGTGAACAGAAACAGGCTTAAAGTGGTGACCAATTCCTTGAAAGAATACAAATCTTACTTTTTCTGACAAATTTCTCCAATGATTGTTCACATATTACAACGGTAGGAGTGGGAGTTCATATGCAAACAGAAGTGCAAAATCGTTTTGTCAGCTCTCCTGATTTGACCAGGACTATCCCAGGTTTTAAATATCCAGTCCTGCAACTTGCAGTTCTAGCCAAAGGTTTTGCAGTTGGTAGAGGCAGGAGATGATGAGTGGGATCCAGCTGACAGTGCTAGAATGATGCAGGCAGGGGCTGTGTCAACCATTTTACCATCCAGACTAACTATGCTAAACAGCAAAATTTGCAGCCACTAGGTATATCATCATTCCACACTTTCAGTCCCTAGAGTCACTGCTACCGCAGAAATGAGGCATAAAATGGCTGAACATGCATGCGGGCAACGATGCCCACCACAAACCACAGTGGAACAACAGCAGGGTGAAGAGCTTCCTTCATACTTTCTCCAGACCAAACATGATAATAATACCTAGGCCTGACAAAATAAAGGCTGAGAATCACTTTCATCCAGTTAGGAAAGCACAAGGAGACTCCAGAGGCCACAAGCAAATCACCCAGCAGCCCATCCCAGCAGTATCTGCAAGTGAGGTGTTTGGAAAGCACAGGGAGGGGGAAGAAAGTGTTCAGAAAAGGTTACTGTTTAGAAACAGAAGAGATATGAAAGACTTCAGGGGACAGACTCAGCAAGAAAGTGAAACTATGTTATGAAAACCAACAGCGGAAACATATGACAGATCAATGCCCCGTGGGAGAAAAATCACAATTGACTCTTGGGTGGTGAGAGGGAAACAAAAATACACTCATCTGTTGCTGAAAAACCCAGAGGAAAGGGAGAAAGAAAAAAAAAAATGACAGAGAAGAAATATTTAAAATGATTTTTCAAATATATCAAAAAGCTAGACGATGGAATGCATTGTACTGCATATACAATGCATACCTAAAGTTATTATTCCTTTTCTAAAATTAAAATAAGTGTAACAATTCCTAGCTGTACTGACAAATATCTCTAACCATGAAGGTTTTCACACAGGTGGTGGGCACAGGCAAACTGAAAACTGTGGCTTTTGCAGCTATGAAAAAGTGAATTGAAGTAAATGTTCATCCTGCATTTTATAAATTTCAGCTTTACTTACAGTATGTAGTCAGCTATAGATTCACTTGCTCTCCAAATACTTTTACTTTGAAATAAATGTTGAGATTGGTTAATCCATACCAGCACCAAAAAATAATCAATGTGCTGAGGAAAACAAGATTTATTCTATTGGGCAAGCAAGGCTGCCATGCGAAAAGTACACAGTGTAGGCAAAGTACATGCTGTGAACATGAAATAGTGCCTTGTCTTGCTTCATTGTTGAATGGTCACAATAATCAGTCTAAAATCACATACAGAATGCTCCACAGAGTGTCAGCAGTAAAAGAACACAGATAATATCCATTTACAGTACTCCAAAGCTTTTATCAAAACAGCCTGTCAAGCTGTCACATCAATTTCAAACCAGGTTATATGTATGAATTTTTTCTTACCCCAACTGAAAGTTTCTATTGTATTTGTCATCTAAAATAAGATACTCATCATTTTTACTACATGACAATCCATAAGAAGCTCATGTAAAGGGTTGAAGATTTATATTTAGAAACTTTTTTAAAAAAAAATGAAGCGGTCAAAGAAAATTCCATATAGGTGGTGCTTACTATTATCCTTTATGAGTAAACTTATGATTTAGGAGGACAACCCATCATGCATAAAGTTAAGAAACAGCATACATCTTTGCAGGATTAGGACCTAAATTAGAATAACAAATACTATTAATATTATATTGAAAAGTCAAAAAATATTCTTAAAATTGATTTAAAAGATTGTTGTACCATGAACATAGCACCAGACTTAAGTTTAAAAGGTTCTAATTCCACTTCTATAAGTGATTTATCAAAAGTCGTTTTCTTTGTATTGCAGATTATTTGTCCCTTCTATGAACTTAGACGTAAACTCATGGGCTGGAGTTATTCTTATCTCATATTAATACAACCTCTACACAATTGTTAGAAATTCTGATAAGACTCCGAATATAAGACACACTGACACCCTAAAAATAAAGATTTTTCTCTCTTTTCTTCTTTTTAAGTACACATAAAACACACCAGTCAACTCAGAAATAATCAGTGGCCAGTTAATATTTAACCATGCCACAGACAAACATACAAGCTAATTCTGTGCAAGAAAGACTGAATCAACACAGTTTATTAGTTCAGATGCATAGAGCCCAAATATTTTTTAGATATTAACCATCTTTCTGTGGGATACGGCTGAACTGACTAATTCTGCCTGCCCGCATTAGCTCTGCGAAGAGCTACCTTAGCTGTCACTGCAAAGTGATGCCAATGTTTCTAGTTCCAGGAAAACGTATTAATTCAGCCAATACTTTTGTGAATGAGCTATGCCTTTTCCTAAGTCCAAAATGGCTTTTAACATCTATCGAACCAGACACATAAAGACAGCACAAGCCAGCTCTGCAGAGTCAGCTCAGGTCTGCAAGCAGTAACTCTAGCTTCCAATCCTTCTGCATTATCCAAGATTGCCACCATAAATAGTAGAGTTGACTGTAGTATATAGTAATTCAAATCTTGGGATAGCACATGCAAATGCATCATTACACTTTGTACCGTCAAGCACATAAAAAATTCCAAGTATCAGAAAAAGCAGCAGTTAAGGAGAACCACCTGGCAGTCACATAGGGGCACAATGAAGTTTGAGGTGAATACTGTATAGGACCACAGTACTGATGAAAATTAGCACCATAATTAAAGGTAACTAGCAGTTTGTCCACATCATTATGCAGGAAATGAAGTAATTAAAAGATCTGTAATATTTTAACTGATAGAAGAACTGTAAAATCAAAATGGAAGTGTTTTTAAATTCTCACTGTGCGTACAGTACTGAAGCTATTACTACCTGGTGTAATAGCTGGTGACTGGAGACAGGCAGAAAACAGATTACATGCTTAGTCTGATTTTTTCCAGAAATCTTGCTTATACTTGTTTCAGGTGAAACTTCTTTTTTGGATGAGGAAGGAGGGAATGAAACTGCACTAAATAACAGCTGTTGCACAAAACGCTGTTTTTACATGTTATGTTCTCTATTTATATACTTTATGCTAGAGAGCATTCAGTCTGCCTGAAAAGACCCAACAGTTAACAATTCTCAGATAAGCTTTCCCAACCTCTTAAAAACTTCTCTTTCCCCACATGTTCAGACTGACATCAAGCAAACATTTAAGTGTGTATGTGTGTGTATGTATGTGTGTATATATGCATATATATATATAAAATCCATACTGACATAATGGATCTTTTCTCCTCAATATTGCATTCTAAGAATTTAGTCTTCTAGAGAACTAACTGCCTAATTTAGAGGATTGTATCCAGAACTCTTAACATATTTCTAAGGATAGTCAATTTATGTAGTCATCTTGGTAGCTGAAAATAAATGAAACCTGAAGATTTTAAATATACAATTTTTTATCAGCAGAACCAGGTTGCCAAAATTATGCTTTTAAAAAGGTTGCTGTTGACACAGGGGAAATAATAGTGATTAGAAGACTGTCTTCTAAGATGAACAATTTTTCAAACATAATTTAACAAACTTACCAGCAACTAAAATGCATCGGATTGCTGCAGGGCTCACATTAAACTTGCAAAATTCTGTGCACTGCCATACAAAATTTCTCTCCATTCTTGCCTATTTTCAACTCCCCTAGATACAAAGGCAAATATAAAGGATACTTCAGCCCATTCCTACATCTCCTCTATACCACGTCCTGCCTAGAACAGATCAGTTTGTCTGCAGTGCAGCTAAGATAGAGATACAAAATGAAAGTATATATGTCAACCAACACTAAATCAGACAGAATTATGATTTCTACTGAAAATATAATTAATTTCAGGACAAAATTTTTCCAGCAGTTTTCCATTACTAAGAAGCAGGAAAAACAGGTTGCAGACCAAAACATGAAGATGCTGTATTTCCAATGGTTATGATACTGCTTATTCTATAATTAGCATATTGTAGAGACAGTAAGTCTCTGGAATACTGCTATGTAAAAAACTGAAGATTAATTACATTGTTACAGCATTGCCTGATTTTCCCCTCACATACATGTCCCTTGTGAAGACTTAGAAAAATTTTTTTTTTTTTTATAAATGAAACAGGAGCACAGAATTGGTGTTCACAGCATACACTGTCTGACTGGAAGACGTTCTTAAGGATGCTTTCATGTCTACACATAATTATTATATTTCTGAAGTCCCTAACTTTATAATTCAGACAGTTATTCTTATGATGTGCACTGTGATGTCACAAAAACCACCCAGCTTATTTCATTAATCTAAATACATAGACATAATATAAATAACTATTATGTTTCAATAGTCCATCATTATGTTTCAATATTACAATGTTTCAGCATCACAATCTTCAGTCAACAGTCATGCAATGTTACTCCTTAAATAAAAAATATACTAGAGATATTCACAAAAACAATGGCTTCTGTAGACAACAGTCTTCAAAATTCCAAAATATGTCATCGCCTTCTTCATTAAAAATGAGAATAATTACATGCATAAATAAATATTTCATTTTCACTGCCCATGTATATCTATGGGAATTTTAAAGAACCTTTTCATTTTACACGTAACAGAAGCTCACAGTGGAAATCCCAGGGTTACGAAAGCTTTATGCTATGAAAATCATTGAACAAGAAAGAGCTGCTTTTGTCAAATTGTAAATTGACTGGTAGTTCCCACTAAGCTAACAATTATTACTGTTTTGTGGAGATAAAATACAGGACAATTTAGATAAACTATTCTTATGAAATGAGTTTCTATGACTTCACTTACAAATGAAGCACCCTATTAGGAACATCAGTCATATATTCAAATAAACTCAGATGACAAAGGCTTTGGAGGAATAAAGAAAACCCTAGAAGTCAAGCATTTGCATCACTAGGATAAAAGTGAAATTTGTCTTGGTTGTTTTTGTAGTTGTTGTTTTATTATTATTTTTTTAAATCACTACATAGATCAATTTCTCTAGTCTACTCTTTCCCATTATAATTTTCTCTGAAAAAATTTACCTTAATTACTTTAACTTTCATCTTGGATTGTGCATTACAAAGTTATCTGGATTGTGCTTTACAAAAGGCACCTTTAATTAAAGTAGGCATGTAGCTATAAAGATCTAAGTATGTTAATTAATAACAGATGATTTAACTTGAAGAGGCTATGTAGAAGAGAATGATGCAGGTATTTGTTCTGTCTGATTATCTTTGGGAAGGATCTTTTATAAACTAATTCCATTTGTATCTTCAGCTTCTCCAAAATAAGACAAAAGGATCGTATGATGAACTCCATCACAGGCTGTTAATACGATAACTTTTGAAAACTAATCTTAGCACAAACAGATAAAGTGGTATTAAGGAAAATCATTCACCACCAATTAATGTTTTGTTTTTAAACAAAAATATCCTAAGGTACTTGCCCCTTAACTTCAAATAAAAAAGTTATTGTTAGCAATAACTCATTGTTAGCAAACGGTTTTAAATTAGTTTGGCTGATTCATTAAGTAATTTGTTACTTCATCAGAATATTTACTAAATGTTTCATAGTATGGACTTAGAAATCCTCAGGGAGGAGCATTAGCAATATTTTAGCAATATATTTTGATGCACAGAAGATGCAAGATGATCTCCACTTCCTTACTTCATTCCTTCAGGAAGAAAATCAAAGCACAAAGGGTAAGCATGGATTTCAGAAATTGTTTTGACTGCACTTATAATACAGGTTGGGAATACAAAAAGGGATTTTCATCAAGGTATATTCACTGCTAAAGCATGAAATCAAACACTTGCGCATGTTTTAACGCAGTCAGTTGCTCTGCTGCTACTTTACTAATTACTCATATTCATTCATTCATATTTATGCAGTCATGGCCGCTAAAGCCGGCATGCTGCAAAGCCAAGAAGGGTTCCCCTAACCAGGCTGGAGGTAAGATAAACTCAGAGCAGAAGAGACGCAGGCAGATGGTGGGGATGGAGAGGAAGTTCCCATGAGCTAGAGCTAGAGCAGCTCTTTAAAGTGCTTCCTTAGCTTCCAGTTTAACTACCTTTTTTCTTTCTGTAAGCTTCTTTGAGAGAAAGGGGAAACTACTTCTTTCTTTTCTCTTTTCCACTCCTTTTTCTCATAACATACAATGAGGACAATTGAGGACAATAACAGAAAACTACTAAACGTGTTTCATCCAAACTGATGCCACTGAACACGACTGAGATGAATAGGTGTTGCGTGGGAGAACTAGAGGGGCAAGTCATTACACACCTCTGCTTATGGGCATGACATTTGCACACAGACTCCAGTCATAAATTAGCCACCCTTAATAGCTCTTGGACCTCCTGGCATATGCGGAGGTACTGCAGTTTGGGAGTTTACAAAGGATTTCTACCACATGATACGGTGACTGTATTTTCATTATAAACTATTGTCCAGGCAGTCTGATTTCGCAAGTCACACTCCTGCTGTCACAGTTTGGGAAGGTTCCAGTACAACTGATTTCATCTGAGCACAGCTCCGTTATACTAGAGAAGTGAAATTTCAGGTGCGATATTCAGCCTTCTTCCCTTTGAAACGCATGAGGAGAGGGTTATCAGCATCCGACTCTGCAAACTCTAAATTGTAGACTGGAGGCGGTGGTGGACTGGGACCTTGGCTCTCCATCAGAGGCACAAAGGTAAATGCAACCACCTCGGAAAGGATGACTTTCGTACCCACTCTCAAGTTTAAATACCTGGGCCAGCTGTGGCAAACAAGAAAATTCTTGAAAGACATTAGGAGAGGACAGGTTAGGTAGGTAGGATACTACTTGCCATTCATCTTATTTGCTACCATGATCTTAAAGATAAATTCAGTTAAACTAATTACTTTATTAAGAATTATTGGAAACTCACAGATTTTTCATATTAAGCTAATAACAAAATTAAGACATCAAATTGTATTTCCTATCAAGCTGTGCTATTTCCTATCTATGGAAACTGGTAGGAAAACTGCCTATTTCCTATCAAACTATTCATCTATCAAAAAGTAGATGCAGCAACACTACTAGTTATAGACAGGAACCCAAAAAGTCATCATCTGAATATAAAAAATACTAAAAAAATGAGTACAAGATATGAAGTCATCAAAGCAAAACACACAAAACATTTACAGGAAAAGATGAAGAACAGGAGTTGAAATATTATTGTTGCCCCCCTCACCAATGTTTCCATTTCACTGACTGACAATAGGTGGGCAATATACTCTGTAACAGGGCTACCTATATTAAAGACTGAAAATAATGTCAGTAATAAAGCTGACTGAAAAGATGCCTATGTTTACTTTGCTACAAATTTTAGGTGGGTGTATATATCACCTTTAAGAAAGTTAAGGTGGGCCTAGGCACATTTATTTAGTATGATAAACAGTAAAAGTATTTTTAATTTTTATTGTATAGTGTATGCTATCTAGCAAATCCAGTTAGTAACCTCCAGAGTAAGTATATAAAAGAATTCTTGAAATGACTTCATCTATTTAAGCAAACAGCTACAGCTCCTTCTACTTTGAAATATTTTCCCAATATGGTACAGTCCAAAGCAACAATCTCATCTGAATTAACACTTGTTATTTATTCTGTGATGGAATTGGGTCAGTGCCAAAGACTGTGTACCCAATACCTTGTCAGAATCAGTCTGTATGTCAATGCTCAGCAGACCCAAATGAATTCAAAACCATACACGAGAGATCACAAGTGAACAAAGCAAGTCCTTCCTGTCATATTACCCATATAGTATAATCAAAGGTAACAACAACAGTATCATAACAGAAAAAAGCACTCTATATTTGTTTTCATTACACAAACACCTTACTGACCTAAACTGCTAAATTTTCTATTCTAACCAGAGTACTGAAAAGCAGGATGAAAAGTAGCAGTCTTGGCATCTAAGCTGAGGGACCACTCTCCTGAATAGCAGGTGCATCACTTAATCTAAGAAAACATACTTAAGAACTCAGTTTCCATTCTTTTAATTGCAGTGTATGAGAGCATAAGAATCTACACAGCGCTTCAAAAGTAGAGTTGTAGGTTATTTCAATACTTGGTCTCATGGAAGATGTAGATAAGACACACAGGGATATACATACCACAGGAATAAAGAACATTTACAAAGAATACCATTAAACCACAAAGTTGCTATACTCATATTGCCATGGTTTATAATTTAAAATTTTATTTACGATGAATCTATTAATTTAGAGAAGATTAAAATTGTAAGTGGATCAAGATGATTAAAAAGCAAGGTGTCCCCTCATAGTCCTGTTAACAAACCGCTTCTAATGTTAAAAAAAAAATTAAACAAATAATTGAGAACCTTGAACTTATTAAACAGATTTTGATATGTGCAGGAGAGAAGGAGGTGAGAAGGATTCAGAAAAGTAGTCTAGAAACCTAGGACACTTACACTGGGGTATCAAGCTATTTGTACTTCCCACCTCCCAGGAACACGTTAAGACAAAAGGCAACACAGCTATTCAAGGGACAACTTCTGAGTCCAGCCACTTGGCCACCAGAAAGAAATAAATTCTACAGCCATAGTAAGCCTTTGCAAACATAACGGTCTACTGTCATCAAGCATCATCTGGACCTTTTTTTTTTGTTTTGGCAAAGCGGCATAAAGATTATCTGCTTATAAAAATACATAGACTGTAATAGCTGAATGCCAACTACTTTTCAGAAAGAAGTGGTGCAGCCCTCTGTTGCTGTTGTAGATATATTTTCATAGGTAAGAAGGGTATAAACAAATATCAGATACAGTTCAACAACTGCATTTTGGAAAGAAACAAATAAAGAGAGAATAGTCTAAAAAACAAGGGGAAAGAAGGAAAGGACTCAGTAAATATACTTCTTCCCTTAGTCGACTCCACAAAAGAATCTTAAATATAGCCCTGTTCTTCAGGTTTAGCCCCCTTTCCCCATTATCTCCTTTCTTTGCCTCCAGAAATCTTGTATTCCTTTATTTGCCTACTTCCTTGTTCACTTAAATTATTATTTTTCTCAATATCTACATCCTATTAAATTAAATATAAGAAAATAATGCACATACACCAAACCCATGGTGATTCAACATTTAAGTTACATCTCATCAAGCAGCCATTTGCTTAAAAATCTTTTGAATATGTTCTTGAGTTAGGGTCACATCTTGTATTATGCATTTGTACAATCATATAGCATAATGAATTACAGATCTCTCTTTAGAATATAATCTAATAATAGAAGAAACGCATTGATTTATTCAAGAACAACTTTTTTTTCCTACTTACAGTTCAACTAACTCCAGAAATGTTCTGTACATTTTAAATTGAACTTTATGAATGTTCTCACTCACTGGAAAGACCACACACTTGGGGAAGAATTAGTCTTTATCTTGACTTATAAAACTTACATTATATTAGCTCTCCATTTTTAAACAGACCTAGTTACTGCTTTATCATTTATTACAGATTCAGCTCATTAATGAATTTAACACATATTTTATTCATATGTATGGGCACATACACACATAATCTTCCTTAAATTGGAATAAATTGGAATTTTTGCCTACTCCAGTAAATAAAAAACATACAGGGAATTTTTTTTTCCAAATTTATTTCAAAGCAAGCATTGTGTTTTCTATTCCCCTTAATTCACAATACTTCAATGCAAAGTACATACTGGAAAACAGACTACAAAAAAGTAAATATCCCACATGAGCCAATACACAACCAGCTTTTCTGCCTTTAACGCTGAATGAAATAATTTGCACCACTATACTGCTTGGAAGTAGAATTCATTATTTTTAAGCTGTGATATTACTTCTAACGTACTAAAATATTGTCATGAAATACATTAACTTTTCACACTACAGAAACAAATAAAAACGAGCAGCCAACTTAGGTACATATATTTAAGTTAGCAAAGGGGAAAACTGATGACTGACAAAACTTCACCAAATTGATTAATTTCTTAAATTAGATTGAGATAAGTGATCTTTCAGGAGGAATTATACCAATGTATCACTTTCAGTTAACATTTTCAAAATTGTCAGCAATTTTAGTATTATTTAATTATTTTTCAGTTAACTAATTTATTACTGAACTATCTAATGCAATAGGAAATATCCAGAATAATTAATAGCAGAGTATTCTAACCAGGAAAATAAGCCATGTACTCTGAATTATGCACCTATTTTATAAATTTATTCAAATACAAGAGTCAGCTTATGCTGCCCCTAAACACTGCTTTCTAGCAGGTTTTGGTTACATACCATCCTACAGGGAAACACTGTACCAGTTCTTCAACATTACCTTTTCAGTTTTGTTACTTCCAAAGGTTTAGGCCACACACTTTGTTCTGACAAGTTTAGACATCTTGTGTTACCACTAGAATAGGAGCCTGCCCTGACAAGCAGGTGGCAAGAGATCTTCTTTGCAAAAATAACTACAGCTGAGCTAGCTTTGAACAAGTCAGCGTGAGTACTGACAGACTCCTAAGCACTCCTTTGCAGGCTACACATGGAAGCATTCATCTAATTTCTGTGCAGGCTTTTCAACCTAGGTGTTCCATAGTATCAGAAGAAAGACTTCACATGTCCCTGTTTAAAACTCTCTTGGTGTGTCCCCAGTCACTGTTGCAATTGTAATATGGCCACAAAATAACTGTTCATAGCTCTGTGACTTTCTGACCATGTATTAATATGGAAGGAGATATCTTTCTTTAATTTTGAATGTTATTAAATATGAATTCAAATGGCACAGACTTTGAGAAAGTAAACAACATTGCACCGTCAAGTAAAAGCACATTGGTTTCTTTTAGAAGTTGCAAGAACTGTCACAAAACTATCCTTAAAGACTCTAGAGGGATTTGAATTCATTATTTAATCCAATCAATTTTATGCCAGTTCCATCTGGAATCTCACCAGATTAATACAAATTATACATCTCTACAGTAAACTACTTTTAAAAAAATAATATTATTTTCAAAGAAACAAGGGTAAAATGTAAGACACAGCAATTACAGAAGAAAACAAATCAAACATTCCCACAACAAAAATGGAAATATTCTTAGCTTAATTTAGTTTTTATCTTGCTTGAAAGAAGCTTACCATACTGTTGTTTCCACCTGACTGTCGTGCAGCTGTCGATTGTCTAACTGGGCAAAGAGAGGAAAAAGAACTTGAATCCCTCCAATGGAATGAATTGCGCTGTGAATGGAGTGGGTTACGATAGCTTTCACATCCTAAATTAATAAAAGAAATAAATAAAAGGAAAAACCTCAGTTAATCTCAGTTTTAAAGGACAGTTACAAACATAACTTGGAAACACTTTAAACTGAATTGAATGCAAACTAAATCAGACTTGTTTTAACTTAGTTTCACCACTTATGTTTCAATTATAATCACTATACTTAAAGGCAAACATTAAACAGAAAAACTTCAGTATCATGGCAAACTGTGCCTTATGGTATGAAGTATATATTTCTTAATGAAGAAATAATTTTTTCTCCAGAAAGTGAGTAAAGAAAGAACAGTTCAAGTGATAGGTAAATTAAGAGCTGAAATAATACAAAATAATGATCTCTTTGTACACTAGCACACAAATCCTCTTATTATCCAAATGATGTTGAGCTAACAGTAACCACAGAACATCAATTTAGTAGTGCAAACCTGAAGCATAAGAGCATGGGGGGAGTGTACAAAAATTGAAGGATTTTCCTTTGGTGAGGATTCAAGGCATAGCTGAGCATCAGTAGCCTTCGCATTGTAAGTAAAAGCAATGCTACTTGCAAGTTTCCCATCATATAGCACTTGTTTATGGTGCTCAGCCAGATGAATGTCACTCTCAGATTTAAATTTGAATGTGCTCTGAAAAAAAAGAAAACACAAGTTTTACAAAGTAAATATTTTAGACAAAATCCTTGCCACAAAATGTGCAGAAAATACATTGGACTTGAGAAGGAATATAGAAACTGTTAAACTTTGTTTTAATTTTCCAGTAGTTTAATGCTACTGAACAATGAGAATTTTTTAATTTACTACACTCTACATCAACATGTCAATGTAATATTTGGTATTTTATGCAGCAGTATTATTTCCCTCTCTCCTTTCAGCATCAGTGTTAACAAGTTTCAGAAGTAACTATCTGGAAGAAATGTGTCACATTAATCAACTATAAATATGTTAAAGAATTGAGCATACAACACATTAAAAATAAAGAACAAATTATATGCCTTGTATTTTAGTTTATATAAACTCATTCAAATTAGAATATCGAATCCTATACCATTTTGATTAAAGGAATAGTTATTTTTAAACAGCATTAAAACCCATGCTTCATTAACAGTCAGGAGTATATATAAACAAGCTACTTACACTAAAAAAAATCCAAATAAAATTATAAGAAGTGCCATATTTCAAATTAAAGATGCTCAAACTCAAAGCTTTTATAAAGGAAGACTGAAAATTTCTGTTGTTCTTGAAACATGATATGAAACATCAGATATGATCAGATATGAAACATACCATGATTCATATCTGATCTAAACCTAGGTTTTCTGGCAACACTGACAAATCAATTAAGCACAAGAAGATAGATTTCTGCCTTTCTGCAAAGCATTGTCAGATTTACTTAGCACATAACTACTTCCGTATGTAACAATCATTTGACAGTGGCAAAAAGACAACTAGTAGTAACACACAGTGCTGTACTGATACAAGTAAAGCAAATTTGTTAGAAATTACCACCATTTAATAAATGCAATAGATATATAATACATGACTAAAATGTTTACTCAGTTTAAAATAATTTATTGCTGAGGTTAATTATGAATCATTTTGCTTGTTTTCACTGCATACAGCCATCACAATTCTCTTTATTCCTTTGGTCCTATCAAATCTTTCCTTCCCTTCCCCCACGCAGTAAGAAATCCTTTATCATGAAACCATTGAAAGTACTATCACTAGGGTTTTGGTTATCCAGGTTAGAAAAATTTAAATGGGCAACTTACAGGCTATCAGCTGCTCGTTCCAAACAAATTACAGGTTCCTACCAATTACATAAACCCATAAAACACATCCAGCTTTTGCAGAGCTCTCAAGTCTACTGGAAACCCTGACAAAATTCTTTCGCTTACAGCCAAATGATGGGAAAGCGCATCTGCTCAAGTGACTGACCCATGGCAATATAAGGTCTTGTGCAAGCATCCATTTGTACATGGGTCGTAAGATTGATGTAGACTGAATAGACTGGGCACCTGACTGCAGCTGCTAGAGGACCCTTGGAGCAGATCTGTCAGTCAGCCCTGTCCCTTGCTTGGTGATGTCAAGCAGAAGGGAGGCTGCAATGCCATGCTGAAAATGTACAAGATGCAGGGACCATAACAGAGAATGCAAGAAAGAAGGGCAAAAGTAAGTGAATGGGAAGTCAGTGGTTTAATCTACATTTGGCAAAGAAGGATAATGTTATCTTTAGCTGCATTAGGAAGAGTGTTGTCAGCGGATGAAGGGAGGTGATTCTTCCCCTTTACTCAGCACTGGTGAGGCCACACCGGGAGTTCTGGGCTCCCCAGGACAAGAGAACCATGGACTTACTGGAGAGAGTCCAATGAAGGGCCACTAAAGTCATGAAGTGACTGGAGCATCTCTCCTATGAGGAAAGGCTGAGAGAGCTCGGACTGTTCAGCCTGCAGAAAAGAAGCCTCAGGGGGAACCTCACCAATGTGTATAAATAGCTGAAGGGAAGGTGCAAAGAAGATGGAGCCAGGCTCTTCTCAGAGGTGCCCAGTGACAGTACCAGAGGCAATGGGCACAAACTGAAACACAGGAGGTTCCCTCTGAACATGAGGAAACACTTTTTCACTGTGAGGGTGCCCAGCGAGGCGGCAGAGTCTCTGTCTTCGGGGATACTCAAAAGCTGCCTGGACACGGTCCTGGGCAACTGGCTCTAGGTGGCCCTGCTTGAGCAGAAGGGTTTGACCAGATGACCTCCAGAGGTCCCTTCCAACAACCTCAACCATTCTGTGATTCTGTGATGTGCATTTGGGTTAGGAGTCCATTTTGTAGGGAAACTCCCAGTGATCCCCACTTACTGCTCTGTTAATACTGCAAAGCTGTTCAGAACCAAAGAGGCTTCCTTTTGGCTGAAACTCAAATGTTCTCCAACTGGTGGTAGTCATTCAGCCCAAAGGATCAGACTATAACCAATCTGAAGTAAAAACCCCAAAATACACACTCTGTGGGTATTCAGCCCTCAGCACCAAACATTTTAATCTAGAAATGTGTTCCTATTGTGCCACACTGCTTAATGAAGTAGAAAAACCCAAAGAATGAGTATTATGTTTAATGCTTGAGAGCTGGCTCTCTGTTGATATAGCTGGTTACATCTCACTTATCAGGAAATGACTGCTACAGATTACATATTTGTCCTGAGGAAGGTGATGAGGTATTTCTCCCCAGAGGGCATGTTTAACTATACAGATAAATCTCTATGCACTTTCTGCAAACAGAAATAATTTAGTGATTTCATTGATTTCCAAAGATATCTGCATTCTGCATGTACTATATTTCGATGTTTTACCACATGAAAACACTTCTTACCCGGAAAATTTTTCATGCCTCTAAGCTTTGTCAAATGCCAAAGCTCAGAATGTTTTACCTCTTGTCCTGGTTTCAGCTTGGATAGAGTTAATTCTCTTCCTAGTAGTTGGTATAATGCTGTGTTTTGGATTTAGTATGAGAATACTGTTGATAACACACTGGTGTTTTAGTTGTTGCTAAGTAGTGCTTACACTAAGTCAAGGACTTTTCAGCTTCCCATGCTCTGCCAGGTGCACAAGAAGCTGAGAAGGGCCACAGCCAGCACAACTGGTCCAAACTGGCCAAAGGGCTATTCCATACCATATGACGTCATGCTCAGTATATGAACTGGGGGGAGTTGGCTGGGGGGCAGCGATTGCTGCTCGGGGACTGGCTGGGCGTTGGTCGGCAGGTGGTGAGCGGTTGCATCAGTTGTTTTTCCTGGGGTTTGTTCCTCCCTCTCTTTTTCTCTTGTTGTTTTACTTTTCATTACTATTATTATTATTTTATTTCAATTATTTAACTGTTCTTATCTCAACCCACAAGTTTTCTTACTTTTGCCCTTCCAATTCTCTTCCCCATCCCACCGGGGGGCAGGAGGGTAAGCAAGTGGCTGCATGGTGCTTGGTTGCTGACTGGGCTTAAGCCACAACAGTCCTTTTTGGTGCCCAACACGGGGCTCGAAGGGTTTGAGATAATAATAGATTAACCAGAGTTTATTAAGGAATTTATATCTGTTAACAGTTGCGGGTCACAATATCGATTCATCTGTTCTCAATATTAGTTTATCCGATCTGCACCGTGATCTTTTTTTTGCTGTACATGTTAAAGATCGGTGTTCTTTTGCAGTTTGTGTTCTGCAGTGATTAGTGATGTTTCGCCTGGGAGATGTGTTATTAAAACACTGGCCTTGACCTTAATCTGGTGTTTGAGTTTTGTACTGTACTTTGGGTAACACTGAAGCCATTACTGTACTTTGGGTACCACCTCATGGAGACAATTTGCAATTATACCTCTTCCTCTGATAGGTTTTTCATGGAGGAAATACAGAACGGTACCTTTGCTACCTTCTTCTGTGCTGTTTCCTCCTTCATTGAAATAACTTTTCAGTATCTTGAACATCCTTGGGTAGTTAAGATACTTCTATTGGTATTTCCTGGGAATATTGTTTCGGTTTTGTCTAAGGTTAATAAGCAATTTAAGAATATCATCCAGAAATCTGCCCCAAGGCTGGAGAGTTATGAATGGCAGGGTGTGTGGGATAGCATGGGCAAATGCCTAGGAAGGTGGGCACCTCCAGTATTTTGGAATTTCACTCCTGAACAAGTGCAGAATCCTGAAAAAATTAGCAGAATATTTGGAAAAAGTATGCTGTCACCCTGGCAATTCTAGTGAGACACAAATCACTGCAATGTGCTGGGGCCTGCCCATGCCTACCAAGCCCTGTTTAAGACTATTCAGTACCCTTAAGGAGAAAAGGAGGTTTCTGGATCTGACGACAAAACAACAGGCACCGTGGCTACTCCAACCCCCCCAACAGGTACTGCAGCTGAACCAGAGAACCAACCCGTGTCGGTATCAGTCACCCCCATACACAAGAAGAAATCCTAGAAGTGAAAGTCAGCTCGTTTAGTAAGGGAAGATGAAAAAGCAGGGCCATCATGAGGAGAGGAAGAAGAAGAACTCGTAAATGAGAAGGAAACCACCCAGTCCCTATCTCTGAGTGAGCTGTGAGATAGGCGAAAAGATTTCTGCCATCGTCTAAGCAAGCACATTGTCACCTGACTGCTCCGATGCTGGGATAATGGGGCCAGTAGCCTGGAATTAGAGATTAAGGAAGCCAAACAGCTGGAATCCCTTTCTAGGGAAGGGGGCACTGACAAAGTGATTGGAAAAGGGGCACAAGCCCTCAGCCTCTGGAGGAGACTCCTGTCAGCTATGAAGGAAAGATATCCCTTCAAGGAAGATGTTATATGTCACCCCGGGAAATGGACCACCATGGAGAAAGGTATACAGTACCTGAGGGAATTAGCCATGCTGGAGGAGATTTACAGTGACCTGGACAATGAGCAGTTATCCAAAGATCCAGATGAAGTCCAGTGCACACGACCCATGTGGTGGAATTTTGTATGGAGCGCACCAGTGTCGTATGCCAACTCATTGGCAATACTGACCTGGAAAGATGAAAAGGCACCAACGGTGGATGAAGTGGCTCGCCAACTTCAGCAATACAAAGAAAGTCTCTCTTCCTCCCTTGTCTCAGCTGTGGAGAAACTGCCCCAGAAGGTCCAGCAACTCTAAGAGGATAGGTCCTACTCTTCACCTGCATGAACCAGTATCTCAGCTATTAGGAATAAGCATTCTTCTGCTCAAGAGAGGGGATATAGAGGGTACACACCACGGGCCACCCTGTGGTTTTACCTGTGTGATCACAGAGAGGACATGAGGAAGTGGGATGGAAAATCTACCTCGACCCTAGAGGCGCAGGTACGTGAGCGGCAAGGAGAAACAATCACACAAGGGGGTTCTTCCAGGAAAATTGCTGCTCCAGTTTCCAGTGGGCAGTTCCCCAGGCAGAGTAGAAGGGATGATCTTCCTCCTGATTTTAATGAAGGAATTCCTGAATCGTATTTACAAGAAGTGGGTAACAAATACTATGACCAGGACTAGAGGGGCCCTGCCTCCAGCCAGGTGGTGGAAAGGAACAGCTAGGTTTACTGGACTGTATGGATTTGATGGCCTGGCACATCAGACCCACAGGAGTGGAAGGCTCTAGTAGACACCGGTGCACAGTGCACCCTAATGCCATCAAGCTATATCGGGGCAGAACCCATCTGTATTTCTGGAGTGACAGGGGGATCCCAACAGCTAACTGTATTGGAGGCCGAAGTGAGCCTAACTGGGAATGAGTGGCAAAAGCACCCCATCGTGACTGGCCCAGAGGCTCCGTGCATCCTTGGCATAGACTCCCTCAGAAGAGGGTATTTCAAGGACCCAAAAGGGTACCGGTGGGCTTTTGGTATAGCTGCTTTGGAGGCAGACGAAATTAAACAGCTGTCCACCCTGCCCAGTCTTTCGGAGGACCCTTCTGTTGTGGGGTTGCTGAGGGTCAAAGAACAACAAGTGCTGATTGCTATCACAGCAGTACACTGGCAGCAATACCACACCAACAGAGACTCCCTGATTCGCATCTACAAGCTGATTCATCTACTGGAGACCCAAGGAGTGATCAGCAAGACACGCTCACCCTTTAACAGTCCCATATGGCCAGTGCAAAAGTCTAATGGAGAGTGGAGACTAACAGTAGACTGTCATGGCCTGAATGAAGTCACGTTGCCGCTGAGTGCTGCCATGCTGGGCATGCCAGAACTTCAATATGAATTGGAGTCAAAGGCAGCCAAATGGTATGCCACAATTAATATTGCTAATGTGTTTTTCTCAATCCCTTTGGCAGCGGAGTGCAGGCCACAGTTTGCTTTCACTTGGGGGGGTGTCCAGTACACCTGGAATCGACTGCGCCAGGGGTGGAAACACAGCCCTACCAGTTGCCATGGACTGATCCAGATGGCACTGGAACAGGGTGAGGCTCCAAAACACCTGCAATATATTGATGACATCATTGTGTGCGGCAATACAGCAGAAGTTGGTTTTGAGAAAGGGAAGAGAATAGTCCAAATCCTTCTGAAAGCTGGTTTTGCCATAAAACAAAGTAAGGTCAAGTGACCTGAACAAGAGATCCAGTTTTTAGCAATAGAATGGCAACATGGATGTCATCAGATCCCAATGGATGTGATTAACAAAATAACAGGCCTTGCTTAATAAATAAATTTTTATATTAAGGCATGCTGGTTACAACTAAATGCATTCAGAAGGACATGTTGAGGAAGACCAGCATGGAAGTATTATGAACTGTTTCTATGTTACAACGTTCTGTAATAAGCATGTAATGTGCAATAAATAATTTAACATAAATATTATATATATATAAATTATATAAATATTATATATAAATAATAAATAAAGATTATTTTAATTACTTCTCTAGTTAATCCTAAAATCTGTTGCTTCTACCTGCATCACAGAATAGGGGTGGGACAAGGTGCAACAGATTCACTTTTCTTTGTGGATCAAGATCTGCCTTTTCCTGAACTTTGTGGCTTTGGTGTTTTTGCAACATTACATACTAAATATATTCACAGTTGTGTGCCTACTGCACTGTCCTGATCTCTGGTATGCTGGTAGACTATGCAGATTTCTCTGTATTCCAGAGGTCTTAATGGCAGTCATTGTAGACTAGGGGCATTATGAATGATTGTGAGGGTAGATGAACGAGAGGCAAAATCATAGTCTCTTGTCAAGAACAGAGCAGGCAGAGCACTAAATAAGGGATGGTCACTTTCCCATAAGAATCAGAATCCTGTGATATAGTGGACTAAAGTAAGAATTGTAAATCAAAGGAACTACCGCAGACAGTCATAGGAAAGAAAAAACATCTGTATGAAGACATTCTACAAAAATTCTTAAGTATTTTGAATAACCCTCCTTTGGGAGAAAAGCTTTGGCACAACCGGAGTTCACAATGCATCTAGAATAGTTGCTCTTTTGGAAAAGTTGAACAGTTGATTCTGCCAGTTGGCTAACAATACCAACTATTAGAATGAACAGAACATGTAGTGAATTACTTAAGAAAAGTTTCTGAAAGGCCAGTTGGCATCAGCAAGTTAGGTAAGAGCAAGAATGTGATCTCTAATGTCCAGCAGTTTGAGCTACCTGTCAATTGAGGCTCCCTTGACTATGAAATACCATACTGAAGTGTTCTGAACTGATGAACCTTTGCACGTCTGAAAGAATCTGAAAGAATTTACAGAAATAAACTTAACTGAGACACGAAAGAGGCAAGCTTTGAGTGAAAGCCACTATCAGTGCCCTGAGATCTCTAAATTACAGGACGTGGTTCCTTTTTTTGGTTGTGCATAGAGCTTGGGTTGGAAGAAGGTGAGAAAAAAGGGTTCTGTTTTGACCTATTTTTTGGAAATAAGGAAGTTAAAGAAAGAAATTGTGTTATTTCTAGGGTCCTGCTCTAGGAACCTGCTCTTTTTAACTGCTATTAGTAAAATATACTTTCAGATTCTTAGACAAGGAAGGAAACTACTTTAGAGAGGAAGGAGGCATTAACTGTGCTGGGAACACAACCTAAACCTGAAAACATGATATACCAAGGAAGAATATCCCCAAAGTATTAAATTTCATCTAACTGACATTTTACAAAAATCAGTAAGAAGCTATAGGTGTGAAGAAATGTAGTTTAAGGGAAGCCTATGAATCAAGCAAGGTAATTTGACAACACTGTAATAAGGTTAGTGCAGTAACTACTGGAAACGTTTACCCTGAAAGCATGTATGCCTTATGAACCCCTACAACACTCACAAAACATTACATAATGATTTTAATTTATTGAAACAAATGAAAGCATTATTCCCATTTGATATCACTTCAGTATGCTGCTGCAAATCCAGGAACTTAATAAATTCATAAAGATTTACCACATTTATTATTAAGAAGTACAAGGGTACATGACTTTCTTTTGTATGACCAAAAAAACATTTGCAGAAATATTTGTTCAAACAAAATACAATATTAAGTTTGGAATAAATACTCCTTGTTTGCACAGGTGACACACTTCTCTTCACTGACTGAACATTTTTAGTTTCAAGGCAGGTTTTCACCATCAACCATATGCAATAGACTTCCTCTTCTTCAAGTAACCTTGACATATATTTGGCTATTCACATTACATACATACCATAAAAGATATTTTCAACTGTCACTGTCATTCAAGTGTTAGCTGTCATCAAATGATTTAAAGCAATCATTTTCAGCACACCAAATTAATATTATTAGAATCTAAATGTTGATTTTTACTTGCTATTTTTAAAAGTTTTTATTTTCAGAGTATATGATATATACTAAAAAACTGAAAGTCTACTTCAGATGGTACTGCAAATTTCACAAATCAGAAAAAGAAAATTTGGGAATAATTGACGGTAGAAATTCAATAGTGTTTAGCTGGGGTTAGATTCATTTTCAAGCCTTCTCCACTAGGCAGTTTCTGCAGACTTTTGCAAAGTATCTGTGTTGTTTATCTTGATGAAATAATATTATACTCAGCCATTCCAAGACATAAGTGATTGTTCATACTAGAGATCCAAGTTTATGCATGCATCATTAATTTGTCCAAACTGTCCCCTAAATGTCACTGGCAAAGCATGAGTAAAAAGCTCAACTTTTACTTCAGCAGAACTGCTTGAAACCGTGCCTTTGAACAGAATTGGTTTATTATGCCTTGTTGAATGTTAATCTGTCTTAACTCAGGTTTTAAACACAAACAGTAGAGAAGAAAGTTATTCCCCTGGTATTCAGTACACCAGATACAAAATTGGTCTAATCTGATTATGACCCAAAGTCATAAATTTTCACATACAAACATGTTTCAGCTATGCTTTAAAGAAACAACTTGCATCTTTCAAAGAGCTGGTGGAAATTAAGGCTAGTTAGGATACTTGAAGAAATATTCTTCTTTTGCTGAAAAAAAATCACATAGCTCTACATGATCCTAAGAAGAATATCTATATGCATATATACCTTCCAACTATATATATCAATTATTTTGTTTTTCCAGTTTTACATTTTTTAAGATGCATTATTACCTTATATCCAGGTCCTAACTGATGTATTGCAAAAATCTGTGCTGGGTTGAGCGCTTCAGTGAATACATATACTGCTCCAAGCTGGCCACAGAACACTCTGTTAGCATCAGCAGTCTCCGAAGAGCCAAGAAAACATTTATCATAGCTCTGTATCAGAAAGAGGCAATGTTAATGAAGTTTAGTCATACAAACTATACAATGAAATAATATTCATGTACAGCTACTGAAGCCAAAAAATAAAGGGAGACTGTAATTAAGAAAATAAATCAATCATTTATTACTTCGGTACCTGATTCCCTGTGGTGAACAACTTGATTTTGAATATTGTAGCATTAATTGTTTTACAGGTCAGTATTACCATGCTGTTATGACTGGCTGCTAGGATTTGGTTTTTATTAATTGTTCAACATACAACAGAGAAAATTAGAACAGTATATTCAAGTACCAAATAACCTTCCCTATTGCCTTCTAGGAAATATGAAATCCTTGAAGTTCCTTGTAATTATAATCAGAACTCCCACCGCTAACACACGAGAACACGTGCTAAAATGCACTCTTCTTTCACTGTTGTGCTACCAGAGCTAAACATCTCTAGCAGAAAAAAACAAATACAAATTTTTCCAGTTTGCAACTGGTGCACAGCCTTCCTCTATGACCACAGCCTATAAAGATTTGGTTTGACCTTAAACTCCTCTTCTTCTTCCACAGTCACAAGAGTTATTTTCTATTCCTCCTTCCAACAACTATCCCTCTGCACAAGACCTTCTGCAGTTCTCCATCTGTCCATCTCCTATTGTTTCAGATTTGAAGTGGGTTTTTGTGGCTTTTTTTTTTTCCAAATTTAAATTTATTTTGCAAGAATTAGGTTACCTTCTTCTGGTGCTTCCAAGAAAAAAGGCTTTCAGATGAAACAAAGTTTAGAACGTAACTGTCTAGAATAAAGATCTGGGGAAATGAAAAACAAGACACAGCACAAGAGGACAACAACAGGAAGCACAAGGATCTTTGCAAGGCTATTCTCTCAGCTTCCTTGAGTCACATGTACTTTATTAAATGGAAACAAGGATTAGGCCTCACTTTTTGAGCTGAGTCAGCCAACCAGTAGAACCTGCATTAGGAAGCCTGCTTTTTCACCTTGTTTGGCTGCTGAGTATTACCCTAAGAAAAACTTTTGTCAGTCTGGAGAATAGAATCAAATATGGTGACCTGCTACAGCAACTGATCTGGGTGGATAAGCTATTAACGAGGAAAAGGGGATTCTGTCTAAAGAGTTATGAGGAAGTCAAAGATCTGGAGCTCAGCTTTGCAGTGAGGTGAGCTAAGAAGTATCCAGGATTTTATCTCTGATTTATCCTCCTTTTGACCAAATCCCTCTTCTAATTATTTTCCCTTGGAATTTCTAATTTTTTTAATAATTTTTTTTGAGGAAACTAAAAAACTTCTGAAAAAAACTACATCAAAATTGATTCACAAAGTCATATCCAGGATGCACAGTGCAAAAGATGGGCTATGAGACCACTCTGACTACTGGTAAATCTAATGGTGAAACTTCCTAACAATTTTCAGTTAGTTCAGTTTGAGCAACCTAATTGAACCTTAGTTCAGTTAGTTCAGTTTGAGCAGTTAGTTCAGTTTGAGTGGAAGGTGTCCCTGCCCATGGCAGGGGGGCTGGAACTAGATATCTTGAAGGTCCCTTCCAACCCAAACCATTCTATGATTCTTTCAAGTCTTGCTTAGCCTTGAAGGCTTTACTGACACCTGCGCCATTACTGTCAGGAAGTGTTAAGTCCATTCATGTTGAGCAATTGCAATTTTTAATGGTTATTTGAGGAATTTCTCTGAGCTACTGATGCCACCCTTTTTCCTAGTTTATACTTACAAATTCTGAGTCATACTTTCCTGCCTATTAAAAAGGTGTTTTCCTGGATTCTTCTAGTTATCATTAATTGTACAACAGCCATCGTAGCTCTCAATGGATTCTGAGTTTTACATATAATTACATTCTAGGTCTGTTAACCTGTAGTAATTTCCAGGTCTGTCTTTTTTCATTCTTACCAGATTATGCTTTCCCATTTTCTGGTGCTTCTGGATTAGGTGTTTCCATTATTTTTAATTGGACTAGAGGGCTAACTCCTAATCTTCTGGTAATTTTTATTCACTTCTGTTCCAGATGTCAAACAATCCATAAACCTGATTTATTTATTTAAAAATCAGCACCCAATACTCATAGCTCATTTGGTCTTCCTTCAACTATCTCACATTTCCACAGTTTTAAACCTGACGGACACCAACTGATCCAAGTTTGTTTGCCTATTTCTACATCCCTGGTAGTATGTCATTAATGACCCCAAGATGAGGTGACTGACAGATCTGCTTCATTCAGTGCCTTGGTCCAAATCCTCCTATTTTATTTACATAAAAAATTAAACTCTTGGGACTTATGGACCTTGTTACTTAAGGACATAACTTTATCCTTAATATTCTTGATGCTTATAAGCCTTCTTTCAAATGCAGCTCAAGTGCTACTGATGTCATCAACCTGTTGGCTTTTCACCACTTATGTCAACTTTTTAAATCCTTCTACAGTTTCCTTATCCTTCAACAGAAATGCAAAATTCTGTGAAAGACATCATGACATCATCAAGTTTACCTTCATCTAGTTGTCTGAACAAAAATCTTCCACCAAACCTCAGTATCCCCGTATTCCACACCTTGAAGAGAAGTTTTATGCTTTCTCTCATGTTACTTCCCATAACTGGGGAAAATTCCTAATCTAACAGCTCTAATAGGCAAACTCTTCCAATTTAACTTCCATCTCAAAGTGTATTTGATCTCTTATAAATAATTAACTCCATAAGGCATACAGAGCTGATCATGACTACTGACCAGCTAGTGATTGCACACATTTGGTTATGTTATACCCTGTCATGCATTTCACTTAATCTTTTTGTCATAATCCCTAGCTATATTTATTCCTTGGAATATAAACTCAATGAGTTATTTACCACTAGCTACTGTATCTTGTGTAGCACCCTAACACAATGAATCTCAGCATTGCTATGTTTTTTATATTTCATTAAATACTAATAATGAAGTTGGAGCCGAAAATGGCTCTGTGGAAACTGTGTATCAGTAGCACTCACAATAGAAACAGCTATACAAAGAAGTTTACAGTGTCTTCTCCTTCATCCACACTCATATCTTCCCTCTAACATTCTGGCTGAACATTGTGCAACATTTTTAATACATGGAGGTCCCCTCAATAAAACGAAAAATCTTGAAGAAGGTTTGAGTGATTTAGAGTTTTGTACAGATGACATATTTTGCAAATCCTGAGATGAAACATGTCTATTAAGACAACATACATTTGTGAAGAATACGGATGTGAAGCCTTAATGACTACTTCATGTAATAGCCTATATCTTGCTGCCCATATTACAGAAACAGTTAAGAACCCAGTGACTTCATGGCGGTGTATAAATAAGAATGAATTAGAAGAAATACAAGGAAAAAAAAATAATTGAAAATGAAAAAAAAAAAAAGCATCTTTTTAAACTTTCACCCTTTTTGTCATCTGCATCTTTACTTCAATATCTTCCAGGTTACATATGAAAACTGTAGACTGAGGTATTCTTCAGGTTTTTTTTGAATACAAGAGGTAAATGTCAGATATTGAAAAAAAAGTCATAAAAATATAAAAGAATTGTAATGCAAGATCAATCTGGGAAAAAATAAAATAAAATAAATTCACAGTCTCTACTAAGACAAAACCTATACTTAAAAAAAATAAATTCAACTCAGTCCCTTAATCTTAAACTCAATAATGCAAATCCAATGAATGTTTTATTAATGTAAAAAAAATTTAATCATAATGCATTTTGTTCAGTGGTAGCTGTGACACAGTGAGCAACCGAAAAATCTCGTCTTCATTATATTTAGTGTTTTAAACACTACATCTCAATTATCTTACAATGTTCTTATATAAGAAAAGACTGAAAAAGAGTAAGATGCACTTCATCAACAATATGCAACTCCTGTCCCTTTCTCAGTTTTCACTATCTGTTTTCACAACCTGTACTGTTAAATCTATCAGTATAATCTACATAAATAATTATGCATAATATATGATGTAAAGAACGAAGAATGATTGGCTGACTTGCATAGTTTTTTCTTTCCCCCCAAAGCTATTATGGTAAGGTGTTTTCTTGTCATCTTGCAGGACACTAAAGTTATATCCAAGTGGAAGGGTATGAACGTAGAAGTTAACAAATAAGCTGGATAATTGCTCAAGTCTTTTCAAGGGAATACTTTTAACAACTCAATCTTTATATGAAACAGGAAAGTTCTAATACAGTTAAAACAAGAGCTTTGCTTCCTATACAGTTAAAACAAGAGCTTCTCTTCCTAGCTAATGTATAATAGTGCTAAGGAGCCTATGTACATGCTCCCCTACTTTCCTTTTTATGCCTTTTACACAGTTGCATTCATACGTCTTTCCTGAAGTTCTCCTACTTTCTATTCTATTTCGAACTTCTGATATAACAGATTTTTGTTATTAAAAAATAGAGAGCTAATGACAACTAATGTGTTTCATAACTTAGTCTATTCTCCAGCAGACAAAGTAAAATCTTAGCAGAAATTTAAAAGACTTATATCAAAACATCTAAAGCTTGGTAAACCAATCCCACCTTAAGAAAAGATTGTACTTCTGTTACATGAGAAAGCTGAAAGGCATACTGTGAAGAAAATATGAATAGAAGGAGCAGCTCTTCCTGCAAAGCATTCGTCATTAAGGATTACAGATCCCCACACCATATAACTAGTAACTCAGCCCAGATCCTCTGAGACCTCAGCTGGCTTTTCAATCATCACATTCTCACCCATCACAAAAATGTTTACATTAGCAAGGAGAAACCATGCTCTGCAAAAACTGAAAGGCTTGACTTTTCTTGCAAGTAGAAATGCTAGCAAGAAAACAAAGAATGATGATCAGAAGTTTTGGCAAGCAGAGCCCTCCTACTTTAATTAACATGTAATATTTAAATTCTCCCTTTCAAATCCAACTTTGCTTCTAGAATTTAGCAAAAGACAGGTAACTTTCTTAAGTACAAAAGAGCTTCCTTATCCTATATAGGCAGTCAGAAACAACTGAGAATTATATTATAAATAAGAAATAACAAAAGTATAGCAAGCTGATGAATCAAGCACCTCTGAAAGTCTAGCACAGCTTCAGCTGAAGGCAAAGCACAAGAGAATCATTTTGTCTGCCTTCCTCATCCAAAACTTTGGGCCAGAAAGAGTGCCTATTTTCTGCATCATTAGGCATAGACTCTCAAACCTTCCAAAGTAGAAGGTACAAATAGAGACCACAAAAAAAACTTTGGAACTTATACCGATTTCATTAAAAGAATTTACATATAAAAAATATGAAAATGGATGCATTTCCTGCAAGAATATACTGTTAATTTGAACTCAGTCCAATTAATAGATACAGGTGTATTAACAGGTATAGATGCAATCTTCTCCAGGTAAAAATGACTGATTTCTGACTGTAGGACAAGCAGATGCAAGATCACTGTGTCTTTGCTCTGAGCTGACTAATGCTATGAAACTGTACGTCTCTCAATATCTTTTAACTGGTTTGGATGGCCAATAAGGGAGGACATCTCTCTGTAGAAGTTTACTACCCAAGAAAATTGCTCAGTATTTCAAGGATGAAATTTTGTAGCAGTTAATTTGTACTTGCTAACAATGTTAATTAAATATTAATACCTTAACACTTAGCACAGCGTTTTTAATATTGGTCAACTGCCTACTTACTAATGTCAAGTCAAACAATAAAAGGCAAAATATACTTGTTATTGGGAGACAGACATAAGACTTCAGACTTTGCTTAATACTATAAACCTCTTGACACTTCTCCATGCTTCTGTTTTCTAGCTGTCACTTTTTGTCTATCTTGTTGGTTTAAAACTGTAAACTCTGCACAGAAGAAATAATCTCTTGCTATACTTATACAGTGCTTAAAACAATATGACTCTGATGGTAGTTCAGGCTACTCAGTTCTACTGCAATTAAAAAAACCTACTTAAAATTTAATGTTCAATAACACAAAAAGCATAGAAATCTTTTAACCATTAACAAATATCTCCTGTTGAATTCAACACAGAACTTAATGTGATACAAAAATGAGTACTTTTGTATACATTGGCAGTATGCATAGTCATTTGGCAGAATGAATCAGTTTTTCTTAAGGACTTTTCTCAAGCTAAATCTGTAAAATCTGTAACTCTACCACATTTTCCTATGGAAAAAGCTAAGTATTAATCCACTGTTATCAGTGTCCTCTATACGGTGTCACATATTAAAAATATTAGCTATAACAGTCTCTCCAAACAAAATCTCTCAAAATTTCATTCAAATAGCTATGGAAAATACAGTCAAAAGAAATCCCCAATATACTAAAAAAAAATAATATAAATAAATCAATAATATTACATTTGATTAAGTACATAACTATGGAAGATAGATTAAAGGAGAAAGTTAAAAAAGAAAATTTACAAAGATCTAGAGGAAACAAATATAGTACTTTTTTTTCTTTTTCAATTTATTTTAAAATGAAAAGCTATGATAAAGGAAAAAAATAAAATCTTACATCATTCGTGTTAACATGCCAGGCCATGTCACCATAGGATACCAGCTGACCATTTACGTAACATCGTATTTCACTGTTTCTCCATCGATTATAGATGTGTACAATGCTTATCATGTACCACTGGAAAGACATGAGAAATCAGTATATAGTGGTGGGTTTTGTGCTATAAAACATAAAGTTAATGAATGGTATTAAAAATAAGTGACCAGTCTCGTAAAGTTATACAAACAGATGAATCCTTGCAAACTTGTAAAATTAAAAGTCAAGTCAGTGTAATGTCAAGTCCAGTCAGCAGAACCATGCCTAAACATAATGATGTACCTACCTGCATCCCTTTATGGGACTAGAAGCAAAAATGCATACAATTAAAAAGTTGAATACACTTCCATTCCTGAAAGTGCAATTTAATTTAAATACTATACACTGTAACACAAAACACAACTGAGTTCTGATGGGAAATCCAGTTCTATGTGCACTTATCTTAACAAATTCATATCACATATCTCTGCCTTTTCATCATAGCTCTCTGGCAGAAATTATTAAATAAAAGGAAAAAATTCACAACAGCAAATTTTACAGCCCAGTTTAAGATGTCATCTTGATTGCTTCATATGATTTTCTTCCTCTATTCTTTACCATTCCACCAATTTTTGGACAACTGTCATATGATTAAAAATGCATTATATAATCAGAGAAAGCATCACAGTAAAATGCTTCCAAGTACAACTATGGTGATCTTTCAAATAGTCTGTTCAACAGGAATCATGTCCGTGATGAGTAAGTTCAAGAAGAAAACCCTTAGTTTCCTTTAAAGCTGAGCTTTTAAACTCATCTAAGATTAGGAATGGAAATTTAATCTTTAAGATCTGCAAATCAACTCATACTTAACTATAATGTGTGTCTGTATAATTTCAAAACATATACAAACCAGACAAAAATTGACATACTGGAGAAAGTCCAGAAAGGGCCACAAAAATGATTAAGTGATTGAAGCCTCTGACACATGAGGAGAGGCTGAGATATGGGACTCTTTAGCCTGGAGAAGAGAAGGCTCAGGGGGATCTTATCCATGTGTATAAATACTTGATGGGCAGGGGATAAAGAAGATGGAGCCAGAGGCTTCTCACTAGTATCCAGTCACAGGACAAGAGGCAATGGGCACAAACTGAAATACAGGAAACTCCATTTAAACATATGTAACAAGGGTGGTAGTAAGCAGTAAGGATAGTCAAACACTAGCACAGGTTGCTCAGAGAAACTGTGGAGTCTCCTTGTTTGGAGATATTCAAAACCTGACTGGACAACATCCAGAGCAACCTGATCTAGGTGTCCCTTCTTTGAACAGGGCGTGAGACTAGGCTGTCTCAACACGTCCCTTTCCAATCTTGTTGATTCTGTGAAAAAGTCAGCTCATCGGCCTTGAAAACACCATTTCATATTTTAATAATTTGGAATAGTAATTTACAATTTACTTGCCTTCCCTTTCTTGGTATCTGTTTCAGTTATTATCTTTTGATTTCTATGTTCAGCTAAGTCTCTTTTTTTTCAAAGCAGAGAACTTCTGCATCCCTCAGGGCATTATTTTAATAAGTCACTTGGTGACTCTCTCCCTGAGCTGGGGTAAGTAGATACAGAACCTGCTAATATAAAAATCTGCCTCTCTGTATCAGAGAAAATAAAAGCAAAAAGTTTTCATATGTTGATTTTGAAATCAGACAGAGCACAGAATTACAAAATAAAAAAGCATGCAGCAAAATATATTTTGACAATAATCGTTGCAGTAGTCCTCTAATTCAGCTGTATTCTGTTATATATCTATATCTATATATATTAAAATACACATATTTTTCCATATCTGTTTCCAGGTCTTTAAAAATATCTTGTCATTTTCCCCTCTTTAGAACCTACAGTTAACAGAAGGGGGAAAAAACCCCTACTAATCATACAACAGTACGTAAGAGTATCTCGCTTCTTGCATATACAAGTAAACAGATTTATTGGGCCACACTAGATTAAGGACGTAATGCTACAGTTTTGGCTTATGAAGTCACATGTGGCCAGTCTAATTTTTTTTTTTTCAAGCAACCATGAACAAAGTATTTTTTGTAGGCCACTGCCCACCCCGCCAAAAAAAATCACAAAACAAACCCACAGCTCAATAAGCAAGTATTGTTCCCCATTTTGTAGGCAGATTCTATTTCAGAAAGGAACACTCACCATAAATTCAACAAAATATTAATAACTCAAAGCCTAGAAGCTTAACTGGTGTCTATGCTAACCAGACACTAAGCATGACCAGAGCTCTGCTTTCATCAACACTTCTTTTCCAAAGCTTCCACGCCACCTAACATAAATCTCTTAGAAGAAAAATTCCCTTGTCATCTTTCCTTCAAAGGTTAATTTACCAATAGCCTCCACTAAGTGATGATGATTTTAAATACTTTCAGCCCAACAGCAGGTGTTCTTTGCAATAGCACTATTCAAAGGTTGAGCCTTTTATAACTATTTACTCATATTTCCAGTTCTGATACTTTTGTAGCAGAAATCAGCTGACAACCATAAGCCCCAAATTTTATCCATTTATCTTCTATCTGTGATTTTTCTTTTACAGTGCTTTAAGAACATTTCTGACAACATACCAGTTTGTAAGACTGTCCCTGTGTGTAGCTTAAGCTTAATAGATTATTCATTCATTTGGAAATAAATTGTTCATTACTTTTGTTGAAACACTGTCCACAGAATCTATAAGGAACTAAAATGAGCAATGCTATTTTGGGAGAGGTTTGGTCTCCATGTCAAACTTTAGGAAAATGATATAATATACTTTTTATTATCTTCTTTTTTCCCCATGTTAACCCTCATTCATGTACATGCAGCTTTTTTTAGTCCAAGTCTCCTTTCTTCCATGCAACTTTTTTGAATCTTTAGCATTGCTGCTATGTCAGAGCATTACCTATGCCCATTAATTTGATCCACAAGGCAAGCTCTACAAAAAACATTGAGCTTTTCTTTACTTGGATACACATGCATACACACACATGCATGCACACAGAGTCTATCCCAGCTCGTTATCGTAACTAAACCAGCAAAAAAATTGCTCTTTTGCCTCCTGCACTTGAATTAACTAAATTTACATCTTAAACTGTAATTTCTTTCTAGCCAGGGAAGTATTAAAGTATTAAAAAATGCTTTACTCTCTGTGTCATATTTGTCACTAGTATCAATCTAGATAAAATGAGCAACATAGGTTTTCAAATCTAGTTCCTAAAAGAGAGGATGACAAACTCCACCGAATTAAATCCATAATGCATTCCTATCGACAGGAAAATAAAGGTCCTTCTGAGATTCCTGCTTGCTCACTTGATTCATATCCCTCCATCCCTGTATTTTAACAAATATAAATTCTCTTACTGCATGATAGCATCACTTCTCTAAGGCTTTCAGAGGAGTATAATGCCTAAAGTTCTTGAGGAATCCACACAGCATGTATAAACTGTCTCACAAACCTGTTCTTATGCCCAGTAAGAATCCTTCAAATAATTCAACAGAAGTGGGGGACAAGACTTCCAGTGCAATATTGCGTTGCTTTGTCCCCAGTATTTTTATCTATGTGTTTTCTAGTCTAGCTTCTATCCCATTTTGATGGTTAAGAATTCAGGCATGATAATTTGTAATTCTAAATATCAGCAAAGCATTTTTCTAAAACTTGTATAATTTTCTATCACCCATTTTTTTGACAAAATAGATTATATACCACAATTAATAACTTGGCAAATTTCATATTCAAATTTTTTTGGAACTTGGGGATGCCTACTGTAAGGTCCTGGCAATTAATTACTATCTCTTATATTGATTTCTATACCTCTTCTACTGACATTTCAATTTGAGACACTTCCTCTGACTCATCCCCATTGACTCGTCTTGTAGTAAACAATGATGCAATTAATTAATTTAGCTTTTTTGTTATGATACTGTATTCTTCAAGGGCTCCTATTAAGGCTGAGTCATCTAATTGCCCCTACGGACTGGAAAAAAAAAATTGAATTGTCTTATCATTTTACATATAATTTGCTATAACATACTTTTCTAAGTATTCTTCATTTTGATACAACTTCCACTTTCTGAACAACTTCTTTTTACTTACAATGGTCTCTACTTTGCTATTTATCTGTGCTCAGGTACATTGTGAGGAGCTTTTAAACTTTCTGTTGGATTTTTTGGACTAAAGGTATATTTGCTCTTAGCCTTTTGTATCTTTTCATATAAGCAATTTCCCTAGCACTATCAAACACCTCCATCTTTTAACTGCTCCTCTTATTTTCTTTTTTTTTTTTTTTAAGAAATGAAGGCAGTTTTTTGCAGTTCCCTCAAAAATAAAAATAGCAAATCCTGCATATCCAAGCATATTCTGCATTTTTCAAGACAAAGTCAAGCAAGAGTCAACCTCTGAGCTCTCTAAAAGTTTCAAAAGGAAATAAATCCAAATGCTTCTGGTATTTAAAAGTTTGAACTCTCATCCCAGTAAGATGCCACCAGTTTATAGCAAAGTAATGTAAGCTTCTTTATATTAGTATGCTTTCTGATCTTCCTCAATTCATCACAGATGCTATAACCTTCCTTATCATGTGGCTAACAATTTGATCTGAATAGTATGGTTTTCCTACTTAGTTACTGATTTTCAGCACACAGAAACTCTGTTATTTATTGTTACAATGAACTTATTTACCTGATTAGGTTAAGTCTTTAATACAGGGCATCACTCCTCTATTGGCAAGACCTGCCCCACTGTCACTTGTAACTTTAAGTACAATTTGAAATGAGTGTCCACTGACAGTCAAGTCAACAAAGTTTCTGATACTTCTATTACGTCAATAACCTTATTTAAAATAGACATTCCAGTTTCTCTTTTATCTTTTTAGATATGTAGAAGAAAACATATGTGTTTGTCTCATAATTTCCTATTATCTATGTCTCATTTATGCGAATGTTCTTTGCTGATGTACAGGCATTTTGTTGATTTCTCTCCTATTCTGTATCTGAGGACATGGTTTTCAGGACTTTACTACTACACAATGAACCAAAGCAAGCTGTATAATCTCAAATACAATTTTTCTTCAACTTTTAGTTGAAAAATTCCCTCTTTAAAAAAAAAAATTTTGAAGTCAGTAATACAATTTTCTTTCAAGTTTATCCTACAGTCTCCTTCCCTATATCATTTTCTCAAAAATGCACCAAGACCATGCCTCTCTGCTATAACAAGAGCTTCCTTAGGTAGTACTCAAAGACGCTTCAGATAACAGCCTGTCAATTCTTTACACTGCTGAAATCTTTCAAGATTAATCACTCACTGCTGAGTAAGTCACATTCCTACTCCATAGCACAGTACAATCACAGAGATGAGGCATCAAGATGAGGCATCACACACTAAATATTTCCAAAATGTGGAATTTATTTCAGTCTATACTACAATTAGTAAAGGTGTTCAGGATTAGAAACACCAAAAAAAAAGCTGTTTGCTCTCAACTACAGTGCTCTCCTGTTCATACTTTTACAAAGATTGATGCTGAGGCTGGAACTCAAGGCAGTGAAAATTACTGGGGGTTACTAATGCACAAAAATTTCACTTTGAAGTCCCAGAAAGACAACACTGCCAAAGCTAGATTAGCTCTGTTGGGAGGTTAGTCTATTATACTACACCCACATTTTCTATTTGGGGATATGATGACCAAATTTCTATATGTATTTTATAAATACTTGCTTTCATAATGTTGTTATAATACAATAATTAAAACCTAAAGTAACTACTTAACACGTCTTAAAGTTCTAAATTAAGATTACATATTATTCTGTGAATGGTCTCACATGACATAGTTAACAATGGGAAGATCTTCACATGAACATAGAGTCTTTCTGATCTGCCTACATAGAGCTTGTGACCAGAGGGCTTGAATATATAATTTTACTGTGATTCAACAAAAATTTTTTAAAAACCCACATTATTCAGAAGTTTAATGAGGACGATATTTCTGGCAAAAGCTATTGCTGAAATGTCTGTGTCTGTAAGCAAATGGCTAGAAAATAGTATATCTGATGGCAAAAATCACACTTCTCAAGTTAGCATTTGGACAGTAAGCTGCTTTGTAAATGGGTACACATTTTTTAATACATATCTACACACTCAGTGCTTGCACAGTGGAACCAATGTAATACCTAAATAACATGAAGAAAATCAATCTACATGATTGATTTAAACAGGATATGTTTTGACTTGTTAGAGCCAGGAATTGTATTTGACAGGTTTTCTTTCCTCCATTATGCATTATGTATCTTCCCACATACATGTGCACACAAGTTATTAATGGAAAAAATATATCATATGAAACCACTTGCAAATATATTCCGGAAGATTTATTTCAAATACTTTCTAAATCTGACATACAACCCAAAGTGTATGAAGCACGATCTTTGAGAAATATAAAACTGGCATGGAAGTTATATTTGGACATACTTCAGCAGATTATGATTTGAAACTGATATTCATATAATGAGATATACATCTACTAGTACTTCAGAATTAAGTATTTTAAGTAAAGTAGCAAGAGCTAAAATTTTCCAGGGGTGGCATGAAGGAAACTAATCATTCATAATAAAAATAATCAAAAGAATATTTTGCTAAAATATTAAAGACTGCTTCTTCATCAACAAGTAAAGAAATGATCAGCTAGATCCCCAAAGCTAGTTATCAATAACGTAATCTAAAAGTTAACAATTCCATTTGTTGCTAGGTTGAGTGTTTATCAGTAGCATCAGACGTGCTACTTTAAAACTGAACTGTCATGAAAACTCTTTTCTGGCTATAAAATTAAATAAAATTTGCAAAACAGAATTGATTCATTTCAATACACTCAGCAGATATGTGTTTATAAGGCTTTATACATCCCTGAATATACTAGAAAAAGACATTACTATGTTTTAAAAAAACACAAATGACCTCAAAGCTACATAACAGAATTAGAATCAGTGACTTTGAATCACAAATGCATACCAAGAAAAATAGTAGAACATAAAGCTGACGAGTGAACAATGGCTTCTCAAAACAAAACAAGCACTGAAATTCAATATACAAATTCTAAGGCCATAAAAAATGAGCTTCACAGCAAAATATATACAAGGCTGCTATCAATGACAAACACGTAATACTCGCTGTACAGAAACGTCAATGCTTCAGTCAACTAACTGAAGTATTGAAGCCAGCAGAATCATTGTTCTCCTCGGAGTACTAGGCATACAGTAGAAATGAACACTAAGATGATCTAGAGAAATAATCAAGATTTACTATGAAAAATGATAAATCCCAAAATGCCACTGACATAGAAGAAAGTTCAGAGCCTTATATCCCACAGCAACAGATAACGAAGCTCTACCATTGCCAGAAAAATTGTACCAGACATTGGCACCAAAGTTACCAAGTACAGAATGTTCAGAAATAGAATGATGGCCTTTTAAAAATAAAATACGACCATTTTACAAATACTCAAAATTCTTCTTTATCTGAAGCTAATTAAGCGCTATTTTTAAAAACAAGTTGACTTTATAGAAGTGTTACTTTATAAATTACTGTATTTTTCTTGAATTGATTCTGGTCTGTAACTGACATAAAACTTTGCATGACCATCAGAGAAGCTACTTATAAATAAGAAGTTATTACTAACAGTACGGCACTAAAGGAATTTTAGCCCTTCTTCCCAGAAGCACTTTGTCACGTTTTCAATGTTATTCTTTATTGTACATACCACTTTGCTTACCTTGCGTGGCTGAAAGTCATACTTCACACAGTGCTGGAAACCTTTGCCTTTTGACTTCAATGATGTAACTATTAAGCAATTGCCAACAAAATGAGCTGAATACCCAACACCTTTGCTAGTGCGGAAACTGAAAAGAAAGAATTATTAATTAAATTGGAAAAAGGGGAATTATTGTATAATAAAACAGTCCAAATATTACTTTAAATTGCCATGAAAAAGTAAAGAAATTAGTACCTGGAACTGTGAACTTAATTTCCTTTATATCTTCTCTCCCCACCGTTTCTTTGGGGGGAGCTACTAACCTTCATCACTTACTTTATTCCAGGCTACATTCTAAAAATCAGTACTTTTTTTTTTTCTTTACAAAAACCCAAGATGGTAAATATAGTGTCTATCAGGTTTTCCCATCAGCTTCCTAATTCGTCATCATTTAAAATAACACATCTGATTTAAGTTGTAAAGAAAAATCCATCACAGAACAAATGTGAGATGCTTTACAATTTTATGGGGTTCGGAGAACAATGTGGCCACTATGACATACAAATTTGTATTCAAGGTAATTACTATGCACATGAATTGTTTCTTTTTCAAGACTTATTATTTAGTTAAGCTAATGACCTATGAAGTTTTAATCATCTGAGCTGTGGATTTATTTTCATTTGTCAAATTGAAAAAGGACTACTAGCTTTCTTGTGACAAATATCATAAAGACAGATAATGCAGAAAGCTCATACATTTCTCTACTTATATTTGAAATCGAAAGCATTGTACAGAGAAATTCTGGACTTCTTAAAAAACATTTTGCAAAGGGAGCTGGTGGAAATTCATGAATGACATTACACAGAGCATTTTTAAAAAGGCAAGTCCATATCTACAGCTATGTCACTTATTCCCTTCTGAAAAGCTAAGTACAATAAAGAGAAGTCTGCTATCATCAATATGAAGCACATTTTATACAGCTTTTTTTTTTTTTTTAAACTCGCTACCAATCAGGTTATAAAAATAACCAATGGCTGAAATACAAGGTCTAAATGGTGAACTTCATCCATAAATTCTGAAATGAAGCTTTGCAAGTATAAGAAAAAAAGACACTAATAATTTTGAACATTTGTATGTACTCCTGTAGCCCACTAATTAACACCTTCTCATTTCCTTAACGTAGGCAACTTATAAAATAATTTCATATTATTACAATAATGATGTTTTAAACAGTTTCATTGTTGTAACATTTTCATCAAACACTTACTAGGTTTTTCATAGTAACATTAAGAGGTGAAAGGCATATGCAAATACTAAGTTCAGATTTCATCTTACTTAATAGCTGTTGAAACTCTACATCTTTCGTCTACCCTACTACACAAATACAATCTTCATTTTAATATGCAGCAAAATTGCATAGTTATAAACCTAATTCAATCTTCAGAAACTTACAGTTAAATCTGTATGTGTACATTAATGAAGGAGAGAATCAGATTTTCCTCTTTCCTCACTGTCAGTAATATAGCTGATAAACCACGACCTTCTGAAAAAAATTAACACCTTACAAGATACATGGTGTGACTAGACCCTGAGGTGGCCAGAGCTTAGATGTTCTTCTCGTATGAGGCAATTTTTAAAGGAGGTCAAAAAGAGACATTCAAATTCTCAAATTCTAGAAAGCCACTTTTGTTACAATTCATTAGAATACTTCCATTAAATGTGAAAAACAGAGTGATCAGGCTAAACACAACAGGAGTAATAACATCTATAGATTACTCTTCTCCACCCTAATGGGTTCTTGCTCAGAGGTCCTTGCTTCCAGTCTTGATTTCAGTCATCTTATGAGTTGCAGCATACTATGCCTTGTGATCTCTGATCATTGAGGTAGTTCTGTTGGCCTTCAGGCATGCCTGGGTTTGCTCTTTTCCTTTAGCAACTTGTTAAGGTGTTGCAGAAGCTTTATTTTCCCAAATTCAGGCTGTGATTTCCTCATTCTTCTAGCTGGCTCTATATGTTGTACACAATTCTCTCTCCCCTTAAGCTGCTGTGCTGGAAAGGAGCATTATTCCCTGCCACAGCCCTTTGTACAGGCTTCCACACAACCCTTCTTGCAAAAAAAGGGCACTCTTAATAAACCTAAAAAGTCCTCTCTAAATAAACCTAAGATATAACCTAAGTATGAAGAGAAAAATTACATACTGTCCATCACCACTGACCTCAACAGTGAAGACAATTTATAACACTGCCATTCCCACGTGTCTTTTGAAGACTGTTTTTAACATGGATCATTTCAGTGACGTGGCTTCCACAATGACCCCATAGGCAGCTATACCCCACAACAAAAGGAACAGTGAGCAGCCTCATGGAAGAATATTACTCATATATGCATATAACCTGCATTAGCCATATGCACAAATAACCTGCATGACCACAGTACTGAATTTTGTACAACAACATGAAGGTTAAAAAACTTAAAATACAGCTTTTACAATAAGAACAACTGAATGTGTTGTGGGCTAGTTTGAGACTTTGATTTACCTCCTTGGGGCTTTATGCCATTCAAAGAACTTTTCACCAGGTAGTTGCATTTTGCACAATGCAAATTTGTTTCCCAGCAACATAAGTCATCTCTACAAGCTAAAATGGTTTTGCCTAACAGAATCTTATTCTGAAGGATATTGAAAAAAATACACAGACTCACTATGTTCTGACATATGGTGTCATATTATTCGATTAGAGATGACAAATAATATTTTTTTTTAAATTACCAACACTCAATTGTTGCAAATACCATCACATTTTTACCTGATAAAACATTATTAAAATTGTGTAAAATGCATCCTACTACTTTGAACAGGAGCTAGTAAGCATTTTGTTATGCACTGAGAACACTGTTAAAAGAAAAAAAAAAAAAAAAAAAAAGAATGGCTCTTGAAGAAATGTCTACACCTTTAAAATTTTTCCCTTTCCTAATCCCCCCAGTTACTGGGCTGATTTTGTCATAATTATGGTCAAACTGGACTGTTCCTGAAGTTTTAAACACTGAATTGTCTTTACATGTGTAACTTCCTGGATGGAGTTCAGCATATGAAGACAAGAAAGTAATAAAATAATGAAAAAAATAGCTCATTTCTTAGCAGGACTCTCCTCTTCATCTTGGAATACAATGAATGATTTTCTAAACATGAAGCTTAGCCACAATTTTAAATTTTTTTGCCCAAATGAATTAGCATTCTAATAGAACAGTAGTTGAGAAACTGAGAACTCAGATATATTCTCTGTCTACCTCAACATTATAATATACAGATTATGTTAATCTTCACATTTTATTTCTTGCCAAAGCTACAGTAGGCTAGGACTGGTCTCTAGGATACTGCACAGAAATTCTTTTACCAATTACCTACACATGCAGAACTTGCCACATCCAAAGATGAAATGCACAGAGACAACAAGTGCAGTACTGTCAACACCCATATGGTTTTATGAGCCTTTAACTACCTCCCATAGCAGCTGGTATACAATTTTACTACCGATCATTCATAAAACCCTTATAGTTATGTTTCATTTCAGCCAGTTTCTCAAAGCAGCTACTGAATGTTATTACACTTCAATAGCAGGTAAGCATTCTTCCATCCACTGGTGAAACTGTTTAGTGATTCCAGTTTCTTTAGCTTAGGATTTTACAAGCAATTTAACATATGATCATAGTACTGAAATTGAGAAGATATTAATTCATTCTTGCCTAAAGAAAAAAAAAAAGGTTTATTTTCTACTAACTCTGGAATTCCATTATGTGCTTTTGCAACTGTTCTGCATTATCTCTATTATTATTAGCTCTACAGAAGAACTGAAAAGTTTAGACAGCTTGCTTTGTGGTTTTTTTGTTTTTTTTCCTTGTCCCTACATCAGTAAAAATAAAATTTAGAACGCTCCTTCAGAAGTTTTAGCCATTCTTCCATTAAATGGCTGTGGAAGCACTGGGATGTTTTAAGGACAAAAAGCAGCAATTATATCACCTTCTAATTCTTTTACAGAGCCCAATACACAATTTGAAAGAAAGCATCTCTTAAAAAAAAAAAACCCACACAAAAACCCCACCAAAAAACCCCAATCTTAATATCTGGATTGATTTTATCTAATTCCAGGCCTTACTTAGAAGTAATGTCACCCCATCTCCTTTTTTAGCAGAAACAGGTATAGAAATTTAGAGGATGGAGACTTCTCAGTTGAGCACGCTTAAGGTTAGCCCTAAATTCCTAAATTTGCACTGTCTTCATGACAAATAATCTATCTCATTTTTGAGGAAACATTTCCAACAATCTATTAAACTGTGATTATTATTATTATACCATGTCTTATTATAATTGTGATAGTTAAAGTGACCATAGTATTGTGTGTCTAGAAGTTTGAATTTTCCTGTTTTGCTGTCTACACACTGGATGTCTGATTAAACAATCCATCAACATCAGATTTTGCATAAATTCTGAAAACAGAAGTCAAGAGCATCCTTAATTTCATAACTTTTTTATTTTCTTGGAAGGCTTCATTATAAAATGTGTTTTCCAGAGCACAATTCATTCCAAGTGTTCTCTGAAAAGTACCAATTTTTTCCATGGTCTTTTAAAAGAAGTAGCAATTCTTAACTGTACATGGTATTCCAGTAATGCTTTTGCCAAGATTTTGGGCAGTGATCACATCACCTTTACGGTCTTCTCTTTGTTCAGACTATCCTTGAAAAGATCACATTAGCTGTTTCAGCTGGGCAATGAAAAAGCAGTCTATGGTCAGTTGTTTACCTACAATAACCCTTAACATCCTTCTGTAATTACTGCTTTCTAATACATAACTGCTAAGTCTGTAAGCATGGTGCCCATTAGTCACTGCTAGGTATATGACATTGGCTCACTTATACTAGAATTTGTGCTATAGAATTCTGAATCTTACCATTTGAACCTGATTTTCTGCAACAAACCTTCCTCCTTATTGTTATTTATCATCTCTGCAAATGTCAAAGACTTCTAATTTTCTTCCAGGATTGTCACACTCATTTTGTAATTGGTACAATACTGTTCCAATACACAAGTATTAATAGACTGTCACTTAGCTGCCCAACATCAACCTCAGAGATAATAAAAATTATTTAAAAAAAAACCAAATTGGCTTACAGTTCTTGAAGCAGCACTTAGCATTTAGCTAATTACAGAACAGTAGCAGTTTTTCCCTCACATCTGGCAAATGTGAAAGCATTTCTTTGCTTCCCTTCTCCATTTTTAAGCACTAGTTTTCACTTCATGGTCAAGATGATGTAACTGCTCTCTCCCACCAGAAAGGCCTCTGGCCACTTCTTTTTGTACTCACTTAAAGCCTGGATCATACCTAAGAAGGTGATTGGGAATAGTCAGCATGGATTTACAAATTGGAAATCATCCTCGATCAAACTGATAGCCTTGTACGATGAGATGACTGGCTTGGAGGATGGAGAGGAAAGCTGTGGATGTTTATCCTGACTTTCTAGCAAAACCTTTCAACACTGTAATAACCTCAATGACAAACTAATGAAGAATGACCTACATAAGTGGATGGTGAGGTGGCCTGAAAACTAACTGAACTGCTGGACCAAAAGCATTGTCATCAGTGGTATGAGTCCAGTTGGGAGGCCAGTTACTACCGGAGTACCCCAGGGGTCAATACTGGGTCCAATCTTGTTCAGCTTCTTCATTAATAACCTGAATGGTGAGAGACAGTGCACATTCAGCAAGCTTACAGATGATACAAAATTGGAAGGAGTGGCTGATACACCAGATAAGCATGCAGTCATTCAGAGGGACCACAGCAGGTTGGAAAAACAGGCCAACAAGAATCTCATGAAGATCAACAAAGGGAAGTGCAAAGTCCTGCCCCTGAGTAGGAACTGCCCCAAGCACCAGTATATGCTGGGTACTGACCAGCTGGAAATGAGCTTTGCAGAAAGGGACCTGGTGGTCTCAGTGGACAGTAAGTTGACCATGAGCCAGTAATGCACCCTCGTGGCAAAGGCAGCCAATGGTATCCTGGGCTGCATTAGGAAAAGCATTGCCAGCAGGTTGAGGGAGGTGATCCTTCCCCTGTCCTCAATACTGCAGAGACCACATCTGGAGTATTCTGTCCAGTTCTGGGCTGCACAGTACAAGAAAGACATGGACATGCTAGACTGAGTCCAGCAAAGGACTGAATGACCAAAGCCTCTGACACATGAGAAGAGGCTGAGATATAGGACTGTTTAGCCTGGAGAAGAGAAGACGTGTATAAATACCTGATGGGTGGGGAGTAAAGAAGACTAAGCCAGAGACTTCTCAGTGATATCCACTGAAAGGGCAAGACACAATGGACACAAATTGAAACTGATAAACTTTTTCATTGTGAGGGTGGTCAAAGACTGGTACAGGTTTCCCAGTGGGGTTGCGATGTCTCAATTTGTGAGAATACTCAAAAACTTGACTGGAGAAGGTCCTGAGGAACCTGTTCTAGCTGATGTTGCTTTCAGCACCTCTGCTTCAAGTCCTCCTTGAAGTTGTGCATGCTACTAAGTTATTGCTTTTAAAATAAAGATTGTTTAAAAGACTTTTAAGAAGAAACTGTGAAGAAAGACCTAATTTATATGACAAATTTTTCACCTAGTTAAACAGAAAAAGATATTACATGCCCAAAAAGCACATTGAAAGAAAATAAATCTTTGCTTTGGTATCTTCCTCTTGGTGGTGGTTGTGTGTGACTCAGCCTTTCATGTGGCAAAGTCTAAAATCTGTGTAAAGAAGTTTAGACGGATGATTCAGTTTGAATATTTTTCCTGTGTTTAATTATTAATTATGGCTTTATTTAAGCCACTATATAAAAATGACAAGTATTTGCATTGTTCCTGATTTCCTTCTGAAGTTGGTATATTCAGTTTCTCTTACGTGTATTACAAGCACATTACATTTACACAGACTCAACTTTGGCATTTGATTTCTGTAAGACTGACTTCTTTCTGGGGCTCATATGAAGCACTTGCAAAGTTCCACCTTGTTAGTCACAGAAGTTTCATTTCCCACTCTTGATAAATACTCTCCTTTTACATATATTCCATAGCAAGAGGTAACGTAAGAAAGTGAGACACTGAACTATAATTAAAGATTCATGCATGCAAGTGTGTGCATGACATAACGAGTCATTCATTCAGCACAGATATGCCCAAAGATTACTTGAAGAGTCTGTGCATGCAGCAAAATACCTATGCTTACTAGAGAAGTTATCCTTTATGCGCTACAATAAGAGAATTGAAACTCCATATGTTTTGGGGCTATACTTTCTTTCCAGGTTTCCAAGCTGCAACAACAAAATATAGAAGACGTTACTTTGGTATGTTCTGGGTTATGAAAACAGAAAAAACATTAAAACAAAGAAAAGCATACATCAACCACGGGGAAAGATAAACTCATAGAAAAAAAATGTTTTCTTACTCTGCTAGACTCTAATCAATCTCATAATCAGATATGATATTAAGTTACTTACTATAGGTAAATCAGACTGTCAGTGGACATTTTTTAAGCAAACATGGAAATGTTACGGTTGTAACTAATAAGAAGTACGTTAATTAAAACAATATTCTTTAAAGTATAATGTAAAGGTGAGACCTAGAATTCTTTCAAAGGAAGAAATTCAAGTTTCTTCAATAACTCAAAGGGCAGCTTTGTGGGGTTTATTCATTGACATGTTCAAAAACAAACACTCTAATGAAGGAAAAATCTGTTTATTAAAGACAGATGTCTGAGTGTATGTGGCAATTATTCTAAGCTATACCACTTCTTTGTAGCAAAGTGAATATAGGCTAGAGAAAAGGTCTAAATAAATATACTTAAAAATGGAACCAGAAGTAAAATCCCTCTGACACAGGCCAATATAAAGTATCCATAAATATTCAGGAAAGCTTAACACACAGAGGATTTTAAACTATTTCAGTGCAAAAAATACGTTAAAAAGCATGCTTGAAAAACTTAGAATTCAATAAGAATTGTAATCGCATCATAATAAACATCAGAACTATATCACGGCAAAAAGTATGTGTAAAAAAATAAATAATCAAACATCTGAAGTTATCCTAACCTAATGCCATTGCTGCTTCTGCATTATATTGGAATCAGAGGGAATCATACTCATCACTCAGGCTGAAGATCTTTCTACACTACTAACCCTAAGAAAAGCAGCATACATCACGGGCTGTGCAACTTTGGAATATGGTTTTCCTGTTCTGAGGCAGTAACAAATTCTCAAATCAAATACATCACCTAAAGTTGCCAATTCTGAAACATAAATTCTGGCTGAGAAACAAATGATCATGTTAAATTCCTGTATGCATGTCCAATCCTATAATTGCATTTGTTATTGTCCTTGACAGACTGACAAAATAAATAAAATATAAATCATACTAATAAACATAGCTATAGCCAACAGCTTGAAAAAATCTCCATGGTGAAATAACTATAGCACTTAGAAGAAAACGGACACATGGAAAAGCATTATCCCAGATGGTAATTTAGAGAAAATTTATTAATTTTTTTCTTCAAAATAAACCTAAATTATTTTTAATCAGATATTTGTTCCATAAAAAATATAAATTATTTTCGTTTTCCAAGTAAATGCACAATGCATAGTAAGATTTTTATGTATTGATAGTACAAGTACCTTCCTGAGACCACATCTACTGGTCCTCTCCTCAGATGACTACTAAAAACTTCTGCTCTTTAGACTACCTGGAATGACTACAAAGTGAGAAACATTACTTTTGATTACTTCCCGCCTTATGCTACTCCTGTTTTCCTGAGCTCATAAAACTTGATAGATCTTGCCTATGTCCAGCCCTCACCTATGTGCACAGCTGATATACAGTCTTTAAGAATATGAGAAAAGGTAAACGTACTAAATAGCAAATATATAAAGAACGAAGAAGTGCTGAAGAAAATACCAGCATGTTCTGACACAACAGAAGGTTCCTTATTTTCCTCAGTCCTTTTTTTCTTTAGCTAAGACAACCAGACTTGAGCAGATATATAATTAATTTCTGAAGTGAAAAAACTTTTAATGATTGAGCAATAGAATAAACATTTTTACTATTATGGCATAATTTCTAAATATCAGAGGACTTTATTAAGGATGTAACTCTTATTTCTATTTTTATCACAGCAGCAAACCTAAATAAACTAAAATTGTCTCTCCTGCAATTAATGTGTTATGAAATATAGCATACATTTTTGGGAACAGGTAATCAGTGAGCCATTTTCATATTCACAGATCTACTTTCTGTTACTTCTAGCTAATGTACAAACAGTGCGCTCTGACTATAACAGATTTGGTTTTTAGTACTGACATCAGCCGAGAACCTCAAACAGCAAACAGAAAATATGACAGCATTCCCAGTTTACAGCTCTAAGAAACCATATATTTTAAAATTCCTAAAGAAACCACCACACTGGATTTTAAGGTTTATCTACAAGGCACATGGCTTGCATCCATGGATTTATAAATTGCAAAGCAAAAAGGCCAGATGACTTTGTAAGAATATGTATACAGTAAGCAGACATTAAAATCTGCCGATATTTGGGGGGAGGGAAAGCATGTCAGAAACTAAAAACAATGAGAAAGATTAACTCTTATTAGGCAGCCAAAACAAACTGTAACTGCAGCGTTATAAGTTACTTACCAATAGAGATAGGGTTTATCCTTATCTACATTGATATTGTTTAGCGGATCCATACGAAACCAGGTGTTAAGAGTAAACCCATTTTGATAAGGCCACTTAGCAATAGGAGGCAATGCAATTGCCTAGAAGTGAAAAAAAAAATTAAAAAAGAAAAAGGAAACAGCAAGTTAAAAAATGAATTTTTTGAGAAGTATCATTAAAGGTAATGCCTTTCTAAAATCCTGTCATTCTAGATCTGCAGATCTGCTTTAACTTTCAAATATTAAAGAAGAATATTAAAAAAAACCCTTCAAATAGTGCTTTTGAATAAATGCATTAGTTTTCCATCTATTTTAAAACACTTTAATTTTTAACTACATAAATTCTACCCATAGAGGACATGAAATTAAATTTGTGAATGGGCAATATTAAGAGAAAAAAATAGAAAAATTACTTCTGCAGAAATTAAACTATAAATTCAGCTTTCAGTAAGTATTCATCTCATCAATAGACTTAAATATTAAGAGCAAATTAATATCAACAGATAGTACAATAGACATTCACTGTTAAAACTGCAGTATAAAAAAAGGTTGTTCTATGAGATTTAAGAGCACTATCAGTTTTTTTTCCTATGAACACTTAGCAAGGTAAGATACTAAAAATTTTACCCCCATTCTCAGTTAAATACATTAACAATAAGGCATGGCCTGGGAAGAAATTCGACTTTTCAATATTTTATTTTTATAGGCTGACTGATGAAGAGGTTTCAGAGAACTCTTTATCCCTGGGCAAGGCCCTGAATACCTGCTCTACCTTTGAAGTTAGGCGCTCTTTAGGGAGGAAATCAGATAAGATGAACTTTGGAGGTCGCTTACAAAGTAAGTGTTTTCTATGATACAACTAAAAGATAAAACATTTTTTCTCCTCAGTATGAGAACTATACACAAAATGAAGTAATTTAAAAAAATTTAAGAAATTAAATGTTTGTAATAACTTAGAGATTACTGTAGTAGGCACTAATTATAATAAATTCTTTCTCCTTCCTTCAGACAAAATATAGAATATTTGACACAAAAGTAGTTATGGAATAATAGCCTTTAATAATACTTCTCGAAATAAGTTGTATATGAATGTAAAGCAGAAGAAAATAATTTTATAAATAACAATAATATGTTATTTCTAAGTGTATCTAACCAATACTTTTCAGTTGCAGTAAGATAATTTAAACTCTTACTACAGTTTAAAATAATAAAGACTAGTTAATTAATCCTTGCAGTGATGGTATTGTGTTCTTATCAAAGCTATCAGTGATACTGACTGAGCACTGGCACAGGTTGCCCAGAGAGGCTGTGAAGTCTCCATCCTTGGAGATGCTCAAAAGCCATCTGGATACGGTCCTGGGCAGCCTGCTCTAGGTGGCCCTGCTTCAGCATATGGGAGTTGGTCGAGATGACCCCAGAGATCCCTTCCAAACTCAACCCTTCTGTGATTCTGTGTGATACTTATGAGTCACAGTTGGAAATACTTTTTCAGGAGTGGTCAAATCTTGTACTGTCCTGATTCATACAGAAGACTACAAAGAATGGTAGCAAACTCAGTTATTGCTTACAATGGGAATGGACACGAGTCTTTTGATAATAGTTACAATAACCACACTAAGATTCTACGCCAATGTAGTCAAGTACTTAAAAAAAAAGGTACAGAGTGGGGCTGACTTTTCATTATTTTTATATGCAAGGCAATTGCTGAAAGAGTTTTAAGAGCAGAGAAATAGGTAATTAAGAATGATAGGGAACTCACCATAAATTTTATAATTAGATATAGCAATGTGCTCAGATTATGCTAGTATTTGACTAGACAAAAGAAATAACACCAATTCTGCTACTAGCCTGGTACCAACTGCTCAGTACAAAACATTTCAAGGAACTCCTTTGGGGTATCACTCCTGCCTCCTTAGAGGGAGTTCCCTGCCTGAAACAGGAAAATTGCTGCTTGATGCTAAACAGGAACAACACCTAGGGAATACTATGACCATCACAAGGTGTCCTCCTAATGGAGTGACTAATGTGCTACTTATACAGACTGGCAGAGATGTAACACAGTACTGGGAAGAGCCCTTCAGTTAGGACAGTGAAGCAGATGTCACCAGCAGATCAGCAGACTGGTTCAGCAGACTCTTGGTTCTTTCATACTACCACTGAAGCCTTGGTTATACAACAAGCATGCACCCAACTTTAAAGCGGGCCAAACTGATATTTATCGTGCCAGGTAAATATCATGCTGTTTCTCTGTTTGATGTCATCACTGCGCATCACACCTGAAAACCTGAACTCAGTGCTAGTAAACTAGGTCCTATCCATTCTCTTTCTTCTGTTGAAGTGCTTCGTTGCTGAGGTCTTTTTATAAGTAATTGCCCTTGGTCCACTTCAGAGGATGACTCCTTTCCAGAACTTCATAGTGTAATCCAACATGCACTACTCAAGAAATGTAAATTTGAAACTCCTATTTCTTGATTTACAGGTGCACAGTCAATGATAAGTGGTATGTGAAACAAGATCCTAACCAAGAAAAGAGAAATGCCTATTGTGCATTTCAAACAAGAAACTTTATGCCCTTCTAAAACTGTCAGTACTGAGAACTTAATTTTAAATATGACTTCCAATAACTGATGCATCTCTTTGGACAGGGAGGAATATTTGAAATTCTTCCCCTGCAAAACTTTTTTTGAAGCTCTAATACAGAATTAAATTTAAAAGAGACATTTCATCAGGGTTTGCCTCTGAAGCCCAGAAATGTCAAAGCAGTATGTGTCACTGTAGACATTCATATTCTGCAACAGCTGTCTTGCTGCTGCATGTACTTTTAGGAGAGGTGAACTGTGGTTTTAATTTAGCAGTAGCAAATGAAGCTCTCTCTTTCAAAACTCAGTAATTAATTCCTTACACAATCCGCCCCATGCATTTTGCTGACGCATCTGTTTGTGCAGCTGAATATCAAACAAGATCAGGGAAGTGATCTAGTCAAAAATAACCCAGGTGAAAAACAGTGATTTTCAGCCAGTTTATTTCCCTGACGTAATCTACCACGCCAACACCTGTATTCACAAAGAAGAGGTGGTGGTTTATGCTTGAAGAAAACTATCAGTGCTATTGAGGAAATACAAGTAGAATAGCCCAAGAGAAGCCCTTCCACCCTTCCTGCACTGGCATGAAAAGACAGGGATCCCAGGATTATTTCCCCTTAAAAGATTCCAAGTTCTACCATGAGCATATACTATTCCATACCAGAATGGAACTGAACCTCAAATCTGGATTTCTCATTTTTAAGCATTTGTATATACTACCTTAATAATCGTACTTATAAATCTGTATACAATATTTGAATTTATTTGTAGGTTTTTCTGAACATACATGCTTTGAATGGAAGAGAGAATATCCATTTGAGAAGGTTTAGAAAGGAATACAATTTCATTGTTGTAAGTCATCTCAAAAAGTAAAGCCAAAAGAAGACTGCATTTAAATCACTGCCTTGAGGAAAAGGAAACAGCTGATATAGTTCAGACAAAAAGAAAAAGATGTAATAAAGTTTGTGACTAAGCTGTCACTGTAAACTGTGAAGACAAGCACAAGCTCATCCCTATATTTTCCTCAAGCCTCTGCTTTATATAATATCAGTTACACTATTCAAATAAAATAATACTCTTCTTTGGAATTTTCAGTTTTCACTTTTATGATCACTTCCCCAGAGAAAAATCTGGTATTTGACATTCCATCCTCAACACTACAACTACCTTGCAAACCTATGGAAGGCAGGGTCTATGCCACTCAACCATGTACTTCCCCTCTCGTTTCCTTTTCAAGAATTTCCAAAACCAAATGAGAGGAAATGCAAATGAGGAGCAGTTTATTTGTTCCTCAAGTTGTAGTATTTTGGTTGAAAACTTACTGCAGCACTACAGCCTGGGAAGTTGAAAAAGGTATCGGGCCCATGTCTCTGTGGCATCTGATTAAGGACTGATAATAGTTTAACTGCATGTCTTGGCTGTGAAAACAAGAAAATTGCACAAAAGTCAATACAACCATTTTTGTACTCTTTAGGCTACAACGGAAACTGGACGGTTTTCAAACAACACAGCAAATTAACTCTAAAGTAGTTAGCAAAAATACTTCATAAACATATGTTCAATCAACATGAAACAAAAAAATTCAAGTTTATATGTCCCAGGAGACAATTTATGTTAACTTCAGGCTCTAATGGAATGACACTTAATGCTTTATCTGATCACAGCTTACCCAGATTCCATTTTCGCCTCGAAGCATGCTGAACAAAAGCTTCAACTCTTTGACAGTGATGCTGTAGCTGGCAAGAACCCCCAACATATCAACTAGGAGATCTTCAAAGGAAAATAAAGTTATTCTGAACTCTGAATTTCATTGGTTTGACAAAAAAGCTGAAAAAGTTAATACCTTTAAAAGTAAGTGTATTCACAAATTCTAAAAATCTAACTTAGTTGCCTTAAATCTTTTACAAAGGATTTTATATTCTCATTGTTTTAGTTATTTCAGAAATAAATTTACATATGCAGTTTAGATTTTCCATCACACTTCGAACAAAGTATCTATTAAATTTACGAAGAATTAATTCTCCCCATTTCACAACATTCATCATACATTATGAACTTCTTGCTTGCTCCTTTCTGTTACATACTTTTGGGATAAGGGATTCCTCATTCCTCTGAAGTTAGTGTTTTTCAAAAATTTCTGACCTAAAAGATGCTTAACATTATTTTTTAACTTAAGCACAGCACATTATGCTGAGAATTTGTACGGTTCCCACAGTTTTGCTACAGTGATAATGCTTCCAATTTTTACCAGAATGAAAGGCCAGGGGGAAACAAAACAAAACAAAACAAAAAACCAGAAAAGAACTCAAAAAAATCATAGTGAGAAAACAATAAAAGACCACAATAAAAAGAAGTGATCAAAATTGCTAACAAATTTATGTAATACAGCTTTCATTAAAACATCTCAAAACCCATAAACTTTTAAAGTAATAGCACTACATAGCCTGCTGTTCAGAGAATATGAGGTTTAAAATTACTGCTAGTACTTGGATCTTTATTTTAAAACACAGAATTTCATTTTAAGAATTTGTTGGCTTGTGGGATGCTGGACCTCACCTTATACTCCACACTTTCTTCTGGAATAAAATGCATTATTAAGAATTACTACTTCCTCTAGCAGGAAGAAAAACAATTTGCTTATCTTCACAGATGTGGCATAAGAAATTTAATTCAGAGATCAAGCAGTGAAGTACAGAGTTGCCAAAACAAAACAAGCTATGACACAATAGAATCAGCATTAACAAACTTTTTCAATCTGCTCAGCAATCAGAAAATTCCCCCGATGAAAGCTGTAGAACACATGAATAAGCTTATATATTATTTGCAGGACTACATGTTCTCCTTGTTCATAAGTGAAAGGATGACTCTTAGAGGTACTGACAAAGAGTAGTCTTAAAAAGCATCCATCCTTTTCAAGGACATTTCGCATTGATATTTGTTTTAAAACAAATTTTCTCTCTGCAAATCCTTACGTATGTGTTTTTGAGTAAAAAACTAAGTTTATTACTTAGTAAAAAAAACTAAGTAAAAAACTTAGGTTTTTACTGAGTAAAAAAACTAAGATATTTTGAGTAAAATATCTATTTAACTTCTTCCATTATGAAATCAACCTCTGGTCCTCAGTAAGCAAAAGGCATGTGTGAAGAATGAAATATTTAATTTACAGGAGACATAGTAAGCTGTTCAGTTAGTGAAACTGCATGTCAGGAAAGGCAAAAGAAAAACACTGTAACTTGCAGACATCTGCACCATAAGATCCGAATATATTCCTAATGTTCAAATATAGACTTTTTTTCCCTTTCTTTAAAGGAAGAGTTTATTTAATCTTCCCTTTAAAATTAGTGCCACATTATATTTGTGACATAATTTCTTAAGGGAAAGCAAAATAAAGCTAAGAAAACTAAAACCTCTTGTCTTTTACGATGGTGAATTCTATGACTTGGCTCCTCCTCTAGTACCTAGAAGCATCTGTCCCCTTTGCTGTACAGTCTCCAGCCTGCAGTGTGAAACTGGCAGTGATTGCACATATTATAAGTGATCAGAAATTGAGAACAATAACACCCTGAAAACTCAGAAAGGGAAATCGGCACAAGTGAACACCAATCTTTGGCTGAGAATTTCCCAATTCTTATTTTGTAGTCTTAGCTTGCTTTTTAGATCAAGCTACTTCAAATTTTGCTTCCTTTACAGAGAAAAAGTGTTGTGTAGAAGCGAAGTTGTTTGGTGAAAATCATCATTAAAAAAAAAAAATCTTCTAACATAGATGACAAAAGTGTAAATTAATACAGTCAAACACAGAAATGATTGGCAGGTTTTAAAAATTACTGAACATGTGCTGCTTTGTTTCATTGTTATAGCCCTGTTCTACCTTATGGCACAGAAAATTTTATTTCTATTGAAGATGTTGATAACCCACAGGCATTAGAAATACATATTTATAAATAATGAATAAAACATTGATGGAGAGAAATAAATGTAAGCTCCCTAACAATGTAACTCTGGGTAAAACAAAGACCTGAAAGATTGAAGCCCAGTAGGTAACAAGTAAAGATAAAGCAAAGAACATCTGTGGAAATTGAAGCACTTAATGTTACTTAAAAATATTGCTGTAAACACCTCTAAAGGACGTTTGTTTCTTGTTTCAATATAACAAGACTTAAAAAGAAGTGTAGTCTATTACATAACTTTATTCATTCTTATTAGAAATCTCATATAAAAGAGTCTGTACACATCTGGTTTATAAATCTTAATAATCCACTCATCTGTAAATGGACAAAGGTCACAAAACATACTACAACTGGATTTTTTAAATGTTTACTTCATTTTTTTATATTAAATAAAATAACATATATAAATGGTATCTATGATTTCATTTCAGAAACAAGATTGTGTAAAATAATATTAAGTCCGGAAGGAGAAAACAGGCACTCTTTCTCATTTTGAATGCATTTCTAAAATGCACTGAATGCAACAGATTTTATCTGTATTAATGGCACTTTCTGACTACTTTCATACTAAGCAGTTTATACATGATCTAAAAATTAACCAGAAACCTTGAAGGAATGCTTAATTCAGTCATTTAATAGAAGAATAAAATGGTAAAAGAGCCTGCCTGTCTTTCAAGTAACAATGAGCATATATCAAAATGAATGGTATGGCATTAACTTTTGAAGACATATTAAACAGCATTGGAAACACAACTTCAGGAAAACTACCCTCATGCCTCCTTAACATTTTAATAACAGACAGCCATGAAATTGTGAATTTTAACTCTGTTGGTGAAGTAAATTAATTTCTACAGGTTGGCAATAGAGAATGTGATAATTTTGCAGTTTTTCTCATGGAACCAGTTGAAAGAGAAATGCTTGTTAACAGCCCATTAGTGACAGAGCAGTCAAAACCTAACATTTTTGCTTAAAAACTAGGAACTGTTTCAGTGCTTAAGAATTCAGTTCCAGCAATTTTAGAACAGTTACCTATAGCATCACAACAGAACTGCAGGAAATAAAATGGGGCTCAAGGGAGACATATCCACTCTGTACAAGTTCAGGCTACTTTCTCATCCACCATCTAGACTTCTGTGAAGGTACTACAGATACACTATCCCAAAGAGTCTCTCAGAGCAGATGATCTGCTTCACTACTCATCACCTGGAAATAGAGAACTGTAAAAAGTGAATCCCTCAAGGAAGATCCTGTGCAGCTGTTAAAAAAAAAAAATACAATCACCTATGCAAATATTTTAGTAATCTTTTCCCCTTAACTATTAATGACCATCCCCTATCCTAGTATAACAGATTATCACAGTACAAAGCTGACTTTTGACAGGTGATGCTTCTGGAAAGCAAATTGGAACACAAGTGGCAATCATCCTATGTGGATTGCAATTGAGACTTTCAAGGTGATTAAGCTTTTATTCTTGACCACAGAATCTGCAAAATCGCAATAAGTGAGATATTTAAAGTGCTGAGAAGCCTCATGAATCTGATAGTCTTCATCTAAACAGACAGACTAAGTTCTTCTCACTGCAAAAGATTGGGTACATGTTTATTTGCTGTTGTCTTACTTTCATAAAACCAGAGAAGAGTGGCTTCAGACTTAGACTGGTCCTGAAAGTATGCTGTCAGAACATAAAACAGAGATGATGCCTGTCTTGTCTATTTAAATCTTATCTAGGTCTAATCACAGCGTTTCACAAAGGGGACAAGTGAGATGACCTAAAAACAAAAAAACAACTCCCCCAAAAACCAAATAAAAACCAGAAAACATGTACCCTTCACAGATGATGAAAGCCAATTGCAAAACATTGGGCTGACAGAGTATTAGCAACTGTTTTGGGAAGAAAGTGGTACTAACTTCCTAGGAGTAAGCACTAACACAGCTCTTGTTCAAAATGTCCTCCCTGAATGTTAAAAATCATTTTGCCACAAAATTTCTTACTTTATTCTCTGGGTTTGGAAAGTCCATCGAAATATTTGGGGCAAAGCAGTTCTACAGTCATCTGGAGTCAATTATGACCTCAACATCTGCATAGCAGATTAGGGAACACAGACACTGCATCAGTTGTCATTGATTTTGTCATCAAATGCCTACCATTAATGACTGTTATTACATGACCATATTTACATTACAATGACTAGTTATTACATGACCATATTCATTACTTGTGACTTATTACCGACATTGTTGCCATTTATAAAAGGGTGGTGAGGTGCTTGCAGAAATCAAGAGATAAAAGCAAAATGATGAATTTGGTAGTTTCCATGTCTTTATCAGAAAAATTCTCAAAAACCCCACATCCTCGTCTATTTACAGTTCTCAGAGAAAGACCTTACAAAGTGGGATTCTGTTAAATCCTTGCTCATGATATACAGAAGACTATTCAGATAATTTGACACACATTGTAGAGCTAAAATGCCATCAGAACTCCAATTTTCAGTTTTGATTTTAAATTAAATATGTGCTCTCTTCATCCATTTAAGTATACAGAAGAGCAAGCTTACTGATGTTTTTTCTGTGGAAGGTCTCTTTCTGAAGTACTGTGTGACCACTGTCAGAACAAGATTAATGGGGTAGAGGCTCCACTATTTATTAATGTACTACCCCTGGTTTATATTAATAGTTGTAAATTCAGAGTGATTTTTCAATTCCCAAATGCTCCTGGAAGCCAGATTCTATACTCTTGATTTCTGACTTCTACAATTAATTAAGCATTTTCTAAAATTTCTCTCTATATGGCGACATCATCACAGTTATATATGCCACATACAGAAGTACTATTTAGGGGAGCTCAAATTGGACAAGCTTTATTGGTATGATTACTGATGTAAGCACATTATTTCCATGAGTGAAACCCTGAAAAACTTCAAAATAAAAATGTTTGTCTTCATCAACTATTGTCTTATTTTTAACATCGAATAAAACAGTATCTTTGCCCTTATACTATTCTGACATATTTACAAGTCCTGCAAAACAAGACATGCTTGGTGAAAATCATTGGTTTGTGAACCTACTGATCTGTTATACTTCAGTCTGAATCTTGCAGTACAGTATTTAGCATAACACTTCTGGTTTTAGCATTTATGCATACATTTCTAATCAATAAGGTGTTTGTTAAGACTTGCTTTGAAATACAGAATGTAGCTTTTTCAAATACTTAATATTACAGACATCTTTGTACTGAAAAAGACCAAGGACAAAAACTTTCCTGAATACTCCAGTTTTCATGCTGCTGTTATCCTCCTCTTGTTTCTGGTCTGAAATCCTCGCTGGTTTACTGTTCCACAAAGCCTATATATGTGCCAGGAACCAGATCAACTAAAATCTTAGATTTATGGAAGACAAACCTCTTCAGTCTTTCAAAAATGCCTCATGATTTAAGTATCCTACTATCAGTCCCAAACTATAAAAATGAAGAACTACCTTCACACTGAGTTGAAAGAAACTGCTTGGCTTAAGTTTGTCCCCAAGAAAAATAAGGACTAGATAAGTACTAACCATATGTAGTTCTTTGCTGTCATATTTAAATGTGACAACCAAACCTGCTCCTCTAACCAAGTAATTCAGGATTACAATCTGTACCCTACTACTGACAGGACATAGTATGGAATAACATAAACTCCTTCAAATACACTCTGTAAACCTTAGCTGTGCAACAACTTCACTTATTTTCAGTAAGCAAACAAAGTATGCTATTTTTTTAATCCTGTAAAAAATTATAGGACATTAAAAAACACAGGTATAAAACCCGAAAAGATATTATAGGGAGCACAGCTATACATTATGAAATGATTGTTTAATATGACCCAAATGTCCAGCATTCAAAGCTATGAATAATTTCTGATATGCTGTCAGATGTAGGTTATATTTAAAGTGGATCATAATAACAATTCTAACATCTGAATAACTCAAAATTATCAATGCACTTAAAACTGAAAATATTACCTTGACAGGTAAATAGTCTAACATGTACTGTTCTTAATTACGTTCAAGATTGCTTTTTTTTATCACTAAGATAGCATTATCTTCTCAGATGAATTAACAGGCAATTATTTTAAACAATATATCTACATATATTTTAAACTAAGGATATATCTTTGTCATTTTTCTGAAATTGATAAAAAAAGTACTTCTGACTTAATAGCAGTTCTAACCAAAATATCACTTTAAGTAAAAACCAAGATATTCCAAACCCTTCCATAATCACAAAACATTGACAGTTCAAGAATGCAATAATTACTTTATCATTTGGCAATTTATACCTGCAATCATGTCGTCCACAGTACTCATCTTCAGCAGTACCTGTTCAATTAAGCCAACTTCCGTGCTAGTCTGTAAATTACGGACACTTTTACGTAGAATTGCTGTGAACATACTCCAGATTTCTGCTTGGCACGTTACATCACAGTGCTCCAAAAGCTCTGACATGCACGTAATGCTCTCTGCATCCTGGATTATAAAGTTCATCTCTAGATCAAATTCGCCACCAACCAGCTACAAAGGAAAACAAGAACAGTATTACAATGTGAAATACATAGTTTAGTGTCTTTCCTACCTTCATTGTGACCAATACTGAATATTTTTGCATGATGAGAGAGGTAATTTTGATAGAGAAACTCACAGCTATGATCGTAAGATAGCAAATAAGCAATCATGCTATGCAAAACATAGCTTGTACAAAATATACACACTAATACAATATTACCTTCAATTTTGTCATACAACACTTTCATAAAATAAATTAAAAAAATATTTGAAATATTCCTTCCTATAAAGTAATTGAAATGGTAGCCTGGCCCAGAGAGATGTAATGCAGAAGCTGCAGAACCTGAAAAGCTAAAACACAATTGAAGCTTTCTTACAGTTCTCTGAAGATAAATTTGCCTCCTCAGAAATAAAAAGACACTGAAAATAATTTAGCTATGTTTTCTCCTGAGATAAGCCAACATTTGCCCTTAGTTACGTGTTTGCAAGACCTTACTGCCCTGTCCATTGTACCACCCGAATAGGCATGCAGTCATGCTCAGAAAAAGAATCAGTGATCTGCTCTGGACCAAAGCAAACATGGAAAACTTGCTTAATTACACCACAGACCAGTTCATTGTGTGGCCACAGAAACCTGCTGCTGGTGCAAGGGAGAGACGGCATTGGGTGAGGAACAAGCACTCAGATGAAAAGCAGTACTGATTAAATTATTGCCTGACTCCTACCTACCCAGATACTTGCAAAATGCTATCAATGTCCTGAGCTCCAATTAAACAGCACTACTACTGGGCACGTTTTAGGAGGAGAAAAAAAGAAAATAAATAAAAAAAAAGAATTTGCAAAAATTTGCAAAAGATATAGTCAAGACCAAGTATATCTTAAGGAACAGAATTCACCAATTTCAATCAGCCACTTGCATAACTTTAAAAAGATTAACTCAGAACACCTTACTGAACTGAATATGAAACAGTTTAAAAAAATAATCCCCTTTTAATGGCAGATAGGTCTTCCAATTTTGAAGGAAACAAAGCCTGACTTATGCATCCTACTTTATCCTAGTAATCTTGAAGAATTTTGAAAGCACCAATGTTAAATTTCAATAACTGCAAATATATTACCTAATTCAGAAAGGGAAAAGAACAGAATAAATTAGTTCTAAAATAGTTTTAAGACATTCTTTCTATTTGTTTCAGGAAGTTCTGTAATTAAAATTGCAATAATATGTTTTAAATTAAATATATTCAAAGAATTCATCACTTATAAGTGCATAACTTCAATGATCACTTTTAATAGAAGGCTCTTTCATAGACTATTTAAAAGCAGTTGATATTGCCTTCAAATTAAACTCTAAGCAAGAAGCAAGCTGAAATACTATGCAAACTTTTTTTGGATGGTTAAACCTATCCAAATATCCAAAGTCTTCTTTCAGTCCCAATCTTCAGACAGAATTAATACAACTAAGCAAGGACTAGCTTTGGCTTCTACCCTCATTTATACTTTTCATCCACTTACAAATTACTTTTTCTCTATCAATTAATTGCCAATAGCCAATTTATAATTTTCTAACATAAAAGCTTCTAATATACTAACTATATAAACTGACTACCTCCGTAGTTCCCCTGAGACATTTAATTGCATTCAAATAAAACTATTATCCTAATTATGATTAGTATTTTAGTTTAGAACTTGTGACTGCATATCATATATTTGCATATTTGGTAAACACATAATGTGTACCAAGGGCAGGGAATAAAACTGTCAAAATTAGAAGCAGGGTATTTCTATGGTCGTTCATTAGAACCATGAAATAGTTTTACAGAGGAAAACACCACACTTTTCAAGAAACCCAGGTGGAGTTTCTAATTCTGAAAACAGCAGTAACTGGTGCACACTTCACCAGCAATCTGGGCTGTTGTCTTTTCAGGTATGTCTCCACATGGATGAGCCTCTCTGAGATTATGTTAAAAGCACACAGAGGTAAAACAGGCACCTGTAAAAGACATTCAATTAAACGCTCTTAGATGCTTATCCTAAGATGAAATGAAGCACCTTCTGGAATTATCTATTTCTTTCCATGCAGGACATCTAGGATGAGAAATCGTATTTGTGAAGCCTCCATCCTTGGATACATTCAAAAGCCGTCTGAACATAGACCTGGACAACCAGCTCTAGTTGGCCCCGCTTGTGCAAGAGGGTTGGATCAGAGAACCACCAGAGATCCCTTCCAACTTCAACAATTCTACAATAATATTTAGATATACAACTTTCAGACGCCTAATCTAGGTGAGATGAATCCCACCATTTGGTTTTGATAACAGATGGACCTAAAAACAAGGAAAAAACTAGTAATACCTCAGTTGGAATGCAGAGGTTCAATACAGACTGATTCCCCCTTTCCTCAAACACTATTCATTGTAAAATTCTTGCTAATATAAATTAATAAACTAACATAGAATGGTTAAACCAGACTAAAATAATTTGGACTGTATTTGCTTGCTAATGTAAATTAATATACTAATATGTAACATTTAAAACAGATTGAAATAGAGCTCACTGTATCAGTCTGAAGTGATGGGATGTTTCAGTACTATTAAAAACAAGCTGTCTGTATATATAAAACATCTCAGCAAATCTGCATCAAAAAATACACTGAATGCCAATAAAATTTGTTTTATGGAGAATCTTCTCCTGGGCTATGGACTATCCAGTAGGTATTACAATTATTTAACTTGCCCATTTGGCAGCAAGAGATTTATAGTCCGTCACAGTGACTGCTTATTTCACCACAGAGAACATTAAAACGTACCTGATTTGCCCTTAACTGCAGTTTAAGCATATTTCAGCCACTAACAATGATCATAATTATCATTAAAATCAACTTCCTCAATAAAGGAAACAAATTAATGAGCTAATTAATATTGATGGCAAAAATTTAAGAAGGTAGGGGGGAGGGTTACTTATTTAAAGTAGTCATCCTAAATCAACATAAATTAAAAATATTAAGAGTCATGATAAAAAGAAGTCTAAGAAGACAAAGAAAATCTAAACAAAAATGAAGTGAGTATACAGAAATAAATGACCATGGTTAAATTGTGTTCAAGAAGTAATACAAAGCAACCATTTCTGCTTTAAAACGTGAAAAATAAAATATAATTCAGCCAAGAAAAGAAGTGGAACATTCACCTCAAAAAAAAAAGCATTCTCTAACAACATTTCTACACCTGCCTTTCCCAAGCTAAAGACAGTGGGTAAAGAGGAATAACCAGTCAGTCTTCACAACAGAGGGAGGTTATCAGTGGAGAACCACAGCAATAATGAGCTGTTAACAAGTGCAGATACTAATGAAAGGACAAAGTTTGCTGAAGAGCCAAAAATTATTAAATACAGTTAAAAAACACCAGCTAGTGAGAGCTGCAAAGATTTGTCTGCTATCAAGTGGCCAGGCAACAACATATGAGAGTTCAAAGTTAGTAAATGCAAAATAATAGCACATTATTATAGTTTTACCCGTATGTACAAAATGACAGGCTCTCAAATCTGCTATTATCAGCCAGAAAAAAGATCTTTGAGTCCCTGTGTGTACTACCTTAAATAACTAAGCCACATTAAAAACTGTTAGTAGGCAACTGTAAAAATTCATAATGAATTTGCAATTTTATAACTTGGGTACAATTCTGGATGCAACACCACACAAAAAAAGTTAAATCATACCGCCATAAAGTAACTTATTTTTAATATAACACGTTGAAGAGTTCTGTAGCAAGACAAATTTCAGCTAGAGTACAATATGAACACTAAGACAGAAATCCTTACAGGAGCCAGTATACCGTACCATAAATCAGTGCTCTTTCCATATCATAGATCTCATACGCAATCTTTTTTCTTATGTCAAACACTCAGTCTTAATTTGCATTCTTCAAGTGAACATTTAATATTCAGTAAAGACCATGCTTTCACTGTGATTAAGTATCTTGAATTATTGCTTGTACTTTGTCAAGCTCATGTACCACTTTTTAACTATTCTGCATCTTTCACAGCACAGCTGTAAGAAATGAAGCAGCAAACTAATGTTCAGATCAAGGTTCCAAGTCAGATAAATATGGCCAACAAACATAACTCCTCCTGAAGAAGTACTGAACTGGCAGTTCAAAATTAGCAAATTAGGCTATCTTCCCTATCCTGAGGTTGTTTACAATGACAGGTTGACACTCCTTGCTCCAAGAACCTATCTCAACCTACACCACCATCCTCCAAAGCAGCTGCACTACTCAGAATCTCTATTTTTCTGAATACTGTGGCCATTCCTCAGTAAGCTTCTGCCATTCATTATGCTATGCAGTAAAAGTGTTTCTTTCTAAGCTGCCATGTCTATGCAGAACTTAGGCTGGTCTTTTATGCCCTTTTGATCTAGAACAGAGATGAAATACTCCCCCAAAACAGAGAAGTTGTCTACATATGCCTGAGTATATTCAGTTCAGTTCTTGAAATAGAATAAAATATGTGCTACTGAACATGTAGAATTAAATTGTTTACTTGTGAAAATCAGAATTATTCAGAATCAGATTCTTCAAATTAAGTTCTGAAGAATGGATTGAAATGAAGAGAGAATAGAATAGATTAGATTAGAATAGAATAGAATAGTTACAGTTGATAGGGACCTACAATGATCATCTAGTCCAACTGCCTGACCACTTCAGGGCTGACAAAAAGTTAAAGCATGTTATTAAGGGCATTGTCCAAATGCCTCTTAAACACTGACAGGTTTGGGCCATTGATCACCTCTCCAGGAAGCCTGTTCCAGTGTTTGACCACCCTCTCGGTAAAGAAATGCTTCTTAATGTCAAGTCTGAACCTGCCTCGACACAGCTTTGAACCATTCTCACGCATCCTATCACTGGATAGCAGGGAGAAGAGATCAGCACCTCCCTCTCCACTTCCCCTCCTCAGGAAGCTGTAGAGACCAATGAGGTCACCCCTCAGTCTTCTTTTCTCCAATAACAGATGGCTTCTCAACTTGAAAATCCATCAAATGAACAGAGAAGGAAAGGAAAGTTGGTAGTCAATCTTAGAAGAAATAAACAAATGGAACATCAGGATGATAATGGTACTGAATGGTGAAAAATTCAAAGAAAGCAGAGGTCAGAACTTATTCTAGGAGGATTTTATAAAAAAACCCTGAAGACATGAAGATTTTTCAACACAATTTCATCTGTGATTTAAAAAACCCAAACAACTGGCAAGCATAAGGATCTTAAGAAGTGCATGAGATGCAAAAAGATATTTTAGAGGCATTTGGTATTTTTCTGGTTAAATTAAAAACATAAGTGCATTCTGCCAAAGAAAGAATGACACAATAATGCAAATACACAGTAACAGCAATAAAATGTGAAAATCTAAACTACAGGGAGATCAAATAAAACTATTTTCTTTGCAATTACTTTCATGTTAAATAGATAAAGTATCAAAAATTTCTCAGAATAGTCTATTTTTCCATGTTCTGCACTCATACTTTGGAAGAAGTTTCATGTTACCTAAACTGGACATTTCTGTTTACTTTTAACATTTTACACATATTTCTCTACTCCTTGTCTCATTCTCAGTCTTAAGAATTACTAACCTGTACAACTGAAACTTACTTTTAATTATTAAGAATACATTTTTTGCAGAGTTTTTGGTTTCTTCAAATGTCATCTTAATTACAAGGATGCATACAAGGAGAAAAAGGTATTATCTATAACCATCTACTACTTCTTGTCTTGTATTTAATCTGTCACCACTTTTGGGCAGGCAAAGATATTTTTTCAGTTTTACATTTATCCAGCATAAAGTGAAATTTGATTGTACTTATATACAACAAAACCAAAGCTCTTCATTGTAAGAATTTTTTCCCCATCGACATAAATAGGCTTGTATTTTATGTATTTGTCTTTATCAAAAAAAGTATATTAGAACTAATAAATCAAAGTCTTCAAACATCTAAATCTCTCATTTGCTGTTCATTGCCATCAAAGAAGCACTTCTTTCCAGTTTGCTTCAAGTTTGATTCCTATCTGCATTTATTTCAACAAAAATCAAGAATATAAATTCTAGAATACTAGCCAGACAGTGCCACTGAAAACCTCAATTATTACAATGGTGTGATTACTACAGCTCTAACAACATCCAGGTCAGATTTGCACCAAGGCACTCTTTCCTTCCCTCTCCTAATTAACTACTGTCACACTTGCTCTACCTTTCCTAAAGCCAAGCATAAATGAGGGCATATCACAGTCAACGTGACAACCATTCTCATCTGTTTTGGACTAGTTTGCAAGAACCACTTTATGTTAAAATATATACACATACGATTAGAATAAACAATCCTGCCTTGTCAGTATAGGAGGTAAGCAGTTTGGAAACAAAATTATTGTCTTCCTCTCCCTGATGTTCATATATCTTTTTAGGAATTGCAAAACAGCTGACTTGGCATTTGGCACAAATTTCCACAGGGAAAGAGCTGGAAATAACCAGCTTGGATAGGAATGAGAATCTCCTAAAATCCCAAATCCATTAGTTGTTTTAAAGATAAAATTAGTAAACTTTTTACTCTTGATAACAAAGGCCATCACATAACACTCAAGAATAATTCTTGTTCAAACTGGAACATCTTTTCTACAAAACAACGTTGAATTGATTTCCTAATCACCAGTGAGAGTTCAAAATACGTGGAATCAGACTGCTACTGCTTCTTTTATAAAGACAGGGCTCCAATTCAAGCATTAAAACACAGTAGTCTGACAAAAGCAGTGGTGGACCCAGGCAGAAAAAAACAAGTTACTATTTTCTGGTCATTAACTAAACCATTACATTTCTAAAAAATTAATTAAGGTTTTTAGGAATATTCTTCTTCAGCTGTATGAATGAAGATTTCTTTAGGTAAAAGTGTTTAGAATGCTAAATGAAATAAATTAAACTTTTCAGTGACCAATATGTGTGCTGATCACATGTACTTGTTAACCTAAATATATCAATATGACTACAGAGAAAAACACAAGTAACAAAATCTTAAAGCTGATATTTTCCATAACTGATACGTATTCCTTTTTAAAAATTTTTTAAATGCTTAATTGCTGAATGGAGTTCTTTAGAGATCCGAATTACAGGTATATGTATCTGGGATAATTTTCAAAATTCTCTTTACCATCAATGGAAAGTAAAAGGTGCTTCTGGGAAGTGATTCACCTCACTGGTTTTAGATGCAACATTAGGATGAAATAAATCTTTCCCTGGGAATGTAGTACTTTTCACTGACTATAAAAGGACAACTAGTTCAGACAGGCACATCTAAAGTTATGTCAGATTAATCTTACTCAGCGTGCTCACAGTATGGTTTATAACCAAATGACAGCACTAAAAAGACTGATTCTCACGTGAATCACTACAACAGCATGTAATTCTCCACATTACTGTACCCTCTTTAAAGGAGCCTGCATTCATTTTAGCTTCAAAAATATTTTTATCCTGAATAACGTATAGTACACACACAGCAGTGTGCCACTATGGGAATGCTACCTAATAAGTTTATTGACAATTTTAAAGTATTCTGAGAAAAGAAAATAATTTAAGTGTCCTTTATACCTGCTGAGAAAATATGAAGTAACAAGTTCACCTTCACTTTTGGTACTTTCAAGCACGAGCTTGTTATTATGGAAGCTTAAAAATATTTCAGTGAAAGATTTACCTTTAATTTCTTATATTTCCTTTTGGGGGAGAAGGGCATTCCTCTAGGTTTGTGTACTGCCCCTGGCTGCAATGGAGTTAATTTTCTTCATGGAAGCCCATATGGTGCTGTGCTTTATGTTTGTGACTAAAACAGTGCTGATTGATAACACACCAATGTTTCAGCTACTGCTGAGCGGTGCTTACACAGTGCCTGGGCTGCCTGTTTCTCACCCTGCCCTCCCAGAGAGCAGGCTGGGGTGGGCAACAGGTTGGGAGGGGACACAGCCAGGACAGCTGACCCCGACTGACCACAGGGATATTCCACACCATCATGCTCAACAAGAACACTGTGGGGTAGTCTTTCCAAACTATAGGTTGTACAAAGACTGGCTGGGCATCAGTCTGCTAACGGGAGGTGGCAATTGATTGCTTCTGCATCACTCGTTCCCCACACACACTTATTAAACTGCCTTTATCTCAACCCATGAGGTTTTTCTTGCTTTTGCTCTTCTGATTCTCTCCCCCATTGCGCTGGCAGGGGTGGGGGGGGTGGGAGCAGGTAAGGTAGTGGGTGCTCATTTGCTGGCTGGGATCAACTCACCATGGTTTAAAACGTTAGGCTTCTGCCCTCAAATTTACTTCACACAGTTTTGCACACTGAGCAGCACTGCTCAACTCAGTAAAATCTAATGAATCTTGTATAAGTGGTCTTAACAAAGTGCCGAAGGGAAAAGCTGTAAATTACACAGTATCAAACCATAATCTGATACTGCAAACTTTGCTTAAGGGTATGAGCCCAACTCACCTTGAGCATGGACTGCTGAGTTCTTCCAAAAACATCACACTTCAATGTTTGTCTCAGAACATTAAAACCCAGATGTGCTGAATACACTATAAAGCATGTTTATGCCCCATTTCAAACAAGCCTGCATGTTACACCACTATTATACAGGGAAAGCATTTTATCATGCCCTTCCCCATCCTACAGTCATTTCTATAAGTCAATAGTTTTGATAATACCTACAGTTTTTCCTCTTTTTTTAGATTTCAGACCTTTTTTCCAAGCATCAAGAGAAACATTAAAAATGTATTTGAAATGCTTGGAAGATAACATATGTTGTGAAAGAACAAAGGCTCTATAAGCAATGAAGATTAACTTTGTACTCACCAATGTCCTCCTGTTGTCATTGTTACCTGCCTCAGGACATTAGCCTTCTTGGGACATAAACCAGGAAGAGACAGTAAAAATTATTAGGAGAACTGTCTACTTTCCTTTAACCTCTGGGAGGACGGTTCTAAATAACATCGCTGGCTCCAGCAGTAAGATTTTCTGCACTGAAAAGACAAAGCTAGCAATTGTCAAACTGAAAGTGCCTTTGTTGGAAAAAAATTATACACAGGTTTATTAGGCACTATTAATGCTTTATTTAAAAAAATACTATAATTACCTAAACAATCATCCTGCAGTTTCACATGGCAAAGCTGGCACAATGCAGCCCTAATTAATACATTGCTTAAAGAGGGTATGAACGTTCATCTTTGGAGGGTTGTCCAAAGAAAACAAGCACATGTTAGAATGCGTAATTACATATAGTAACAGACACGAGGTGTATGTCTGTCAAGACCCGTTCAGTCCAGTCTTACGATTCCAGTACTCCCCAAGTCCTAGAAGAAATGTTTGCTCATTTGATAAGCCCTGCAAAATAGCAGTTGGCACTACTTATCTAACGATAATGGTAATGCTTAAGTAATGGCAATGGTAACATTAAGTCACTTCAGCAAGCTGTCCCAAAGAAACACCCTTAAAGGAAGTGCACCTAAGAAACAAAGGTTTCTGTGTATTTAAACTGAGTTACATGAGTCTTGAGATATTGTTCCAGACTCTCTTCATCGATTCTTAGTATCAAAATTATAAGCTGCTTTGATGCAAGAAAGGGAAAAAAATCATTTTATTGTGCTGTTCAGAAAACCTGTCCCATGTACTGAGTCCTGATTAGCATCTGATTTTTTATCACGATGAGGTGTTTAAATTCTTTGGCTGAAGCTTCATGGTAAAAAAAACCCCAAACCCTGATGGACAGACATGACAGTCTATTATTTAGTTTAAAAAGAGCACAACATCAAGACATGGTTTGAACCATATTTGTCATAGTAGGAATGCTGTAGTACTGCAGTACATTAGAATTGTGGTAACATATATAACACGTAATCATCCAGGTCAGATTAGCTGAGTTTTATTAACTTGCTCTTCTGATAATATAAATATCAAACAGAAATTCAATAAATAAAATACCAAAGATGTTTCAATGAAAAAAAAGTCACAGGACTGCTCTTCGGAATGGGGCACAGCTCTAAAAGTCAAATCAAGAGAAAAATATTGTAGAGAGGTATGTTGAGAACACGATAAAATTAGAATTATGGGTACACTGCTATACCATATTCTGCATACCAATATTAATGCAAATGTGCATTAAACTAAAGCATCGAAAACAATGGTAGATCAACTGCAGTCAAGTATACATATTATTTACTGAGACAAGTATCAGGTACACTCAGATACACCACAAGTCTGCGTAACTTAGAGTTAACAGTTTGACTTTATAGTTTTCTAAGAGAAAATTTCAACTCTTTCTCTCCCCTGCTTTTTTAAACACATACTTGACAAAGCCAGACCTTTTCTAAGTATCACTGAAGCTTAGAAAGAAAAAAAAACCCACAAAAAATACAAAGTGGGCTATCTGGCACAAAGTTCTCTACCTATTCTTCACATAACTGTAAAGAACGCTTGATTTCGGTGTAGGACCGAAATTAGTCTGATGAAGTTCAAATGTCTGTCGTCATAGAATCATAGCAACATAGAATGGTTTGGGTTGGAAGGGACCTTAAAGATCATCTAATTCCAACCCCCCTGCCATAGGCAGGGACACCTTCCACTAGACCAGGTTGCTCAAAGCCCCATCCAACCTGGCCTGGAACACTTCCGGGCATGGGGCATCCACACCTTCTCTGGGCAACCTGTTCCAGTGCCTCACCACCCACATAGTGAAGAATTTCTTCCTTATATCTAATCTAAATCTACCCTCTTTCAGTTTAAAGCCATTACCCCTTGTCCTATCACTACATGCCCTTGTAAAAAGTCCCTCTCCAGCTTTCTTGTAGGCCCCCTTCAGGTACTGGAAGGCTGCTATAAGGTAAAGCTTCATTAGCACAAGACTGTAACTCCTCGAAGAAAATGTCCTACCTTAGAAGGAATGCAAGAGGAGACAGTTTTAAAGTGCGACACAGGACAAATTTTACCCGCTTAGGAGAGCTAGAAGAACAATCCAGTCACTTCTGACAGAAATTGAGACCGATAAAGGCATTTTACATACAAGTACCTAACCCAAACACAAACCCAGAGGTCATCCTCCCAGTCTAGTGTTCCTGTGTCACCAGAAGGAGACTCTCTTCCCATTTATTATACCAATCTCCAACAGATCTTTTTGGGCCACAGCAGAATATGAGCTTTTAGTTCAAGGTGTTGAACCTGAATACTGAAAGACTAAGAAACAGAACTTGCAGGACTTTTTTCAGGGAAGTAAAATCACAACTATGCTCAAGCTTGGAACTAACAGCACAAACTTGTTTTCGCTTTGTCTGGTTTAGTTCCTCTTATATATTCCTTCTGATCTAGACTTAATCAAACAGAGATCAGCCTGTTAGATAAGGGGACACCCTTACCTCCAAAAAGGGAACTTTAACATGCAAAACCAAGTACCTTAGGTTTGCCACATCTGTCTAAGCAGAAATTCATAATTGATTTTTATGGACTATAAAGATTTTGACAAATAAGCATAGCTTCAGGAGCATGAAAAATGGTATTACTAAACAGATATTCCTAGCTCATTTTGTTTATAATACTTCATAGCCCATTCTTGTCTCTCTTCTCTCACTTTCACAAACTTCACTTTAAGCTCAAGATACAGAGGCAAGCACAATATAAGCTCATGACAGGTATAATAAGCTTCTAATTTTCAGGCTTCAGTAACCAGCTATATTTTGAAACAAGTTCTTTGGTGGTACCTTGGGGTTGTGCTTTTTTTGTTTGGTTGGTTTTGCTTTAACCTATGTTTTGTTTCCAAGCCAGAAGAGAAGCAACAGAAATTGAAATAACCGAGAGCTACCAAAGTCACAAACCAAATGTACTCTGAGAAAATCAATGGCTTCTGCAACTACTTTTGTAGCCTCTTCTAGTCTCTTCTTCTAATAAGACTATGCACTTGCACCACTGTAGCTTGCACAGACAAATCTAACAGGTCACCAGCATCCCTTACTTATTTTTTAGCCATTTACTAATTTCTTTATGGTGGCTTAAAAAAACCAAACTTTTTCAAGAGTTTTTTTATACATTTTATACATAAGAGGTTTTTTATACATTTTTTTTTAAAGTAGTTTGAATAACTTATTATCTCTGTAAAGCAAACCTTGCAGAGGTTTAACATAGTTATCAGAGAACACCATCAAAAAAGTTGAAAGACTAAGAAACATTAAACTTCCAATAATTACACGTTGTTTTTAATCTAATCTGTATTGTATTGCACAACTAACAGTATCACACAAAATGTTTGTGCAGATAGCAATGTCTGTTTTTAAAAGAAAACAACTGAAAAATCCTACAACGCACACATTCCTGCTTCCCCAACTTCACATACAGAAGTGAACAGAATGTACTTTCTATAACTACTAACAGATGATTTTAGTCAACAGAAGTCTCCAGTAAATCAAAACATTGGCGTTTTATTTTCATGGATAACAACATTTGTTATTATTCAAATGTACTTGTCAAAGCAATTTATTTTTTTTTTGTTAATTCACAGGTGCATTCTGTGACAAGAATAAATTGCAACAATACAGTTAATGGAATTCTAGTCTTGGAAAATGGTGGATTTTATTTCAGAATAGTCTGTGGGATGGTTCCCAGGCACATCAAGGACACACAGCTTAAAGATTATAGAAGAAAAACGTGATAAAGGACGTTAACCATGAGGACTGTGGTGTGTGTTGTACCTACACACTTTGGCTAAGATCATAAAAATAGCCACATACCATCAGGACAAAGATCTACCTAGCCCACTATCTTCTTCTAAACAGCCATCATATATTGAACCTTGGCCTGTAAATCCAAAACAAATAGTCTGCAGTTCTCTTACTGTCTCCTTCTTTCCCATGAGGTAATCAGAGGGGCAAAGTGGTTGCTCTCTGCTGGCACTACCTGCTTTTTCCTCACTGTTAAGGAGCCCTCTTGCATTCCCCTCCCCATTAGAGCACCTCTTCTGCAAGCTCCTACTGGATAGAGAATGGGTAGACTTCGCCCCACCCAGGGCGTCTCTTTTCTGCTCTGCATCCTCTGCAAACATATAGAGTATAACATGCCACCCGATTGCTGTTACGAAGCAGGTCTATATCCAATACACTCTAACAGGACTGAGACAGTATTACATCCTGTGTCCCTTCTGAGAACCTATGGAGAAAAATATTTCCCTAATTACCTGTTCCATCATACTAAATGAAATTTGGTTACCTGATATATTCAGCAGCTAACCAAGAAATAATCTACTTTTTATTCTAAAGGATATGACTATTTGAACATAAAGAAAAAGAAGTTTAATCTAAGTAGCTTTCATATTGCACTCAGGTTTCTATAAAACAATCAACATATGCAATTCACTTACCTCGCTAAATATCACTTGCCATTAAGCCAGCTTGCTTTGTTTTTATACCACTTCACTGGTGTTTGGTAAGAAAAGGAATTACTTACATTCCTCTCATTAAGATTAATCTATCTATTACCTATTTTAAAATTAAATAATCCATTTTTAAAGTGTACCACTCTCATGTCCACTTTTCTCTTAAATTTTGATTTTCTTTAGGGTCTTTAACTGCTTTTATTTTGAACTGAAACATTTCCCTCTTGTCACAAAACACTGTAAGACTGAAAAGCCTGGAAACTATATATCATGGCTATGCAATATTTAAAAGCAGAACAATTCCAATGAACTTAGTTATGACAGTGCCATTTTCCAACTGGTACGTATAGGTGTCAAAAGTATCCTGTTCACATTAATGATTAATGATAGAGTGATAGCCAGGAGAACCACAATGCCGGGGATACATGATCTCAAACAATACTGAAGTGAGAAGTGCACAATAGTGGTCTTACCCTCTTCTTCATGTTGGTGAAAAGCAGGAGCTTAACGGGAAGAACAAAGAGGTGTCCTTAATTCTCAACATCCTGCCGCTTGCTTACATCAATAATGCTGAGATACCTGGTAACATTTTTGGTGTCAATATTTTGAAACTTTCCAATGGCAAAGCTCATCACTAGTTTGCAAAGCTCTACATTCCAACATGCTGATTTTCAACAATCTTCTATTTTTAATTAGATACCAAAAGCATTAACTACTTACTATACCGCCTTTTTTTCCCCAGAAGTTCACACGGGAGAAAACAACCCAGTGTTTAGGCACAGTGAAAAGCCCTAGCTCATTTCTGTACAATGACTGTTTACCTATTATAAAACAAATGTTGGACATGTTATATAGTTCCATTTAATTCTCTCCATGTGACATAACTAGGTAAAAGAGACCCAACAGTAAATGAGAAAGTCCCAGTCAGTATTCCTTCTATTAAAAAGATACCTAGATTCCGGCAAATAACAAGAAAAAATATAATCTATAATTGAGTTAAACTCATTAATGGAGCTTGAACAAAGGCTTCCTGTAGAACCTACCTAATTCTTTTTAATGACCGAAATGCCTGTTGACTATATTTTATAAATAAGCACAAAGTCAAATGTATAAACAAGCATGGTTTTACCTCAAAGCTTACTTTGTTCCCTTGATAAGTGCATTTTGTCATATAAATTTTAATTTATAGCTAACAATACACTTCTAAATCTAATTAGTATTAAAAGCATTAATAATTTATCAGTATATACAATAATTTGCAACATCATAATGTTGTTTAGTATGTGGTAAAATGCAGAAGGATACCATCACATTACACCTTGAACTATAAGGTGTCAGGGTTGGGAAAATTAACAGCAAGATTCCATATCAATGGAATCACAGGAATATAACTCCTGTGGCTTCCCAGTTTTGGTAGCCTGAAGTTTGTTAAATAATCATCATCTAAATTTTCAAGTAAAGCCAGTCCATACTCTTTTTTTTTTTTTTTTTTTTTTTAAAGAAAGTCAAGAGAAGGTATACTATTTGTTACATTTTTCTTGTTCTCAAAAGTGAGCAGGATACTGATAAAGGACAGGGATTGGGCTTTAAAAACTCTTTTAAAACTTCTCTAAGCCAAATTTTTTTTTTTAAGTCCTTACAAGAAGGTCCCCTTGGTTACAAAGGCAATTGCTGATACTTAGATTTGTAAGACTAAGATTTTTTTAATGAGATTTGTCAATATTTGTTCTATTTCCTTCTCTAAATAACTCTCAGGATAGTGTAAGATAATTGTTCTGGTTTATGACTGGTCTCCTATAGGGTTTTAGCTGTCATTAATGATGTAAGACTTTTTCTGTGCAAGGATAAAACCTAAAACCTCAACTGCTAAAGGACACACCACAGAGACCGCAATGACAGTTGTTTTACAAAGCCAGAAGTGCATCCTAATTGCCTTTTTTTTCCTCTTTTTAATTTATTATGCAGTTCTTCATCCAATGAAATCTTTGCTTTAACCTGTAGAAGATAATACAGTCAAGAACAAAGGCCAGAATTATACAGCAAAATAGGAGAGGTCAATAATGCAACTTGAACCACAAAAGATAATTTTAAAGGAGGAAATTGAAAAGCAGATAAATAAGCGTAAGAAACAATTTATCATTGGTCAGAGAGTTTCCCTTATGTAAGAAGCTTGTTGGATCTCTTAATTGTTCAGCTTTGCCAAACTGAACACCACTTTATGTACAACTGCTTGCATTTTTGACCTTTTTACATGATCCAGAGGCAAGGGCAACATAATTATGGTTAGGTGCAACTGTACACCTACAGCCAAGATAAGAGTGAAAGTTTTGATTTATTCTAATACTGTATGTGTGTTTATTCCCTATTTTTATTACTTAGTATTATGATTTTAGTTTGTTACACAAAGTATCTCAGCACTTGAAAAATATACACCCACCTTTCCAGAGATGAAACCCATAAGGACACGAAATCAAATTACTGAGGTAGGAAGTCCCTGTACAGAGAACAAGGTTATCTCAATATTGCACTAGTTTTCCCATTGTGTTTGCCTGGTGTTACTGTTTGAACTACTCTTCAAGAATACAAAACCAGCAAAATGCCAAATATCTACTAAAAGTATAAGAACAGGATAAGCATATACTGAATTTTCTCCATTACAGAGTCCCAGCCTCCCACTACTTGTGACACAGGAATTTCTTGATCCAGAAAATAAGATCTTTGTTTCAACAAGCTGATGGATTTCCTTCCATTAATTTCTCTAATTAGTTCTTTTTGGATCCTTAACATCCTATAGTAATAAGTCCCACAGTTTCTTCATGATTTGTGTAAAAATATCTTGTTATATGTCTGCTATAGGATGATTTCATTTCAGCCCTCTAGTTCTTGAATTTTGAAAAGCAAAGAACAAGTGTTTTCTATCACATTCTCCCATTTATTCACCTCTATCTCAAATACACTTGGTCATCTCTTTTCCAAGCTGAACGGTCCTACTTTGTTAAGTCACTCCTCATCTGAAATCCATATTTAATCACCCTTCTTATCCTTCATACCTTTTGCTAGTTCTAATATATTCTTTTGAGACTGGAAGTCACCAGAACTTCATACAACATTCAAAATATGGACATATAATTAATTTATACAGTTGCATAAAAATGCTTTGTTTTGCTCATATTTTCCTTATTAATGATTCCTAATATTTTGTTTGCTTTTACCTTTGCTACTAGGCACCAAAATGTTTTTTCACAGAACTAGTATAACTGTGAGGCCATTTATAAGAGCATTTGTGAGAAAGCACAGTTAATACAGAGTAACAGATATGAAATGAAGGTAGACCTATTACTCTTTATGAGATAAGGAGGAAACAGACTTCTGAAAAACCTTCCAAAAATATTAATTGCACACATACTCATTCTTGAAAATATGTACACAACATAAATGCAGTACGTAACATGAGCACCATACTTCTCTATAAACAACACTAAATGTCTCCTTTCCCATTTATGATTCCCACCACAAACTATATTTATACATAATTGCTAAATATAGTTTTAAATGAAAGGATAATTTCACTAATAAAGAATTAGGATACTAACTCCTCTCCTCCACCAAACAACATTGAAAAAGAAAAAAAAGTACCACTCTCTCTCAGCAACACATTATCCCTGAGTTGGTTTACTTAAAAAACACAAGAGAAGTGCCTACGAAAAATATGGTTAACAGGAAACATATCTTTTCAGCAAAATACTCCATCATATCTTCACACTTATTCCATGTTTTGATACTATACTTATTAATCATTTACTCAACCAGTGCAGGCTGAAGCTTGGAGGGAACGCTTAAGGATGCACTCCTAAGGTCTCTCCAAGACTCAGACCCAGATTTTGAAAACAATAGTCCTGTAGTCCAAGTTTCAAACACTCCATCTGCAAAACTAATTACATAGCTCCATCTGTACTAAGCATTCTTTTTAAGGCATCATGTAACTGGGTAAAACTGAGATCACATATCATTTGATCTGATTACAAGACAACTACAATTGAAGTGTCAATAATTACAAGGGTAGATGTTACACAATGGAGGAAAATCAAGTGTTCTTCATTGCATTAAAAGAGAAATTTCTTAAAGATATGTATGATTATTCCTTTAACGTTATCTGTAGTTGATATTTACATAACTTTAATAAAATTTCAAATCACATAATTTACGGATCATGGTACTCTTGGTTAAAAACATTTGCCAAAATAAAAAAAAGTTATGACAATTTTTTTCTAAATGCTTAAATAACATTTACCTCTACTCAGCAGAAGTAAATTCTTAACTTATTAGTAAAAAGAAAAGTGTCTCTGATTAAAAAAAAAAAGGTGGGGGCAGGGGGCTGTAAGAAAAGAGGGTTTTAATAGAATTAGAACCCGTTTTTAATTACACTCCTTCTATGTAGCCATGTCTTATCAATGAAGACTTTGGTTCTAAAATAATCACAGTTTTCATTTAAAGTGATTGTTTGGAGATGCCCAACATATTCCTCAATCACGTTTTAGAAAAGAAATTAGAATACAAAGGAGTTTAATACACCTTCCTTATTAAAAAGACAAAAAACAAAAAGACATTAAAAAGACAAAAAAGACAAAACCAAAAAAATTCTATTCACCTAATTGAAATGAGAAAGTAAAAAAAGCAAATTAGAAGTAATTCACACAAGGCACCAGTCAAACTTGATATCTGACCGGTTTTGCATCATCTTAAAAGCACTTAACACACCTTCTGTTTGTGAGGGAAAAGTATACAATGCTAAATAGTAATAAAAGTAAAGGAAAGGACTTCTAAACAAGGCCTCCCTAAACGGCTGGATTCAGTTACTTTCCCTGTAAGTTACTTTCCCTTTCCCTTTCCTTTATAACTTCTTACACAATTTATAAAGGGGAATAAAATATAAAAGGGAACTGTAGCTACAGTTCACTCTTTAAAAATATTTATTTAATACCGTTAACCCGGCAGAATCTATCAAAAGGACTTTTCAGATCTCATTTTAAACATCTCAAATTGAATCTTGAATATGTGAAGTGTTAAACAGCAAATAACATACTTTGAGAAATGCAATCTGAAAGTATTATTTTTTCTATTCGGTATTTTTACCTTATGAAATGCATTGTTTTATATTACTGCATATTTAATATTATTTTTTATTATTTATAATTAATAAAATATAGTATTTTTAATTTATATTAAAATGTTCACAAACATTTTCGGAGACCTATGTCTTAGTTCATCATGATTAACACTGAGAATATGTTTTTCCCCTTTTGGCCAGTGTAAAACAGAATCAGTACTTGATTTAGGTGAAAATGTTACTCCAGAGGAAACGGAACAGTTCTATAAATAGAAAAAGCATAGCTACATAAATATTCTTAATCCATAAAAGCTCTTTCAGAAGTCAGATCTTCAGAAACTATTATCAACTGGCAAAATAGAAAATTTATTCAGTTGCTCTTTAATCAAATGGATAATAATCAGAAGTGAGTATGCCAAGTTAAATAATTCACCCTATGTGTAAACAGATGAGAACAGCTTTGCAAGAACATAGTAATTAAACTGACTGTACAGTCTTGATCAAAAGTTCAAGCATTTCCCTTTCCAGTACTCCTCCCAACTTTTATTACATGGCAAATCTTATTATATTGTTGACTTACCGAATACATGCAATAATTACGACTGTATTCTGCAGATAAACTATTTCACTTTCAGTTGTTTCACTTAATGAAACAACTAATTATTCCGTTAGTTCTTCTTGGGGTATTTCAATTTAATATATAGTCAGGGGGCTTAAGTCCTCAAAAATCTCATATAAATCCTATCCATAATAGAAGTTACAGAAGTACATGGAGGAGGAAAAAAAACTTTTTCCAACCATGTTAATAACACTACCAGAACTCTGAACGCTAGTAGCCAGATTAAGTTGTTCTATTTTTTATAATTTATAAACAATGGATTGCTTTGTTTGGATTCTGAAGGTCTACGTAACTAACCAATTATTCTACGTCTCTGTATTTTCTGTACATTTCTCATTTGTCTAGGCAGCAGGAAAATCCACAAAAAAAACATACTTATAACTAGCTAAACAGAATTAAAGCAGAAGAAAAGTTGCAAAACCAAATTCTGACTGCTCTTAACAACTGTCAGAAAATTAATAGCTCAATCGTAAAGTGGGCACCACTCCCAAAGAAAAAGAGGGCACGCTCTGGAAAACAACTAATTTTTTGTAAGAGGGCTATTACACCTACTCAGAACCATAATGTTTTCAAATTAAGTATGGCAGTGTCAAAAGTGTTTATTACTTGAAAGCACCCGAATCTCTATCAATTTGTCCTCCAAGACGTGCCAATGAAACTTTTGGTGTCAAACTTAACCTTAACTTAACCTTAAGCAGCATACATCACTCCCTCTTCAGTCCCACACGAGACTTGACGGATTATTTCTGAATGCTTCTCCTATGGAGCTCTGTGTGGAAAGAAACATCCATTGAGATACTGTCACACAACTTCTAAATATCTCCTCTGTGTTGAAAAGTAATCTCTAGTACTGTAAATACTACCACTGTCAATACCAGTTACAATACTGATGCAAATGTTGTCTAGCTTAGACACTTCCCCCTCCCTCTGTTGATGACTCAGATCAGCATTTTACTAACACTCTCCAAGTTTGATTGACATGGAGAACTTTAAATTTTAGTTTTCCCTCGTTAATAAAGATGCTTAGTTTCACCAGCCTCTCTCCTAACCTGAAGTCAATCAAAGCTAAGCAGTTACTGCAACACAAGAGCAGCTTAACGCATGCAAAGTTCCCCCCACTGAGGTTCTGGTGGCGGTGGCCATGCTGAAGGAGCCTGTGCAAGCTGGCAATCCAACTGCAAAAAGGCCCACATGCCGACATGGGTAGAAGTCAGGAGGTGGGAGAGAGGGATAATCACTCCCTCGTCTTGTTTCACTCTGGTTTAAGAGCCATGTCAACCACTCTATACTGGCACTACAAGAGGAGGTTTAATTAATTTAAAATCACTGAAGACTGTAAAGATTTCAAAGGTTGATTTAAGATTATATTGCCTTGGGTGGAGTTTTTTTTCGGGGTGGGGGGTTTTTTTGTTTGCTTTGTGTTTTGGTTTTTTTTTTTTTTTTTTGGGGGGGGGGCAGGTTAAATATCTGAGATTGGAGCATCATGGATTGAACACTATTAGATCCCATCTTGCTCACCTGGTAGAAGAGAGAAGCAGGGAGGTCCATGGCTTCCCTAGTTTTTACAGACTTGTACCAGAACAAATGGGCCCACGGTGTGCACAAAATATGTTTGACTAAAGTTAACCACTTAGGGCATCAGCACATTTAAAGCGGAATCCTTATTGACAAACACTCCAGATCCCTTATTATGTGAAACAGTTTTATTAATAACATTTGCTCTGATTTTAGTTCGAATTTTAACAAACTTACTGTGTTGTCAAGCAACAAAAATCACATTAATTGCATTTTTAAGAAGTGATTTCAGAGTTACTCCAATTAAAATAAAAGTTTTACCACAAAAAAGCAGCCTTAGTATAGCTGTAATAGTCTAAGTACGTAAGAAAGGCTAAGTTTACAAACAAAAATGCCTCATAGTTTGAGGAACATAATAAAAGCAAGACAGCATGTTATTTCATTAATGTTAGGTTAAAAGGTTAAAAAAAACACCAACACCTCCAACAATATAGGACAACACAGCAAGTATGCAAGAACAAACAAAGCTGGTGCAAAGTACCCTATTATCAACATTCCCATAACCCTTGCTCTCCTAGCTCAAGACATTTTAAATATCTTAGATGATTGAATAGTAATTTCCAGATAGTTCTCTCATCTGTTTAATTTCTTGATATTCCAGACCAAATCATATTTACAATACAATTTTAAAAAGACATTATATAGGTCCTTTTAGATATTACTTTATTGTTAATTATTTTCAAATTATATCAGTGTCTTCAAAAAACTGAACTAACAAGATTTTTAAAAATGCATCAAAACTTATTCAATATAAATGTATTGGATTTGCATGCCAAGATTTTGGTGGCGGGGGGGCTACAGGAGTGGCTTCTGTGAGAAGCTGCTAGAAGCTTCCCCCATGTCCGATAGGGCCAATGCCAGCCAGCTCCAAGACGGACCCGCTGCTGGCCAAGGCCAAGCCCATCAGCGACAGTGGTAATGCCTCTGGGATAACGTATTTAAGAAGGGGAAAAAACAAAAACCTATGCAACTGCAGCCAGACAGAGGAGTGAGAATATGTGAGAGCAACAACTCTGCAGACACCAAGGTCAGTGAAGAAGGAGGGGGAGGAGGTGCTTTAGGCACCGGAGCAGACGGTGAAGACCATGGTGAAGACCACGGTGCGGCGGGCTGTCCTCCTGCAGCCCATGGAAGTTAATGGTGGAGCAGGTATCCAACTTACAGCCCATGGAGGACCCCACACTGGAGAAGGCGGATGCGCGCAAAGGAGACGCTGTGACCTCGTGGGAAGCCCATGCTGGAGCAGGATCCTGGCAGGATCTGTGATCCCGTGGAGCGAGAGAGGAGCCCACACTGGAGCAGGTTTTCTGGCAGGACTTGTGACCCTGTGGGGGACCCATGCTGGAGCAGTCTGTTCCTGAAGGACTGCACCCCATGGAATGGACTCACACTGGAGCAGTTCATGAAGAACTGCAGCTCATGGGAAGGACTCACGTTGGAGAATTTTGTGGAGGACTGTAGCCCGTGGGAGGGACCCCACACTGGAGCAGGGGAAGAGTGTGAGGAGTCCTCCCCTTGAGGAGGAAGGAGCAGCAGAGACAACATGTGATGAACTGACCACAACCTCCATTTGCTGCTGGGGGGTTGACCACAACCACTGCACTGCTGGCAGGGAGGAGGTAAAGAAATTGGGAGTAAAGTTAAGCCCGAGAAGAAGGGAGGGGTGGGGAGAAGGTGTTTTCAAGATTTGGTTTTATTTCTCATTATCTTACTCTGATTTGATTGGTAATAAATTGAATTATTTTTTCCCCAAGTCGAGTCTGTTTTGCCTGTGACTATAATTGGTGAATGATCTCTCCCTGTCCTTATCTCAACCCATGAGCTTTTCGTTATATTTTTCTCTCCCCTGGGGAGTGATAGAGCAGCTTGGTGGGACCCTGGCATCCAGCCAGGGTCAACCCACCACAATAAAGTATTTAGCATGCTCAGTCTTAATAGCAGTGTAAAACCACTATAATCTTTTGTCTAAATATTTTCATTTTTAACTACATGCATTTCATGTATAATTAGATATCCTAACTAGTATTTAAAGCTTACTTCAGATCACTAGTACTATGGAATTTTAAAAATCCTACAAAATGCTACAAGAAAATTATTTTTTCCCACTTTTTATTATTTTAGGATGCCCATCTTTTTAATACAACTGTCTTAATATCTATGAGACACTACAGTTGTACACAAACATATATCTCTAATAATCTATATTTGAAAATTAATCACTAATAATTATTTATTAAAGCCACAAATGAAGATATTTAACCAACAATATAAAATCTACTTTTCCTCAGATCAATAACCTGAATTTTATCTCAAGCCATAAAAGCTAGGATCATAGACACATGAAGATTGACTGTTAATGATGAATTAGCTAAATAAATATTTCCTATTTCAAAAGGTAGGCCATCAGCTGCAATACAGGTATTTCATGCTTGGTACATTTGTTAATACTTCATTACATGGCAGTTCTTTCTCTACAACATCTCTATAACTACCTGTTTAACTAAATATCCTTTTATGACAAGGTCACCCATCTAGTTGACCAAGGGAAGCCAGAAGATGTGATTTTTTGGGGATTTTAGCAAAGCTTTTGACACTGTCTCTCCCAGTATCCTTCTGGTCAAAATGTCCAGCATACAGCTAGACAAGTCCATAATATGATGGGTGAACAATTGGCTGATGGGTCGGGCTCAAAGAGTTACAGTAAACAGGGTGACATCAGGCTGGCAGCCAGTCACCAGTGGGGTCCCCATGGCTCAATTTTAGGGCCAGTGCTCTTTAATGTTTTTATAAATGATCTGGATGCAGGAATTGAGTGTACATTAAGCAAGTTTGCCGATGATACTGAATTAGGAGGAGCTGTGGACTCTCGAGGGTAGACAGGCCTTACAGAGAGATCTGGATAGACTAGAGAGCTGGACAATCACTAACTGTATGAACTTTAATGGGCAAGTGCCAGATTCTCCACCTGGGACGAGGTAATCCTGGTTATACGTACAAATCGGGGGAGGAGAGGCTGGAGAGCAGCCCCTCAGAAAGAGATCTGGGGGTTTGGGTTGATGGCAAGTTGAATATGAGTCAACAGCGTGCCCTGGCAGCCAACAGGGCCAGCCATGTCCTGGGGTGCATCAAGTACAGCATAGCTAGCCAGTCAAGGAAGGTGATTGTCCCACTCTATGCTGCACTGGTGCAGCCCCACCTCAAGTACTGCGTGCAGTTTTGGGCACCTCAGTATAAGAAGAACATCAAACTATTCCAGTGTGTCCAGAGGAGTGTGACCAAGACAGTGAAAGGTCTCGAGGGCAAGACGTACGAGGAGCAGCTGAGGTCACTTGGTTTGTTCAGCTTGGAGAAGAGAAGGCTGAGGGGTGACATCATGGCAGTCTACAACGTCCTCAAGGGGGACAGTGGAGGAGGCGGCGGTGATCTCCTCTCTCTGGTGACCAGTGATAGGACATCCAGAAATGGAATGAAGCTGCATCAGGGGAAGTTCAGGTTGGACTTTAGGAAAAAGTTCTTCACTGAGATGGTGGTCGGTCACTGGAACAGGCTCCCCAAGGAACTGGTCACAGCACAAAGCCTGTCAGAATTCAAGGAGCGTCTAGACGATGCTCTTAGCCATATGGTTTAGTTTTAGGTAGTCCTGTGAGGAGCAGGGAGTTGGACTTGATGATTCTTATGGGTCCCTTCCAACTCGTGATATTCTATGATTCTATGATAATTTGTATCAAAGAAATGACTGAGGAATAGCATGGGTTGCAGTCTAAATCAAGCTTACACTTTCGTGCATAAGAAAAAGGGTAAGTATTCATTACGCATCTTTGTGCTTCGTTGACTCTCATCAACATCACAAGACACGGCCAAATTTCATCAGAAAGACACTGCAGAAAGTTGTTGTGTCACTCAGTTCTCACAAGACACAGACTCACACAGTATACTCATACATGGCAAAGTAGTATGTTACTACCTCTATCATCAAAACTCACCAACTACCCTCTCTCTCTCTCTAGATCACATACCTTCCACTACTTCTCTAGACAGATATCTCTGCATTTTTTCTTTTTAAAATTTAAAATGGGATATTCCATCAAGTGCTTTACGCAACTTCTGGAGACTTCATATTATTACAGATTTGCTGAAAGTTTCTCTCTCTCTCTCACATACAGTTTAGACACTTAAGGTACTTACATGTAAGAGAGCTGTTTAAGTCTTTTGACAGACTGAGCACTTAAACTTACTTAGGTCAGAGTAACTTTAGGGAGACATTACCACAAGGAAACATTTCTGTAACATATTTTAAATGCTATTTATTCTTTCATACAATACAAAAATATTTACCTTTACATCAACAACAGCAACCAGAACCACAAGACCACAATCATCAACTCATAATCATGTTTAATAAAAAAGATTAAAATGTCCCAAGTTAAAAATTGCATGCTGTGAAAATAATGAAAATACAATAGTCTTTAGAAAAGGCATTTTACGAGGTATGTAATCATAGCCAAACCAGACTTAACACTCACAATATGCGAAAACAAGGAATCATGTGACAGAAGACGTGGATGACCAAATGCCTTATCTATTACATTTTATAACAAAAGCCACTATGGTCAGATGTTTACTGTTTCATACAGAAGCCACATGACACTGAAGTGTCACAGATTATTTTTCCTTCTGTTTTAATTTGAAATGCTCAAATCTGGAAAAACCTAAAAAAAAGAAAGTCATTTCCACCTTTTCAAAGAGTAAAAATCAGTAACAACAACATAGGCAGCTCCAAATTAGAGAAAACAGAATATTCCACATAGCTATTAAGTAAAGCTATTAAGATTTCCTTACAGAAGTATTGTCCAAATAATAGCAGTCTTACAACTGGTTGGAAAGATAGGATCCAATCTGAGAAAATTCTGAAAGTACATGTTCAAAATTGAAAATTTTTTACTGTTTGTACTGTTCTGCTAGAAGTAAAAACTGTGAACTTCTCAGCTCTTTAAAAAAATACTTATTTATAACATGCAGAAATGAGCTTAACTGCAGACATTAAGCATGCTTCTCAAGTTCTTTCTTCAAACAGTTATTTTCAGAAGATGTCCAGAATTCATCACATTGAAAATAGGAACACAGCCAACACTGGGTAACTGGAGATGACATACAAAAGGCACACATACTACCAAGTTTGGGCACAGGAAAGATGCTCGGAAAGCCCCTGATAAGGCTCCTCACACGCTATCTCCTAGAAGACAGCTGTCTATGAAGTGACCACACTCCTGTGCTTTCCCCAGTTACAATATGCAAGCTCATCTTCCTGCAGTTCTGCTCAGGCTTTTGTAAATACTTGTCCTGCATAAAGTGCATGTATTTAAATGTAGGTAAACTAGAAGTAAAAATCAAATTTATACCAAAGTTTCAGTACAGTGCTGTTCTTTTCAGAAAGAACAAAAAGCTATGATTCATACTGCAGTTAGTCAGGTGAACCTTCAACCAGATAACAAGATAATTCTGGTTGGGGACCACAAGAACAGACTGCAAGCAAATTGGCAAGGGACTGCCAAAGAGTGAGCTTCAATCTTGCTGATTACAAAAAAATGTTACCACACAATCTGGAGTGTCATTAAATGTTAGGAATTCAGTCTATGCATGCTCTTATTCAACAAGACTTAGTACTTCACATAATGTTGTGTAATTAACATATCAAAATACTACAGTTTCACAATTTTATTAAAAAGTCTACCCAAAAGTCTTTGCAATAGGCAAGACAGGCAAATTTCTGCTTAGTGAACTTCAGAACATCTGTTTAACCAATTTTTATAAACCTGTCTGTAAGGAAAGACTCATCTTTCCCTGAAGAAGCCTTTTTTAAAGCATAACAGATAGACTAGATAGACATTTCACAGCCAATTTTAACTAATTAACAGAACAAAAAAAAATAGTAACAATGAAAAAAAAATGATGTTAGTATTGCTCTAATTCAAACCAACTAACACAGGAGATGACACCAAGATGAAGGACAAGTAACAACGGAAGTACCCACAGCCTCCTCAAGATGTTTCATGGGCAGATAAAGCTTTTTGACTCATATGGGCTTATTCATCTGATTCTTAAGGATTTTGACTATTGTTATAAGTAAATATTTGATAAATACGTGATGGTTGTAACTATCCCGTTCTCACTATTTGTTGAAGAAAGACAAAGTTCCATCAACTACAGGAGTTTAATGTAACACAGTCCAAATGAACAGCTAAAGCCAGAGAGCCACTAGTTGGACTAACCCGATTCAAACAGCAAGGCAGGAACACAGCTAGGGTTTGAGCTGAATATCAGGTAGTAGGAAAAGTCAAGGGTTGCACCAAACACAAGTGCAAAGAAAAAGGATGGCTGGACAAAGTTCAGACAACCAGGTACTTTAGCTACTATTCAGGGCACAGAATAAGGCAGGACTTGTTCTGCCTTACTCAGCTACAGAACAGGACTCTCAAAAAGGCTTTTCAAGTGCTACAGCTGATGAAGCCTCAGGTACCTCCCAAATCCGTCTGTACCAGACTAACTGGAAACAAAGGAACACCAGATTGGCCAGATTAAATATTTTGGAATTATACAGCTGGAAAAAAATTAGCCACTACATAGTGGTCAGGATACATACTCTGTAACATTTTTTAACTCCTTTGAAACAACTGGTTAAACACCTGATATTAAACATGCATTGCTTTTATTCTGCAAGCTATAAAGGATATGTCTGGGAAAGAGGTAATGAATAATTATACTGATCCGTCTGTTATTTTCTCAGATTTCCTTAAATTTCCTTTTTTTTTTTTTTTTTTACTGCTACTGTGTTTAATAATCTGATTACATATTCCAACATGGTACATTAAGGATACCAGCCTAAGATTAAAAGGGAAGAGGAAAAAAAAGCATAAATTCCTTTTTGTTTTCTTCTGATACCCACTGCTGTGACACAAACTACCCACTTTCCTAAATACAGATCAGAATCTGGTAATAAGGAGTAACGCCTGAGTTAAGACCTTTCTTTTCATTACAGAAGATATACAGCAACCCGTGGGCTGGGAAAGAGTTTTAAGGGGGTGGAGAGGGCAGAAAGTAAGAAACATATTCCCTAGGAAACAAGAGGTCCCATGAGAGAAGTACATACCTTCCTGATCATTAATCACCACAAAACAACTGATGATATTTCAAACCCTTGAACTGACTCCCACAGCTGGAAACACATTACACTTTCAGTATTCACTAGTCACCTTCAACTAATCTCCTTCTTATATTGAAAAAAACAACTACTAAAAACCTATCCTAAAATCATCACCAGGTTCAGGATTTCAGTTTCAGGTTCAATCATCCTCAAAGTTCAGAGATTTGAAGTGCTAAACTGTCTTTAAGTATTTTTAGGGGGGAGTACTTTTCTTTTTTCTTCCCCTTTTTTAACATCAGTTTAAGAAATAAGCATGCTCTTTTGGGAAGAGTGGCTGGAAAGCTGCCCAGCAGAAAACGACCTGGGGGTATTGGTCCATGAATGGCTGAATATGAGCCGACAGTGTGCCCAGGTGGCCAAGAAGGTCAATAGCAGCCTGGCTTGTATCAGAAATAGCGTGGCCAGCAGGAGCAGGGAAGTGATCGTGCCCCTGTACTCGGCACTGGTCAGGCCGCACCTCGAATCCTGTGTTCAGTTTTGGGCCCCTCACTACAAGAGAGACATTGAGGTGCTGGAGCGTGTCCAGAGAAGGGCAACGAAGCTGGTGAAGGGTCTAGGGTGAAGTCATATGACTTCAACTGAGGTTGTTTAGCCTGGAGAAAAGGAGGCTCAGGGGAGACCTTATCACTCTCTACAACTACCTGAAAGAAGGTTGTTGTAGCGAGGTGGGTGTCAGTCTCTCTTCCCAAGGAGCAAGTGATAAAATGAGAAGAAACAGCCTCAAGTTGCCCCAGGGGAGGTTTAGATTGGATATTAGGAACAATTTATTCACTGAAAGGGTTATCAAGCATTGGAACAGGCTGCCCAGAGAGGTGGTTGAGTCACCATCCTTGGAGGTATTTAAAAGGCATGTAGATGTGGTGCTCAGGGACATGGTTTAGTGGTGGACTTGGCAGTGTTAGATTTATGGTTGGACTTGATGATCTTAAGGGTCTTTTCCAACCTAAATGATTCTATACTTTGAGACATCCTACAGGGCTACAAAACAAACAGCTTAATCACCCCAAACTTCAAATAAATAAATAAACCCAAACCTCCCATACACAGTCTCCAATTCCACAACAAGATGAAGCTAAAACTTTCCAAAGAGTGCAAGTAAGCTTCTTAATGAACAGAGAAATGTATTCCCCCCCAAAACTCAAGCATCCTGGGTGTCAGCACATACCTCCTGTAGGTGAGAGACTGTGGGTGAAGTTACCACTGCAGTAGTTATACAAATTGAAAAAGTTCCTATTGTGGATGGGACAACTTGAGGGGAGGGAGGAGCAGGGGGAGCATTTGCTAAATAAAGCTTCAACAAAACAAATACTCTCCTAAATTTTACTTTTGATCAGCTAACATTTTTCTGACAAATTATTTAATTGAAATTGCCTTGACCAGATCAAGTGGAAAGTTCCCCAAAGTAGCCCTAACATTATGTTCTTAATACCACTACACTGCTTCTGAGCTATTTTTGTGCTAGCTCCATGGAAACAAAGACATAATTGTTCATTCAAAAGGCTGCTAAAATTTCCATTACAAAATACGCTTACAAAACACCTTTACTTTGTGTTTTTATTATGAGAGAGAGAAGAGAAACTAGGTTATTTTCTGCACTTTACTGCAAGCTTCAGAGACTGGCTTACAGATTCAACCACACCATTGCTATAGTAAAAAATTAATTCTGATGAAGCTTAGCAAACTTGGTGCAATTAAGAAGTCCAGTTATGGTTCATAACCTCTTTTAAGTTTCAGGGTTATTTGCTGTGTCAATCATCACATTGAAGAAACACTTAAATAAAAACACATATCTGATTTTACATTTCATTTACTTTATTTGATCATAAATTTGATAATTAAATTATTAAACCATAAGCCAGTTTTACAGAATTGGTAGAAAGTATTTTTATGTAATGTTTGTAAGAAAAAGATATTAAAGCTTTCTTACTGCCAAAACTTAATTTAAATTTAACTGATGCCCCTCCACATCAAGAGCACCCATAAGAATGCCTTTTATTCCTCTTTAGTCTTCCACCTTGCAAGATGAAGATAATGTTATTTTATCCCTTTACTTTGATTTATGCCCCTTTTCTCAAGTAAGAGGTTTCTGACTAAAAGGACAGATGATTAAAAAGACTATGCATTGCAAAAATGGTTTCCTCTGGTTCCTGCATAGAGAAGAGGGAATACCATGGCATTTATCATACAAAATTGCTCACCATAGTCATGGTTTTATCAGATGGGAGGACAACAAGAAAAAAATACTTTATGTCACAGTATGGTCCATAAAATCTCCAAATGAAGGAAACATAAGGCCTCAAGTTCTACCACTCTACAACAAAGACATTAAGAACAAAAACAGGGACAGTGAGCAAAATTTTACATCATCAGCTGCACAAACCTACAAAAATAATTAGTGGAATGTAAGCTCTATTTCCGTGTGAGAACCTGATTACAACCATATTTGGACCTCCACTTACATGATGGTTACATTGTAACACTCAGAAAATCCCTATTCAAATGGGGTTTTAGGTTAAGGACCTGATGCTGAAATTAAATACAATTATTTCACAAAGTGTCTGCTCTGGACTGAATACCTTTGATAGTGTACTGCCAAAACAGCAATGGGAAAGATTTTTTGCATCCCCTAAGTCACTTTTTTGAAAAGCTCTAGTTTGCCCTTCTCTGGAAAGTATCTTAAAATGCAGCAGTTCTTGTCAGAATGCATTTTTGCTTTTGTATTCAAATTTAAGCAAATTATAAAGTCCTTCCAAAAGAAACATGAGTTTTCCTGTCCTTAGATTTACTAAAGATCATATAAAGGCATCCAAAATCTTGATTTAAAAATGTGTATTAAGGAGAGATGGATACTCTACTACTACTCCTGGGTAAATTCTTACAGTGGCTTTTAATTCTATTAAAAAATTTACATCTCATTTTTAATTTGCCTGGTTGCAGCTTGTGGCTGCTTGTTCTTATGACGTTTCTTGTCACTACATTAACAAGACTTTTATAACAGAAACTCTTATCACAAGGAAGTCCCTACACGCTTCAAATCAAGTCACCCCTCATCTTTTTTGATAAGTTCATCTGACCGAGCTTTATGTCCTTTCCTCCAAGATGTTCTCTCACAGACATCAACCAAATTACTTGTGAAGGCTAGTAGACAGGGAAAAAAAAACAAAAATGGAAAAGCTCTAGGCATATCAGAGAATCCAAGAAAAAAGAAAAAAAAAATTAAAATGTATGATATATGTATTGTTACAGAGAAACTTACAAAAGCATACATTTTGAAAGAATTTATACACAAATATTAGACTACAGAGAGATGAAAGTGAAAAAGAAAAGAGGATTTTGGAGAAACCTAACAGCTGTTTATTTTTAGAATTTTATAATTCCTTTAACAGCAAATAAAATGTAAACAAATGCATACTGAAAAACTTGTTCTAAGCAGCACTCAAGTTATCTTCCAAAAAAAACCCCTCTCAATCACACCTTTTAGTTTTGTTCTTATAAAAACAATTGCATCCCAGAGCTCCTCACTCATCTTCACCCAGCAAATACAAAGGCTTAATTCCATTTAACTTTGCCAAATTGTTAAATTATTCAAGTATTTTTCTTCCATGTAATCTTAAAGATACAAAGATCCTCTCTTCAGTCCCTCCTCCCTTGCTCCTACTTAAAAATTCCCTCTCTTCTTCCTTCCTAATTGACTGTTCTTTCTTCCTCATATTTTCCTCACATTTTTCATTAGTTATACAAGTTCTTTTTGTTCTGTGAATACAATCAAATAATAGTATTCAAGATTTGTTTATAAAACCAACTTTAATGTTTTAACTTTAAGTTCTATTATGTTCTTAATGAATACTAAAATAGCTTTATTTTTGTATTCACTTGTTGAACTGGGAAGAATTTTTCTGAAGATGTACCAGAAGAAGAATCACTGAAATTACTGTAATTACTGAACACATCTAATTTATGTAACAGCAATGTATAAAAATATGCATGGAAATCCAAGTAAGAAATTGGGGTTTTTTTAATGTGGACTGTCCTATACATTAATGCTCAGTTTTACCTGTATGTTGGTTTCTAAATGCTCCTTCATTAGCTAGTCCCTGTTCATAAATCTACTTTTTATTCCCTATACATTGGGAATTCCTCAGGCTCTTATCTAAAGAACAGTTATGACTACACGTGTACTGGTTTTGCCTCTTTTTCAAAACACTGGAGGAAATTTTTCAAAACCCTGAAGAAAATTTAAGATAATTCCAATATGGCCCTGGAGGCCATTCTTTCAGCACATAGGTTTTTTCCAGGTATTTCACTTTGTATTTTTACCTTTCTATAAATACATTTACATTAGTCTAAATCTTACTTCTGGTCTACAATGTCTCTTTCAAAATAGCATAATTCTCAAGATTTACCACAGAAAAAATTATTAGAATTTTGAATGAAAATACAATACATGCCCTTCAGTCCATCACTTAAAGTTATCGAGCCCAGCAATTTAGGACCTAAAGAAAGTGTTGGTGCTTTACAGGAATCTATCTTTCCTATACATTCACTACAGATTCTCGAAGTTATCTCTGTGATGCAAATGCTCCACTGTGCCTATTGTTAATTTCCTACGTGATCAGGAGTCAAAAAATATGCACTATATTCAGTAGATTTGTCACTGAGTTACAAAATAATTCCAAGACCTTCTTGGTTCTATAGGCTGTTCATGCTTTTCCACTGGAAGAGGACCTAGCAACATATACAGTATCTTGCCCTGCAGAGCTCTGGTAATATTTGGAATGTATAAAGAGGATTGTTATCTTGAACAACAGTGTGAATTTTGAGCAGATTTTTCCTTTTAAAAAGTAAATAGATATGCAAAAATTAAGAATGCTCCAAGATTCAGTTCTACTCCCCAGTGGTTAAGGAAAACTTCATTTAGAAAATGGGACTGATTCTTCCCCATACAATTTGCATTTAAATATAACAGTGTTGATGAACTGATCGTGTTACAGTCTGAGTATTTTAATACACACCTAATTAGTAAACTTAAAATGCATACTGTTTCTGAAGAATTTCTGGATTAATACACTTATCACCCAAGCAAGAAACCAGTACAGCAGGGTTTTTATAGCTCTTAGCTTTGAACACCAGCATACTCAGCCTTTAAGGCTGGAGCCTAAACTGTCACAAAACTGGCAACAGACAAAATAGGCACAGACAAACAAAATACAATAAAGTATAATAAACCTATGTTATACACTCAAAACAGAGACATTGCCAGTCCCAGGGATGCTACTATACTAATGAACATCGCTTCTGCTATACTTGCTATTCTGACATTTTACACATTCTGCAATAATGTCTGGTTTTCAGGGTTTGTTTTTTCAAGTACTCCCACAAGTAGGAACATAAATAATTTTACCACCATTGCAATGCTAGAATCAGTATTAAACAATGGTACCTTTTGAAACAAAAATACAGAGAGGTCACATTCAATAATATGTCAGGAGAAAAAAAAAAAGCCTATAAAAATTCAAAAGTAAACAAAACAACCCTCCTGCTCTGACCAAAGCCAAAATCCCCACTCCTTAACCAGCTATTTTTACCTGGTATTAGCTCCAGCAGACTGGCCCTCCCTCAGTTATGCCCTTTAGGATGACACAAGCTGCAAAGGCTGGAGAAGTCAAGTAGCTTAACCTGAAGAAGGGGTGTCTTACTTCAGTCAAAAGCATGCTCTAGGAATTTAACCCTTCCCAGAATTAAGAAGGGTTCCATTCAATGGAGCGCAGTCAGCACTGGCATTTACGTGGGCTTTAGGCGCAAAAATGAACTCGTGCAGGGGATGCTGGAGGGAAGCAGCTCTCTAAGAGGCCATGAGCAGAAGACTATCAGTGCGATACTTGATTTCTCATGATGCAAGTACAGAGCTTTTCTGAAGCCCAGCAAAATGAAAGTAAGCATAAACCCGGATTCAAGGTGACAGACAAAATTCTCCAACTTCTGACAGACCCTCCAAGATAAAGTAACATATTTACCTGGCGAGTTGCTGGAGTCATGCTTGAAATTTCAATGAATTCACACTCCATGTTTGTACAAGTACAGGCCTCAGGCTTCTCCATTTATTCCTACACCTCCTCCTCTCATCTCATCCTTACCGTCCAAAATAAACAACACAGAAATCCTACAGACAAACACTGTATGTACAGGGTGTAGCTGGGAGGGTTTCAGTATCAGGAGGCTACAGGAGGTCTTCTGTGGGAGCGGCTGTGAACTGCCCTGGGCTGGTCATAGCCATTTTCAGCAGGCTCCAAAACCACTGTAAGTAACCTGTCGTACCCCAAAACGGCAACCCCCCTGAGCAGCATGCCGAGTAGCTGCTCGGGTGTCTGTAAGCCAGAGGCGGCAGCCACAGGGGCAGGCAACACCAACAGGCTCTTGGGGTGAGGTCCAGCTCACTACAGCAGGCGTGTGCACCCCTGAGAGACGGCAGCCGCGGGCGACTCACACTGGGGCAGCGACACCCTGAGGGACAGCCACTGAGGAAAGGCATGTCAGGGGAAAACCTGAAGAAGCCCTGTGGGACAGGGGAAAACTATTAATAAGCAAAGAGCTGCAGAGAAGATGAGTGAGCTAAGTGCAGCAGAGGTCACTAAGAAGCCAGAAGAGTCAGATGGAAACCGTAACACAAATGACGCCGACTGCGCTGCACACGGCCTGTTGGAGGAGCTGGGATGAACCCAGTACAACGCACGGTGACAGCAGGGGAAGCTGGGGCTGCGGGGAGGACAGGTGTTCAGCTTGCCTCCAGCCTGGAGCAGGTGGAAGAAAGTGTTTATGTAAGTGCTTGATTATTTAGTTCTCCTCAACACCCAAATCAGCAACCAAAGTTTGTGTTAACTGGCAATAAATTAAGTAAAAATTCCCCGAGTCAAGGCTGTTTTATCCATGACACCTTATTAGAAAAGCAGAACACTGCCATTTACCCAGGCTTCTGTAAGAAAAGAAAACACTACATCAGAATGTGCAACATCCTGGGGTGCATCAAACACAGTATAACCAGCTGGTCAAAAGAGGTGACTATCCCGCTGTATTCAGCGGTGGTGCGACCTCAGCTTGAGTACTGTTTGCAGTTCTGGGCCCCACAATTTTAAGAGGGATGTGAAGGTCCTTGAAAGCATCCAGAGGAGGGCAACAAAGCTGGTGGAAGGGCTGAAGGCATGTCCTATGAGGAGTGGCTGAGGACTCTGGGTTTGTCTAGTTTGCAGAAGAGGAGGCTGAAGGGTGACCTCATTGCTCTCTACGGCTTCCTGAGGAGGGGAAGTGGAGACAGAGGTGCTGATCTCTTCTCCCTGGTGTCCAGTGATAGGATCCATGGGAATGGTTCAAAGCTGTGTCAAGGCAGGTTCAGACTTGACATTAGGAAGCATTTCTTTACCGAGAGGGTGGTCAAACACTGGAAGAGGCTTCCTGGAGAGGTGGTTGATGCCCCAAGCCTGTCAGTGTTTAAGAGGCATTTGGACAATGCCCTTAATAACATGCTTTAACTTTTTGTCAGCCCTGAAGTGGTCAGGCAGTTGGACTAGATGATCGTTGTAGGTCCCTTCCAACTGAAATAGCCTATTCTATTCTATTCTAACATGCAAGGGCACCTAAAGCATTTGACTTTGTAATGAAAAGGAAAACTACGTGAGTAACGGCGATAATATCCTTTTTAAAATCTCAACAGTCCATAACCCATTCTCATACTAACTGTAAATCTGTATGCAGTAGCAGATTTGAAGGTGTGGTTGATTAATGGGACAATGACAGGAGGCAATCCCTCTATGCAAGCTAGTTCACCTGACTTCAAATACTTTTCTGCATTAGAGATATAACACTTCGAGGAGAAAGGAAATCAAATAATGGTTCAAACTGAGAACACTATCTGAGGCTAATATACAAAATAAGGAAAAAAGGCAGAAAAAGTACTATGACAATTTGTAGAGACATATCCAGAGAATCAGACCTCAGAGAAATGGTTACTTTTTGTCTTCATTATCTTATTATAGAGAATTCCATAATCCTGCCTAAAACTATTTTCAGTTACCATCGCATAGCCATTCTATTCTATTTAGAGAAATGTCATATCAAAGTAAATGATTTGTGCATTGAAAGACATTTTAGATTGCTGATGGAAGAAACTGTTGGCAAAGTGACTTAACTATTGAGCCTAGTTTCTTGGTTTTATTTAAGCAATCTGTGATTTAGTTTTCAGAGATAAAAAACAGTCTGTGCCATTATAATAACGAGTGCCTTATTTGTGAGGTGGAGTACTTGCTTGGAATTTGTAAATTACAGTATAGTCAAGTTGTATGCATTCCATATAAAACTGCAAAGCACAACTCAACATTGCATATACAGATCCGAGACACTAAGTGACTTTAGTTGAGGGGCATAAAGATTTGTTTGCTTAGCTTTTCCTCTGTTTTCGCTGTAATAGACTTAAATTTCTCATAGTAAAACATATAAAGTATAATATTCATGTTCTCAATTTATTAACTACTTTTTACCTTGGCAGTTCTCAAATCTGTGCTTGTAATTACTTCCAGCATTTCCATCTGCTTCTGCGGTCAGCTGCCCTTACATTACGCTTATTAAGCATTAACAAAAGAGCCTCTAGTATCCCACAGGTCTTTGTGTCTCACTGCTCTGTGCCTGTTCCAAACGACCCTGCTGTAATGCAACCAGAGATACACAATGATGCCTTTTGCCCAGGCCCAGCTGGCTTCCTTTTGCCTCCCTTCTCTGTGCACACACAATGCTGAAAGAATGAAAATTTTTATGCAAAAACTTGACAGGTTTTCATAGGTAACAAAACTATTTACATAGAAACTGTCATGCATTACTAAACATACAAATATTTCCTTTGTAATAATTTTTTAAAGTTACGGAAAGAGAAACACTTCAAGGATGAAAGAATTTTTAATGTCAAACCATCAATCATTTTGATTCTGCAATGAAAATATATTACCGTAGCTTTGTATTAGAAATGTTATTTACTAAATGTTTGCATTAAACAGATTTTGGAGTCAACTATAAGTATTTCATTTAACTTCAGTACATTTTCAATATTGAAAAAGAAAAAGTAATATCGTCTTTTTTGAGATTCCAAATATATTGGAAAAAGCTTTTGCTTAGCCTACCCTGTCAGTGAGGAATGACTCCAAATGAGGAACCAGGCATTTATTCAAAGAAATTATTTAAAGAAAGAAAAGAAGATTCTCTCAAGGAAGAACATGCTTCTTTATAAGGTACTTGAGATTTTGTCCTTTTCTTCTAAAAAAACTATCCATCTGGCAACCATGCACGTGAAAAGTTTTTGAACCTATGTTCTTATAGTAGCACCTTAAGAAGTCCCTGCATCAATAAAATGATTGCTATTCCCCACAAACCATGGAATAGGAATGTAACTTTCACCAGTCAGGACTGATTAGTCTGAGTCTTTTGACAAGTCTACACAGCAGCTGATAAACACTTGGCTTGTCAAATACAATAGCTTTGAGAAAAACGTATGGAGATTATATTTCATTTTTAATATCACAAAAAAAATTAAGAATAACTGGAAAAGCCAAACTAAGTTCTGTACTTCACCAGCAAACTCTACAGGCAACTCAATGAGTGGGCAAGACCATCCAACCAAAGCAGTGGTGAGCAGTCCAGGCATTGGTAGCTAACCCATTTAGTTTTGATGTTCTACCATGCATGTGCAGCCCCTTTCTCATATTTCTGGCACGCCGGGCAGTGGCAAAGCAATTTAGGCCTAAAGCTCTTTGGCTAGATTTAGTGACAAGTACCTGGAAACTGTGTAAGAGAGAAAAAAGAAAAAAAAAAAGAAAAAAAAAAGGCACAATCCCCGCCATCCTCCTATTTTTTCTTCTTTTTACGCTGCCTTCCTTACCCTTTAGCAATGCAAGTAAGTTTAGTAATATTCAGCTATACTTAATGGAACAAGTAAAAACAAAAATGAGGATTTGAAAGATTTGGAAGCAATGAGGTTTACACTATTCTTTACAGTAAGTAAGTGTGAAATCCCCTAGCGTTCTGATGCAATTCCCTTAAGACATCTGATCTCAGTCAATATTTTAAAAAAACATACACAGCAACAGCCACATGTTAAAAAAGACTTGAAAAACAAAACACTAAACTTATCTCACATCTTTATAAATCAAATACATTCATAATCTGTAAGACTATGTTCCAGAAACAAATATCTTTAAAATGAGTAATAAAATTAAGTAATTCACAGAAATTTTACAGTTCTAGTTATGGATTTTACAAGACAGGTAAATTAAGTTATAAAACCCAGAAATTCACTGGAGAGTAAAAGTAAATAACTTAGAAAACCTATTGCATTGCAAGCACTTACACCCATTGTAAAACAGCAAAATAGCAAGAGCTACTGTCCCAGATTCCCTTAGCAACAACAAGGAATTATATCTGAAAATGAAGTGCAGAGAAAGGCAAACCTGAAAATGAGAAGCAGCGATACCAGAGCAACAGGCCAAAGCTAACCACAAATTACAAAGCAAGTATCAAACAATTACCATTACTGAAAGCACTACGAAAAGAAGCCCCTCAACTACGCCCCGCAAAATACTGAAGAGCATCAGTCTTTTGAGTCTACTTCCCAACACATGTATTGGGGCCGCAAGCCAGCACATCTTTGTCTACAAGAGTCTGAACTTACTGCTGTCTATAATAAGACAAAAAGTCCAAAAAAAAAAAATCACATTATTAAAATTCCCATTACCAGTACCTATCTGAAAGGGCAGTCTAAAAATATGCAAGTTTCTGTATTATTTCCTATAATGATTATAACAAGCCTTCACCTGGAAGCTAAGGGCTTTATCACAAAACCTCTACATAAATCAAATACATGCTGAGGTCTTGTTCGTCTGCCTTCTTTTTTTTTTTTTAAATTACATGAGCACATAAAATTATTTTTTAATCTTAAAATATAGTTTAGGCTAAAAGACAGATCAAAAGTTGCACTATGAGATGTTCTGCAAACTAGAAATCAGCAATGTACTTTGAAAAGAAGTCAGTACTACTTATACAAGACTGGGAAGAAAATAACACAGTACTCTCAAAAATCAGAAGGGGCCAATAAAAGTCCAGTTGTATTAATGGCAGCATGCCAGTCAGACAGTCGACGATTAAGGAGGTTCACCATCAACTGATTTGTTATTAAACTGAGGAGTTTACATGCAAAGAGAAAAATCAAACTAAGCTCACTAAACGGACATAAAATGGTGTAAAATATGGCTAGAATAACTGGAACACATTTGGACTAAACAGCAAAGTTTGAAGAGTGTACTTTAACACATCAGAGAGGAGGTTACAATGGTGTCTTGGCACTTTGGTTAAGACAGAAAATAGAAAGAAAAAGACAGTTAATGAAAACCATTTTAACAATGATAGAGAGCAAAAGAGAAAAAGAATTTAAAAGAGAATAAAGGAAAGAAATACATGAGCATAAATTGTCAAACAAGATAGGAGAACAAAGTACAGGGAGATGAGTTTTAACCTCTTGACTATGAAAAATATGTACCAAAAGGAAAAAAAAAAAAGTTACATGCAGTAGACTTGAAAAGGAGAGCTATGATTCACCATAAATATAAAAGAAGCAATTTGGAAGAGATAAACACAAAACCCCGAACAGAATTTAGGCACACCAAAAAAATAAGTTATTTTAAAATGGGACTCTAAAGCGAAGTCAGCTGGAGACTTCTAATTCAGTGTCTCAGAAACCTGGATCGGCACAGCTTCCAGAACAGAAGCAATACTAGAAAGAACTTTGAGGTCTTGTAGGAATGCCAGGTGGAACTTCAGTACAGTTTAAACATACTCTTAATTTAAGTATCTACGTGTCATCTGTCTATGTAAGCACTTATTCTTGACAGTAAAAATCTAGGAAATTCAGTCAGTGAAATCCAGAGAACTATGCAGCCAATCACATGTAGGTCTGTATTTTATGATGATACACGCAGGTGTCCAAATGATGGCACAGTCAGCCAGAGAGCTGGTCTTCGCTGAAATTTTGCAACTTTCCACTGCCACAAGGATACCACTTAGGGAGTTTAGTGAGAATGTAAATTGTTCTTTTTCAAATCACCTGTTCAGGGTTTGTTGAGAAGGCTGGGTTATGGGTGTTGTTGGGGTGTGTTCAGATTGTTTTCCTATTTGTTTTAAAGCTATGTCATCCCAGACTAATTCTACTACAAAGTCAAAAGCTTAAAAATAAAACAGTACCTCAATGACTTGGTTAAAACAGATTTAATCAAGAGCAAGGCAATCTAATATGATTTTTACTTTTGAGCTGCCGAAAGTAACATGTTTACAAGTTACCCCTATTTTGCTAGTTTATTACTAAAAATTCAAAGGCATATCACAGAATCACAAGATGGTTAAGGTTGGAAGTTGGAGGTCATCTCAGCCAGGCTCCCTGCTCAAGCAAGGCCACCTAGAACCAGTTTCCCAGGACCACATCCAGACAGCTTCTGAATATCCCCAAGGTGAGAGAAACCACCACTTCTTTCGGTAACCTGTGCCACTGCTCAGTCACCCTCAGAATAAAAAAAAGTGTTTCCTGATGTTCAGGAGGAATCTCCTGTGTTTCAGTTTTTGCCCACTGCATCTGGTGCTGTCACTGGCCACCAATGAAGAGAGTTTGCCTCCGTCCTCTTTACACCCTCCAATCAGGTATTTATATACATTAATAAGATCCCTCCTCAGCCTTCTCTTCTCCAGGCAAAACAGTCCCAGCTATTTCAGCCTTTCCTCACAGGAGAGATAGTCCAGTCCCTTTGCCACTCCAGCATGTCCAATTCTGTCTTGTACTGAGGAGCCCAACACCAGACACAGAACTCAAGGTGTGACCTCACCAGCACTGAATAAAGTGGAAGGATCACCTCCCTCAATCTGCTGGCAATAGTTTGTCTAATGCAGCCCAGGATATCATTCACCTTCTTTGCTGCAAGGAAACATTGCTGGCTCATGTTCAACTTGGTGTCCACCGGAACTCCCATGCTCTTTTCTACAAAGCTGCTTTCCAGTTGATTGGCCCCCTGGCATATATTGGTGTTTGCGGTTGTTCTTCCCCAAGGTGCAGGATTTTGCAGTTCCCCTTGCTGAACACCATGAGGTTCCTGTCAGCCCATTTCTCCAGCCTATCGATGGCAGCACGACCTTTTGGTGTATCAGCCACTCCTCCCAGTTTTATGTCCTGTGCAAACTTTCTGAGCGTACACTCTGCCCCATCACCCAGATCATTAATGAAGATGCTGAACAGGACTGCACCCAGTAGTGACCCTTGACATTGTTGGTCACCGGCCTCCAGCTAGACTTCGTGCCACTGATCACCACCCTCTGGCCCAGCTATTCAGCTAGGTTTCAAGCCACCTCACTGTCTGCTCATCCAGCCTGTGTATCAGCAGCTTTTCTATGAGGATCTTACAGGAGACAGTGTTGACAGAGTCACTGAAGTTCAGGTATAGACAATATCCACTGCTCTCCCCTCACCTACCAAGCTAGGGATTTCATCATAGAATGCTACCAGGTTGGTCAAGCATGCCTTCCCCTTGGTGAAGCCATGCTGACTGCTCCTGATGATTTTCTTGTCCTTCATGTGCCTGGAAATGGTTTCCAGGACTAGCTGCTCCATCACCTTCCCAGGGATTGAGGTGAGGCTGTAGATCCCTAGATCCTTCTTCTTGCCATTCTTGAAGATAGGTGGCAAGGACGGCAACTGTATTTGTTCATGCTTTGTCTTGTTCACATAGAATCTGAGTACAAGACCTGAAGTATGTAAATTAAAAATAAAACTTCAGAAAACTCTCATGGTTGCAATACAAGGAACAGCCATGAAACCAGTAACAACAACAACAAAAATGTATATTGCTCAAATGTAGTAGTTCTTGATATATTACAGATTCTGTTTTTCTTATGCAGAATGAGTCTGTGGAAATTCTTGTCATATGCTGGAGTAAATGTGTCCTAAACAATTAATTTTTCAAAATAATTCTTAAAAATTAAGAAAGTTAGCAGTTACTTTGCTCACTATTTTTAGAGTAGCATAGCACTCTACTGTTAGTAAGAGCAATCTTTACATGACGTTCCTCTAAGAACAGGTATACTATAATGAAAACTTCATAGAAAGGATGAGGAATAAAGGAGGATGAAGGTAATATAACAGAAAGATGTTCACAATGATTCAAATGAAGTTTTTATTAAAGACAGCCTCATGACCTGAAACAAGCAGTCCTATCAACTTCTTCTCTCTAGCCATAAATTCCTATACCCTCTCATGCTGGATGAGTTTTCTAGGTGCATGTTTCACCACATGACAGCAAAACTGTTAATGTTGACTGCAAGAACAAAGTCAAACATTTTTGAACAACAGGAAAGCATCAGCTTGACCTTAATTTACTGTGAAATATCATCATTTGTCAACATACACGCCAAAAAATGGCCAAGAAAATTCTCCTTGTGATCAACATTTACTTCTAGCTTTATTTCGGTTTGGTTTTCATTACATTAGTATAAGCTCTAAGTGTATTAACTTCTCTTATGAGATTTGGCTTATTTCTCAGTTGAGGTCAACTGACTGGAGTTCTACTTTTCTCTGCAATGACTTCTCCAGTGCCCAAGCATATAACTTAGTTATGTTATGACAGAGGTCAGCAGATGGCACTATTACACATTTTTTTAATACTATGCTTTTTACTCGTAAACCTTTATTTAACAGAAACCTTTTCTGATTTGCTGTGTGTGCATGTGCAAGCGCGCACACAAAAGAGAAGATCAATTTCAGAAGAACAACTCTAGCATTGTACTGATGTTCAGGCTGCAGTTTATGAAAACATCTACCTATATAACATCTAATAATTACCTCTGTTTCAAGGTTACTGTGTGTTAAACACAAATTATGCCTGACATATACCTAAACTCGTACCACATTTTCTCTGTAAGAAGAAACAGACATGAAAGCCACAATAATTATTACCACAATGAAAAAAGTCACATAAATAACACTCCAGCATGGGACTTCCCCTTTCCTCTATAAAGTGGAATATCTAGCAGACTCTGACAGAACACAAAAAGAAAGATAAATAACTTATATTCTCTTGCAGTTATCCAATCCACTCCTTCCTTTCTATAAATTAACAGAGTCATTATCACATCATTGTTTACACTGGGATGATTTCAGCTTTTCCCCTAGATTAATTTCAAGAAAGTCACTCTGACCAAAACCAATAAATTTACCCTGGGAAAGGTTTCTAATCTTAAAGTAAAGAAGAAAGAGAAAAGACTGAAAAGATGCATGGCAAAAGTTTTGGTTTATTTTTATTAAAGTAAGATGCCAAGTACTTATGCTGCCTTTTGCACATGCATCACTTTCTAGAAGTCTACTCAGCTAAACCCTTACCTATATATGTCATTCAAACTGTGAACTGGCAGCATTTTTCTCTTTAGCTATATATTTCATCCTTGTTTACTATATGCATTCTGACCTCGAAATTTCTGCCCATTCAACTATTCTGAATGAATTCAGCTCTTCCATACTGCTAGTTTACTCTAAAATACATGTAATCTGGAGAAACCAGACATAATTTCTATTTAAGAAAAAGTCATTAATGGTATAAACTAATTTAATACTATGTAAACAGAGATATGTGAATGCATTTTCTTGTTATTAATGGAGCACATTTTCCTTCAACAAAGTAATAAATCACAGAGAAGGTGTTCGCACAAAGCGGACCACTGCAAACCTCACCAGACCAGAATTCTCTTCATCCTTGCTCTCTTCATCCTCTCCTCCAACTAGCTTCATGCCTGTGCAGTCTTCCGTAATCCCCATAATGTTAGCTGGAGCAATCATCTCTCCCCTACACATAAGTGACACCGATACTCAAAGGGAATTCAGAGTGGCAAAATGGATTAAGTTACTGCTTCAGAACTTGCTTCAATTCCAGAAAAAGTTAGAGGCCTGTGGTGGTTGGAACAACGATGCTTTGGTAGACGACAGCACAGATTTCAGGATGATATTGATGCTGAAGCTGATGGTAATGGCTAGAACGACACCATGATGAGGCGCTATCGCTGATCAGTGGAGACCACGGCAGATTGCTGGGATAATATGGAGCAACCTAATTCTCCAGGCAGACTGTGCTGCTCTACTTTCCCTGTCCTCTCAAGCTTTCATTCCTGCTCCAGTCACTAAAGAGGAACTTGCAGAAGCAGTGCAGGAACTCACTCAAAGAGTGCATCTTGCTAGGTTGAGCAATGCAATCTGCTTTCTTTTCTCCACCTAGTGTTATGTAGTAGAGTGAGGAAGAAGTACCTGGAAGTGAATGAACAAAGCCACCAAGCCCATAGAGGTGTTTCTCTGTTCACACTTCACTTAAATGTCATAATGACCTCACTAATTAAACCTGCCTTGTCTGGCAAAGAGAGTCACAGCACACAGTTAAATCATCAACTTACATTTGCATGCCTGCATTGAACGGTTACTCATTTTAACTGAGCAGACCCGAGCTAGAGTACGGGCAGTCAATTCAGATGATATTTTGAAGCCCTTCAAATAATCAATGCATTCAATAATGCATTAACTTCAAATACAATTAACATTTAATATAAATTATGGTTTTCAGTTTTCACCTAAGGTAAAAGCTAATATTCAGAAGTATGACAGTATCAAATAGTAATCTTGGACTTTTAAACTCTTACTTAACCACCTCTTTTCATTCATTACAGTGTACAACCATTTCCTTCAAAACCTCAATATGAGAAAGTGACTTACTAAGGACAATATTCAAATAAGTGTTTACAAGATCTATACAGACACCTTGTTAAGTATTTCTGGATGCCACGAACTAAAATGATCAAATGTATTATGTGGGTTTGGAACCAAAACCTTATGTTACAGAACGTACTTCAAGTAAATACGTTAATTTACGTTTCAGTATAGTAAAATAAAACGTTATATAAAAGATAATATATCCATCTGTAATTTAAAAGACAAACTTTCAAGTTTGCATTTGAAATTCAAAGCAAAGACATTCCAAACATTTTCCTGACCATTACATACTTTTCTGTCCTCTATATTAGTATAATGTCTAAAAATTTCCAATAGCTTAAAATTAGAAAGACTCTACCTATCTTCATCTGATGAAAATTTTGGATCAGACTTTGAACAATTAAACATTCATAACTTTTCTCCTCAGTTTTATTTTAGTTCCCAACAAATATAGGGACTGTGTTGGCCAGTTCTTCTTTTAGTTAATGGATTTTTTTTTTTTCCCCCTAATAGGATAAGGCCTTCCAAGAGTGATATAAATCTTTCATTAAGTATTTACTTCAACATTGGAAAAAAATAATGGCATTCTCCTTTGGCCAAAATTTCTACTTTCAATTCCAAATTCCTGAAAAACACACTTACAAAAAAGCCTGTACCCATTATTTGAACTAGACTCACCTTTTTAATTTGGAAGAAAAACCAGAGATTAAAACTTAGCTATTACAATATACAGGAGTTTACTGAATTTCCGGAGCAAACCAGAAGTGATAAATTTACTTATTTCATTTACAGTCTTCAGCAGTTTCTCTTCTTGGACTGATTAGTAATTTCATAGTCACTTGCTTTTCTTCATCTACCTAATCTAACTAATCTAAGACTTCAATTTAAGTCTTTAATCAGCTATGATAACTGAACTCCAAAATGAAGCTACAGCAGGGACAGTGTAGTCCATAAAAAGTAGTCAAACTGCCAAGTTTAACTGCCTATCATGTCTATTGTGGTCAATGTGAGAAGACAACATGACTTTCAGGTTCAGTAAGATGCATCTAGAATCAATACTTTGCCATAGACCATTTACAAAATTTTGCATGCTCCTGAAGATTTTGTGACTTGATGAAAACTATCATTTCTAGCTAATAAGTATCATTTCTAGCTAATTAAATAATACATTTGAAATGTGAATTTAAGAAAACACTCTGAAAGGAGGGGAAAAACACCATCTCGGAGTACAAGATAGGACGGAAATGGTCTGTTTATTACATCTGCTTTTTTAATTTTTTCATTTCATCATGAAATTAGATTTAAAAAATAGATTTTCATAGCCAGATGCAGTATAAATCCTTAAGTGAGATGCTTATTTGGCACAAAACATGAAAGTTAAGGCCATCTCATGACGATCTAAAGAAACAAAAAGCTCAAAGCAACTTCATCAATAGTTGTTTTCAGCTGGTAGATCAAATGATGAAACAATGATTCAATCATTACTCTGAAAGTCAAAGCATGATTTAAAATTATATTTTCCTAATTTGTCTTCTTTAACTGTATTTCCAATTTTATAATACAGAACAGAATATTTTATTTTTCTAAAAGGAACTTCCCATGCTTTTATTCTTACTTTCAGTACTGTTTATCATAGTAAAGGAAGTTTGACAGGTATAGCCCTTATTGCTCCTCAGGAAGTTACAATTTCCAATGCTGCACTGTTTGCTCTCTAAGCAAACAGTATTTGCCAATGCCCATGCATTTCAGGACAGGATATGGATGTTTTTTCCCCACCCAGTGGCAATGGTCAGTGTTAGCACTTCTAAATGCAAAGTCACTAGAAAGGTCCTCCCTGAGTTTCCTTCAGTAAGCAGGAGTCAGTGCAAAGACACACAGCACAAACTCCTAATTGATAAAGATTGCAGTCAGTGAATTTCCCTTTATTACCAAGTCAGCTTAAAAAAAAAAAAATCTCTGAAATATCAAAGCAAAAATAATTGTGGAGTCTTTTCTCTAAAGAAAACACTACAAAAATGCTACCTCTAATGTTCCACGTATGGAGATGATTTACTTCCTCTGCACAATTTACCTCCTCCTCCACAAGGTGCAGATTGTGTTTGATTAAAATGAGTGTACTTATATATAGTTGGCTCTCCTTTTATTTCTGCTAAAAATGAAAAACATTATTGGGCTACATTAAAGTTTCTATCCTGCAAGCCTCGTATAGAGCCTCAGCACCTTGCTAGGTCTTCCTCCTTCTTCCTCTCTTCCCAGACACCTACTACTTGTCCTTGCAGGAAGAAAGAGGACAGCAGACAAAGCAGCAGCTTATACTTGCTTGCAACAACACAGGTCTGTTTTTGAGAAGACCTAAAGAAGCTGTGCCTTGAAGGATCATTACCAAGGCTTCCAGCAGAGTAAGATTCCCTGTATATAAAGCAGCACAGTAATTGCTCAAGTGACAGACAAAAATCAACCAGCAAACACTAACAGAATTTTCCATTGTTCTTTCCTAGTACTTGTTGCAACAAAAGGCTCCTTTTATTGTTGTAAATTAACTGCTTGTATTTACGTGCTTAACAAACATTTTGCTTTATCAAAATAGTTACAGAAGGAACTCAAACCACCAAAATTGGGAATACACTAGAAAAATAATTCCTACCTTTCAACAGCCTGGCCTATATTTCAGCAAGAAAACAAAAGAGAATGTCACACGTCTGTAAATCATTCAAGACTAAACCAACAAAATATCACACCTCTAAGTCAGATCAATTCCTCAAATCTAGAACTGCTTAAATCTTTGAGACATTTATTCTTTTTTTTAATAGTAAACAATTATTAAAACTAAATTTAAAATTACATTTGAAATTATTACATAAGCTTGGATATTAAGTAAATACATTGTAGTAATGCTCTAATTAAGTAGCGCATCTGAAGTTTTAGAGATAAATGTAACTAAACAAACAAAAGCCATTGGTTAACTGTCAAAGTCTGCTTGCTTGAAGGGCTAAGCCACCCCTCAACACAGAAGTCTCTTTTGTGAAGTAAGAGAAAAATTTTGGAAAACACCTAATTTTAGTTTATTTATTATTAAAGTTTATTTATATCTTCACCTGTATCATTATCAGTTCATTCAAACTTCTGAAACGGGCTAAGATACAAAAAAAGTAAACCCCACTTCCCTTTTTAATCTATGACTGTAAGTGAACAGGTGGATCTACTAGTTCTAATGTCATAAAGAACGAGGAACTCAGTCAACTGAGTCTCCAACCTCCTGCACTATTTCTGAGGCTGTTTTAAATGCAAAGCTGATTTTGAGGAACTGTAATCAGAACACCTAAAATTATACATATTTACCAACAAAAGCAGTTCTAAAATACTAGGCTTTGATGCTCACTGACAGAAAGGCAGCATCAAGCTCAGCAATGAGGCTTTATTTGGGGGCATATTAGAATATCTTAATGACTACCAAGCATTGAGCTTTCCCTTATGACACATAATTGAAAAAGCACAAAGTAGAAGATACACTGTCTGCCTAAACACAATTAAAGTAATATGATTCAGATACTCTGAAAATATACATTTATTCCTCTAATAAATTACTTTGATTTAAAATAAGATTATGACCTAATTTTAGAAAAGAAGTCCTTACCAGACTCACAAAGGCTTGCATACGTATGGTGTCATCCCCCCACAAAAGTCTCCAGAAATTAACACTTTCAGCAAAGTATACCAAATCACTAAATCGTTATATTTGAATTGGTTCCGATTTCTTAAGTGACACAATTAAATAAGAATCTAGGTTTTTATTTCAAAGCCATCAACATTTGAAAAAAAAGGACAGGACCTGTGTTTCTGTCTAGACTGCAATCCCTGTGGTTTCTGTCTAGGGTTGCAGTCAGCCTTAGTTCTGACAACTACTTGTAAGCACCGATTTGATTTTTAGATGCAAGAAAAACTGCTCTATGGCCTTTTCCAAATCTCTTGTGAAAAAAGGAAAGAAAACAAGCTAAAGCTCTAAAAACTAGGCCCAGAAAACAACCATGGATTTTGATGCAAGTCTGACAAAGAGCCTTACCAGTAGCAATACCGGAGAACGGTGAAGTTCATTACATCTCTGACTTGTACACAAAAGAAACAGTGATCTTTCCTTCACAGACACTATCAGTCTCTTCTTATTTCTGTACTCAATATTCTAAAAGACTAAATTAAAACAAGTCATTTAAGGAGGAAAATGATATTTTTAAATATTTAAAACCAAAAATTATTCTTCTATTAGATAAAATTTCCCTGTTTTGGAAAACTGCTATAATGATGGTTCAAACTACCACTTCATTTGGCCTAGAAATATTTGCTGTCTGTATCCTTTAAATGAAAAAGTTAATGTGAACTCCTCTTACTGAAAGCCATTTAAAACATTTAAAATTACTATCCTATTATCTGGAAAGAATCCGTAGTCATTTCATAGTATATGTTTAAATAGTCAGGTTGTTGACCGAAAGAAGGGGGGGGAAAAAAAAAAAAAAAAGAGCACAAAAGAGTGCAGTCTAACAATGGGGGGGGGGGGGGGTGGGGGCGAAGGCCACTCTGGATACTTGCAACAAGCAATAATTACTCTTACATATTGTAGTATACAGACATGAAAACTTGGACAAACCAAGACCTTAGCACCATCAATTTAATGTGACAGGACTCATCTAAAAAAAAAAAAAAGAGTTATAAAACTTATTTCCTAGCTTAATTTACTTTTTCCCCTGATGAAGCTGACTTTCCTGCCTATGAAAAAGGAGTGCAATTGCTTTCAACTAACATGGACATTCTTGACTCTTCTGGAAGAATTCCAGCTGCCTCACACACACCAAGATTATTCCATAGCTCGTTCAACCTGTGTCCACCATTCCTGTTGACACAGGTTGACCTGTGTCAACCTGTATCCCACCATTGCTCTGGGAAAGGCTAATCAGAAGCCCCTTCTGCATTTGAGGTCTTTCTGGCAACGTCTTTTCAGTATGAGAGTGATTCACAAACTGAAGAGTATCCACTTTGCCCTATGTAACTCTCTAAGCCGCTGCAGACATCCTTTATGTTGACTGCTTTCTCTGGGCTACATATAGCCTGTGGAAAAGAACCTTTGGATACACAAACATTTCCAAAGCAAATTCTAGAACTACTATGAAGGAGCAGAGGAGATGTAAATATTTAAGATAAGAGATCAGAACACAGCTTTCAAGCATGATTACCTTCAAACTTCCCTTTCTGTTTCTACCATGAGTGAAGGACTTTATTTTTGCAAATAGTGTTATCAGTGAAGCAGACTATTCTTTTTGATAGTTCTCAACAGAATATGCATGACAAAATGAACAATATTCAAAGCATCCTTTAATATTGTGTTTCTTATGAATGATTTGATTAAGAAAAGAGGTATCATAGCATTCAAGAACTCCAGGGTCACAGAGATCTAGATGTTATACAAGATCCTTACAAAAACAGAAATGCTGGAACAGCAATGGAACAGAGCTCTACTGTAACCAGACTGAAATTTCCATGGAGAAGAAATCTGCTAATAAGTATGTACTAGTTCCGTATACAAAATAGGGATTAACCTATTTTCCTCCATGTACCATCTGGATGCTAGGCAAATGAAAAAGTCTCTTTTCACCTGCTACAAAATTGAGACACTTAATCATATTATGCTAAGATCTGCATTAGATATGCTGAACTTCATACCCCATTGTATTAAAACTCACAGCTATCCCTGCACATTTCATATTCGTGGATACTAACTTGAATTCTCTGCTTTGCTCAAGAGGTTAATATTACAAGAGTTAAAACCTTATAAAATACATTCATTGTTTTTATTGCAGAAATACAGAGAGAAAAGAATCAAGAAATGGACTCTGCTAGCTTACAGATTTCTTTTAATATGTTCAGGTTTTAGCTAACATGAAACTTCAAATACGACACCCATCTACAAGAAGGGCCAGAAGGAGGATCCAGGGAACTACAGGCCTGCCAGTCTGACCTCAATGCTAGGAAAGGTTATGGAGCAGATCATCCTGAGTGCCATCACGCGGCACGTACAGGACAACCAGGGGATCAGGGCCAGTCAACATGGGTTTATGAAAGGCAGGTCCCGCTTGACTAACCTGATCACCTTCTATGACAAGGTGACCCGCTTAGTGGATGAGGGAAAGGCTGTGGATGTTGCCTACCTAGACTTTAGTAAAGCCTTTGACACCATTTCCCCCAGCATTCTCCTGGAGAAACTGGCTGCTCGTGGTTTGGACGGGTGTACGCTTTGCTGGGTAACAAACTGGCTGGAGGGCCGGGCCCAAAGAGTGGTGGTGAATGGAGTTAAATCCAGTTGGCAGCCAGTCACAAGTGGTGTCCCCCAGGGCTCAGTACGGGGGCCAGTTCTGTTTAATATCTTTACCAATGATCTGGACGAGAGGATCGAGTGCACCCTCAGACAACAGGTTTGCAGACAACACCAAGTTGGGCAGGAGTGTTGATCTGCTTGAGGGTAGGAAGGCTCTGCAGAGTGACCTGGACAGGCTGGATCAATGGGCTGAGGCCAATTGTATGAGGTTCAACAAGGCCAAGTGCCGGGTCCTGCACTTGGGTCACAACAACCCCATGCAACGCTACAGGCTTGGGGAAGAGTGGCTGGAAAGCTGCCAGGCAGAAAAGGACCTGGGGGGTATTGGTCCATAGATGGCTGAATATGAGCCGACAGTGTGCCCAGGTGGCCAAAAAGGCCAATAGCAGCCTGGCTTGTATCAGAAATAGTGTGGCCAGCAGGAGCAGGCAAGTGATCGTGCCCCTGTACTCAGCACTGGTGAGGCTACACCTCAAATACTGTGTCCAGTTTTGGGCCCATCACTACAAGAGAGACATTGAGGTGCTGGAGCGTGTCCAGAGAAGGGCAATGAAGCTGGTGAAGGGTCTGGAGCACAAGGCTGATGAGGAGCGGCTGAGGGAACTGGGGTTGTTTAGCCTGGAGAAAAGGAGGCTCAGGGGAGACCTTATCACTCTCTACAACTACCTGAAAGGAGGTTGTTGTAGCGAGGTGGGTGTCAGTCTCTCTTCCCAAGGAAGAAGTGATAGGATGAGAGAAAATGGCCTCAAGTTGGGCCAGGGGAGGTTTAGATTGGATATTAGGAAATTTTACTTCACTGAAAGGGTTATCAAGCATTGGAACAGGCTGCCCAGGGAAGCAGTTGAGTCACCATCCCTGGAGGTATTTAAAAGGCATGTAGATGTGATGCTTAGGGACATGGTTTAGTGGTGGACTTGGCAGTGTGAGGTTAACTGTTGGTCTGGATGATCCTAAAGGTCTTTTCCAACCTAAACGACCTTACGAATAGAATCATAGGATAAATGGCCCAAATCAAGATGCACGTTTCAAGAGATGAAGTCTTACAACATCTTTAAAAATAATCACCAAAGAGTTCTGCTAGTTTCATAGAATAATTTATGTTCATCTCTAAGTGCCAGAAGATAATTTAAAAGCAGTACTCTATTTTAGCACAAGAACTGCCACAAAAATACTGTTCTTTTGTGACTGTTTGATAGTATTTCTTTTTCACCTCTCCTCCACATAAGACACACCAACCACTAAATTGCCTCTTTCAAAAGGAAAAGTTACCATGGATGAGCTTCACTGTCCATGAAGAAGAGCTGATATCCATAAAAGACATCGCACCTACCTCTACTAAAATCTTTGAGGTGCACGAAAAGACCATGTGAGCAATTATGACATCTTTTGTGTTGAATTTGGAATTCAAGAACTTTCCCAGCAGGATTTAGGCTTCATTTACTGTGCATTTTATACAAGAAAAGGAAAAATTCAACTGGTACAGCAAAGTGGAATCTCTCTGCTGGCCATGATTGGCAAGATCCTCTTTCAGAATCCCCTGAACTTCAAATATGTTATTCAGGTGATAAACATCTTGCCAGCATTTGTACAGAAATAATCTCTTACAGCCAAAAGCCTATCACATTTGACAAGTTTATGAAGCACGGAGCTGCTACCAGTTAAAGGTTTTCCACCAGATTAAAACTGTTCTGAGCTGTTGTGTTTACCAGACTGCTGTTGTGCTTATTACCTATGTTATGACCTAGGTAGATCCTAAATGTGTCTCCTGAGCAGTGTTCATTAAAAGAAATTATGCCCCATCTTCATATCCTCATTAACTGAGGTGGTATAACAAATTAGAAATTATGAAATCCTTTAGTAAGCTAGCTACACATCCACTGAGGCACTGATAAATGCCCAGCTATAATGAATCAGGCACATGATCTAGATGAAAGATATGTAAATACCCATGCAGCTCCTGTATAGGAAACTGCAGTCCAACAAGACATGAACACCTGTCCAAAAGAGTAACTGAAAGGCTTAAACTGGAAAAAAAAAAGCTTGATTGAGTACAACTTATCCAATACCTCTTTTGAGCCTTCTCTGGAAACAAGCAGTAATTGAGCACCCAGATGACAGAAAATACAGACTTCCTTGACCAGAAGCACTCTATGCTTATAGAGGAAATGTCTTCAGACAAAGGAGGCAGAGAAAACCGTTCACCCATTGAACAGTACAGTGAAGTGTGTTAAACAATGCTTACCCCCTCCTTCTCCCATAAAGGGAAAAATCATATTCAGCTAGGAAAAAGACTCACATGGTAACAACTTTACTCATCATAGCATTTATCAACACTGCCTGGGAGTAGTCTGAAAATACTGCTGGCAAATTAATGGATGCCTAGAATGAAATAATGGATCCCATGTTTTCCTACATTTTCAGTAGGGATCCCAAAAGAGAAGGGAAGTAAGAAAGAAATGAGAGATTTAGCTGAGTAACAGCATCTATGAAAAAAACTGAGGAGGTGGTTCTTAAGTGCAAAACGGGATGACTGCAATGATACAGAACCTCTTTTTAAAGGAGATAAGAACACATCTTTGATTTCACTGCATTGCTACCGTTTTATCCAACAATACTGCATAAACATGCATAGTGCCCCCTTTACTAGGTATCCCTTTAGCAATTCTGAATTATGCTCTTGCACTTCACATTGTGGGCTTTACAGCCTGCCTAGTATTGAAAATAGCAATTTTAACTGGTACTGGAATTATCCTTAACTCATGAAAAATAGTACTGATCTCTATCTACTGATTCATTCTGAAGAAAAGTAAAGGCCACGGTTTAAAAGATTGGAAAAACTATATACAGCAACAATTAACACAGAAACTGTTGGTTGCTGCAGGACTGCATCTGATGTTAAGATGTTAGCAAGAACAGTTAAGCAAGTAATTTGGACTTACATTTGTATCACACTCTACCTAATTCAAACAAGAGAGTCAGAATAGCTACAAGAATAGCACATACAAGCACTGAACACAATCAAGGTACTAAGCAACATACTTGTATGTGTATATATAAATACTTTCATGGACAATTATTCATGTACTACATAACATAATATGTCATAAACATAACATACAACTACTTAACACTGATGTAGTTACATGGTACTATGCTGTGGTACATGATGGAAGCAATGGCTAGTAAGCTTTAAATTCCAGCTGCTGTTTTACTCATTTACTGATATTACACCATGAATTGTGCTACCCCACTGCTTGCCATAATACTCAAGGAGCCACTGGAGTGACTGTTCAGGTACCCATAATTTGAAATGCGACCCCTGGGACAGGACAGGGGTACTTAATAAAAATATTAGGAGTTAATGCAAATTTTTCATCAATGGCGTTCTTATCTGAACACTGTAAATAAAGTGTATTGTCTGCCTTTTATTCAATCAGGATAATGAGTCTCCTGTAAAAACATCTACAGAAATTAGGATACACACATCCCCTGCGTTTGCATGAACCTTCAAATTAATAAGAAGGTGAAGTAATCCTTTGTTGAATTATTAGCTTTAGAATTTGATTTAGACTTTTTACTTCAAGGGAAAAAAAAGAAAAGCAGCCCCATATTGCATCCACTTATGGTAAGAATTTCTAAGTTGACTTAACTTTTATGGATGACAAAAGTTAGAGAACAGAAACAGAAAAACCCTTCAAGTATTTTGTAACACTGATATATTTAGTCTAACATAAGACAAGACATTCCCAGAGAACAGACAACTTTGTCATTCCAAAAATGGTCTTTTAGAACTAAAAACTAAACTTCTGCTAATTTTAAATACACACTATTTTGGGTGTATGGGATAATGTTTTAAAATATTATGGTCCTAACTTGGCTTTATCTAATATGATCTTGTCTTTACATGAATGACACACCAGATAAAGAAGTTATACAACAGCAAACAACAAATGACTACCATCCACAATACCATATAGTAAAAAGGTACCAAGATGAAGTGAAACATTAACTAGAACAAATTTCTGGTCTGTTTAGCAGATTCAGTTCATTTTAGATCAGCTCTTTAAAAACCCAGGAAAAATACTATTAAAATTGTATATTTTAAAGCCATCTCCATCAATAAATGAATCGTTATATAATAGAAACTCAGGGGTGTCCCTGCTCTCATACGAGTCTTCCATGGGCTGCAGCCCCCCAGTTGTATCTCTCCTCCAGTGACCCACAGGCCACAATTGCCTCAGGTGTGTACAGAGTCAAGTACAAATAGTCATACATATACTAAACGTAAAGTTTACTTTTGCCATATTTAGCAAAACTGGAATGCTTAAGAGAGATACACATCTCAAAATATATGAGACCTGTTTCAGAACTAGAAATGGTTTCATAAGTAGTATGATTTCAAAGATGTTTTCAAGCTGTATATTATTAATGTGCGCACACATACTTCATAAGCAGCACACATTTCAAAATTTGGTGAAAAAGAGCAGATAAAATACTCGGTCATTTCCTTTACTCAGTTATACAGGGTAATTCTAAATGCTTCAGTCAAAAGAACAAACAGTAAACTTGTAAAATGTTTTTAAGTAAACTTCTCTAAACAAATACGGTAATCATGATAATTAAGTCAAATTAATTGCTTCAGAAATGACGGGAAAGTACAAAAAGGCATCTTCTGCTTCAGAGTAAAATCTGGAAAGACATACAGACACATGAACTAGTGGAAATCTTCTTTATATTTTTTAAATACCATGCTCAATTGTTGCATTGTTTAGGGATGGGTTTTTTTGGGGAGGGGGGGTGTTAATCTTTACATTGCAAGTTAGCCAATTTTTCTTCACATTTTGTGAAAGCCAGATATGCTGGTTTTGCCTATGACAGAGTTAATTTCCTTCATAGTAGCTGGTATGGGGCTATGTTTTGGGTTTGTGACCAAAACAGTGTTGATAACCCAGGGATGTTTTTGTTATTGCTGAGCAGTGCTGACACAGAGTCAAGGCCTTTTCTGCTTCTCACCCCACCCCACCAGTGAGGAGGCTGGGGGTGCACAAGAAGCTGGGAGGGGACAGAGCTGGGACAGCTGACCCCAGCTGACCAAGGGGATGTTCCAGCCCATATGACGTCACACTCAGCAATAAAAGATGGCAGAAAGGAGGAAGAAAGGAGGACACACATTCAGAGTTACAGCATTTGTCTTCCTAAGTGATCGCTAGGCATTATGAAGCCCTCCTTTCCTCAAAATGGCTGAACACCTGCCTGCCGACAGCAAGTAGTCAATTAATTCCTTATTTTGGTTTGCTTGCGCATGCAGCTTTTGCCTTCCCTATTAAACTGTCTTTATCTCAACCCATGGGTTTTTTCAATTTTACTCTTCTGATTCTCTCCCCCACCCCACCGAGACGGAGTGAGCGAGCAGCTGTGTGGTGCTTAGCTGCCTACCGGGGTAAATCCACAACAACACAAAATCAAATTCCCCAATGCAAACATGCTTTTTTCTTCGTTGGGAGGTTCTCACTGTTCACTTTTAACATTTTGCAACAGAAGTGATACTTTTTTGTAAATGAAGTGTGGTTTCAGTAAACCACAGGGCACTTTTCAGTCAACTAGTCAAAATCTACAAGTCAGTATAAATGAATAATTTACAAGTTATAATATTTTTTCAAATAATTGCACTATTTTCTTATGTTACAAAATTGATCTCAGAAACTTAAAATCTTTTGCCAATAGCCTACTTGCAAATTTCTTGGATTTGTTTTTTGGCAAGACCCAAAGTTAACATAAGAGTCTGTCCCACAAAAGGAGGAAAGAACTTTGAAGGGTTTTCAGTCTATGGTGGAGTCCCAAATGGTTGAAAACAGGAAAATTCAGTCTATACTTTAGTATTACTCCTACCACCTCCTTGTGACGCCAAACTCATGAGTATCCAGTAGTATCTGAAATCCAGATAATTAATGAAGTCTAATCTATGCAGATGACAACTTGCCCTCACCCGGCTAAACAACAGTAGAAGAGCATGTCAGGGCACAGTCTTCAGTGCCTAGAAAACAAATGCTATAAGCACATCGTATCTGACCTTCCACTTCCCATATTGCTTTCTCACGATACTACAATCCAAATGAAAGATAGATTATTTATCTTAATGATGTTCTATGGGTTCATTTTTAAAATACCTCCTACAATTTTGCATTTTAAAGTTGCAGCTGACAATTTACTTCAAAGCATAAAAATTAGGTATTTCCCTTATCGGGTTGCAGACAGATTCCTAAAGGAGTAGTTCAAGACCAACAAACGTCATGAGAATCAAGGATCATAAAAAATCTTCCCAATTTTCACACCAAGGCATGCCTCTGACTTAATCTTATTTAACAGCCAAACTGTTTCTTAGGAAGCCCAAAACAACCCTAGCATCACACAGATTTGTCTCCTCGGAAAGCTAACGAGCCATGGCACAGAACAACTTCCTTCTCTGGTTCAGGGACAGCTACAGTTAAGTTCCTCTAGTACAGGTTCCCATTAAGGTCAATAATGTTTCATTAACTAGTTTCGTTACCCTGCTCTAATTTGAAACAATTCAGAGAGAGGAGGGGGAATAATATTTATAAATAGGCTGGTTTACATAATTAGATAGGCCTTTAAGTAAGTATATCTTCAAACCTTATCTCCTGCTCCACAGTGAAGCTGGAAGCAAACCTGTATTTCTAGCAGATCATTGTAGCTTCCCTCCAGTTTCTTAAATCTGATACAAGGAGCTGAGGAAGTAAGGAAACACTAGGCATGTTGGAAGTGTAGTGCTGCAGTAGGAGAACAGAATTAGCATGTTAACAGGAAAGCAAACAGAACCACTTCACATCTACATATAGCTGTATGACAAAAGGAATATCGGAAGTAAGGTCAGATCACCAGTGTCAGCAGGACTACGGGAGAACTGTACATTAATACTACCACTATAGGAAGAGAGGTACCAAATATAATACTCTCCCTTCCCTCTCACCTCTCCCTCGTGAGAGAAATTTAATTAGAGTTTTAATTAGAGCCTGAGGCCAGAATAAGAGTTTTCATACTGAAAAAGTTCATAAGAACTGCTGTACTAGGTCAGACAAAAAAACCCCAAAACCATGCTATCTAGAAAGATACCTGTTTATTAACAATAGACATTAAAAGATATCATAAAAAAAATAAAGATAGGGTAAGCATACACATCACTTGGCCTAATTCTCCCCTCTACAGCCTCCAGTATTTTCCTCAGACTTCTTGAGCTAGTGGAGATATACTTGTACGTGATGGCTTCTGTCACAAAAGCCCATAGCAAGTTGTCTCAGAACTTAAGTACATGTTATGCTGAAAAGCATCTTACTTTGTTTTGAATTTATCTACTTGTCAGATTAATATGACAACTCATAGTTAGAACAGAACAAATCTGTTCAACTCCCTGTATCGTTATTTCACCAAAACTGTACCTACTGGTATGCCGTTCTGATCTTTTCCTTTCAATTGCGTTCGTAACGATTCCTAAAACTTCTCTTTCTGTGTCTGAGGATTGAGCTAACATTTTCATTAATCTATTTCAATTACAAGGTTTCATTCTCTGAGTAGTAACAATCAACTTAAGGACCATAGGTCTATATGTAAAATTATGATTATTCCCTCTCTCCATATACGTACTTCTTTACATTGAACTCAACTGCCATTTTATCAGTTAGATGTTTTTGCACTTATCCTGAATTACCCTTAGTGTCTGCAAACTTTGACATGTCATTATTCGTTCCTCTTCTAAATGATTTATGAATAAATTAAGAGCACAGGCCTCAGTTCAGACCCTTATGGGATTCCACTGGTGTCCTCCCTTCAGCATGAAAACAGGGCATTTATTTTTGTCCCTTTCACTGTACATTTTAACCAGTTTTTACACATGTAAAAGTCTTCCATTATATCATGGCAGTTCAAATTCTTTTAAGAGCCTTTGGTGAAAAGTCTTGCCAAATACTTTGGATTATATCAACTGCACATATACACAGTTTCTTTCAGAAAATGCTGAGCCCTAAAACATGTTGAAAGTTTTCCAGTATTCACCCACATGCTCTCTAATTCTATTCTGAATTGTGATTTCTACCTGCTTACCAGGACACATATCAGATGTACTGGCCTTCACATCCCCTGATCTCCTCAGAACCATTTTCATTATTATATACTATAATTCAATTTCTTCATACTTGAATTCCTTAGAAATGCTGAGTGAAGATGACTTGGGCTTAGTAGTTGCTGCTCCATGTGACATGTACAGCTCCTGCTAGGGTCAGCAGAGTGGGATCAAGCAGCTCAACAGCCAAATACCGAAGAAAGAGAGGTCATGTGCTGCCGAACGCACTGCTGACTCACGCAGCAAGGAACGGTTTCTCTGCAAATCCCAGCAGATTCACACAGTCCCACAGCCGATGGGTCCTCAGTAACACATACTCACCTCTAATGGAATAATCCTGAAATTGTAATACTGCAAATCTCTGATTTGGGACAATAAAGACCTCAAGATAATAGTTCAGGGTCAATGAATTTTTTTATTTGTTTATTTTTAAGGTAATGGTTCAAATGAGGGGTTCTGCTCTGATTCAATTAGTCCCCTCTAGGGAGAAAACACACACCTTACACTTGTCACACTGCTGAGGGACTCCTGGAAGGCACGTACACGCTATGCGCCAAGCATTGCTCCGCAAGAGAGGAGGGTGACATAAGAAACAGCTCCCTCAAAAGTCAGATGATAGCTACAGAATCAGATATGGAATCAGGTCCACAATTTTGCTTGCACACTTGCTTCCCAACAATTAAATTTCTTTCATACCAAAAACATGATGTAGGACATGCCCTACTTTATTTAGCAAAATACAAGAATAGACACAAGTCTCCCCAAATGAAACTACACATTCTCTTTATAAAAATTAAATAAAGTATACTAGGTTAATATACAGGTCAATGTGGGTTGGAAAAAAAAAAAATCCTTACATTCCCTCTTTCTCCCTTTTCCCCAAGATACTCATTAAATAACAGATGTTGCACTCATTTATCAGCAAGAGGAAACAACAGACAGCAACGATTGTATCTGTCACTGGTTACCGTAGAGGAGGACATTACAGGCGCTGTTTGGAGTACTTCCAATCTGATTTTGTGACATCATGCTGCATCGAGCAGACTGCAGGCAACACTGAAACACCAGATTGTTGTTGAAGAATTACCAAGTCCTAGTATCACAGTGGTTGGGTCTGTATTAAGTTTATAAGGCTTTTTGAAGTCTTTATTTATTCAACCTCTGACTCAAAAAAGCCACCATTAAACCTCTTTAGAACAAGCATTTTATGTTAAACTCATCCCAGAAGCAAGATTTTATTATTATTTAAAAATCACTTTACATATTCTAACACTAAAGTGAAGAAAAAGGTATCAGATAGAATCCGATACTTCTCAGGACTTTGAATACCAATCTCCTTGGACAGCAAGCTTCAGATTGTGTACATGCAAACATGGTTACGTGGGTGTACTAAAACATAAACATTTTGTCTTTAGGCAGCTTTTAATATCCACAGTACTGAGTGCTTGAACACAGCTGGTTTACTATATATAGCTTTATATATAACTTTATGAACTGTAAATTGCAACACTCATGAACATATAAATTGCATGCTTTCCTAACATGCATTATTTTAAGTAATCGTTCTTCACTACTAGTCTAATAAGATGATAACTGCCTCTTAACGCCAATACCCAGGGTGACCTTAGGCAAACCATATCATCCTAGGTAGGTAAACTAAGTCTCAACAAGCTGCTTCAACTGCAGCTTTATGTAGATGTCTGACTCTTTCAGCTTTATACCATTACAATAAGAATAATTACTTTATCTCAGGGGAATGTTTAGATGTAATTGTGATGTTCTGAAGCATCATACTGTAGTAGTAAGAGTTTATAAAATAAAAATATTTCACTTTCCCTTAACCTTTTTAAATTCAGGGGGCTATAGATATTCCTTCTTTTATGTTCATTACATTAAAGCTACTACAGCGATGTGAAACTGCTTTGGCACAATTCCTCAGGATTGCTTTCACTTACCTTTCTAATTTTTACACCACCCATACCTGTTTTGCCTTCTCACCAAAAAAAAAAAAAAATCAAACATTCCTTATTTACCTAGATTTTCATTGTCACTTTTATTACTTAACTATTACCTAAATGATAGGAAAAAAGTTACCGTAAAATAAAATCTGAAAAGAAAGGAAGGAATATAGACAAAATAGTGTTCTTTCTCAGGATGCTGAATATGTAAATAATCCCCACAGCCTCCAACTACAGGTTGCTCACATTTCTAACAGAAAATCCTTAATAATCTTCTTGGTAAATTAAAATAATTGTGTGAACACCTTACTCCCAAGCAAATGTAATTTCACATTTAATTTACACTCATTCATGTCCAGTGAAGAAGCCAAACATTTTTGTGGCTACCTTATCCTTAGAACATAACTTCACAAATGAAGCCATCTGGTTTTTAATCAATCCTTAGTCTAATAACTGACACAGAGTAAGATTCTAGATGTTCTATCTTGACTATCTTCCCCAGTCTTTCTTAATGATTTAAGCAGTCCTTGGTGCATTCTAGTGGTATCACTAATAAAATGACTAATTTTCCCCTGCAAAAATAAATTAAAATATTAACTGTCAAGGTGCTCAACATTTTATCTAAGCTACTGATTCATTCAGTCCAACATCCCATTCAACACTGGCCAGATCTAGTTTTTCCTTGTCTTAATAATACTTAAGATGTACTTAAATACTGTAAGTATATGCATACAAGATATAACAGTAGATTTTTTTTTTCCTTTAAGTGGAAGAAGGTTTCTTTAGCTGTCACTATGTAAATAAAGCTCTGGACCTCACCAGGCTGCAGTGGCAGGAGGTGAGCATGTGCTGTACTACAATGACACATGGTTGTAGAAAGATGCAGAAGGATGATGGACACAGTAGGACAGAATGGTGATGATGTAACAGAAATACAGTGTGATCCAGTGTTACAAGCTCCTAATGCTCCACTGCTGTAACTGTGGTTGGACTTTGATCCTGGCCGACTGCTCCTTAAGAAGAACTGAAGGCAATGGTTCCACCTTTGCAGACAGAGATAAAGTATGCACCCTGCAGGTGGCACATAACCTTTTTCTTCCCCTATATTTAAGTATCACAGAAATAGCAAAAAAAAGCAATCCCAACTCTGAAGATAATGCAAACTTACTACACCCCAAGAAGTTAGAAAGAAACAAAAAGAGAGTCCTCCTCCCTTCTAAACTCTGTGTGAGGAGGTGCATTGACTTGATCGAAGAATACAATTCACAAACAAGTTCCAGAAATTAATGCCACAAGCTTCTTTATCCTATACAAGTGGGAATGTACAAAAACACCTGAAGAACTAACATCATAGTTTCATCCTTCTTGAAAGTGGTTCTTAGACTCCAGTCAAAAGGCAGAAGTATTCTTCATAAGAGCCTCGAGAAACCTTTCTAAAATGGTCCAAAAGACATGGACCAGTAGGAAATCTTAAAATAAAATACTAGGTCAACAACTCCAGTTTCTTAATTGGCAACTAACTGAACCTGTACAAATTATGTGGGACTGCAGTTCACATAGCTTTTAGCATCTATGTTGAGCATAATCTTCCTAAAATGTCTGCAACAAAAGATAAGCATTTATGCTAGAATTTGAAGTAAAAACACTGTTGGCTTTCCACACACATACTTTTAGGGAATCAAATCCCTGGAGAACAAGGCTTACATGTTAAAAACATTGGATTAGAAAAATTAAAGATAAATTTGTGACCTTTACAAATTTATCAGTCTTTAATTATGTGACTGAGGTTTTTGAAGGTATACAATTTCACTATATAAACAAAATGTGTGACATTTAAATGACTTATCTGTAAAACAACCATTCCAAACCCTACTTTAGTCTTGCTGGATATGCAGAGGTAAGCTCCAGCTAATCTCTAAAAAAGGCCATTGTTTGCAGGTGTGGAATCAGGAAAGCTTATTAAAAGCAATAAGAAGATAACCATTAAAAGCATAAGCAGTATTTTTCAAATCTATGCAAATCACCTCAAACACAAAATACTATTTTTTTTCTTCAACCAGGTTGTTAGATGGGTAATTAAGTGGATAAGAGACTATGCATATAATATTTATATTTTTCACAGTTCAACCTTAAGAGAAAGTTGATATTAAGGCAAATTACAGAATTTCCAACAACATTAAAAACATGCTTTCAAATGACAAGATACAGTGAAGCAGAGAAATCAATCTAGCTTCCTGACGACCACTCCATGTTTTACTTTGTCTTACTAAATCTAGCTACCATAAATCACATGGGCTACATGAAGAATAAAGAAATTTTGAAATTAAATATTTAGTCATGCAAAGATCAACACATAAAAATGTAATGCAGAAATATGAATTTTGTTCCAATATGTTAAATACCTTGCAACTATATTAGTTACAAATATATTACACATCATGAGACACATTTTAAGCTATTTTACAAGATGCAAATACCAAGTAGATTAACACATATCAGCTTTCAATTACAAGAAGCTATCTAGTTCTGTTTAAATACAATATTTCCTTGATTTGGGTCGATTTCACTTTTTATCATGATATTACGGCAGTGGGTCAGTGTAAACAGTGGAGCCAAAGAGGCAAATGTTCTCAGACAGGCTGCAATGCATAGCCCATGCAGGGCTTCAGGAAGAAAGGAAAAGGTGACTCCAGAACTGCAGTGAGCATTTGACACAGTGGAGGAAAACAGGTAGACTAGAACCCGATTAGCCGTGTTGCATAACCAAGGGCTTCTTCAGTTGCTGTTGAAGACAATGCAACTATGGAAGACTCACAGCATGATTCCAGTTTCAATGGCTCACTGATCTAAGGAAAGGAAATGCAACTAACTTTGACAAACTAACAACATTCAACCCAGATTCCTCTGTCATTTATCAGAATCACATCACATAAAACAAAATTGCAAATTGAGGATATTAAAACTGACTGTTAAGACCAGATCCTTAGACCAAACAAACTGTTAAAGATAGTATTTTTTCAGTCAAAATCAAAGTATAGCGTTTAACTGTTCCTTCCCCATTTATCTGCATCCTTCCTCTTTCTTCCCCCTCCCACTCCTCAAATCTTAGGATTATCCTTATTTTTATTCTTTGTCGTTCTTTTGGTTTACACCACTTCTTGCATGTCTTTCATGTTACCAAGAATATTAATCTTTCCTTTTGATGAGATGATGTCTCTTGAATCTTCTGCATTCCAAATCCTTTCTTTACACTGTCACTCAAATGTCACCTTATTTCTCTTTGCTCTCTTTTTCCCCTCTTCCACCCATTTCTACCAAAATAACTACATTTTAGTTGCTCATACCTATTAGTTGCTCATTCATTAATTCACACTTCCCACAATGCCTTTTTTCCCAAACTTTCAATGTCAATTTTATTATTATTATATTATCATATATTCTTGAATCAAAAATTTCCAGGACTGAAACTCATACATACCTGCTAACACAGCTAAAAAAATGTGATTTTTTTTTTCCTCATTTATCAATTCCAATAACTACAAATAAATTAATATGCTGTAAAATATGGGGTATGTAAACTTTCTTTCAAACAAAGTCTGTGTGTAAGTACTGAGACATCCCTTGTTACTTCAGGTAAAGAAACAAACCAAAATATTCTTTACCTGTAAAAGACAATTTTGGTTATGCTGAAGCAGGTCCGTGAAAAAAACAGTTATCTTTAAAGAGATATCAGTAAAGAAAATGCTATTTGCCAGCATCTTTGCAAAAACATTTTTGCATCAGGAATTAGAATTCAGGAATTAAAAGGCAAGTCCCATGTAAAAGCAAGCAGAGACCAAAGTGTTACAACACAAGATAAGTATTATGCTTTTAAAGGAGGCAAAGTTCATAATGGCTTATCCTATTTAATGAAAAGCAGGAGAATATTTTATCTGAACTAGTTGCAAATTAGAACACAAAAGTTGTGCTCTGAAAAACAGGTTGAGATGTACATATTTAAAAAATTTTTAAAAAAAATCTTTAGGAGATGTTGAGCCAGTTTTTCAGAGGTACCTGGGTGTCTAATCGGTACTACAGGTATGTCTGGTATGTCTAAGTTATTTTTGAACACTGATCTCACTAATTTTTCAAATTTCCTGATCAATATGTTGATAAATACTAAAATATTGAGCATATAAATATTAGATATTTTTAAAACTTCATAAAAGAATTAAAATTATTCTAAAAACTTGTTAAAATGCTGTTTCATATATGCTGTTTGAATGAAACCCAGTTGCCATCCAAATTCAGTTTGACACACATCTCAGTCATCTAATACAGAAATTTATATTTTTCATTTGTACTTTGAAAATACTCATTGAATCAATGTTAAAGAACCACTAGCTTATACACAAGGGAAGATAACTTTTTGATTACCAAGCAGTGGTAAACAGAGTTCATTAAAAGTAGACACGCCTGGACTGTCATTTTAAAGCTTGACTAAAATTGAGTACTCAGTTTCATTAAATCACTGCACGGCAGGAAACAGCAAAGCAAAGGCCACATTAGCAGTCAGCTGTAAAAGTCACATTCATTGTAACTTACATGTGAAGAACCTTAAAACAGGGCAAGTAGTAGGAAAGGTAGCAGGCATAAAGTACTGAGCGTGAGCACAGGTTCTCCTACACGTAGAGACCGACAAGTCTCCAGCAAACGGTAACGTTGCCCTCCAGTGTTCAACACCATTTCTTTTAGGAATCACTCCTAATTAATACCCCCATCAGTCTCCTTAGACATGCTCAATTATAACGTCACTGAAGCGGAGAACAAAATACAAGCCTCAGGCTAGGTATTCAATGCAGAACAGACAAACAATTAAAGACAAGTATTTTAAACTTTTTGTTATTGTTAAAAGAAATGTGGGTTTTTTTCATAAAACTGCCGTAAGAAAACATTGCTTGGGGTTTGGTACCCAAAAGCTATTTTATAAAGCTTTACAAGTTACAGTTTTGACAACGCTTCTGTACGAATCCATTACTCAGATTCACACACAGCAAATAGCAGTTTTCTCAAAGATGCAAGAACAGATTATTACTTACTTTTTAAAAAAGTGTTAGGACTTCAAAGGATAATGTCATAAATGAAACTGAGTTCCAATTGATAAAGTCTTCGGTCTGTAAGGAAGACTATCACAGTTACTAACTCTGGACTTGAAATCTTATGGAAATAAATGGACAAGACTGCTCTTTGCCAAAACACAATGAAGCTTGCAATAAAAGCTTTACTATTTCAGCAAAGCTAGAATCACAAAAATGACTGCATCTGGGTCAGAAAATACACCAAGAATAAAACCACTTATTTTAACTAGACAACTGTCCTGTAACCAAGAAAAAAGTACCCACGAGACAGATGAACAATGCAAAAATACAATGCCTAAAGAGGCAAAATAATGAACTTGGCATTTCAGTAATTTTATTCTAAATGTGGTCTGAAATCATATATATTCATATGTTTTCCCATTAGAAACTTAAAGATACATTTTATATCAAGTATAACAAAATTTCTTAGTGAAAGTCTTTACAGATACCAGTACAATAATTTGCATAGCCAATACAAAAATAGACTACAATAGAAAAGTCTAGGTTAAAAAAACAAACAAAAACAAAAAAAACCCTGTTATAAAGCTCCAAGAAGAAAAATATCAAATTCAAAGTTCAAATCCCAAATTTGAATATGTCACTACCACTAACTACACCACAAGAAGAGAGACTATATTGACTGTGCAATCATGGATCTCAAATTAACTGAAAATTAATCACTAGGTGATTAGGAAAACATCCGCACCACCAAATCTGAGAGATCTAATTTGGTTCCCAAATAAAGAGCTAAACTCTTCAGACAAGGGAAACAGAAAAAATAAGCTTTTCTAAGGTCAACTGAAAGAAAGATTCTAATTCAGGCATTTCCCCGCCTCTGTAAGAGTCCTTCGCCATCTCTTCCCTTCCTTGAATAGCTATAAAGTACATCTACAGAGACGATAGCCTCAAACTTGGTACCTATTAGACACTGTAATCACGACCAGCTCTTCAACCTCATTTTATCCTCCCCTCCTGACACATTCACAGTCATCAGAGTCTCAGTAAAAGACCTGTCAGAGAATCCATGATGTAGTGCTGGATATGCTTCCAAATACACAATCTCACAATCTTAAAATGGGTGTATCTGTAAGAGTACTTCTCCATCTCTTCCCTTCCTTGAATGGCTATAAAGTACATCTATAAAGACGATAGCCTCAAACTTGGTAGCTATTAGAGACTGTCATCACGACCAGCTCTCCAACCTCTTTTTATGCTCCCCTCCCAACACATTCACAGTCACCAGAGTCTCAGTAAAAGACCTGTCAGAGAATCGTAGTGCTGGATATGCTTCCAAATACACAATCTCACAATCTTGTAAAAGGTGTATGACTCAACTCCAGAAAAAGAAAAGCGACTCCACAGTGTCATTCTACAGCCCTGCAGCACAGCGCTTTGGTCACAGGACAAGAGATACCGCCTTCCCATTCACAGGATGGTAGTTGGGGGTTTTATTTATGTTTTTACTTGGTTTTGTTTACATTTTGCTGAAAGATAGAAAACTGTGGTATTACGCCATTCTGTCACATGGTAAGTGCCATCTAAATACCATTGGTCACATTCTTGTGAGCACTGATCAGTTAATGCCTATGTTAACACAATGCTTAGCAGCAGGATTAGTCTCAAAGGTGTGAAGTAACGCACTGAATTTTGACACCCATTCATAAAAGCAGGTTAGGCTATTACAAACAACTAAACCAAAAAGACTAGAAAAAGTGCCCAAAATTAGGAGAACTAAACCAGAGAAGAGTTACACAATAATCCGACCAGGTCTATATGCAATTAAAGGCACTGAAAAATGGCCACAATTTGTCTATATTCAAGACTGCACCATTAAAACCAGACAATTGGTCACACCTAGCCAACAAAAGCCGTATCTCTGCTTCATCAGTGTAATTTACTAATTTAATACTTATTAATAAAGTATTAATACTTTAATACTTTCACTAATTTAATAATTTCGCAAAAATCAGACAGTAAATTAAGGGAGCTGCTATAAGAAATACTAAAGATTTAACGAAAGCCAAACAACCTCCCTTGGAATTCTCCTGCCAAGAACTAAGGGAATATGGAAAAATAGCAGCACCCTGAGATGCTGTTTAAAAAGACCAGAAACAACACACTAGTACCTCTGTGCTCCCAAGTGTCTTTACAATAGAATCATAGAATAGACAATCTGACATTTGAAGTATTTTAATGTTTTAAGCATAAAAAAAAGCACATTGTGAAGCAGTATTTATATATGCCCTGTATTATATATTTATTTTTATATATATATATATATATATATTTATATATGCCCTGTATATAGTTATATATGCCCTGTATTTTCATGCCTGGTATAAGGCAAGAGAGGAGTTCTATCCTACTTTCTAACAATGATAGCTATATAAACATCAGAAAAAAATTCCACTTAAATGAAAACTTTTGATATATTACCAAAGTTCAGTATATCATCTGATAAACAATGTCATGGTAACAAATTTACAGGTATCTAAATCCAGCCAAAAATCAAGGCAGCATCAGGACCAGATTCTGTGGATGTTACTGTAGCAACAATCTCAGCTACCTGTAAGCAACCAATTTAATCCAAATCAGGCTTGTGTGAATCTTCCAATTAAATTTTAATAATGGCCTTCACAAATTTCCCCAGTATTCTCTTTCCACTGAAAAAAATGAATGGTCATAAAATTTAGTTCTAGTAAAATAGTCTCATCCCTACATCATTATTGCAATTACTTGTGACAAAAAGATCTAACCAGTATCAGCAGGGATGCAAGGCCTAGTAAGACAGAAGGAGCAAACAAACAAAACAGATAAGGATTTGCTCCATGTATCACACACTTAAGCAGTGGGGAGAAAAAAAAAACAAAACAAACAGTATGTTTTCAAAACTAGGAGATTTAAAACTAAGGGATTATGACTTCAATCTGTTCCAGCAAGCTCATGAACAAGAAACCCCAAAACCAAACATTAGTTAAGACTGAAAGGTATAATTCTATAAAACACTTTTCACTTCAGTTAAGAACTGAAACGCTGGTTGTAAAATATTTTTCAATCGACCATTTGTATTTTTTCTGTTTAGATATGGAGTGGTTTCCTATGAGAAATAAGTAAACTAGGACTCTTCAGCTTGAAGAAGGCATCTGAGGAAAAAATAGAGACCTACAAAAATTATGGGTTGTACAGTCAAAAATCAACAGCTCTTGAAATGTAAGAGCTAAAGTGGGAGAAGGTAGGTTTAAAAATAAATACTACACAATCAGTTTTGTAACTCCTTCCCACAGGAATATATGCTAAAACATATTTTACATATGTTCAAAAGAAGCAGAGAATTTCACTGGAGGGGGAGAAGAAGAAATCCATTGACCAATGTTCAGTACAAAGGTGGCACCTAGGAAGTCTCAGAGCCATGCTTTGCTAGTGGCTAGAGGAGCATTAGGAAAAGGCTTCGTTACATGCTTTCCGTGCTCTTAAACTCTTCCCTCTGCACCCACTCTTGAAAAAAAGTATATTGGGCTATATGTGTCTTTGGTGCAACTTGGCATAAGCAGTGTGTTCTAAGCCAACATATTTTAACAAAAACAATCAAAATTCTCCAGTGAAAGGAGATGCTTGCAGTCCCAAAATAATAAAATCAAATCTCAGTGAAAGAGGCATAATGAAAAGCTCTGTTGAGGAATTAACAGTTGTACTGAGAGACTCAGGCTACTTACTTTCACAGAGCACATACAAATTCCATTTGGTCAAGGCAGCACCAATTTCCTACCATTTATTTTCTTGTAGCAGATCTAACGCACAGGTTTAAATGCATACCAAAGCGCACACACACACAACACAAAAATCTTACTTTAGACAGTTATTCAACTCAGTTAGCACTTACTGAGAAAGAATGCAGAAGGCCATGCACATCAAGTTACCTATAAAAGGATGTGTTGGGTCTGGCTGAGATGGAGTTAATTTTCCCCATAACAGCCCTCATAGTGCTGTGCTCTGTATTTGTAGCTAGAAAGGTGTTGATAAGACACCGGTGTTTTGGCTACTGCTGAGCAGTGCTCAAACAGCATCAAGGCTGTCTCTCCAACATTCCCCCCTCCCTCACCCCCAAAGGTCAGTAGGCCATGGGTGGGCAAGATCTTGGGAGGGGACATAGCCAGGACAGGTGACCCCAACTGACCAAAGGGATATTCCATACCATATGATGTCTGCTCAGCCATAAAAGCTAAGAGAAAGGGGGGGGGGCACTCGTTATTACAACGTTTGTCTTCCAGAACAACCGCTATGTGTACTGATGCCCTACTTCCCAGGAAGTGGCTGGACATTGCCTGCTGATGGGAAGTAGAGAATACATCTTTCTGTTTCCTTTGCTTCCGCACATGGCCTTTGCTTTATTAAACTACCTTTATCCTGACCCACGAGTTCTTTTCCATCTTATTTTCTCCCCCCCATCCTGCTGAGGAGGGGAGTGATAGAGCAGCTTGGTGGGCACCTGACATCCAGCCAAGATCAACCCACCACAAAGGAATACGGGGGGGGGGGGGGGGGGGGTATCACTTTTTTCCCCTCCAAAAATACAGCATCCACTCAAAAATAAATTGCTACTGAAAAAAATCAAATCATAATGTAATTCAGTTGGGGGGTGGCGGGGGGGGCAGGGCACAGCAGAAATCACTGGATTCTCCAGCTTAGACTTGTTTAAACATATGCTGTTTCTAGCTTTTTCTCACTTTGGCCATAAAGAATGCATGGTTAGCATGACTCTAAACATAACCTTTAGCTTCTCCCTCTTATAATACCCATAAGATTGATTTCACGGTTGGACTTGATGATCTCAAAGGTCTTTTCCAACCTAAATGATTCTATGATTAAATCACTCCTTTATGTTTCCTTGTTTAATAGTAGGATCCCTTCAACAGAGGACAGTGTAACAGTTCACGGTTTTCCTAGTCAAACACAGTTTGACTACTTATAGCAGTCAGATGCAAAACTTCTCATAAATAAATAAATAGCTCAGCATTTTGTAGGGAATGAATTTCATAACAGGAAAATGCAGACTGAACAGAAGAAAATTTAGAATAAGAACTAATTAAAGTGACAATCTCTACTTTTGACTAAGAAAGTTTTGGTCAAAGTTTTAGTTGGTCAAAGTTTTACATCTACCTTAACAGTGCTAACTGGGCAAAAAGGTTCTTCCTAGGTATCATCTCTGCTTAACTATCAGGTAGGAAATGAGGATTGGTAATTAGTGCACCTAAATGAAAAAAAAAAAAAAATCTATAAAAATAGATGAGAAGGGAAAACTCACAGTATGTCTACATTATCATCACAGTTCATGAGATCAGATGTGTGCTTTTGAAGCAAATCATCTAGATTTCTCAATTTTTAATGTGGATGCTCCAGTTCACATCACAACATGATCTTGGGTGCACAAATTATATTTCAGATGACTAAAATGAAAGACGCACTCCAGGAGTACACACAAAAATCAATCCAGTGAAATACCGATCCTCAAAAATAAAGTGTGTTTCAGTTGCTAACAAACAGGACCAGACTAAAATTAGTCTGAAGTCACTTCCCCTAAAAAGCATATCATGTGGACAGTGGGTCCTCTGCACCACTTGTGTTGCTCTTCAGAATCCCTGGCACTAGCACTGATAGCTAATGTGGGATCTTTTCTCATTCTGATAGACGTCATCTGAAAAACAAGATGACTGTGTTCCAAAGAAGCAATCAAGGTATACCCATAGCTAAGTATCAACAAAGATTTGTAGGATCCTGACATATCCAGCCCTCTTCCACTAACACTATCGCACCACTGCGTTATCAATAGCTCATCTGCATTAGCCAAAGGACTAAGTTAATTCCTAGCCTAAGTTAATTAGCCTAAGTTAATTCCTAGGTCACACTGATCTCAGTAAAACATCTTGGAACTTGTCATGCTAGAGGTTTCATAGAGGGAAAGATGAAGTTCCCAACTTGGCACCCATAAGCTGACTGTAATCACATATACAAAAGAATAACTTTTTATCATTTTATTTACTTTTAAATCTGTAAGGCACAAACACATTGGGTGGTTCCAAGAGAAACAACAATCCTTGTGCAATATCTTGTGAAATCACAAGCTACTGGAACTATTTTTCAGAATCTGTGCAGAAAGTTATTGCAAAACTGCTCTGCCAAAAAAAGCATTGTCATTAGGTATTTTTTTGATTACACACAGCTTAACAGAAATGAGAAAGAAGCTCCAGGTAGCAACATTTTGATGTCCAGTAAGGAGAATTCTCCAACTTTGAACTGAATCTATTTCCATGGCTTTGTATAAAGTCTTGACACAACTAAATACAACTTTGATATCTTCTAGACAAAGATGGCTGCATCTTTAAAAACACGTGGTAATTTAAACACCTTGGTTTGTCATGGTAAGAAGGTAATTTCCCTGGATCCAGGATATAGAGGAATGCCTCTGCCTGAGAGGCAGAGAACAAAATAGAAATAAATTAAGCTCATCTGAGGAGAAATTCAGTCATGACCCTCATTGAAAATGAATGATCTGATTTTTTATTCTTACTGGAGAAAAAGCCAGCATAACAGTAACCTGCCATTAAAGCTAGGAGTTCTTCCAAAGGAGACAGAAGTTTTCTGAAAAGGTGAAACAATAAATGGGTTGCAAAGGGCAGAATGCATACCAACAAGTCACTGACTGTCAAGCTCAGAACCCACAGATGTACAGGCTACCTGACGAAATTAAGCAACTTAGTATCCCTATGTGGAAGAAGTGTAAAGAGAAAGAACCAAAGAGCAGATCAAGGAAGAGCTGATGTTGGACAGCTTCAACACAGCAGACCTTAATGCAGCTCACAGCCTGAGAAGCATCCTAATCTGATGATGACCACCACCCATGATGAAGACCCATGCTTAAATCTGGTTCACTTAGTGGAATCTTTGCAGCCCTTACCTGTTTTTAAACAGGTTTAGGAAAGAAAGGTACCAAGCATACAAAATTCATTTCACAAGGGATATGAGGTTCAGCTAAGAGATACTCCCTTCATCCTCTGACTGAGCAGGTCTTGCAAGAACACAACAGATTTGCAAATCCTAGCTAACAGGCTTAACTGACTGAAACAACAATGGCACCTAAGCTTCCCCACACAGTGGGGGACCCACCCACAAGGAGGGTCACAAGCACTTCATCTCACCCCTCTCCTCCCTTCAACTACATTTGAATCTCAGTCACCAAGGAATTAGGAGAAATACAACAGAGAACACAGACTAAGGCCCTTGAGTAGACTGGCTGCACACTCCATTTGAGCCCTCAATGAAAAACTGATCACACGGAAACAGATCCTCAAGAAGGACATGAAGGACAGACTACAGATCCTATTTATATCATCTAAGCAAATGAAATGCCCATTTCTCATCTGCCAGAGAGTGCTCATAGAATCATGGAATGGTTTGGGTTGGAAGGGACCTTTAAAGATGACAAAGTTCAACCCTCCTGCCATGGGCAGGGACATCTTTCACTTTCAGGTTGCTCAAAGCCCTGTCCCACTTGACCTTGAACACTTCCAATGATGAGGCATCCACAACTCCTCTGAGCAATGTGTTCCAGTGTCTCGCCACCCTCATCGTAAAAAATTTCTTCCTCCTATCCAATTAAAATCTACCCTCTTTCAGTTTAAAACCATTGCCCCTTGTCCTGTCACTACAGGCCTTGATAAAAGTCTTCCTCCATCTTTCTTATAAGTTCTTATAAGCTTTCTTATAAGTTCCTCACCTATTTCACGACAAACTCAGATTTCTTTTTTATGGAAGTAGAGCAACACAGTCATGTTGTCACCCACGTGTACATCATAATCCTGAACACAAGATGAATGCCTGGCACATGCTCCTTACCAAAGTTACACTATATTGGTGTGCAATCTCTTTCTATAGTGTTGATAGGCCCATGTTGCTCTGGCTACATGAATAAGCTTTCCAAATCAGTCAATAAATGACAACCAACTTGCAAGGAAACACTTATTAATTCAGATGGTCTGATGGTCCTGCCATGGTTTTGTGGAAAAAGAAACCTCAGCAGAACTGTGCCAGCAGCACTCTGAAGGTACGTGATCTTGAGGACATACAAGACTGAAGTTTATCTGGGCACAAAGGGACCAGAAATGATGACTGCTACATGTGGCTATGCATATACAGGCTACAGTTTGATCACTGACCCAAGCTGACCTCAGGATAGCAAGCTAAGATCAGCGTCAAGATGAGTACGTTCACAGCTAAGAATCAGTCCCAAGCAACGAAGGCCCAGATCAACAGCAGTGTATGTCCACAGTAGCAAAGTATGCTATAGCATACTAAGTATGCTAATAGCAAAGTATGTCCACGGTAGCATGTTGCCACTGCATTGGTTGTAGCTGAGGTTTCGAGAACTTCATACTGATATACTTAATACATCTTGTGAGACCTGAAAGGGGTGCAAGATTGCCTTCACAGAAGTCCTCTTTAGAAGCTAAATTCCCTGTTAAGAGTATAAAGAAGTCTGACCATTAACTTTTCTTTAGATGCATATGAAAGTCTTTGGGAATGGGGGAAGAAGCCCATCCTGAGGGACTTCAAAAAATCTGGGTTTAGGTGGCTTATAAAAGCATATTTTAAAAGGAGTTTTAGAAATTACACTAATACTGTAATCTGTGAGAAAGGAATGACACTAAAACAGAGCTGGTAAAAAGAAATTAGGAAATCATAATTGCACATACACAGAGTAGCGGTATCTTGAGGACAACTTCTACAACAGATGGTTGGTTATATCAAGTACAGGCTTTCTGCCTGTGTTTTAGGAAAAATGATGGTGTATTTTGAAAAATTAAAATCTGAAAATGATTCTCAGATTGGCCATCTTTTTTTTTTCCAAGTTGTACAAAGAGAGATTATAGCAGGAAAAAAAAAAAATAGCTTCCAGCTTCACAATTCTAAAATGTCACCTATCTTTCTTTTTAAAAGGATTTCTTGATGTCTCACTAGAAGGGACTGAAGTTTTAGAGTGTATCTTTCACAGTGATAGTATAATTTAAATTTGGAATGGCATCACTCAGTTACATTTATCTATCAGTAGATCCTCTTTCGTCAAACCCTGATCCAAGCAGCTGAGGTTATAAATGACTTCCCCTTCTCTGTTAGGAGTCCGACATGCAGTCACAAATTTTCACTTTTAAGGGCAGCATTATGTATATCCCATTTCAACACGCATCTTAATACCAATTATTGTAGTTTCATCAGCAGTCAACTACTGAATATACTGTTGCTGTTAAGTTGAAAAAAACTCTGATACAAGAACCTCATAGCAGCTGAAGAATTACTGACTGCCACACTATATAGTTATTATTAAAATAAATAAGCTATTCAAATAAAAAAAATTATCACAGTGAAGACAAGAGGGCACTTCTTTTCTGCCTTCACCAATCACAAAACAAGGACCTAACCAGAAATGTCATGGGCTTATGACTGGCAACACTATATTCAGGCATCAAAATACGCCAAGAATATAATATCAGACCAGTATTTTTCACTTAAATAAATAACTTCTTTAATCAAATCTTAGTGTAAGACAGTCACACATTCTTACAGCAAGAATGTCTAACTCATCCAGAAAAGAGGAATATAGCAAGTAATTTTGGAACACAGTTTTATAAATACTGAAATTGAGAAATTACTGAATGTTGAAGGGGGGTTTTTTTCCCCTCCATCTTTTCCTTCCCATAAACTATTCATTCAAGTTAAAGGAGGAGCCTTCATAGCTCCCTCTTAGCACTTACAATATATATTTTAACTTCACAGAATCACAGAATCATTTAGGTTGGAAAAGACCTTTAAGATCATCGAGTCCAACCATAAACCTAACACTACCAAGACCACCACTATACCATGTCCCTAAGCACCTCATCCAAACGTCTTTTAAATACTTACAGGGATGGCGACTCAACCACTTCCCTGGGCAGCCTGTTCCAATGCTTGAAACTTGTCGATGAATGTAAGAGTTCCACAAGATGTTTTGTACTGTACTTGAACATTTAAAACCAATCTGAAATTCAGTTTGTAATCTGAGTGTGCAAGATACATGTTAACAGTACAAGAACTTACCCGTCAGTACTGGTTCTTTGGCTAAGGAAATACTTTAAAGGACGTCTTTTACATTGATGACCAAGAAATTTGGAAGAGATTTTTCAGAACTGTATAAATCCCACTTTTCAAAGTTACTCTGGTTCCTAAACCTGCCCTCCTCAACAAAACTTAACTGCTGAAGAGCTCAAGTAACCTTCAAAAAACCGTGACGATCACTACCACATAATTATTTCCTCCACCAATCACTTCACAGATGATGATGGCTTATCTACCACATCAGATTTCATGAAGGGGGACGGATAAGTTAAAAAAAAAAAAAAGGTGGCAACTAAAACTTCTGGAAAAATTCATACACATTTACTTTTCCTTTAAAAATAAAAAGGCTATATTTGCATCTCTGTTGCTGTATTAAGATGCATATTTACTTGATTTGTATAAATTTGCAAGTAAAACATTTTCTCCTTCTTATATTAGATGCTATTTACACACAGTTAAAAACGTTCATTGTAAGTATGGCTTTAAGCAAAACATACTATAGCAATTAAACTTCATGACCACAAAGATTTTTTTCATTAGATTTTTTCATTTCACTTTGTATAGTTTCTCATATGTTCTTAAAACTCCTGTTTTTTTCCTTCAACAGTATATGAGCATCCAGTGAAGTACATTTTTGATGTTCAGAAATTATTTAAAAAAAAAAATCTATGAAGAAAGGTAGAAATACAATCCACCATCACAGGGCACAACTGAATTAACTTTTTACTTTTATTGATGCTGCCTAAAATCCAGCATTCTCTTGCAAGTGAAAATGATATTAGTAATCTAATTCTAGCCCTTCACAGATCTGTCTATCACAACTCAATCCGGAAAGAACTTTCACAGACCATACCCAGAGATGAGAATTCCTGATACCCCCTTGGTATCCCATTGTGCAAATAACCAGCTTTAATTTTTAGTTCAAATAAAATTATTTTAGCAGATTGGTATTCTAAGAAGTTTAAAAAAGAATGACTTGACTTCCAGTCAAGGAGATTGTTTCATTACATGTTTGGGGTGGGGGTTTTTTAGTTTGTCATTATTTATTTCATATGAATACGTATTTTAAAGAAATGGAAAAAAACAAAAATCAAACAAACAAAAAAACCACAAAAAACCCAAACAACAAAATCACCCCACAATTGTGAAACTGATTTTTCATTGTTCTGTATGAAAAGTAGTTTATTAAAGTTAATGTAAGCACATCAAGGATTTTTATGGTAAGAAGTATTTTGCTAAAATACTCCAGCCAGAAGAAATACTTCACACTTCAAATATTGTGAACATTATTTGAAAAGTATGTTTTTATTTTAAGGAATGCAGAGCTAGAAATATATGCATATTTTTAATTTGAAATAGATTTTAAAAACAAAACAAAACAATTAGCCCCAAATCCCGCAAGAATAGGCACAGCTTTGATGTTCATGAAAATTTAAGTACAGGAAAATGTAATCTGTTTACTCAGAATAAAAGACTATGGTACCCCTACTTTCATTTAATAAGTAATGATACTCACTTTGAAGAATGATTTAAAATAAGAATTTTTTTAAAAATTACAATAATTTTAGCTACAGATAAGCTATAATAGTGAAGCTATGGAAGCTGAAGGGAGAACATATGTAAATCTAATCGAATGGGCCTACAGAAGAGGAAAAAAAAAACAAACCAAAAAACCCAAAGAGACTGAAAGCTTGCATCAGATACTTGGTTTCTGTTTCCTTTGCTAACAATATCTACCCAGTACTCCACAAATGCAGTCATTGAAATGCATCTTCAATACTTGTCCTCCATGACAATTCAATTTTTACTTAATTCGAAAGTAAAGCCATAACCCACCATTTGACATCACTTATGACAAGGATTACAGTGAACTTTACTATTGCAGATCAAAAGGAGACTTTAAAAATGCAATCGTATTTAAATAGTGAAGATGGTAAAGTATTGTTAAAAGTGAATCTTTAAGTACATTAATTCAAATTTCCATTCTGAAGAAAGTAAGGTCCAACCAATTGAACAGTGACAAGGAAATCATTGGCCAATAAATGTCTAAACCAGCTAATACTGCCTCACTGAATGTGATATGTCCATCTTTTTATCCAGTTTTACCTGCTTACTTAGAGCAGACATGTAGCTTTTTAAATTACTTTTTTACTGTAAACAGCTTTGTAGAGCCCCTTCATCTCAAAGGAGCAAATTTTATTCACCTACAAGTAATGTGTCACCAACGCAACCAACCACGAAGAGCCACAAGGCCACTCTCTGTTGAGGACAATAGGACCATATAGGTCCAATAAAGCCACGTTTTTTCAACAAGCAACCTTTAACATTTTTGAAAGGAAAGTAAAAACAATCTTTTTATGTATTTGAACAAAAAAAAAAGGCACAGCACTTGGAAGGTATAAGATTTTTAGATCTGCATGTGTTCCACCATGCCCTCCCCCAAAGCCTACACTAGAATACACACTTTCTCTGTATTGACTACCACTAATAAGAATTAGTCTCACAGAGGTTCTGTGAGTCATGATTTAACATTCTGTAACTGATCCCAGGCTCTTTTTTTTTTTCTGGTTTTAACCAACCTTCATAGTTCATCTTTAAGACTTCAGAATCCTTGTGATTCAAAGCTGGATAACATCATCTACATTAACATTTATTTCATATTGCAGAAGTGCCTCCAAATGCTTATATTTACATTTATAATTTACTGATGCTCACTAGGCATTCCATTTTCTTTAATTTTTGACATGAATTTTTAAACAGGAAAAGATGATCCAACCAAACAATGTGTGTGCAGTTCAATGGCAGTTTGCAATTAAATGTGCCAGACATCTGTGAAAGTCTTAACTGGCCCTGTGCAAGAAAAAAAGGAACAGTTCTCCAATTTAAAAAGCACACAAAATTAAACAATGTTAAGCTCACTTACACAAAGAAAAATAAAATCTTATGTAAGCATTCATGGTATAATTACCAAATACAGATAAAGACAATCAAATGTTTCCAGGTAGAACACACACATATATACTGGTCTCTGGCAGTCAACCAAAACAGAAAATACTACACAACAAGGATAAGAAGGAAGGAGTTCAAACGTGTCCCTGATCCTTTCTTCTACAAAAAAATTATAAAAACCTTCCAGCTTTCCAGTTAAAAAAAAGACATGTCACAGTAACTGTGCCATGGCAATATGATGCTTAACTAAAAGCTAGTTGGGTGCATTTTGAACATACCCAGAAACGACAAATTTATGAAGTTCCTGTTCATTTGTTTGTTACATTTAAATTGTAACTTACTATTCAACCACCGTAACAAATAAATTACAGTTTTCTCCTACACAAGAGTTTTAAAAGCAGTAGCTGTCTGATAGACTTGAAAAAGAAAGCATTTAGTTTCTTCTTTAATACACAATTATAATATTACAAGCCAGGGTAAAACATCTCAACCACTATGGACCTTCCACAAGAAGAACAGTTATGGTCTTCCTTCTGTCAGCCAGGGACTTCAAAAGCACAATGAAGCTATGAGATACAAATCCTACAAGACCCCAGTTCTGAATCTTCTGTGTGAAAGCTGGGCATGCCTTTCCAGTGGATGTGTCACACAAGGGGCACTAGTTAGTAGGGAATAATCCCTAGATGTTTAAGTAAAAGCTATAGAGCATGAAACGTAAGCACTTTCATCCACATCGCATTGAAGTAGCATGTGGGATTAGTGACACAAAAAGTTTAATACAAGCTGTTTGCTGGTAACACTGTCCTCCAAGAAGTCTCTAAATAGCTTCACGTGTATGAAGAGAGACATCAGCAATCTGCATGAGAGAACAAGCTGATTTCTCTCTGTCAAACAAGACTTTACAGAGGCGGCAGTGGAGTTGCTGAAGAGCTGCGTGCCACTGCCAGTTCTTTTAACTAGTCAGAATCTACTGGTGTATCAGAAACAGCAATGCATCTAGGACAGTCAGTATGCACAACTAAACCTTGTTCATCACTTGAAAGTATCAAACGCATTTTTTTAATTACACCTCACCACTGCAAAGGTCAACGCAATGAAGAAAGTCCACAGATTTCAAAAGCTGAAAAACAACTGTTTGTTGAAATACAGAGAAATTAATAGTAGTGTGCATCAACCAATCTCTGCATAAAACTGTAAATCTGTTTACAACTATAAATGAAAATATTTAACCCACAGGTTTTCTGTATCTCCTTAAGAACTGTATTTCAATATGTTTCCATCATTTAAACAAAACCTGTCTCTCTGTGGTGGGTTGACCCTGGCTGGATGCCAGGTGCCCACCAAGCTGCTCTATCAATCCCCTCCTCAGCTGGACAGGGTAGAGAAAATACAATTAAAGGCTTGTGGGTCGAGATAAGGACAGGGAGATCACTCACCAATTACCTTCATGGGCCAAACAGACTCAACTCGGGGAAATTAATTTAATTTATTACCAATCAAAACAGAGTAGGATAATGAGAAATAAACCCAAATCTTGAAAACACCTTCCCCCTACACCTCCCTTCTTCCCGTGCTCAACTTCACTCCCGATTTCTCTACCTCCTCCCCCCAAGTGGCGCAGGGGGACAGGGAATGGGGGTTGCCGTCAGTTCATCACACGTGGTCTCTGCTGCTCCTTCCTCCTCACACTCTTCCCCTGCTCCAGCGTGGGGTCCCTCCCACGGGAGACAGTCCTCCACAAACTTCTCCAATATGAGTCCTTCCCACACTGCTCCAACATGGGTCCTTTCCATGGGGTGCAGTCCTTCAGGAACGGACTGCTCCAGCGTGGGTCCCCCATGGGGTCACAAGTCCTGCCAGAAAACCTGCTCCAGTATGGGCTCCTCTCTCCACAAGGTCACAGGTCCTACCAGGAGCCTGCTCCAGCATGGGCTTCCCACAGGGTCACAGCGTCTCCTTCGGGTGCATCCACCTGCTCCAGTGTGGGGTCCTCCATGGGCCGCAGGGGGACAGCCTGCCTCACCATGGTCTTCACCATGGGCTGCAGGGGAATCTCTGCTCAGGTGCCTGGAGTACCTCCTCCCCCTCCTTCTTCACTGACCTTGGTGTCTGCAGAGTTGTTGCTCTCACATATTCTCACTCCTCTCTCCTGGCTGCAGCCTCACAGTTGTCTTTTCCCCTTCTATGATAACATATTCAAGAGGTGCTACCACCGTCACTGATGGGCTTAGCCTTGGCCAGTGGCGGGTCCGTCTTGGAGCCGGCTGGCATTGGCTCTATCCGACACGGGGGAAGCTTCTAGCAGCTTCTCACAGAAGCCACTCCTGTAGCCCCCCCGGCTACCAAAACCTTGCCATGCAAACTCGATACGTTCTCTGAGACAGGACTGTATCACTCCAATCCCCCAAGCCCCAACACCTTCAAAACCTGAGCATTATCCCAGACACTGTCCCCACAAAGTGTCATAATACAGGTTTTTTTATGACACTTTACTCCCCAAAGATTGGTCTGATTAAAGTATTTTTCCTCTACAGCTTATTTGGATGCTTATAACAATAAAAGACTTCAGGCATGTCTTTGTTTTCAGTCACAGTATAAACCTATTGACCTAGAATGGTTACTCAACCTATAGATATACGAGAAGAAAAAAAAAGAGTTGCAAAAAAATTAAAAATATTACTAGGGAAACTGAACACAGACTAAGAAGCTGGAAGCTACTTACCATACAGCAATACCAAAATGTACTAACAATTACTGCTAGATGCTACTTTCCTCAATAACTCTCTTGGCTGTATTAATTTTTAATAATGCCTCAGTAGCCTTTCATTATAGTGTTTTAAAGATCTCATTTTGCTACACTAAGTATAGACTATTTAGTTGGATTTCAATTTTCTAAATAAATAGAAATGTCAAGGAGTTTTTCTTAAGTCAGGATTTGTTTTTACACCACAAACAATTCCTTCCTATCTCCCAGGCAATCCTCAGGATTTCTTAAAGGATTTTTAAATCAAAATTCACATTGGCTGCACTGTCAGCTGGAGCTTGTACCACATCCTGCTTGTACTATGAAGTATGTGGTCTCCTCAACAGCTTATACTCTACAAAAGCCATACATAAGGAAACTTTTAAACCCAAGATTTTTCAAAAACTAATGCAGCAAAAACATACAGAGCCAGTTCAGACATACTGCTTAAGCAAAAAAACCCAATCCTCATCCCCAAAAGTGCTACACATCCCAAAAGCCCTAGTACCTATAGGGGGCTGGGGGGAAACACAACACTTCAAGAGACAGTAATACAGAAAGACACAACACAACCACGAACAGAGTTCAGAAAACTGAATCCCTATGTTAGCTGGCTGGCACCAGTTGAGTTCAGGTTGCTTAGCCAGCTTCCTTACTGAGGAAGCCCTAAAACCTACTGTAACTCCACAAGGAGCATATGAGAGGGGAATTTTGAAAGAGTAATTTAAACAAGGTGCTCCTAGGATCCCTCTGACCTCTAGAAAGGATTTAGATTGTATTAACACTTCAAGCTTCCTACGGCTTTTTCTGCACATCTGGATAACATCAGGTTTTGGTACAAGACACATTTAGGAGTGATCTCAGCCAGAAGAAAATATATGTGCTGCTGTCTTTTCAGGGTGAAGTAATTTTTGCCTAAAACAGAGCTTGACTGACTTTAAGTTGAAAAGCCAGTTATGTCATAACTAGTGCAGAAGAGCTCAATTACAAGTATTTGCAGCCATTCTAACTTCAGAGGACAGGCTAGAACCACAAACCAAAGCTGTGACAAACAATCCAAGAGCTTAAATCTGGATTATTAAAAAAAAAAAAAAAAGGTATTTTCTATTTACACTCTGAAACCCCTTAACTGCTTTAGTTTAGTTTAAAGAGAAGGATTTCTTACTTAAAAAATTCAACACTTAAAGCATTTTGAAGCCCACATGTGGGCTTAGACTCTGGTATTAACAGATGGTGGTAATTCCCTCAGACACTTCAAAAATTGATAAAACATCATATAACCAGTCATTTCAAGGTCTCTAAATCCAGGTGGACACTGCATCACTGAGAGAAGATAACCTGTTGTACTCAGGGTTTTCTACTCATACTGTTAAGAGTTTTTTTAAGTGTAAAGCTTCCTTTCAGTGGTATTATTTCTTAATAGCTAAACGTCACCTAAACAATTAACTTACATTTTTTTGTGCTGATACTTTTAAGAACAGCCTCAACTGGAGAAGTATCAGTTTATATGGTTTAGCCTCATTCAGCTGAAACTTCTGCTTCCCCCTTTCCCATCCTTCCTTTCAATTGTTGCTTATAGTTACACCAAAGGCTCTTAATAAAAGTTTTACATGTATTTGCATTAGTTTGAGCTGCTGGGTTTCTGAAAAAGTGATAGCTGGCTTAGTAAACTACACCTTCAAGTGAGAAAAAGGATTACAGACTTCAAAACTATTTTTCAACTGAACCAGGACAGGCAACAAAGCAAGTAGATCCAAATTTGTTCTTAAATAGAATTTAATAACTTTTTATTAAAAAAAAAAAATCACATAAGCTATTTTCCCTTGTTATAAAAACCATTCATACTAGTAATAAGGGAAATCATCACGACTGTGAGAACTGGGAATAACCTGCTTCTGGGTTTTAGGAAATACTTGTAACTACCAACTTCTTCACTGAAGAACAGTCTGTTTTAAAGACAGTATCAACTCCTCTTCAGTGAGCACTACCTTTAAAATGTCAAATACCATACTGTATCAACTGTCAAAGACTGACTCCCCCTCGGTGACTAAGCCTACACATTGTTCCAGTCACAATGTGTTTATTATTGTACAATGTAAGTTACTTTGAACAAAAGAATTATTTTCTTTGCATGAAACATGAACTATAAAAAATTTGTTACACAATCATCTTTGCTTAACATATTACAGTTTCTAAGTAACATATAGCTATATGCAGGTAAAGTGCTATCGAACATTTCATCTATAAATATTATCCTATATATAAAGTCATGAATCTATTCTTTTCAACAAACTCAATGCAGAACTTTAACAGCTTTGGCTCTATACTGAATATTACATTTTTTTCCTTCTGTTATCAAGCATCTGTAACTTTGAAGACTATGCTAATGACTCTCCTAGTTTAATTTCAATTCATGCTAATTCATTGAATAAGGTAGTATTTATAGTATACGTTAAGAGCCACAAAGTTTCATTAACTCAGTATTAAGCCATTAATATTAACTCATACATTTTCAGCAGAATATCAAATGTAGCTACATTTTATATTTCTGAAATCCAAGAAATAAAGCTCACCTACAACCATAACTGTGATTTACAAAACTGACAGACACTCTCGGGTTTGTGTGTTTCATCCAAGGCTATCTATTAACAAGCAGGCACAACAGATGAAAAGCAAACACTCGCTGCTGTGGCTCACGGAGGTCTGTTTTCTTTCTTGGCTGCATGTGGTGCAAATTGTCCTTTGCTGGGTTAGGCATAGCAACATTGACTGGCTTATTTGTGGTAGATATTGCAGCTCACACTGTGAGATGAGGAAAAGGGTTGCTATAATTAAAAAGCTTCCCAGACTCCACCTCCCACTTTTTGGAAAGGGAGCACTATTATCTACACAAGGAGAATAAAGATCTAAATGTGTGAATGATTAAGGCATTGGAACATCTGACATACAAAAGAAAGGCTGAAGAGAGCTGGGATTGTTTAGCCTTAAGAAGAGAAGGTTTGAAGAGATCTTATAAATGTGTATGCGTATTTGTAGCGGAGGTAGGGAGGGCAGGGAGTAGAAACAAGGGAGCCAGACTTCTCAGTGTCACCCAGTGACACGACGAGTATCAACAGGCACAGGAAACTCCACTCACACCTAAGTAAAAACTTGACATGGGAGTCTCCATCCTTAGAAATATCCAAAACCCAGCCAGACAAGGCCCTGAGCAACTTGCTCTAGTTGACCCTGTGAGCACAGATTTTTCTCTAGAGACCTCCAGAGGGCCCTTCCATCCTCACCTGTTCTACCTTTGAAATTTCTGTGATTCTGCTAGTTTATGACAACGAAGTTTCAGGAGGATGTTGTAGTGTTAGTGCCAAAGAGAAGAATGGAGAGGCATGAACATTAACATGATTTGGGGGGGGGGGGGGGGGAAGGAATCGTGTTACATATGAGCCCAGGAGAGTATGTAGAAGTTTCTTTTCAGATGGACTCAATTCACTTCAGCCTTGGACAGTAAATGCAACTCTAACAGGCTCTTCTTGTAAGTCTATTTCTGCATACACATAATGCTCTCCAAGATATCAAAAGATGCAATGGAGGCTGCAACACTTCCATGAGGAACAGAGTGGATGAGAAAGCTTTTCAAATCACCTAAAAATTGCATAAAACAAAACAAAGAAAAAACAGAAGACTTCTGCAGGTCGGTTGGAGGTATACATGCCATAGCTGAAGACAGAAGAAAAAGCAAAGAGAAGAATTTTGGAGCCCCAGAGACTAAAACACAGGGCAGGGGCTCCACAAATCTCTTTAGGGAAAAAGAATTAGAAGAATGAAGTAGCTCCCACCTCCTGAGTATCTTGCTTGGAAGACCTTATTCAGTCAAACGCAGTCTTAACACAAATGTTTCTGTAAGTTTCAGCTATTCAGCACATGAATATTAACAGCCAAGTAGCCATCAGTCACAGATATGACTCACAAATACCACACACCTTGCCATTTACCAAAACAGATAATGTATTTCACTGGAGCAATAGAAGGAAAAGAGGGGGTGCTGATACTAATTTTTGGACAACTTTACGTCATCAAACTTCTTGCTCATGGAGGAACATGTTGAGCTAAACAATCCTGTTGGACATGTAAACACCGAGTTTACAATGATGGCTTTTGTGGGAGCTCTCAATCTCAAAAGAAAACGGCAAAAGTCACCAGCCATGAAAGTATAACACACCACTTAGTAGGGTTCTTTACCTCCTTCTTCTTTCCATAACTTAACATACCCACAATGCACCTTTCAGAGGCCCCCTGATAAGTTTCATTTATTAAAATTACGATTTGAAGAGGGATGAAGCTGCTTTCTTCCCACAAAATTGGCTTTTTCTTCTCATTTCAGGCACCAGCTCTTGCCCCATTCTCTTAACATTCCAACTCCTACAATTAAACAGCTGCAGCTAATGCCTTTCTGCAAAGATACTGAATCCCCAAGTCCATTCTCCAGACCACTGGGAAGCTCATTCTCCCTGCATAACATCCTTAGATACACTAGTTCAAATCCTGTTTTTCAAGACCTTCTTTTACATTTGTAGTGCTTTACCCTTTCCCAATCCTTAGGTACATTTGCTCACATTATGGAGATGCTACACAACTGGAGCTGACAAAACTCGGTAGCTACATTCTGATGTATATGCCCTATTGGAAGGGGCAGACAGCTTTCCCATTCTGCTAGCCATAAAACATAAATTCAACTTTAAGCAAGAATGCTCCCCTGATTTCAAAGTAATCTTTTTATTTCTTTTTTTTCTTTTTTCTTTTTCTTTTTTTTTTTTTAAATTGAAGGTTCTTAACACTAAAAGTGACATAGGAAGATTTTTAGCTCACAATTAAATCAAGAAGTATTTTTTGGATGCAGCGAGCTATACAAGGTATTGCTGAAGAGTAAGAACAAATTCTGATCGGTCAGGCATGAGCAATCCAAGACAGGGCTTGGCTTCAATCAGTTCATTACTAGCTTGAACGTGTATTTCATGGTTACTATTCCATATTTAATGAAAACATATCTTATTGTTTTCTATAATTCTGTAGTAGGAACGAGTCTTTGTTTCAACAGGTTTGTACAGGCCCCTTTGTGAATCAAAGGACATGTTGTTTCCAATTCATATTTGTGCTTATAGATATTCAAAACATTTTATTTTTACAAAACAAAAGAGCAAAAAATTTTTAAAAACTGTTAAAATGGCTCAAAGCAGGCAATCAAAAGTAAATAAAAGTTAGAAAATTTTATCGAATTGAGTATTTGTCACAGAATATGAACACTTAAAAGTCAAAAAAAAAGTGAGATCACATAAAACTGACTACAATGTCATATTGCTGGTACTGGAGTTAGTTTAGAAGGCTCTACTCAGAGAATTATTATTTCCATCCTTCTTTCTACACTGTCCCAGTACTACAAAAGCCATCAGGTACCAAAAAGCATGATTAAACACACTCAAATTAATCACAATTTCACTTGTAAGTTAGTATCTTGCCCTATCTCACTTTCAGATAATTCAAAAACCTAATACCTATTCTGCACAGTTAACAAAGGCTTCCAACTGTAAACAAAAGGGCAGTGAAAGAAACATCATTTTCCAAATATAGAAGTCAAGCACTTGTAAGCTGTTGAATAGCATAAGCAGTATTCAGTTATGCAAGCTTTCAGTGAATTATGTTGGAACAATCTCACTGATGCAACCCAATTTTAAATTAAAGCAGGGTAGTCACATTATAGCGTTGCATTAATATAAATGAATCGACATCACTGATATAAATCTCAGTAACACCAAAACTACTTAGACTTACATATTTACTGAAGATTATTATTTTCCATGTACTTCAAAAGTAGAACAAACTCTAAACCACAAAAATTACCAGAACGCAAATTTTAGCAGAGTCAGTAGGTTGATCAGAAGTTGAAGTGCCTGTCTACTGGAAATAACAAATAATAATTCTCTTGGAGATGAACATCATTAACAATCTTCCTAAATTGGAAGTTATGAAACTATAGTTCAAATAGCTGAAATCCATCATAATCCTATAGTTGAAACTGGTATTTCTATCATTAAAGAAGTGATATGTGACTCTCCACAAATAAACCCTTTTTTAAAAATTCTTCATTATCTTTACCCTGAATATCATATACTGAATACTGTATCATTCATAGTACATTCAAGCCAAGCCTTTGCAAGACAGAAGTGGGATGTAGATCATCAAATTCAAAACTGATGTTTCAAGAGATCTGCCACCTCTGATTATAACAGCAAGTTCTAAATTTGATTCATACTTAAAGAAACCTTAAGGGTTCTGTCTACGCAAGGAGTAATAAAACTCCACAGTGGGGTATTTCCAAAAATATGAATGGTAATTAAGGATCAAATTCCACCACAAAATAAATGGAACTCCATCAACATAAACACACACTACTACACTGATGCTTTGCCCACCAGGCACACACAAGGTATCAACTACTGAGGTAGCTGCAATGATACTGTTCTGTGTAAAGTACTACAAAATGCTGTAGTAGCAAGAGAGCAACACAATTTGTTTTTAAATGGCAGATTTCAAATCAGATAGACTAAGATACAAGAACAAAAAAGTGCAGTACCAAGTAATGAACAGGTAAGATTAAGAGATTGATTTAAAATAGCTTGGATAGCTTATTAAGTTAACACAGCTGTGTTAATACTGCGCACAGTATTTATCAGGATATAAAAGTCTCAGTTTTGGTACTAACCCAATCACAGATTTTATTCCACTTTGACAAAATTCAACATGGCGTGAAAGGGGAACAAACACTTCAGTAGGAATTCAGAGATGATTATGCAGGTTTTGGGTCTGTTTTTTAAAAAAAAAAACCCGATGTAATATAGACAGTGATTCATATATTTGAAAAGTATGAGTGGAAACACTGAAAAGCATTAACATAAGAAAAAACTGTACCATAGCCTCCTAGACGTCAACCTCGTGAATGTAATGAGCCATGCCCCTTGACTTCTACCCCTTTGAGTACTCATCTGAAAGCCAAGGGCTGGGGGAGAGAGTGAGGGAAAATATGGAGGGGAGAGAAAAATTAGTGTATAACTGGGTACACAGCTAAATGCTTAGTCTTGTAAAACACATGGTTTAAATGGGGAATCAGGTCACAATTTTGTAAAAATAGCATCTCGACAGAGAAAGGTGCTAACCTTTTGCTTGATGCAAAGGGAGAGAACATAGGTAGGGTCTCAGGTGGGAGTAGGGGGAAAGGCCAAAGACTGGAGGTGTTGTATTAATACCAGTTTCAGAACTTTATTACTTCAGCGTGACAAAAATAATTAAAAAACCATAGGTATTCACCTCCCTTATAATCCATTAACTGAATCCTGTAAAGACAAGTAAGATGTAAAGCTAAGAAGAAAATAGCTGTTCAGAGTTAAGCAGTAAGGAATACTCAGCAATAAGCTCACCATGACAGATTTTAAAAAGTTATCGCCTATAGAAATGTATCAATGCCTCATACCAAAACCACAGCAGATTCCAAGCCACCTGCTGAGATATCACTAGTGCTTCATGACTGATACAAGGATTGAAGAAAACTTCCCACCCATAAACACCTACTGTCAAAGATTAGATAAAAAAGCCAAAAGCAATCAGTTATACTAAAAGAAATTAAGTGAACATTCAGTCATTCAAAGATTTTCTGTAACAAAAAATAAGTTTTCCATCAAAGTATTAGATAATGACAACAGCTACAGTACTCTTAAGTAGTTGCCCATGGAATTCTATTACAAACTCTCGCATTGGATACTGCTCTTTCCATATGGCTCTGGTAGCTTCTACAGTAACTTCCAGACATAGTTCAGTATGGAGATAATATGAGCAGGATAAAAAGGGACCAGTGGGACAGACAGTAACTTGAACAAGGACTGACACCTCCAGGTAAGTATTACCTAAAACAAAAAACTCACACACACAAAAAAAAAAAAAACACTTTTTTGAATAATACTATCAGCAGAGAATTATACTACAAAAATAAGAAGACTTCCGCCGAGAAAATGGAATAAGACTCTCAAGCCTGCAAAGCTAGTTCCACAAGAAAAACAGAAGTCATATGATGGAGGCTACAGTTCACGAGGCCCACGCTTTCTCAGAGTACAACAGCATGCAATGAACAAAAGTGATCCTTCCTCCCCACACAAGAGTAGAACTGTGACACAGGATGTTGCAGCAACCAAAACTGTAAATGGATTCAAAGAACTCAAATATCAAAAGCCAACTTTAGCTCAAGAAGACCCTCGTCCAATGTTTGAAGAAAAGGAGTACTAAAGGGAAACAAAAAAAAAGTCTCTCTCATATATGCCTCTCTAAATTTTTCCTCATGACCACTACTACAGAGACCCTGTAGGGCAAGAAGGATCTCACATAATCCAGTCCATTTGCTCTGAAGCTGCAAATGCCACTCCTGCAAGTACACAATATGACAGAGCACTAAAAAATGGCTTACCTCTTGTGATGGGTGACTAACACTGAAGTAGGATGGAACAGCCAAGAAAATGAGAAGAGTTAGGCAGAAGCGTGGGCTGTAGTCAACAAGAACAGCAAGAGACCTTTTGAACTATGCCTGGTGTTTGACCCACTTCTTATAAGCACTCTCTAGCCTGACAAAACATATATAAAAGCTTTTCAGATTGCATAAGGAGAACCCTGGTCAGCTACACCTGCATCAGATTGAAATCTGTTCAAATCTGCATCACATCATCTGTTCAAGATGCATAGGCGAAACAAGCAGCATGTGTCGGCACCAGTCACAATTTTTTAGTATCAGTCAGCTTCCTGTTCACCTTTCTTATTTCATGCTGCCATAGAATCAGCACTACAAAACTCAAAATAAAAAATTCTAGGAAATTCAAACTGGAAGAGAGAAAGCTTTCTAAAAGCTAAGAAACAATGCAATTCACGTAGTCATGTTTGATGAAAGCTGGCCAGACAAGAGACAGTTCAAGATATACACTGACAGAAAAAACTGGAAAAGCAGAGAATTAAGGAAGCAAGCCAGTAAAAATAATGAAAGGAAAGGAGATATATTATAGACAAACTAATTAAAGCCACGTGTGGAAATTTTGAACTAGGAAATACGTGAAACAAAAATACTCTTCAAGTAGAAGAATACAGATGGACAGACTGACCCACTTCCACCTTAATATCATATTCGCTGGAGCACATGGTGCAGAACTTTATTTTAAACATCAGTCTAACACATATCATAAGTACAAAATGGTATCAAGAAGCAAAGGAACTATGGAGAATAACAACCAGCACATCTATCATAGCAATAACATCATCTTTGACAGTACCCTAAAAAAACTAATAGACCCATTCAAAGGGGAAAGGCCTCCCCATCAACAGAAGCACAAAACTGGTGTCAGAATACCCTCAAAGAGAAATCACTAAGAGCAATTAGGGGATTATGTTGTTTGTAAGGAAAGCCTTTTCCAGTTTGGTGCTCTGCAGTACACAAGGGTCAGTGAACACACATCTCTGAGACAGCATGCTGAACCTGGGAATTCTATTAAACCCACGGATCGAAATCAAAATAAGCCCCATCACAGAAGAATGCATGAAGTATGATGAGGAGTTCCCTCCTACTTCCAAAAGTGTAAAAAGAATACAATATTCTATAAAATCATTCTAGAAAAACCTTCAGCTCGTAGACTCTTAACATCTTCTGACCTTCATAGTATTAACACTAGAAGGTTTTTTTTAAGGAAAACTGCAAGTAGTTCATAGGCATTGGCATATAAAGGGCTGAACCCCCTCTCCATTATGTCTTCCACTATAATGTTAAACAATGAAAAATAACACAAGTAATATTAGAAACTCTACCAAGCGATATTCCATCAAACAAATTCACCAGTATAACAGAACTCTGAACACCCAGTAAGTTCAGAGGAAAAGAAGTGTCACTAAGAAAAAGAAAAGTATCAAGATAAACTAATCCCATAAACAGAGTAGGCATGCCCAAGAAAAAAATACTGTCTGAGCTGAAAGTCAACTGTTAAAATTTGGCAAAGCTGAAAATCCAGCAACATATTAGACACGGAAAAAGATTTTCAGCACTGCATAAAAAGCACTTCATCACCTCACAGATACAATAAATCACTGTGTCCATCAACATCAGAAGGTACCACGTGAAGTAAGTCTGAAATGTGGTAATAGAGACCAGTGAGGGGCCACCAAAACAAACATTTAAAGGTAAAAACTGTCCAAGAGAAACCCTAAGAAGAAAACTCAACAGGGAAGAAGAGTGACCATCTCCATGACAAGGGCAAGCCAAACCAAAGTTTTGTCTCAGAAATTTGCTGCTGCTTCCATGCAGATGCAGAAGAATGAATAGACTTAGTTAAGCTTTACACAGAGGAGCAGTAATCTCAGATAAGAAAATAAAAAAAGTATCTCAATCTTTAACTTCTGATTCTCCTCGATAATAAAAGAAGTTGCAGCTATGTAGAATATTGATACTAAAAAGCTATTACCAAATAGCTTACAGATAGCCAGTGTGGTATAGTATAGGTTATATTTCTCTCAGAGACTTAACATATCAACTGACACATCAAACAGAGATCAGCTCTTTAAGCACTGTCCACTCATTATCACACTTGCATCAGAAGTCATTCAGAAATAGTAAAGGCTGAAGAAAAAAAAAAACAAAAAACAAAAAAACAAAAAACAAAAAAACACCCCCAAAACAAATCAAGTTCTCTCCACGCCCACCCACCCCTCAAAGAATGCTTCTAAAATACAAAACTGCATTTTATTTAGAGTTTCTATTAAAATCCTTAATACAGAATCAGATAACGTTTACTAGTTTAGGGATATGCCATCAGCTTTACTTTGTATCTGCCATATTCACTATGTTTGTTTCACATGCAAGTAAATTAAGTTTCAAATACACAAGCATAAGTTTGAGACATTCACTGCCCTGAGAAGAAAAAGATTAGCAGACACAATATAACCTCTCTCTGCTGTGGGAATACTGACTATTGTATATTAGAGTCCATCTGTTAAGTAATGACTGATCCAGAATGCATCGCTACTGCAGCAGACTCCCAAGCAGTTTCACATTCATATACGTCTCCCAATGCTGAGAGCACTGTTAAACACTCTTGCGTTTATTTTTAAATATAAGCGTAGTTTTCAGCAATAGGAACTAATTAGTAGGTAGATTTTATAGGCAAGCATTGTAACAAGCACTGTATGTCCTCCACACAAATACCAAAACAGATTCTAACCTCCCCCCCCAAAGACAAGCCAATGTTAGTCCAGTTGCTGATGTATTAACAGCCAGAATTAAAATAAGCTTAAATATCAGTAAGAAGAATGAAAGAAGAAAGAAAATCAGGAAAGGATTAAACATCTTTGTATCTGTCATGGTCTATACAAAGCCAGTTAATAAAATAACTGTATGTTAGTCCCTTATTTCGAGTGCTACTTTTAAAGGAATGGGTAATAATCCAATAAAGTTATGATGACTTGTACCATACTTGTACAAAAAAAAAAAATTTACAAATCACGTTTCAGTTAAGTGTCAAACAGCATGTAGAGAGGAGTGGGAAATATACCAGATTAGTGTTCCAACATATTCACAAAACTATTAGGGCTTTAACCCTGTGTGTTCAGATAAGCCATAAATATTAAAATGATCTGACCAAACCATGTCTTTCCCTGCATGCTGCAGCTTTTCCATTCAGTCTGTGCTAGGTCAAATGCAAATAACTGTCAAACAGAAGAATACATCTTTTTAAAGTGTTTGAAACAAAATATATTCTTTACATGACTTTGTATAAAATGAGTGGACATTAGAAGCATTAAACATTTGAAACAAAGGCAGTTTCAATTAATTGCTATTCAGTTTTGAGCAGTCATTTTTCTATCCTATTTTATATGCAAAAATTGAGGATATTTCATTGACTGAAATGCTTCAAAAGCTTTGCTGCAGCAAATCTTGCATTCAGGAGCAGCACCAAATTGCACATAATTGAAAGTGATTCATTTTTAGATCCACTCGTTTGGCTTCTGTAAGTTCCTCAGGCTTTGGTGTAGGTAGCGCAAAAACATTAAGTCATACAGTCCTGCAGTAACTCTTTCACTCCATGAAGTGAGCAGATGACTAAGGAGCTACATTTTAGCATCTTCCCCTTGTTTCAAGCTATTTACCAGTGTACAATAGTGTTTTGCAATGCACAGACCTTAAACAAAATTAGCAACAGCACTTACTTTGCAGACAAGAACGTGTTTTGGAAAGCATGGCAGATTATTAAGACATGAGCAACCCAATACAATACTGCAATACAACTAACTCTTTATTACAGATATTAAAGCATATTAAATCCTTGCAAAAATCTCCCTCCTCCCCCTTCCTCTACATAAAATACTCAACTAGCTCTGAGCTAACAGGGTTAAATCCTTCACATGTTTCAGCCACTAAGAAAAGATACCAGCTCAGGCTGCTTTTTTATATTTTTTTCAATTAAAAACAGATACTACATTCACAGCACTCTTCTTCCAATGAGGAAGCCACCAGCTTATAGGGCAGCGTCCAGAACCCAGAATTGCGAATTACTTAATCTCCTGATTTTTTACATTGTGAATTGCACATACACTACACTTCTGCAGGAGGCGGCGGGGGAGAGGCACTGGGAAGGGGAAGAGTGGCCTGTCTGTACTAGGTAGGGTCCTGCGTGGAGTTTAGGGAGCACTAAGGGGGCTTCTGTCACACGCACGACGAGGAGAAGAGCAGGTCGCGGTATTAACGGTGAGAGAGAGGAACAAGAGGAGTTTGGGAAGGAAAGATGGTTGGAGAAGGGCCGTACGTGTAGGAGGGACACAGGGGCAGGGAAAATGAAGGTCCCTTTCGGGCTGCACAGGGGCGGGGGGATGTAGGGAGCAGCCCCGTGAGGAGGTGGGCTGCGCGGGCCGGTGCCCACGGGCCCTCTGCCCGCCCGGGCGTCACCGGGGCGGGGTGCCCGGCCGCTTACCAGGTTCAGCACCGTCTCCACGATGTCCCGGTTGCTGACCTCCCCGACCTGGATGAGTCCGATGAGGACGGCGAATTTCATCCGGATATTGCGGATCGGCACCGACGGGTTAATCATCCCCGCGGGGAGCACTACGGACCCGGAGCCCGACGCCCTCAGCTCCCCCATCACCGCGACGCTGCTGCCGCTGCCGCCTCCGCCGCCGCCTCCACCGCCGGCCCCGACGGAGATGAGTCCCGCGGGCTGCGGGTCCGGCCCCGACACCGGCTTCTCGCTCGCCATTTACCCCCCGCCGTTACCGGCACCTGCCGCCGCCTCCCCGCCCGGCCGGGCCGAGCCGCGCATCCACCGCAGTCGCACCCGGCGGGGCCGCAGGGAGCCGGCCCGAGGCGCAGGCACCGTCCCAGGAGCCGCTCCCCCGCTCCGCTATAATGAGGGATTATTATGGGCGCCGATGCCCCGTTAGCCGAAGGCTGCCCAGCCGGGGCCGCCTCCCCGCCGCGGGGCGGGAGGAGCGGGCGCCGCCGAGCGCGGCGCGGCCCGGCGGAGGCGAGCGGCGCGCGGAGCTGACGGGTGCGCGAGCGATCGCCGCTGTTGTTGTGGAGCCGAAACCGCCGCCGCTCACGCCGCCATGTTGCCGCCCCCTGCCTGCGGTAGCCGCTAGGGCGCCTGCGCCGAGCCCGTCGGGGGGAGTGGCCGGGCCCGGCCCCCCCAGCCGGCGGGGAGACAGGTGAGCAGGTGCAGGGAGGCCGCGCTGCCGCCGCGGCGGCGTGAGGGACCGCGCCGAGGCGCGGAGCCGCCGCCTCCCGCCGGGGTGCCGCGGGCCGGCGCCCGCCCGCTCCGGGGAGATTGCATCAACGCCGCCCGAAGTGACAGGGTGGCGCCCGCCCGCGCCGACGCGCGGCCGCCCCCCGGCCGAGGGCTCGGCCTCGCCCGCCGCCCCAGGGCGCCCCCTGCGGGGGGGGCGGGGCGCTGCGCCGCCCCTCGGGCTGCCCGCGGGGCTGCGGGCTGGCGATCGCCGCCGTGGCGGTTGGCGCCCGCTGCCCGTCGCCAGGCGCAGGCCTCCGTCGCGGGGGGTGGCCCCTCCTCGCCTCCCCGGGGACCCTGCTGGTGAGGGGCCCTGGGCTGCTCCCCGGCCGGCTGGGCAGGGCCCTGCAGGGCTTCTCGGCCGGCTCCCATGCTTTCGAGCCTCTGTGGTCTCTGCCGTCCCTTCCCCACGCTGGTACCACGCTGCTGTGCGAGGAAAAGTGTCTGGCTAGGGACCTTTTGTTTGGGGTTTCTTTTTTTGGGGGGTAGCAATTTCAGTCTTAGCAAGTGGTCGAGTGAGAGTGTCAGGGGTTGTGCAAGGGCTCCTGAGCTGTGGCCCCTTCGGGCATGGGCAGGGACAGGGGAAACCCCGGGGTCTGCCAGCTTGAGAGCTCGTGTGGTGCTCATTCAAGGAGAGGGATATTTTTCCAGAGGTCTTGTTAATGCTTGCACTCCTCGTTCTTGGTTGCTGGTGTTACATACAGAGGTGTCCAGTCGACAGCAGTTTTGCTGAGCCCCTTGGTTTCAGTGACGCCTCATGGCAATGAGCATTTTTTCAAGCCTCTCCAGTGTTATATCAGAGAAACAGAAGTACCTCTGATGTTTTGAGGAGGCTGAAATTATTCACATAGTTGTTTGAATAAAGTTGTATATATTTGTTCTACATGTGCTGGAGATAATTCGTCCCTGTTCAAAAACGTGTTCTGTCTTGGCTTCCTAGTGACTGTCATCACAAAGTTGAATTTTACAACAAATCTTGTCCCCTGGTCTCAGAATACCATTCGTCCCATCCCTTCTGTAACCCCAAATTTGGGAATCTGGCTGGATTGCTGGTCCTCCTTATACCCAGCTTTAGATAATAAACTGCATAAACACAATGAATCAGCAAGACTCGATCACTACATCTTCCAGGATTACAGCAGCTGCTCTAAGCTCCACCAAAGAAGAAAGACCTCAGCTCTGTACTATGAGATGCATTAGCTCTACATACTTGTAAATACAGTATGTTACATTTACTTGTTTGCAAGGTCCATAGGTGCTTGACAGTATGCATAGCCCAGATGCGTAGACATGACTAAAACAGTGGTTATCTCGGAATCACAGAACCAACATTATTTCAGAAAGCTACAAAAGATGGTGAGAAAACCCAAAAGATTGGTTATGGGAGATAAGAAGGCACACAGTTTTCTTGGAATGAAATTCCTTTACATTTTGCCACCATCCATGAGCAACCTTGTATAACTCAGAGTAAAGGTATACTTTAATTTTGTATACTTGTGGAGCGGCCAAAGGTTCCATTCCCACCAGCCCCATAGCAGAACTAGCAAAACTGAATACACGTGTGCTTAATTGCTTTACTACAGAGTCAGCCCTTCTTAGTTTAAACCCCCGAAGAGGGATGTTCCAGTGAGGTAACCAGGCAGACTTTCTACTGTAGTGGATGAGAAGCTCTTGTATATCACAGGGTGACTTCTGGGCACAATAACTTCCAGCTAGTGGATAGCGATGAGCTGATGGAGTGTGGTGCTTCAAACTGCACTTGCTGTTTCTATCCTTGGCTGAAGTAAGTCCTGTTCCAGAAGCTTTTAAAAAGATTCTCCAGAAAAGCCTCGGCAAAAATCCTTAACTTGGAAATGTCAGTGAAGGATTCATTACTTGCTTTACTTTGCCCCATTTCCCATAAAAGCTTTTGACTATGTAGGAATGTTAAATTACTGTTCCAGTGTACAAGCCAACCAGTAAAGCAAATGTTCAAATTAGGCTGCCCAAAACTGTTAATCTTGATCTCAGAAAGGAATATTTCATGTTCTTAATGATCCTATCTGGCAACCAGATAACCTCTTAGAGTTTGAAGGTCCTCAATTTCTGTAAACTTAAGTTATTTAATTATGTAAATACTTTTGAAAATTCAAGAATACATGCCTTTTTTTTTGGCAAAACTGAAACGTAAACCTAAAACTCTGTAACATTCACTAAAAATTGTAACACTCTTAACAGCTAACACTTGACAGTTCTCCCCTTTATTATTCCCATATCCACATCTGTTTGGTGAGGCATGTTGCTACAAATAGTATGGTTGGCTGGAAGCTTCACGTTGGCTGGTAGGTTGACCAGTTTTCTTGTTCTGATTCATCGGGTGGATGCTGATGAATAGTGGATGCTGATAAATGGGTAGGGAGCTAAGTTATGATTGCTTTTCTACTGGTAAGTATATTAATTTATATCTCTATCCACTTACCAACTTTTACAAATCCCAAAATAACTTTGTAACTTTGAGATCTGTTGTTAAATTTGCTTAAAATTTGTCAATGACTTGTTGTTTATCTTTGTGAAGGAACAAATGGGCTAATAGCACAACCACATAAACTTCCTTTCTCTAGAAAAGTGGGATAACAAAATATGGTTTGATATGTTTTATTATCCATTCTGTACTTCATACCACTATTCATGGAGGACTCCATGATTTACACATGTACCCAAATGCTGGGGTAATTCTTGACTACAGCTGTTCCATATACAACTATCAATGCATTCCTCCACATTGAATTTCTGATAAAGTTGCAATCATGAGTTTGTTTAGAAGTTGTATTTGTGAAATCTTTCATTATATAATTTCCAGTTGAGGACTTGAACTGGCTGACTGTCATTTCCTTGCTGAAATCACATAATATACTATACGTAGTGTAGGAAAAAAACTCTTAATAAAAGAAGGTGAATTCCCAACTTTATGTGTAACAGGAGAGATTTCCTTTAGTTCTTAAACTCGTATTTGGTTTTACAAATAAGTTTTTACAAAATCATGTGATCTTTATTTTTATGAGCTGGAACACTGTTAAGAAGTAGCTGTCTTCTCTAATCAACAGTGTTTGTTTTTGATAAGCAAACTTTCATTGAGGTAAACCATTCATCAACTCGTGTGAACATTATTGTAGCACTGGCATTCTGAAAGAACAACAAATCTGTAACACTAATCTCAGCCCTGTAGTAATTGCAGCTCTGGTGTTCATTTGCTTCCATTTTAACACCTCATCAGATTGAAAATTAAAATAAGAGCACATACACTAGAAATGCTACAGAACATGATTCACTTTTCTTTAAAAATAAGGTTTGTCTCATCTCCTTGATATTGACTTATTCGGTACAAAGACTGTGAGTTTGTCAGTGACAATTTAAGTCATGAGGTAGATAGTTGGGTCCCGGTCCAGCAAGGTGTTCTGCATTGGCAAATCCCAGTATTTGCATAATTATAACAATTTGCAGTTCATCTTGCAAGATCAGTCATTGACACAGGCCCAGACTAGGTGTGGCAGGAGACAGTATGTGTGGAAGGATGCTATGCACTCCTTCATCTTTCACAAAGAGAAGACTGACACCAGGATCTGATCTCGTCCCTTTCTGTAACTTTCACAACACTTGCTCCCCACTGAAATGAGATAAAGCAATGCCTTTGCTCCCAGAGCATGCCTTTGCTTCACCTGTAATAGATGGCGGGAGGTTTCTTTCATGATAGTCTTTAAATTTTTTCAGCCTCCATTCTCCATAAATGCCAGAAGGTGGTCTCGAATATAATTTCAAAAACCAAAGAAAAAGATATGTATCTATGTTCCTATGCTTGCAACAAACAAACAGATGGGGGAGAAAATAAATCTAACAAATAATTGTTTAAAGTTTTAGCTCAATTTTTATTTCGGTTGTAAAATAAATTGTAGCAATAGTACTTTATTTTGGGGGTAAAAATATTATGTAGTCATTCAACTGAGAAAGCTTGGAAAAAAACATGTTTTAGAAGACAGACTCTTGGCTACAAATAATGGAACTACTTAAGTGAATAAGGACTGCTTTTTACAGGCCTATATTTACACTAAATATTAGAAATTTTTTTTTTATAGTGAAATGATGTAGATCAGGACTGAACCATGTTTGAAAGAGTTAGAGAATTTTCTTTTATCATCTGCCACAGTGGCATCAAAATACTGCTTGCTTTACCATGTCCATATGAGGACTCCTGTTGTGTTTAATTAGAGTATTCTCATGAGTAAGGATAATGCGATTTGTTCCTGTGCCAGGCTCAGGAAGTGCTATTAGCCCCTTTCTCTTGAAAACTAGGATTTCTCATAAGTTTAAAATAAAAAGCTAGGAAATACAAACTGAAAGGCCATCACAGCATCTAAATTTACCCTGCTGTGCATATGTATTGCACTAAATAGTTGCATTCACTGTCTTTAAACTTCCACACGACAGGGTGCATTAAAGCAGAAGTAAAAAAACTGAAGTTAGAATTTTCTTGCTACTCTAACTGTAAATGATTTCTACCAGCTTTTTCTATAATTCCTTTTCTTTAGTCTTAAAAGAGAAAAAAACATGAAAAAAAATACCTTGTATGTATTTCCAGAGGCAAGTTTTGTTGTACCCTGTACAATTTCAGAAACATTGTAACAGGCCGTCCAAGTGAGATTATAAACATTTCAATCACAGTGAAGCAGATGAAGCCAGTATGACTTCACTAAGTTATTTTGATGTTTATTGCAATAGGTTATCCAAATAATTTAGTTGTAATTTTAAAAAGATTTATTTAATATCTATATGAAATTTGTATTATTCAAAATTAAATTTTTCTCTGCTTTTTACACTCTGAGCAGTAAAAATAAAATAGACATTATGTTTGTTCTTAAGGTTGTAAATACTACTGGGAAGAATTCATTAAATGTAAGCTTTTAGAGTAAAAAGAGGTAATACTCTGAGAAGTAGTTAAACAGTAACCAGATCCACTTAAAATATAACTCTTACTTTTAAATGAAAATATGTATTCCATTTGGGGTTTTTTTTGTTGTTGTTAATTTCTTTCATTATGGTATAATCATAGTAAAAGATGCATAGATGTAGACAGCAGGATTCATGATTTTACGAAAACATACAGCACAATTTGTTATGGTAATGTATAGCTCATGTTCTTGGCTTTGAAAGGGTTTATTCTGTGATTGATTCACAAACCTTGCTTTAAAACCATGAGTTTGAGCTGCTTAATAAATTCAGCCATTTTATTCTCATCTTTTTTATTTTTTACAAACTTAACCATGAAAGCCTTTTCACTACTGAAATGAATACAGTATTTTTTAATATTGAAGTTATTATTAAGTCAATTATTATGAAGGTCAATTATTAATATTGACTTCTTTGTTGGTTCTCTCCATAACTGATTTTTCATTTCATTGCTATTGATATCTCGTCTCCTTGATCTGTAGATGCTTCAGTCTATATTGTAGGCTCTTGCACAATGGGAATTTGGTAACATGAGGACCCATAAAGATCTATTTTCTAGACAACAGTAAGAATCTTAAGAAAAATTATGTTAGTCTCTCCTCTCCCTATATTCCCTACTCTTTGTTAAGCACTCCATTTGCATACAGTGTGCCAAGCTGCCAGCCGACTTTAAGAATTATCCTCTGACGTTTATCAGTGTGGCCAATTCACAAAGAAATCCATTCTGCCATTGGTAGTCCAAGACACTTTTTACAACTGGATTTCCATGTGCTGTTTTTAGCAAAAAATATTTTTTCTTATAAATTCCAAACTCTGATTAGGGTTAAAAACATGTTAAAAACATCTTACAAAATTTATTCAGGTGTCTTAAAAATGATACAACAAGCAAGCGTTGTTTTAAGTTCCATATGTGTGAGCTAAATTATTGTTACTTCTGACATTTTTCTTTTAATGTGTTTCTAGACAATAACTTATGATGGAAATTAACTTTTGGTGGAAACATTCTCTGCAATAATACAACAAACTAATCGTTGCTATTATACATGTCTCTCTGTTGAAGAACAAGACCTAATTCATTGGCAAATGATGTTTATTTTATATGCTTCTGCATGTTTATACTTCAGCTACTTGGAACCAAATAAATGCTTAGACAGAAAGGATGCTGGTCACGCACCTTTGTCTATATACCACAGTATGACCGACAGCAAGAGACAAAAAGGATCACAAGCTCTCGTATCTAATTAGAAGCATTTTCCCAAACAGATACCATTAAATTATAACTTTAAGGACTTAACATTTATAATACACTGAGGAATAGAGATCAATAGAAGGCTTAAAATTGATAGGCTAGTTTATGTCAACAAAGTATATGTGTTTGGTGGCCTAATTTTATTATCAGGGAACACTCAACACTTTACCAAAATATCGATATTATCAGCAGGAACCTACAGTAGCTATGAGTATTATTTGACATTATTTCCCACTCTACTCAGCACTTGTTTTCCTACTCTACTCAGTGCTTGTCAGGCTGCACCAGGAGTACTGTGTCCAGTTTTGGTCCCCACAATTCAAGAAAGATGTGGACAGACTGGAGAGGGTCCAAAGGAGGGCCATGAAGATGACCAAAGGGCTGGAGAACCTGCCCTATGAGGAAAAGCTGAAGGAGTTAGGTCTTTTCTCTGTGAAGAGAAGGCGCAGGGGGGACCTCATCACAGTATTGCAGTACTTAAAGGGCAGCTACAAAGAGGACGGAGGCTCTCTCTTCACAAGGAGCCACATGGAGAAGACAAGGGGCAGTGGATACAAGTTGCACTGGGAGAGTCAACATAAGAAAGAATTTTTTTACAGTGAGAACAATCATTCATTGGAACAACGTCCCCAGGGATGTGGTAGAGTCCCCATCACTGGAGGTTTTCAAGATACAATTGGGCAGGGTGCTAGATAATCTCATCTAGGCTCTCTTTCCCATGAAAGGTTGGACCAGATGATCTTTGGAGGTCCCTTCCAACCTGGGCTGTTCTATGATTCAATGATTCTATGATTATCTTCCTAAATTATATATTTAGTTAGTATATCTGTAACATTGGAAATAGTTTAAAAAAAAACCCCAGACACCCAGTAAATATATTCATTATATTCCTGCAAAGCAACTAACTTCAGAGTAGTTTCATGAATGAAAGAAAATGCAGGATTTATCCAAGGGGATTTATTTAGTTGCTTGTTTGCTTGCACTAAAATGAAAAGAATGTGTTACTCAGGATAGTTCTTTTGTTTTCTGACATCACTGCCAAAAAAAAAAAAAGCCATCTATCATGTAGAAAAGAAAGAGCTATGACACATTTCTTCCTCAAATTCCAAGTATTATTTATTTTTTCTTGCTTTAGGATTACCTTTCAGGATATTTTATTGATATTGGCTTAATCATTTTGATCTATGACTGTAAAAGAAGGGTGTGGCACACAGCAGGGAAAAGGATGTATTTCTGGATGTTTACAGTTGCCCAAGAAAGTAAGTCAAAATTACCCTGTCATCAGAATTCCAATAGGGTTTATGTTTAAGGTCATGATTTTGAGTTAATTGTTCTGCAGCTTTCCTGAAGTAGTGCTTAAAACTGGACTGGCTACTACAGTTGAGACTTTACAGTACTGTGTAGAGTGGAAAGACTATTTCACATGTCTTGCAGGCTACACCTTTTAGAGAAAAAATGTGAGTGTTGTTTGCTTTTATTGCTGCAACATGACACTGTTGACTCTTATTCAGCTTGTGATCCTCTGTTGCCCCTGGATCCTGTTCTGCAGAAGTACAAACAAGCTGGATGAGGCACATCCTGTATTTGTGCAATTTAGTATGCCTTCTAAAAGTAATGCCTCACACTTGTGTCTGTTCGATAACATCCTGTTTTTCTCAGACCATTCCTACCGTTTGTCAGGATAATTTTGAATTCTAATCTTGTCCTCCAATATACACACAGTTGCTTCCAGCCTCGTGTTGTTTGCAGATTTAATAAGCACACACTCTATTCCATCATTCAGATTATTAATGACATTATTATATAGTATCAAACCTTGGTCACCCCTGCAGAAACACACATGGCACCATTTTCCATGTGGATAATGAGCCATCAATACCTATTCTTCATTATCCTGAATAGTATATATAGGTTCATCGTAACCTTATCATAAAAGTTACATGCAAACTTGCCTTCAAAATATGTTCTAAGACATTCCTAAAAGCTGAGCTGACAATGAGATGCATGACATACAGTAATTTAGGCTGGCAGGGTCCTTGGAAGGTGACCTGGTCTAATTCTCCCTTCTCTGATCCCCCAACCCTCAACACTGTGAGGCCTTAAGCAGGGTCAACTTTGAAGTTAGATCCAACATTGAACTTAAGTTGCTGAGGTCCAGAGTTGAAGATTTTACAGCCTCTCTGGGAATCTTCTTCCAATATTTGGCCACACTCATGGTGACTTTTTTTCCCTTGTAATTATCAGGAATTTGCCCTCCTGCAAATATGTTCATTGCCTCTCATATTTTCACTGTGCATATCCAAGAAGTCTGGCTCCATCTTCTCTGGTTCCACCTACTGCATGGTTGAAAACAGCAGTTAGCTGTCACCTAGCCTTCTTTTATTCAAAATTAACAAGCCCAGTGCTCTCAGCATCTCCTTGTATGTCATGTGCTCTCATTCTCTAACCATCTTGATGGCCTCCGCTGGACTCTGCCAGTTTGTCAATGTCTTTCTTATACTGGGGAGCCCCAAACTTGACACATTTCTCCAAATGCAGTCTCGCAAGTGCCAGCTAGAGGAGAATAAGCACTTCAACTAACCCACTGGCTATATTCTTACTAACGCAACTGGATTTGTGTTTAATCTTGCATTGCTGCAGAAGTGCACTGCTTATTCATGCTTATCTTCTTGTCCTTTAGGTAACCCTAGGTCCTTTTCTACAGATCTGCTTTCTAGATAGTCAGCCTATGCCGTTACAATATTCTGTTCCAGATGCATGATTTTGCATTTGCCTTTGCTCAATTTCATGAGACGCTGTCACGTTCCTGAGCATGTTCCCCCCTTCTAGTAATTTAGTTGGCTGAGTTAAGGAGCGTAGCTGGTCCAGTCCGAGGTCAGCTCCTTCACTGGTAAGAGCTGTTGCGAAGCAAGATAGAAACGAGGGCATGTTCTCTCCGTTCCCTTGGGAACTGCTTTTAAGCTGAGGCTGTACTGCTGACCCCTGCCTGTGCTACATTGCAGTTCTGTAGCATCTACATCTGCAACTAATCTTGTACCTTCTTGATCCTGACCCTGGCCCCGACCCTCTGGTTTGGCGTCGGACCTACCTAACATGTCATTGGACCTGCCTTGTCACTGCAGACTTTTGAGGTGATCACTGAATTCGAGCTGGACCTGTTCGCTGTGTCCAGACCTGATCCTGACCCAGATTTAATGACTGGATCCTTGTTAGTGAGGTCTGCCCCTGCCTGCCTTGCTGCCAGTTATCTTCCCTTGTAGGGCAGCCAGCCCCTGCTGCTTGCTGGCAGGTTCCTTCCAGCCTATTTCTCTCCCTGTTGAGGTCCCTCCAAATGGCAGCCCAGCCCTCCACATAGAATCATAGAATCATTTAGGTTGGAAAAGACCCTTAAGATCATTGAGTCCAACCATAAACCTAATGCTGCCAAGCTTACCACTAAACCATGTCCCTAAGTGCCACAGTCTTTTAAATACCTCCAGTGATGATGACTCGACCACTTCCCTGGGCAGCCTGTTCCAATGCTTGATAACCCTTTCGGTGAAGAAATTGTTCCTAATATCCAATCTAAACCTCCCCTGGCGCAACTTGAAGCCATTTCCTCTCATCCTATTGCTTGTTACTTGGGAAAAGAGACCGACCCCCACCTCGCTACAGCCTCCATTCAGGTAGTTGTAGAGAGCCATAAGGTCTCCCCTGAGCCTCCTTTTCTCCAGGCTAAACAACCCCAGTTCCCTCAGCCTCTCCTCGTAAGACTTCTGCTCTAGACCCTTCACCAGCTTTGTTGCTCTTCTTTGGACACGGACACCTTATCATCTGTTCCTCTCAGTGGTATCATTCACAAAACTGAGAGTGCACTCCATCCCATCATTCTGGTCTTTAATAAAGACATTAAACAGTATCAGTGTGAGGGCCCTGAGAGCATCCTCCCTCCTGGAGGTCTGGCTCCCTGGGCTCAGGGCCAACTTAGGGATAGCACAGCTGAGGGCCATCCCCCTCCTTTGGTGGCCTTGGACAGAGTGGTCCCAGAGAACTCTGCAGGAAGGCCTCAGCAAAGGCTGACTCCTTTCTCTTGGGAACTGCTTTAAGCTGCAGCTCAGCTGTTTGGTCCCCACCTGAGCTACAGCTCCCATTACATTGCAGCCACATCCGTGCCTGGTCGTGGGCCCTCCTGATCCAGACTTGGACCCTGACCTGTGGACTGATTTCCTGGCTTGACCTCAGCCATGCCTTGCCACTATGGACTTGCCTTGCAATCACTGGACAGTGTCTGACCATGCCTACCACAGCCAGACCCCACTTGCCTCGTTTAGGTACTGTGGGACTGGGTCCTTACCGCCAAGGCCCCTGCCCTGCTGCCTGTGTTGCTGCACTCAGTTCCTGGCTCCCCGTCCCCTGTGGAGCAGTGGGCTTCCACTGCTCCCCTACAATCAGCCCAAGTATCCACCCTTGAGGATTGCCACTAATAATCAGCTGCCAGGTGGACTTTGAGCTGCTGACTACTGCCAGCTCTGCATGCACGTTGTAGTTTACCCATTCAGTACCTCTGTCTCCTATCTACAAAGATACTATGGGAGATCATGTCAAAAGCTTTGCTGCAAGGTAAACAGCATTCACTGTTCTCCCCTTACCCACAGAGCCTGCCAAGTCATTAAAGAAGGTGATCAGGTTGGTCAGGCATGTCTTGCTTTGCCAAATCCACACTGACTTCCTGATCGTGTTTATCTCCTTCATGTGCTGGAAAATGGTTTCTGGGAGGACTTGCTCCACAATTTTCCTGGGGACTGGTGAAAGGCCTGTTGTTCCTACAATCTTCTTTCTAAACCTTCTTGAAGATGATTGACATTTGTGTTTTTCCAGTCATCAGGAATTTCCCCTGATTACCATGACCTTTCAAAGATGATAGCGAGCAGCCCTGCAACGACATTGGCCAACTCCTTCAGCAGTACTGGATGCACGTGTATGTCCAGCTTGCTTAAGCTATCATCAGCTCACTCTTCCTCTACCATGGGTAGCACTTGACCCCCCCAGACTCTGCCACTAGGCACAGGGACCTGGGGGGGAGCAGGGACCGGGGGCAGACCTTGCCAACAAAGACTGAGGCAAAGAAAGCACTAAGTACTTCAGCCTTTCCCATATCCTTTATCACTAGTCCCTTAACTTATTCAGCAATAGGTCCACATTTTTCTTACTCTTCCTTTTGTTTTGCCTATAAAAGCTCTTGTGACCTTTCAGGTCCTTTGCCATTTTGAATCCCAACTGAGCTTTTGCTTTCCCAATTCCTTCCCTGCACATTCAAGCAGCGTCTCTGTAATCCTCCTGGATAGCTTGTCTCTATTTCCACCTTCTGTAGTCTTGCTATTTTGCATTTGAGATCAATCAGGAGTTCCCCATTAAGTCAGACTGGCCTTCTGCTATATCTGCTTAAGTTCCAGTATGCCAGGATGGAGCCATTCTTGCATTTGAGGAAGATGTCCTTGAAGATCAATCAGCTTTCCTGGTCTCCCTTGCTCTTCAGGGCAGCCTCTGATGAAATCCTGCCAAGCAAATCCCTGAAGAAGAAAAAATCTGCTTTTTTCTCCTACTTGTCTTCAGTGATTCTCTCAGAATCTTAAATTGCCATCATCACATGGTTACTGCAGCCAAGACTTCCATTGATATTCATATCACCAACCAGTTTTTCCTTACTTGTGAGTAGAAAACCCAGCAGATTACCTTTGTAGTTAATCTCATGTATCACCTGTGACAAAAGACTGTCCTCAATGGACTCCAGAAAACTCCTGGATTTCTTACACACCACCATGCCACCCTTCCAGCAGATACTGGAGTGGTTAAGACCCCACCATGAGAACCTGGGCCTGCAATCATCAGGCCTGTTTCTGTTCTTTAAAGAAAGCTTTGTCCACCTCCTATTCTTGTTGAGGCAGTCTGTAATAGATGCTTATCACTGCCTCCCTATGTTGACTTCCCCCATGATCCTGTTACATGAGCTTTGACTTGCCTGTTACCTTTTCCATAGCAGACCTCTGTGCATTCAAGCCCTTTCTCTGTGTAGTAGAGAGCCTCTCCTCCTTGCCTCCCAGCCTATGGTTCCTAGTCTGTATCCATTCACTGCAGTGCTCCAGCCCTGTGAGCTGTCTCACTACACCTCTATGATTCCCTTGACAATGTTGGCGCTCATAAGGATGGTAGAGAGATGGTCTGAGGACTGGGAAAGCCTTGACAATCTCTTTGCAACATCTTAGATCCAAGCCCCTGGAAGCAAACCTCCAAATATGGCAAGCCTGATCAGCTGCTTGGTGCCTCTCTCATCTGCAGAAAGCAGTCATTAATTACTGCAGCCTCTTAATGTCACCTTTTCAACAAATGGATCAGCTACATTCCCTGATGGAACTTGTTCTTCCCCTTTTGCAGGGGTCCTCCAGTTGCACATGTGCAGTAATAGAAAGAACCTTCTTTCTGTTGGTTGAAGTCACAAGTATTTCCAATAACCACCCACTCAAATGTAGCTTCTGGCTGACCTCTGACAAGTCTCCATGAAGAACTTGTAGATTTCCTCCCATTCACTCCCTCCAACACTATGCAGTCTGTTAATCTTCTTCCTTGGCACCTTCACCTGGTGGCTCAATGACTTGAACAGAGCATGCCTCATACAGATGAGGACACCATTGCTTCCGGCTGAGTCTTGGAGAGAAGCAGCAGGCGTTCTGCAACCTGAGACCTGGATATTCAAGTCCTCTTTCAGGAGCTCCATCTCAGTCAAGACTTCTGTGCCAGGACCAGTCAGTCTGGCTGCTGCTGTGGAGCATGTATTGTGGTATGCCAACATCATAATTGTGCTGACTCTTGCAGTCCTGTGCAGTCTCAGGAAGAGACTGTAAGCTCCTTGTTTTTCCCTCTGGTGTGAACTGCTTCACTGACTGCAGAGTGCCTGTTTTTGTACCATTTGTGGCATTCCTGGTCAATGGCACTCCCTAGGAGTTGGTTAAATAAGAAGCTCAGCACAACCCTGTTTCCCTCCCACACACACTAGATTACCTGCCTGGCAGGCAACTTCAGATATTGTTTTTTGGCTGCTAGCCATGATACATTCACTATGTGAATGCTAAGTCAGTTTTTTGTAAATTACTCCATATAGGTGAAAGGAAAAAAACCCACAAGTTTTGAGTGTTTTACATTTGTCCATAAAACAGGTGCATTAGAGGAAGAAGTTCTGAAAACTTCTTCAGCAGATACATCTCCAGCTGAAGTTCTTGAAAGGATTTGGTCTTTATTCTTCAGTCTTTAGTCAGTCTTCCTAGGACTGCAATAAAGAGGACAGTTAGAGAGAGAAAGGGGATGGGAGGTTGTTAAGGTAAGCTGAGCTTCTCTGAAGCTATTTGCACACTTCTGTAATGTGACAAATTTGTCTTCACTTTCACAGTTATATATAATTTTCTTGATAAAAATATACATTTTTCAGTAATCTTTTTATAAATGTACAAGGTTTTTTGTATGAAAGTCCATGAATAACATTTATTTACCAAGGTATCTAGTGAACTAGGGAAAGTCCCCAGGAAAACCATACCTTCCAAAACGCATCTCATAAGGGCTGTGAAAGTTTTTGCAAGATATTCTAATGTATCATTTGAAAATTAGTAGGTCATCAAGCAATTCCGCTGTCATAATATGTAAGCACAAGGGAGCAGTTGTAATTGCACAAGAAAACTTAACTTTGGCATTTCTGGGCTGTAGCATTGTCCTTTCTACAGCTTTTTTATTTTTCTTGAGTAAATGGAAGGTAGCTTTTAGGAATACAACAATACAACTTATTCTACATAGAACTTCATCAACTTCCATTTTTTTAAACTCTGTTTTTTCTTACATTGAAATAACTTCAATCTATTTCTGTTTATGCTAATATGATGCAGTATAGCATCAGGCTATTTTCCCTACAGGTTATACAGACCTGTCGAGTAATAACTAAGTTGCAATGTTTGAACAGTGCTAATATTATATTTGATGAGAACTGTCAGTCTCACTGAGCCTTGTACGCATTGCATCTGAAAGGTTTGCATGTTCAAAAAAAAGGGCTCATCAAGAATCACAGCTTTGACTCATTTTCTTGGATAGCTATTGCATTTTTATTAACGTCCACACAGTTCAATTACTTGCACTTTCCAACTTCAGGTAGACACATCAATGCCATCTTTAATTTCTTTATAGATAGCTTGCAAGGTATTTGGGTTTAATGTAGGTGTGCAGGAGACAAGACAGTCTTTACTTCAGCTTTTAACTTGAGTGTTGAGTATGGATCACAGAATCACAGAATCATATAGGTTGGAAAAGACCTTTCAGATCATTGAGTCCAACCATAAACCTAACACTACCAAGTCCACCACTTTACCATGTCCCTAAGCACCTCATTCAAACATCTTTTAAATACTTCCAGGGATGGTGACTCAACCACTTCCCTGGGCAGCCTGTTCCAATGCTTGATAACCCTTTCAGTGAAGTAAAATTTCCTAATACCCAATCTAAACCTCCCCTGGCGCAACTTGAGGCCATTTCCTCTCGTCCTATAAATATAGGATAAAGGTTACATAAATAATTTCTCCTTGCATGGAGTTTTTCTCCACTCTTTAACAGAAGAGCCCAACGAATCTTACTATAGTATCACATTTCCACTTTTATTTCTTTTTTAATCTTTAAAGATTCTTCATATTTTCCCTATCCATGACAGCTTTCTTTGCACATAACACTATCTGTGGGAGCTGTTATGACCACAACTGGGCTGTCTAACCTGTATCTTTGTATTTTAGCAGAGGTAAGCAAACTTATAAGTAAGATATCTTACAGCATACCTCTTTTTTGCCCAGATTTTTGTCATTATTTGTGATTAAGATGCCTCAAAAGTTTAGGTAGTCTCTGTTCACTACTTACTAGAGTACTGTGCTTGCTTATATTCTGGGTAGGCTCATTTGGAGTTATTATTAGCGTCCTGAAAGCAAGTTTTAGAAAGCTCAGCCTGAGAAGGCTTTCTTTTCAAATATAGTTAGCTCATTTGTGAATGGTTTGCACTATCGCTTGGACTTTCATTCTTGCATTTAAAAGCAAAAAGGGAGTCATTACCTTATAAGCTTCTGGCTAAATGTTTCTTTAGCAAAACTGATAAAATCCCATTTTGGCTTGCTGGTGATCCAAGACACTGTGATAAACATTTTACACTTACTGTCTGTTTGCTCTGCCTTCTGCTCTCAGACCAGTGCCCTCCCTGAATATAATTTTGTTTCAGCATCCATTTTCATTCTCAGCACAAGTACTGCATGGTGGGACAGATGCCTTTATCTAGTCTTCTTTTTTCCCTGTGTATTTGCAGAAATGGTCTGATTAACCAGTTCCACTGATAGATTTTGTGTTGTTTTCTGCCTGCTATTAAGTCTAGTGATTACAGCAGTATGGTTTGGGTTATCTGTGGGCTCTGTGTCTCTGTAGGGAAAATAAATTGCCTAACAAAGCCTGCCTTGGAAGGTCTACATGAGGTACTTCTCTTTCTCTGTTTTTTTTGAGGCAACTACCCCTGTATATAATTGCCTCCAGAGGTGGCAAGTGTTCTCATATCCTGCATGAAGAACAGCCTAGAGCTGACTGATATGAAACGGTGACTAAGAGAGTGTGTTTCAATAAGAACTTAAATCAGGGCTGCACAGTAAGCATCTCTGTTCACTATGAAGTTCCCTTCAGCATCTCTGAGGCTCTGCCTTCCTTGGGAGCTTCCTTCTCTTTTAACTGGCAAGTCAAGCTCTTTTGCTTTCTGCATTCCCATCAATTTTGCACTTCTTTCTGCATAAAGGTCCAGCAGAAAGGGTAAACATTGTCCCACTACATTATCATTCTGGCATGGGGGCTGGGGCAGTATTCTCACAACTGGGAACCAAGGGTTCAAAACTGCTCAGATTAAGAGATTTACATATACCGTTAAGTAGATTATTAGGAGAAAACTGAGTAGTGCCAGCACAACTGTCTGCATAGGATATAAAAAGCAGTTTCCACTGTATCCTCTTTGGCCTCTGATGTAAAATTAACTCAATCTTACTGGTTAGTGACGGGTGCAGTCTTCAGTGTACCACCTCATAGACTGGACTCATTCAGCTGCTTAGATGGTGTTAACTTGTGTGTTATATAGATCTGTAAGCTTCAATATGAAGTTTAGATGGGCAGTGGCTGAAGCTGAAACATTGACCTCAGAGCCAAAAAATGGTCCCTGGCTCATTTTATGTAACAGTCTGTAAAATAGATACACTTGATATAGAGTATCTTGTACAGAGTACAGATAACCCTTGTTACTTAAAAAGATGGCATGACAGTTGAAAGTATTTCTAAGTTCCACGGTGTAGGAACTTGACAAATTCAAAAGTCCCAGCTACTGTCAGATAATCCAAACATCGCAGCTTTTTTTCTAAATAATTCTTCAGAAATAATTTTCAAGATGTGATTTTACAACATGAAATCAGGATTTCCATGTTCTCTTTTAATCTTTTGGACTGGTTCTCTGCTCTCCAACTCTCCCATCCTTATACTATAGCATAAAAACAGTTTATACAGCCTGTGGTATGGATACCCTATACCAATAGACAGAGCACTACCTTTCATTCAGTAGTTGGTTGAGGTCTATTTATCAAGGCTGCTTAAAGGACTAAAATTTCTACTTGTACTTCTCAGGCTACATGCTAAGTTCCTGGTTTAGTAGATCCCCAGTACCTGTTTTGTTTGTTGCTTTTCCTTGAAGATTGCTTTCCTTGTGGCTTAGTTACTGGAACATAAAGTAATTCCTGAGCTTATACTGGCTCCTCCTAGATAGGTTTCCATGAAAGCATTCAGCATAGGTTCTCCACTGCAGCTGGTTTACCCTCAAATTAATGTATCCCTTCCTCAGTTTCTTTTTCTAGACCTACTTCTCAAGCCAAAGCACAGCTTTGCATCCTGGATATACTTACACTGATTTTCTTCTTTCTGGAGAGGTCTGGATTAGATCCACAATTACATTTCCACCAAAACTGGTTTTGACATTTTCAGAAGAGCAGGTACCTTCAAAGAGTCTGAGTGGGTTTCCAATGGTGAATATACATGCCAGATTTTAATGATGAAGAAAATCTTAGAATGTATGACAATTTATATGGACTGGACTCACATAATCTCTGCTGCAATATTTCTGAAAACTGTAATTGAAATTTGTAACTACAATAGTGTTCACTCTGTAGTTTGATACCACATTGTGCTATTGTGTAATACTTTACTTAAATACAGGATTTGATAGATAACTCTTTCTGTTGATACTACAGTAGGCTTCTTATTCATCTCCACAAATAAGACACTGCTTGCCACTCACTAAGTTTCTACTGTGTTAAAGAAGAAAGAATTCTTATTCATATTATTGTAGTTAAGCTTCTCAAGCCTGTGTTCTGTCTTGACAAATTTGGAGTCCTGACAATGAGGTGTCTTTATTACTGAGTAAAATGGGAAGCTGATAAAGTCTTCATGCCTCTTATTAGTTTATTAGAAAGGAATTACGTCTCTTATACCTGGGATACAGATGCACAAAGAGAGTGGAATCTTTGTAAACCCTGCATCCCACAGAACCAGTTACTGCAAGGTGAGCAATTACTTGCCTTTTTAAGCATTACCAGGCATATCTAAACAGATATTATTCTCTACCTAGCTATCAGAAATAAATTTAAGGACAGATTTTCAAGTATTGCCTATGTTTTAGTCACAATTATTCATGATAGTGCTTTAGGTGATTTGCTTGTCTAGGGACAACACAATTGAGGAAAGAAATTAAAGAAGAACATGAAAATCCCACAAAATTTCCACCAGAATGTGCAGAATTCTTCATTGCTATCAAAGTGCTGAAAATTCTTCCTGGAATAAAAAGTACTGAAATTAAAGAAGAACATAAAAATCCCACAAAATTTCCACCAGAATGTGCAGAATTCTTCATTGCTATCAAAGTGCTGAAAATTCTTCCTGGAATAAAAACTACTGTATTCAGTGTCACCTTCTGTTTTGCTTTGTACATATTTATTCCTGTGAATTTTGTTTTTTAGATTTGTGACTCTAGTTTATCACATAATCCAAATGTTCACGTGGTTTGCACAAATGAGTACAATCATATGCCTTTTACATACATTGCAACAAAGAAGTTTTATATTCTTTGCTGATGTCTGTTTTATTTATAAAAAGTATCATAATATAAATATGATTCTGAACCACTGAAATTGTGCATGTGGCTATATAATGTTTTACTGTCAGTGTTACTGTTATTGCTAAATTCACCCTTTGTTTTCTCTTGTTTTCAGTTTTTGTATTGTCTGATTATAGTTTTTGTCTTTGACCAGATTTTAGGATAGCCAGGAAAACTTGCCTTTCCCTTGTTTGAATAAAGTAGATGCAATAGGACCCTGATTCATATTATGGTTTCTTAGTACTACTAAATAACTAATACTAGTTTTAAAACATGCATTTTTAGTCAAATTATAAAACAAATGCTGCACTGGCACAATGAGACAAGTAATCCTATGTGCAAACAGGATTTCTCATCTTATTTCTGAAGCCTGCTGTGGAAATACCACCCTTAATGAATCCAGAAGAAAGCAGAAGGAGGAAAGACTTGCTTATATGACTGAGAATTTCTGCTATATCATCACTGTTGTTTTCTTATATTAAAATTGAAGGTATGGAGGAAAATTAAAATAGATTAACCTTTATGTTTAGATTCTATGTTGGCAATTGTGCTATAAAAGCAAATGTACAGCCTGGTGCTAATGGAAACTGGGTGGTGTTGCTGTGCAACTTGTCACCTAAATATTCTTATTTATTGCTAATAGTGATACTGTAACTCTCTGTAATATAAGAGGATAACACGTGTTAGGTTAATACAAACCTTGACAGGTTTTCTTCTTCTGTTATCCACCTTTAAAAAGCAAATAAAGTCTGAAGAAAATGTCAAAAGGCTCTCCCCATATTCTTACTCCTCCCTCAACTTTAACCTCTCTTCAATTAAGAATTAGATTCTTAATTCATATAAGTCCTCATTTCAATGGGACGCCACTGAAATTAATGTCATAACATGTATTGCCGTGGATAAGAATCTGGTCCAAGAGTTTGTCTACGGTAATCTGATAATACAAATGTAATTAGGTTTAAAGAATCTTGAGGTGTCTGCAATGAAAACATTAAACATTGATCACCTGCTGATTTAATCTATGAGCATAAATATATTCCAAGACAGTGCCTTGAACTTAGGTAGCACACTGACATAAAAAAGAAAAGTGGGATTGAAAAGTCATTAACATTTCTCTGAGTGACACTAGAGTGGAAATTCTTAGGCCAGATCATTTATACCAACAGGAAGAAAATTCCATCAACTGCAGCACCAAGAGCACCAGAACAGCCCCTTTTCACCTCTTCACTTTGCAAACCCCAGTAATATATATTGCTTCCTTTTCAATGTCAATACTGTTGTGATAATTTTTAACAAAGTGGAAAATCCGTGGGTGACACTGGCTGCTTTATTTTCATCTGGTACTATACTGAATAAGTAATGAATGCATTTATTTATTGAATTATTAAGATACTTCAGCATGTCTAGCAGAGTGTAAATGTTTCAGAGACAAAAACGGTAAGTTAAACTTGGACAGTAAGCTAGGAATTGCTTATACAGAAAACCTAACGTACTCAAAATATTTATTTATAAACACCAAGTTTTTAAAATGCTGTTTGTTATTTCTTCCACAAAGAACAAATATTAATTTCCTCCAAACTAAGCCTCCAAAAGATTAGATTTGGAATAAAATTTGCTGAAATGAGTGATGAATTTCCCTCAAAGTGAAAATAGAAAAACACGGAAATGAGTTAAGCCAACATTCACATCCAAAAGATACGAATCTTCAAGTATTAGCCCATAACCATGTATTTGGTACAGACCTGGAAATGCTCATATCTTTTGTTCCAACTTCCTAAGTCTATATTTGAAAATAACTTACCATTAGCTATAATAAGCCTCTCACAATTTTATTATCTACACATAACATGCAAAGAAATAACAGAAAACATTGGTGATGTGTCTTTTTTTTTTAAAGATAGAGCTTCAAATATTTCACACATAGAAACTTCCAGGGTTACCTTGTGTACACATAAGAGATGGGATCTATCTAGTCTGACTTTAGATATCTAAATCTTTTTCAGCCAAGGATGCAGTCTGACAAGCATTTATTTGGCTGACAGTGCTGGCTGAAATAGGTCCTAGCTTCGCTGTATGCTTTTCCCTCCATACTGTCCACTGAATTACGCTAAGACGTCTGTTTGTGGGTCAGTTATGACTTGTTAATCTGAAACTACTGTTGAAATCAACATTCATCAAGTGATGGTTTGTCTGAAAGGTAGTCACCCCATGCTGCTTCTGTAGTCAACAAGAACACCCAGAAGACTATTTGTTGGCTCTGGTTTAGAGTTATGACTTGTTCAGTGCAGGTGTCTGTCTCCATGGGTTGTAAAAATCACCAAGGGTGCTGGTGTTTGGCTGAGTAGGTGATTCTGTGATGGGATAGTCTAAGCCAGAGTTGGGTGTTTCTGGTTTTTCTTTGCACCCCTAGCTGCACTTTCCTTGCTTTTTTCTCTGCTTTTCTGATCCTGTGATGAGATGGTTTAAACTATTATGACTATGCTTTTATACAGTTACGCTTTAGATGGCTGAATAAAATTAGATCGTTCTCAGTATAAGTTTCTAAGACAAAACTTATTGAAGAACCCCACCTTTAGTACATAATTAGATGTATTCTTGTGATAACGTATGAGTGATATAAGAAGTTGCCTTACTTCAATTTCAATTATTGTGGGAACAGTTGGGAAACTTTAATTGCTGGTGTCTTATTCTGCGCTTGTGCCTTTGTGCTAGGGTCAGGTTTTAAGGAGGAGAGGATATAACATTAGTGTAAAAGAATTGAGTCAGGGTTATTCTGAGAAATCTTGACCCATCAAAGTCCATGGGACAAAATGGGATGCCTCTGAGGATGCAGAGGGTGGTGGCTTTATCATCTCTGAATGTTTGGGGCAGGGAGATTCCTGATAACTGGAGAAAAGCAAATGTCTTGTCCTCAAAAATGGCAAGAAGCACAATCCGGGTAATTTCAGGCTGGTCCCTGAGAAAATAGTGATGCAAGCTTGAAAGCCACTTCTGGGTGCATGGATAAAAATGAGGTAATTCAGAATAGTCAGCATGGACTTGCTGTGGCTAAATGCCTGAGCAACTTGCTCTGAATTCAGTGTTGACTCTGCTTTGAGCAGTAGGTTGGACTTGAGACCTCCCAGGGTCACTTCCAGCCCGAATGATTCTTTGTCTCAGTGACAGTGACTGTATTTCAGCTGAGGAGGGGGATGAATGGGAACAGTAACTTTCAGCTGAGGAATTACGATTCTTTACACTATCTGGTCCTGTTTGTGTGAACAAAATGAGGAAGCACTTCAAAAATTCAGGAGACTTACATGTACAGTAATTTTGTCTTAGTTTGATATTTACAAAGCTTTAAGTAATGTCAGTTTACTGAGTGGTTTCCAATAAATACTTTGTTATATTCATACCTTACGAAGAGAATCCAGTGAAAAATTACACTTCATGTTGATTAACTTCTGTGTGCTCTTGTTCGGCTGGTTTTAAGCTACTTCAAGGCAGTTTGCAAAATTTCCACTTACAAACTAAATTAGCTACAGGAATAACATTTACTAAAAATAAGGCAAAGGTCAAAAATTTAGAAAGATTATGTTACAATTATGTGGTAGTTTTTGTTGACGACAATTATGCTGTAGTTGCTGGGCTTACACTATGTAATTTTGTTTTTCTTCCCCTGTGAATTCATATTCAGAAGAAAAAAATTAGCTCAGATCAGGTAAGATATCAGAAAAGCTGTTTATGGAATAGGAAGTTTTATAATCTTCATGTTGTAGTTAGGACCTTGTTCACAGTTTACTGAACTAGTGAAAATTAAATTTAAAAAAATGCTGAAGTCATCTTAAGGGCTTGCCTATGCCTATATGTCCAAAAGCTGGCTAGTTAAGCAATTAAATCTGTATTTAGGTAACTGTGAGTGAAAATCGTCAAAGTAATCTAATGTAACTTCATATGTCTGGAAGCTGAACCTCTAAGACCCAGCTATTCACCGTCTTTTCTGTTCATAATCAAGTGAGAGAAACAAGCTTTTGTTGAGGGTGGAATAGGTAAGCTTCCCTCACAAAATCACAGAATGGCTGAGTTTGGAAGGGAAATAATCTGTTTCAACCCCCCTGCTCAAGCAGAGCCACATAGAAACTGTTGCCCAGGACTGTGTCCAGATGGATTTTGAATACCTCCAAGGAAGGAGACTCCACCACTTTCCTGGGCAACCTGTGCCAATGTTCAGTCACCCTCACAGTGAAAATGTGTTTCCTGATGTTCAGAAGGAACCTTCTGTGTTTCAGTTTGTGCCCATTGCCTCTGGTCCTGCACTGGGCACCACTGAAGAGAGCCTGGCTCCATCTTCTTTACACTTTCCCTTCGGGTATTTATATACATTAGTTAGATCCCCCATGAACCTTCTTTTCTGCAGGCTGAACAGTCCCAGCTCTTTCAGCCTTTCCTCATATGTGAGTTGCTTCAGTCCCTTAGTTCACCTTTGCTGAACTCTCTCCAGCATGTCCATATCTCTCTTGTACCGGGGAGCCCAGAACTGGACACAGCACTCCAGGTGTGGCCTCACCAGTGCTGAGTAGAGGGGAAGAATCACCTCCCTGAACCTGCTGGCAACACTCCTCCTAATGCAGCCCAGGATACCATTCATCTTTGCAGCAGGGGCACATTGCTGGCTCATGTCCAACTTGTCCACCAGAACCCCCAGGTCCTTTTCTGCAAAACTGCTCTCCAGCCAGGTGGCCCCCAGCATATACTGGTGCTTAGGGTTGTTCCTCCCCAGGTGCAGGACTTTGCACATCTCTTTGTTGAACATCATGAGGTTCCTGTCAGCCCATTTCTCCAGCTGTCGATGTCAGCACAACTCTGGATGGCAGCACAACTCTCTGGTGTATCAGCCACTCCTCCCAGTTTGGTGTCATCTGCAGACTTGCTGAAATACTCTGCCCCATCATCCAGATCATTAATTACATTGTCAAGGATCTTTAGGTGCCTTAGGATGAGTTGTTTTGCTCTCTGCAGATGTCTATTTCTGCCCATTAGCTATGGAGAACATCTGTGGTTACTAGCTCTGACTTAGGCATCTAAATTAGTTAGCTTAGTTCGGTTGGTTGCTAAAGCTAGAACAGATTACTCTTACCTGAAGCAAACAATCTGGATTTTAGAGAGGTAGAGCATTCTGACCTCTCAATGGCTGCACACGTTCAACAACTTTGAATAGCCAGGTTGAGAGATCTATGCCTAATAACATGAAACTGTCTCCTATAGCACCTATCATCACATACTTCCTAGTACCATTTGGAATTACAATGAAACCTGCATCACCCTTTTAAATGAACTCTTCATGATTTACTTGTTCTCACTGTTCAGTCCTGTTCTTTTTATACAGCTTTCCTGTTTCACCAAGTCAGAATCTTTTGGAACAACTTCAGCTATTCCCTGTATTTACACTTTTCTGTATTTTCTGAATGCTGTTACATTTCTACTTCTTCACTACTTGTGGAAAAGGTCACCTTTCAACAAAATGTTATCATACCATCTTCTTAATAATTTGTTTTTCAGTTCTGAAGTCTTGCAATTTTATTAAAATCTCAGTAATGTTACAATTAGAATGAATTATTCTAGATGATGTCATGGCAGTGACAAATTAAAAGAAAGCTCATCCTTCTTTTTGTACATGATGTCTATATTCAGTGTCAAGGATCATTGCTAATGCCAAGTTAAGATTTCCTGGTCTTACGCCCTTCCAGAATCAAAATCTTAGCTAACTAGAAAAATACAGAGTTAAGATGCAGGTAAATACAAATTTAATTTTTCCTTCCATTCAGTGCCAAAAATACCTAGTGTTTGAATTTTGGTTTCTTGCAGGTAATATGGGGAATTGGGGGAATACCATAAGACAAAACCTAAGACTCATGTTTTGATGGGGCAATATGGGAACACTGAACTATAGCATCAGGACTGACTTACATCTTTTCTACAGTTATAGAAAACACCCCCAGAAAAAACCTATACTTTTGTTAAATTCAGCAGCATCTGCATCTTTTCTCAAAGGAGGACCTCTGATACCCTGATTTCACTCATCCACTGCATGTTTTGCTAACTGATCTCACTAATGCCATTTGGCCCAGAAAATTGCCATGTGCTAGAAAGCATGTGCTACAAGGTATAAGACTCAGTCAAGGATTAATTCCACCTAACTTTAGAGACTTAACTGAGTTATCTAGGCTAGAAGCAGAGTGTCCATACAACCCTCTATAATCTGCATAGAGTGAAATGCCTTCTGAAGTTCTGGGTCACCCTTTGCAGATACCTCTTTCTGTTGACTACAGAGGCATTTTATGGTCACTGTACACCACCACGCACTTAAGAGTTCCAGCTAAAAATCCAGAGATAGGTGAGATCAGTCCAGGTCTTCCTGATGAAAGCAGATAGACAGGATCATAGAAGAGCAAGAAGGACAACTGTATTAGCACTTTTGGCATTGATTTTCCAGGAGGACAAGACAAAGATTCATTTTTTTTAAGAAATAAGATTAATTAAAGCTGTTGCACTTATTATATACATTTGCTGTAGTATTGTGGACAGTTAAACATTCTGTAAAATACTTTTGTAGGCTCCAAAGGGCTGGAAGGCATGACCTTTGAGGAGCCGCTAAGGACTCTGGGTTTGTCTAGTTTGGAGAAAAGGAGGCTGAGGGGCGACCTCATTGCTCTCTACAGCTTCCTGAGGAGGGGAAGTGGAGAGGGAGGTGCTGATCTCTTCTCCCTGGTGTCCAGTGATAGGGCGTGTGGGAATGGTTCAAAGCTGCATCGGGGAGGTTTAGACAGGACATTAGGAAGTATTTCTTTACCAAGAGGGTGGTCAAACACTGGAACAGGATTGCTAGAGAGGTGGTCGATGCCCCAAGCCTGTCAGTGTTTAAGAGGCATTTGGACAATGCCCTTAACAACATGCTTTAACTTTTGGTCAGCCCTGAATTGGCTGGGCAGTTGGACTAGATGACTGTTGTAGGTCCCTTCCAACGGAAATAATATTCTATTCTATTCTATTCTATTCTAGTCTAGTCTAGTCTAGTCTAGTCTAGTCTAGTCTAGTCTATCTACACAATCTCTCTATGATTTTTTATAATGGAATAGAAATAAAAGTAATGGTATAAAATACATGGAGTGTGGACTTTCTGAGAGGGCATGGAGAGAAATTACAGGTCATAATTCTCAAAATGTTAACAGTTAAATTTTATGTTGCTTAAAATAACTTTAAATGCATGACAGATGATCATGTATTCATCCCTTCTACCATCTTTTGTAGTATGCTGTCTCCCTCCTTCTCTACAACCATATCCAGCTAGTCTTCTTTCTGCCTGGTTAAACCACTGACAAATATGCAGATGATCCCAGCTTTTTGTAGCCTTCTGGTACCAGCTACATGTCAGAGGCAGAAGTTTATTAGACTGTTGCACGTATCCTTTGCTATGTGTGCTGAGATGTAATTCAAGCTAAGCCCTGTGCACCCATAACATTCCCCCCCCTGCAGCTCCTGCCTGACCCTGACTCTTAGTAACTCATTTCTATTTTCTCCAGACATATTGTTCCTTACACAAATTGCTAGGTGATATGTGTATTAATCCTGTATTTCCAAGTTTTCAGAGTTAAAATTGTTACTTTTCTCACTTTATTTACCCCAGTCAGCTTGGATGCTCTCAGAGGGGAGGGAGCAAAGACATGTTCAAAGTGGCAGGACCTTCCAGGGTCCAGCATACTTTTGGGACTTGGATAAAGTCTTGGAAACCACTGTTTTGAAGAACAAATAGCCCCTTGCAACCATACTAGTACTCATATGAGAGAAAAAGGAGCTTAGATCCTGTAATCCAAGTTTCCTCATGGTATAAAGACAGGCTTAAACTCTGAAATCTTAACCTAACCTAGAAGGTCTGAAGGAATTCAATAATTGTCATACAGAAAGGGAGGGTGCATCTACTTCCTATCAAGTAGCAACATATTCACCCATGTCAGATGTGTATGTTCTCTTCAGTGGTTGATCTTAGCCTGTTATTTTCTTTTAAGAAGAAATTGAGTGGGTCAGGTAGGATGGTTTGGAGGGAGATTACGCCTTTCCTGAAGAGCAACTGAAGAGCACCCTCAGGCAGGTTGGAGACTGCTGAGTGTTGCAAGGAGAAGAGGGAAAGAAAAGAGTCATGGGAAGAAGCTCCACACCATAAGTTCAGTGACAAAGAATGACATGAAGAACAGAACAATAGTTGCACCTCTTGCCTCACAGCACCAGTAACATAGGTTTAAGGGCGACTCCTTGAATCTATGGGTTCCTGTGATATTTAGCGGTCTGCAATCTTTCTTATTTGCCTTGCCATGCCTATGAAGTCCCACCTTTTTGATACACGTATGTTTCTTGTGAGAGCTAAAGAGTTAATATAGAGAGTTGATCTTTTAAGGATATTTTCCTTTTTACTTTTCTGAATTATAGTTGAGACATAGTTGAAGGTAAACACAGGTATATAGAACTTATCCACCTGTCATTTGGGAATTATATTTTACTCTAATGCATAAAAAAAGATAAGCTTGCCCACTCTTTATTTGCACTATACTACTGCCAAAGAGGATGTAGGTGCCCTGAATGACAGATCAGTTAGGGTTAGTCTTTGCATACTTGTTCCTGATAATCAAGAAAAACTGGTTTCTGTGGGAACAGAATGCTAAAGCTGAAAAACAATTGGAAAATTAATCTTCTTTCATTTTCTAACCATATACTTTATTGGCATAAATATGACACATGGGATCTTTTATTCCCTCAAAATTAAATTTACAAAAAACCACCAACATACCCTGTTTGTAGCCTCTTAAGATATCTAGTAGGGACCAGACATCACAAATCCTGTCAAATGTGTAAACCTGATGAACTGAAGCATACAATGTATAGGGTTGTCTTTATTGGTGTCTCACCAGCAAGGAATATCCTTGAACAGCCCAACATTCCCTGGGGACTTCAGAGACACAGACCATCTTCATCTACCACCATCCGCTGAAGAGAATATATTTAGCTAAAGCAGGCCTCATCTGCATGCCTGATCTTCTTTTTTTTTTCTCTTAAAAATAACAAAACTAGTTAGATTCTTTTTTTTAAGCTGAGGTGAATACAATAATCTTATCTGAACAAATGTAGACTGACAAATTATGTCTGTTATGTCCTGGGTAGGGATCACCTGCACATGGCAAGGTGGCCCTCAAGCGGACTCAGAAGTTTTGTTTATCTGACAAGAGAAGGACTGTCCAAGGTTTACTCTCCCTGCCAAGAATTCTGTCACCATGTGTATTGTAGGTCCTTCCCATAAAGAGCAGGATGACAGCAAGGGCTCCTTGTTTAGGAGTGTGACAGCAGAGCTGTCAGCAGAACAAACATGAATAGTAAAAACAACAATTCAAAGTAAAAAAAAAAAAAAAAAAGCCTGCAATATTCATTCTTCCATGAGATTTCATTTATGATGAAAATAGTGTTGATAACACAGGCGTATTTTAGTTATTGCTGAGCAGTGCTTACACAGAGTCCAGGCCTTTTCTGCCTCTCACCCCACCCCACCAGCGAGGAGGCTGGGGGTGCACAAGAAGCTGGGAGGGGACAGAGCTGGGACAGCTGACCCCAACTGACCAAAGGGATATCCCAGACCATAAGACATCATGCTCAGCAATAAAAGCTGGGGGAAGAAGGAGGAACGAGGGGAGACATAAGGAGTTATGATGTTTGTCTTCCCAAGTAGCTGTTACGTGTGATGGAGCCCTGCTTTCCTGGAAATGGCTGCCTGACAATGGGCAGTAGTGAATGAATTCCTTGTTTTGCTTTGCTTGCGTGCACGGCTTTTGCTTTGCCTATTAAACTGTCTTTATCTCAACCCAGGAATTTTCACACTTTTACCCTTCTGATTCTCTCCCCCATCCCACCGCAGGGGAGTGAATGAGTGGCTGTGTGGTGCTTAGCTGCTGGCCAGGGTTAAACCACAACAGATACTTAAGAAAGTAAGAGGATTCCAATTATAGTGTAACTCCCAAACCATACCAACCTTCTTGCTTTACCATATCATATTGCAAAATTTATGTCTATAGAAGACAGTGCAAGGCAGTGTTTGGATCTGGGTACACAAGAGTTCAAGGAATTTAAATCTGGATTTCATTTTCAACTGTTTAGGTTCAACTCAATTCATATCTTTGATCTCTGTCCACTATTATTCTATAATTGATATAAAATATGTTAGATGTAATTGATTAGGTTCAATGAATTATAAAGTAGGGATAAATAGCACTGTTGCTTCGTTTTGTATTTATTTGGTATTGAATTGGATAAACTCAGTATTGTTTTGATTTGGTACTGTGCAGACTAAATGTGTTTGTGTTTTATATGTTGCCAGAGACACCAATTAGAGATATATCCTGTCATGATAGGCACTGTGCTAATATGACTTCCTAGAATAAATGTTTTTTATTTGCAAGAAAAAAAATCTAGTATCCTTTATAGCTGCACAGTCTTGAACATAAATGCAGAAGAAGTTAGGTACATTGGGAGTTTTGTGTGGCATCAGAACTGAATTTGGCTCTCGAGATCTGAGAATGTGAAATGAAACTTGGAACTATCTGTGCTCCATTTTAAGTATAAAACACCTTTTAAAATGTAAAATACCTTTTTAAATGTAAAAAAGCAGTGATCTAGGTTTTTTGTAGATTAACAGGTAACAAAGGACATGTTTTTTTCTTCTTTACCCTTTCTCTTTAGATTTTCTTGCATTTAAAACTGGTATTTGACTTGTTTACTGACTATTGAGCCAATATGAGCAACTAGTTTGCAACTCATAACATGCTACCTTTAATTCCTAAACACCCTGCACATGTTGATATCACCATCCATTTATATGACTGTTCATTCTGTGTGTGAAATTTTACAGTGCTGAATGTAATAAATATCCCTGCCTTAATTTGGTCCTTGAAGTTTATTATACGTGGGTTTATTTTTGTTTATATCCCTCATGAATTGTCTTACAGTCTCTTGCATTTTATGGAGAAACAGCCTGTGAAATTTCTGGTTGTGAGAATTCATCCGTGGTCACAGAGATTGAAGTCAGGGACCGGCCTGTGTACACGTAGATTTAGAATAGAATAGAATAGAACAGAACAGAACAGAATAGAATAGAATAGAATAGAATAGAATATTATTTCCGTTGGAAGGGACCTACAACAGTCATCTAGTCCAACTGCCCAGCCAATTCAGGGCTGACCAAAAGTTAAAGCATGTTGTTAAGGGCATTGTCCAAATGCCTCTTAAACACTGACAGGCTTGGGGCATCGACCACCTCTCTAGCAATCCTGTTCCAGTGTTTGACCACCCTCTCGGTAAAGAAATGCTTCCTAATATCCAGTCTAAACCTCCCCGATGCAGCTTTGAACCATTCTCACATGTCCTATCACTGGATAGCAGGGAGATCAGCACCTCCCTCTCCACTTCCCCTCAGCCTCCTTTTCTCCAAACTAGACAAACCCAGAGTCTTTAGTGGCTCCTCAAAGGACATGCCTTCCAGCACTTTCGCTAGCTTTGTTGCCCTCCTCTGGACGCTTTCAAGGACCTTCACATTCTTCTTGAAATTGTGGCGCCCAGAACTGCACACAGCCCAGAACTGCACACAGTACTCAAGGTGAGGTCGCACCAACGCTGAATACAGCGGGATAGTCACCTCTTTTGACCGGCTGGTCATACTGTGTTTGATGCACCCCAGGATGTGGTTTGCCCTCTTGGCTGCCAGAGCCCACTGCTGACTCATATTGAACCTGCTGTCGATCAGCACCCCCAGATCCCTTTCTGCAGTTACTCCTTTCCCAATTTATACTTGTGTCCAGCATTACTCTGTCCCAGGTGCAGAATCCAGCATTTGGTCTTGTTAAATTTCCTGCCATTAATGATTGCCCAATGTGCCAATCTATCTAGATTCCTCTGCAAGGCCTCTTGTCCCTCAAGAGAGTCAACAGCACCTCCCAGTTTAGTATCATCAGCAAATCCGCTAATGGTGCATTTAACTCCTGCATCCAGATCATTGATAAAAATATTGAATAGAATTGGCCCTTGAATTGAACCCTGAGGAACATCGCTGGTGACCGGTCGCCAGCCAGATGTAGCCCCATTCACTACAACCCTTTGAGCTCTGCCCTTCAGCCAGTTCTTTGCCCAGCGCATCATGAACCCACTCATCCCACAGGTGGACAACTTGTGCAGAAGCATGCTGGGAGGGACAGTATCAAAAGCCTTGCTAAAATCCAGAAAAACTACATCCACTGCCTTCCCTTCATCCACTAGGCAGGTGACCTTGTTGTAGAAGGATATCAAATTAGTTAAACAGGACTTTCTCCTTGTGAACACATTTTGACTGTGCCTGATGATTGCGTTCTTTAAATGTCTTCCAGTAGCACCCTGTATGATCTTCTCCATAATTTTTCCAGGTACTGAGGTTAGACTAACAGGTCTGTAGTTTCCTGGGTCTTCCCTCATGCTCTTCTTGTAAATTGGAATAACGTTGGCTAGATTCCAGTCAGTGGAGACCTGGAATTTCAGGAAACATTAAGATATTTTTTCCATTTTTCTGCTAGGTGCCCCAAATATAACCTTGGAGGATCATCCTTAAAGGTAAAGTGAACTTCTCTAGAATACCCATTTCAGTCTTGTCATGCCTGATGGGAATGTCAATGGAGAGAACAAATAATGTGGACTACATCAGAAATCAACCATAGTCCACTACAGAACTACAGAACTATTTTCAAACAATAGCAGTCATTGTTTCCAAACTTTAGATAACTACTCCTTTGCTCTTTTAGAAGACAAATGTCAAGATAACAGACACTAGTTATCAGAAACTTTTATTCATTTCAAACTCTGGAATCATATCTGTGGTGTGCTCTCATTTCTTTATGACTTCAAGAACAATATCAGTAAATTAATTAGACAATCCACTTCAGAATATTTTAGGTTAAATGCTATTTGTAGCTTCTCTAGAAATCTTTAGATATCTTAGAAATCTTTAGAAATCTTGTGTTCCTTGAAGTCACAGCAGTCTAAGCAGAAGAGAATCTGGCTTTTGTCAATACAGTACAAAGCAATATGCTGGTGAATATAGCCATTATACATTCCAGCACATTCTTACCTCTATTTTATAAACAGCTGTATTTAGAGAAGCTTCATTATATCCTAATTATACTTACTTCCCTCCCTTTTCCCCTCATTAAAAACTAAGTAGTCAGCATCTCAGCAATTATATCATCATCACTAATTTTCTTCCTCTTCATTTATTAATTAGACTCTTTTGCTCTCGTTTCTTTTTTTTCTCTGCATATAAAAGTCATTCTTATTCCTTTTATCTCTTTTGACTAATAATGTTTTTGTTAATAATTCTTTTTTTAGCATTAATATCATGGTCAGAAATGGTAAGACTTGATTCTGCTTGATTTTGTACAAACAGAAATCAGGAGTCAAATTAAAAGACTGAAGTAGAAGAATTTTCATCCAAACTCTCAGCAAAGCAAGTCTGCTTTAATGCTGGATACCGCTAGTACCTTGTCCTGCATGACCTCTGGTTCAGGAAACAGAGTGATTCTAGACTATTGGTCATGAAAGACACAGGATTCAGCTGATTCTGACAGATTTACCAAATGTTGTGTCATGGCTATGAGGGAAGCAAAAGACTTCTGTGCCTCTGTTACAATGCCGGGAAAGACACCTGTCAGCAGATTTGCTCGGCGTCACATGTAGCCCTGGTGGCAGGGTGCCCAAAGCACCCTGGGTATATTTTCTAGATCCAAATGAAGTAAGTCTGTGTATGTGTGTCTGAAATGATCTTACATGCACAATCACAAAGAATACACCCAAAGCCATATTATTTCCATGTTAGTTATTGTACAGAAGTAATAAAATTACTGTCATATAATATTGGTATAATATAGTATAGTAATCTTCAGAGGCCTCAGTCAAGATGAGGATCTCAGAGTAGCAGGTACTCTACAAAATACAAATCATCATACAATTTCTATTCCTTAAAAATCATATGCATCCAGATAAACACAAAGCCCTAAATATTTTTCACATAACACTTTTATGTAACATTTTATATGAAAATGTACTCCATGTTTCCCTTGATAATTTTCTTCCTTGTACTTTTAAGGTCTTCCCGGCAAATTTTTTCAGACCTTCCCACTGGTCTTCTGTTGCATTCTGCTAAATAGCTTTCCTGCTGATCACAAGGTTATTTCCTACTCTAGTTCTCTTTCTGCTCACATACTTTCAGTGTATTTCTTCATTCTTCCT